>NC_091013.1:93545062-94170062 GCF_041296385.1 Aphelocoma coerulescens | reverse complement strand
ACAACCTAGTGTCTCTGAAGAAACACATTTCCTGCCTTCCAATTTAAATCTCATACAGTGGTGGGAGTCACTGCCTCCTACTGATGCCTCTCCAAACAAATCCTCAGACACAGCTACATACCATCCAAAATCTGACCAGACACTTGTTCTTCCTCATAAATACGATAAATTTTCATCATAGATATGATATATTCACCACAGATTGGCAATAGCACTGAATGTGACAGGCCTTGGATAGCGCTACCAGGGTGCATCTCAGCATAATTTCAGCCTAAGAGACAGATTTGCTTTAAATAAACCAACTTGAGGGGTATTGCACAGCTGCCCAAAAGTCCTAGACACAGCTACCTAAGAATCATCACCAGTTCAGGACTGAACAGGAAAACTGAAAACCACCACATTTTGAAGTAATTAGTATCATTAACCTTCACTTTCAAACTTCAAAAGGAACAAGAGGAGGTGCTTGTGAACAGGTTACCACAATTAACAGAAAGATGAACTGTGATACAACACAAGAGAAAGGTAGTCCATACCTGGGTCTGGATATCATCTCCTGTAACGATGTTCCCCACAGCTCGTAAGGCAGGAGATACGACTTTGTAGTCATTGTGCCTAAAATTGACAAAGAAAAATACAAGTATTAACCTTCCCAAAGCATCTCCATCTTCACATTCTCAAGGAAGGACCATCTATCAGCCAGGGGAAAACTTCCCTGATAAATCTGACTTTCACTATCTAAATAAACACTGATTTTCAACTAATGGTAAGCCTTTCTAGGGTTTCTAAATATTTAGACCTTTAGATGTCATTCAGCAACATAAAAATAAAATATTAAAAGGATAAAAGTACTTCAGAGTACTTCCAAGCATCCTTGGGAGGAAAAAGTAATTAGCTTTAATAATAAAATACACTTAATGTAGCACACACAAATTTGGGCCAAGAATGAGACAGAAGAACAGGGGTAGAAGTTGTCTGTTTAACCCATAGAGCTGTTTGATCATCTTCTGTCATCATATGCATCCCTCCAGCATCATTGTTAAATCAGGACTGGAATAGGAAAGGTGAAGTAAGGAACTTGTTTCTCAAATGAAAACACTTCTTTACAAAAAGCTACTTAGAGGCAGTATGTTCTATTAATTAATCCAGCATCACATGTGCTCTAATGTTAGAAACCTTAACAGTCTTTTTATTTACATCACTGAAAACCATTATTCCTTGCTCTTAGGCCATTGAATGGTCCATGTCCTGACCTTGGATCTGAAGCCATGGCTCTGAACAAGGCCAGTCTCAGCGACCCCAACTCTCACAGCTACACTTTACTGACCAAAGTGTGCATATACTCTTCTACAGCAAGGGTTGAGGAAATTACTTATATTTCAAGTCCCTGGTACTGTCAATTCTAGTAAATTGAACTATTTCTTACATTTTTATCTTTGATATCCTTAGGTAATTTCCTTGTTAGGTAACTAGAATATGGACTTCAATGACACAAGGAAAATTCCAATGTATACTATGGATTTTACAAAAATGTAGCTCTTAGGTGCAGGAAAAAACCCCTTAAGAAACAGCAAAACTAGTACAAGAAATGTTCCATTGCTTTTGTTACTCATGACAAATAGAGAACACTGAACAGACGGGTAAAATTAAAACATATCTTGCTCTCTGGAAATTACATCATTTCAAGCCATATATAATTAAATTCCTTATTGGTATAATCTTGATTTCAAGGATAAGAGTGATGCTTGCTTGCAACAGATTTCTTACATCAGCAGTTCCACAAGTCTTCTGCAGACTCCTGCATCAATCACAGCCTGGATTTTATCATTGGGGCCATCAGACAAATAAGACAAAGCCCAGCAGGCATCAGCTAATACATCTGTATCATTGACAAAGAGCAGCCAGGAAAGTACACTAAGACAAGGTGAGACCTGTAAGACATTAAGAGGAGATACATATAATTAAAAGGGCCAGAAGATCTATTATTATGTCAGCTAATTTTGTATACCATTATAGGACTAGGCACTGGAATCTTAAGATTCAATACTCAGAAAATTTCAGACCTAGCTAGCACTTCTACACAGGGCTGTAGCTATACAAGCACAGAGGAGCATTACTGCAGAAAAGTACCACAGCAACTCTTCAGCCCCTACAGAATGACTCCTGTCAGTGAAACTCAGACTTGTCCACTCAGATGTGCCACCTGCTGCTCTACAGCAGCCAAGATACAGAGTTTTGTTCTGCTATGGGACAGTCGTCTCCAGTACACGAACAGGAACAAAAAGTTACAAGGCAGCTGTGTTAAAACAGTGGTTGTGAATGTCTGCCCAAAGGACTAAACAAAAAACTTCAAAAAACTTCATCTGTAAGAAGTCCATCAAATATTTCAGAATTTCTCTGAAACATTACTTCCGTTTAGTTTAAGTTTCACCACCTTAACCTAATAATTTGGCTATCACCACTTCACAACACATTTTCATTCAAGCATCTCTTACCTTGGCAAAATCAGGAGGTGGATTTTTCCCTCTGCAGAGGTTGGACAGAGCCCATACAGCATTTCGGGTCATAGTGAGACGATTCTGTTTTGAAAGCAATCTAAAACGAACCAACAAAAAATTCCAACCCTTGCTTTTAAAAAATCAAAGCCAAGCAACCCCACCAACTGTATGGATCATTAAAACAAGCTTTTTAACATATACCAGGGCAAAATACAATAGATTTTTTTTCTATAAAAATACACCTGAGGAAAATCATTCTTGATGGCTACTAACACACGCTAGATACAGGAATCTAGTATCCCAACAAGGACAGTAAACATTACACTAAATTTCTCTTAAATGCTTAGATACTGACGTGGCAGATTAACAGTCCAAAGGTGCAGGAATTGTGACAAAATTACTCTAAGGAGGAGGACATGCAGGCAGTTTTGGAGAGTACTCTCTTAGCTAAATTGCATTTTTATGACCGTCTCAGACTATGAGTCCTTCTTTGGCCTAGGAAAACACAGAAAGGAAAGACCTAATTTTCCCACAAGTGTAACAATTCAGTTTCTTTTTCTCATAGCCATCCCCCATTGTACCACTGTCTATGACAGCACTGGAGAATTTCCCTGCTGCAGAGTCTGCAAAGAACACAGACTGAGTAATCGTAATTTGGACATGACAACACAAGATGGTGTCACTGTTTCAGCAATAACACGCTTCTTAAGCAGAGGACCATCAAGATAATTAGCAGGCTAGAGAAATGACACGCAGTGGGATGTCAGTGACCTGGATTTGTTCAGCCTTAGAAGGAGATGGTGCAAGAGGAGATACAACCTCTGTCAACAACACTTTAACAGGTGGATACAGAAAACAGGAAGCCAGATCCTTCTCAAAGGTGCTCAGTGACAAGACAAGAGGCACTGTCACGAGGTAAAACACAGAAAATTCTGATTAGGTATCAGAACACTGTGTTTCACTATGCCATGGTCAAATACTGCAACAGGTTACACCAGGTAGTTATGAAATCTACTTTTGATGTTCCAAATTTGACTGGTTAAGTAGTTGAGCAATCTAATCTGATCTCACCTGCTATGAAGAAAGGCTTTTACTAGATGACCTCCAAAGGTGCCTTTCAACTTAAATTATTCTCTGACTCTAAAATAAGCCCAGACATTCACCAACACTGTAGAATAAAATAGTTCTAGCTTAGCTGCTTCTAAAGCATGTTTCCATTTTAGCTTCATTACAAAAGTAGTTCAGGACTCCCCATTAAAAACTCTGATTAGTCCACAATAAAAAAAACCAATATTATTATTCTTCAAGGCAAAACCCAAATTTCAGTCTTATCAGACACTCAAGCAAAATTCTGGTAAAACACATTAAAACATACTTACTGCAATAAAGGGGGCAAGATATTACAGTCCAAAACATAGTCTCTGCACATAGTGCTGTCTCCAGCAATGTTGCCAAGAGCCCATACTGCCTGTAATGAAAAACAGAATAATAATTGCTTTTATTCTCAAAATTCCACCAGTTTAACATATGTATTAGAGTTGGGAGATAATCTGTTCTCACTGTTAGGTCCTGGACAATGTACAGAAGGGGAATGCATTCTGGTTGCATATTACATGTATACACTCAAGCTCACTATATGATTCAGGAATATTTATGGAGATCTAAGAAGAACACCATAACAGCAAACATGTATGTCTCCAACGACTGTGCAGGCAGACATACCCTTGGCTCTGTCCACAATATAAGAGATGAGCTCAGCTCCTCAGGCTTATGAACATTGTAATTCTACACTCCTTGTTCACAGCTAATTTAATCCCAGATGTTTTTAGCACAGGTCAAGCAAGTCTGTATCTACCCAAAAATGTTTGTGTGGAGCAGCCCATATTAGTATTTACTACAAAGCCATAAAAGCATGCATTGTTTACAGAGTCATAGATCAAAATGAGAATCTATGTGCAAGATAAACCAATATTCAGAATTGAAGAGTTCAGATGGGCATTGACATACACTCTTTAAAATAAAACTATATGAGACAGAACCACTGTTGCTGATTAAGTCACGTGCATGGCAAAATGTAAGGGTTTGGACATCAGTACTACCCCTAACACTTCATTTTGAGAAGATCAAAAATACCAGAATTAAAGCAGCATGAAATCCATCTTCTGTAATATGATGAGAATAGAAGATTTAATTCGTTTTGATTTATACATTTGGGCCAAGTGCTGGTTTTTATATCACTGTCCACTAGTATGAGAGCTGTAACTTAAAAATTTACAAGTAGTCTTTGTCAAGTATAAAAACAATTTTACTAATTCCTTGCAAATTACAATATTTTGTCACACAAGGAAGTTTATGAAGTTCACATTTGCTATTTATTTCAAATTAGCAGAAGACTAAGTGTCATATCAAATAGATACATGTATCTGCTTATTCTGCTGGTTTATTTGCCGTTGGGCTTTACAGATACAGGTATCTGCACAACCACTGGAAATACTTCCAATTCTGCATACAGAGGACAAAAGCAATCCTATTTGTCATGGATAGCAGCTGAATGTCCTCCCCAAATTTCTCTTCAATTGAAAGCTATGTATATAGCTGCAGTAGAACGTGTTAGAGTGCATAACTATTTCTCCAATTGAACAAAGCAAGTTCCTCACACAAAATGAACATGTTTTCCCCTCTCCCTATACCTATTTGAAATAAATTGCTCCTCTAAAAAAATGGACAGAATTGCCAAATTTTTTACCTAAAGGAAATTTTTGGATAACCTGAAATAAACATATTTATTCATTTTCAATAGGGTGTCAATTAATTTATTGCATTAGGTTTCTCCTGTAACATGTTTTTAAACGGTGGCAAAAAGATGCTACTTGAAAAACAGACTTCAACCACTCTAGAGGCCCAAATTCACTAGCAAACCCTGCAGAACTAATACAGCTAAAACCAGAAGTATATACAGAATGTAGATAACACATGTCAGCTTGCTAGATACAAAATAAAGAGAGTCCTCCTCTGTACCAGTACTATTGACAACAGCATAGGATTGGAGCCATTAAACTGCAAGTTGTGAAGAGAGTAGGCGACTGTTCTGGGGAAGGATTAGTTTGTTTTGTTTTCTACTGTTTTCCAGGCTTCTGCTGTCAGCCACAGTCAGAGGCAGGGCACGAGACTATACTGACCTTTGCTATGAAACAGCACAGCCATTATTACTATGCAATGTTCCCCCAAAACTGATCTTCATCATTATTTTTCATTCTAATTCTTACTCTTTTTACAACTGTTGTGACAACAGTTTATCTAAGAAGCGTAACTTTGGGTCTGGCAGCCTCTTGGACTTAAGGCACAGAAGACAGCTACCAGAAAAATTTAGCTTAAGAGACAGAACATGTGCCACCTCCTGCAAAATGTCACTCGTGTTAGAACTTTAAGGAGCCACACCTCTTGCTCACCCCAATGTTTGAATTTCTACAGCAAGAATAAGCCTGAGGAATGAACCAAAGATTTCAGACAGTTCTAAATAAACTTGTGAATCTTCTGAAAACATTTAGTGAGGGGAAAAAGTTAGAATTTATAATAATTCCCTTTCACTGAAGATGTGAGTAATTTTGTATGAAGACACAGTCCCTTTGCCTAGACACCCTTACACAGGTAAAAAACAGGGAAGCCCTATTCCATTTGTCTGTGGTCTTTGTTTCTGCCATTATAACAGTATCTATTTTTAGGGTTGACAAGACTGATAATCACTTAATCCAAGAATCCATTCTGACCCTGAATGACTGACTGGTTTTGCAACAGCAAATCTCACATCAAAAAGTCTGACCAGAGAAGTCAAATAGCACCTCTACTGCTTTCCCACTCTTCATTTTTTTTATGGCAAGGAAAGTCTGGCTGAGTAGTCTGGTATCACAGGACCTGGTAAGAGAAGATGTTGCAAGAAATCCTTGTAATGCTAATGACTGACAGAACACAAGATGCCAATAAATTGAAATATCTTTAGAAAAATATGCATTTCATTCAATAATGAAGATGTCTTTCATTAGGGAACTACTTCAGCTCTTCAGATAAGTAAGGAATGCAAGTTAAGCTCATTTAAACTCATCAGACACTGCCATAAATGCAAAGCTCTGTCATGGTTTTCATAGACAATACATGAACAATGACAAGTTTCTTCAGAGTTTGTTTGTCTGAATAATGTTCAATGATTTTTATTTCTTCTTTTGAGCACTCCTCAAGATGCAAATATTTGCCACAACATTATGGCTTTGGCTTCATTCTACAGAGTTCAAATGTTTTCATCATCTTTCCTGGACAGTTGCAGAAGTAAAAGGATATTTAATTTCATTACACTTCAGAGCTTATTAAATCAAAAAAATATTTGACCAAAAAAAATCCATTTCAGTACTTTCCACTATCTAAATCCCAACTTAAAGATGACAGCAATTTTAAGATTTGTAGCCTGGCTTTTTAACCCACATCTTAGGGAGAAAGCTGTGTGCAAACTGAAAGTGCAAATGTTGCCTTGTTAATTGACAGCACCCATTTTTATACACTTGTATAAATTTCCATTTATAGCTAACAGTGGAGTAGGGTTTGTTGCAAATCTTTGGTTTATTTTACTCATCACTGACCTCCAATGTTTTTTCCTGCAGTGCTGGACAACTTCAGTAGTCAGTAAAAGTAAAGTGCAAGTCTTGTAGACCACTGTTGAACCATATGGTGTCTTCTGTGAAAAATCCCTGTGCTTTTTGACAACTCTCCACTTTCCCCTGGATTCTGAAGATTCTCAGCCATTATTTCTTTGGATATTTAAACTAAGTGCTTAAGCCAATCACCAACAGTGTGCAGAGTTTGCCTCTCAGTGGAGAAGAAATATTATGAAGAATCAACACTTTCTCAATATTTGGATGCTGATGTGGGAAAAGGATCTAATGCTGGGATGAAGATGATAAAGATTAGCTTGCATACAAGTGTGATTGGGTAAGCGAACACAAGGAAGGATACCAAAAGGACACATTCCTAAGAGATGACTGCTACTTTGTCCTACCACAGAAAACATCTTTCTTTCAGTGGCTGGAGTGGTCCTTCTTCTCACATCTCACCTGCCAAACAGAGAAAGTAGCTCAAACTCATACCTTGACTGTTTGTCCTGATTGTGATTACCAAGAGTTTGTTAATAGGACTGCTGATGTAAAAGCCTACAGAGCCTGAACACGACTCACAGGTCAGCTCTGCCAAGCAAGTGATGGTGTCCCAGTTTGAGACAAATTCATCCCAAAGGAACGTCCTCTGACAGAAGGCAGGTTACAGACACCTCTCCCCCACCAGATTCAGAAAGAATGTTTCCTCAAAGGAAAGTGAAAGGAAAAGAATTATTTATTTAGCAAACACAGTGCACACAGACACAGGAAAAGAATAATGCTAAATAATAAAACCTCTCACTGTGGAGAGAACCTGGGTAGATTTCAGAGTCCTTTCTGTGGGTGTGACTTTCTCTTTTTCGGAGCTGGGTCGGCTTGGGCCCCTCCAGGCCAAGGTTTAAGGTCTCCCAGATGATGTTCTGGTGGTAGCACAGTCCAGAAGAGAAGAAACCAAAGTACCAGGAAAACTCCTTGCTTTAGCTAACGAACAAAAAGCTAGCTCCAAAGTGGGAGAATGCCACTCTCTTCCCTGCTGCAGGAAGCCAAGCTGAGTAGCCAGGCAGGAGAAGCCAGCAAGGTGATCTGCCTTTTGGAACACAGTGCCAAAGGAATTCCACTGGCTTCACCCCGCTCTCTCTTAAAGGTCTGCCTTAAAGCTACAGAAAAGGACACAGGGTTCGTGTCTGGGCATAGAGCAGGCGATAGGGGATACACATCATAAAGTCACCCCAAGACATTCCTCCCCTCATCTCATGTCATCGGCTGAATGTCCAAATTAATATATTCTAGCTCTACACACACACATTAATACATACATACATATGTATGTATGTCACCCCAAGACAGAGGGTTACCAAAAGGAATAGCAATACAACTAGAAATGGAAAAATACCGAGGGAGAAACATACTGGTTGCGTCAGCTGAAAATGCAAACTTTCCCGAAGGAGAACAGGGCAGCGGGGGATGCTCATGCCACCGGCTGTCCAGCGCAGCACGATGACACATATCTGTCACTGTGAGACAGTCTCAGTCCTCTTCGACAGGCAGCACAATGCCTTGCATGGTTTTTGAAGGAAATGCAATGTTCATCAAGGAAACTCGAGCTGACATCTGGGTTTTAAGTACCACAGAAGGGGAAGTCAGGAAAGAATTGCAGCTAAGACACTGCTGAAGCCACATCAACCTTAAGCATGTCTAAAGGGTTTTGATGGAGTCTTTCAATATAAATAATTTCAGGCAGGCAGATCAAAATTTCTAGATGTCTTTTTGAAGAAAAAATCTGTGGTAAGTGGAAGAGGGCTAGGACATATGCCACTGACTAAACCTAAAAATCAGTACACCAAAAACAGAAACGGGGAGAAGCAGGGAGATGTAGCCAAGGAGTTTTTCATAAATAATACTGATGTAGATTCTGTGATAAATTCAATTTCTCTGATGGGAAAAATGTATGCCAAATGGTTTGACCACTGACCACAAAGAAAGACTGACACACAGTGCAAGTAATTAAAGAGTTAAAGGATGGTAGGCTAATTAAATGAGGCCTGCATAGCTTAATGGAAAACAGATCTTGCAAAAGTACATAAGGTATCATTTCATTAACGTGCATGTTGCTTATTAAACATAGCTATAAAGATTCCCTCACAGACTTCTATAAAACAGCTGATTTAGAATCTTCACTAGACTCAGAAACTAGCATATGCAAAGGGAAAAAGTGCCTCATGTTAGATTAAAACTGGCTTATAAATATGAAAAATACAAGTTGGGAAAATTGTGATCAGAAGATAAGGTAAACTGGTATCTGTTCCTGAGCCACTGCTAAGGGAAGTTAGAAATAAAAGACAAAGTAAACATGTACATTTTTATGACTGACTTACTGTAAAATGAAAACAGTGGATAATGACTAGCCAGTAAGTAAAATATTATACATATTTTTTGTTTATGCTAGGATACATATTCAAAATTATGTTATCTCCTAACATTTCCTTCTATAGAATTGCTATCCAAAGTAGAACAAAGAATGACTTCCTAAACACAGCCTTCAGTACTTCTTTTTCTCTTCATATTTTACTGTATGATTATAGGGTTAGATTCTGTCCCCTGTGCCCTGAACATGTCATTATATTTTCTGTATTTTGCTGTATTTTTGTAATTTGTTACAAATGCAGTTGCTTGCAAATAATCATCTTCACAGTACTACTGTGAGACATAATTAGGGTGATCATTTTAGGAGAAAATCATAGCCAAAGATCACCCAGTTTCAGAAATCCAACTAGAGAAGCCCAGGATCAGACCCGCTCAAAACACAGGCCTAACTATAAAAATCACTACTGAGCTGTCCTCAACTACAAAATGAAAAAGAAATACTTCACCTTGAGCATTTAAAAACCACAGAACAAGTATCCACCTACTGAAAACTGATAGAAGGAAATCGTCCAGCATCAGACACTAAGCAGCAGAAACATTTCTCTCACAAACCTACAATCGGTTTAATTGTAAGAATTTCTTCCCTATTCTCCTCCATGCACTATAATTTGTTCCAACTTCAACAAACAGGGTCACAGTGTGACAAATAAAAGCCTCCTTTACTACCCACTCATCTGTTACCAGGGCAACAATCTGTGCATATACTGAATGAGACAAGAGTCATCTGGAAAAATACTATGCAATTGTGTACTACTGCTATCCTGTAACACAGAAGTACAAAAGCTAACTTCTCAGTGCTTATATGCTTGTAATTTTTGTTTCAGATGATACTGTGGTAAATTGCTTGAGGCTTTTTAAAGCTGTTGGGGAAAAAAGCAGAATTCCTCTTATGTTGACCTGCATTAAACCCCAACTCAGCTGTGAGCAGGGCTGCCATCTCCAGAGCTGCAGCACAGAAACCCACTATGAAACAGTGTAGGTAACACTTTGCCGTGGTATATTTTCCTTCTTCAGCACAGCTTACTACAGAGCAATTTGTAACTGGTATTTAGAGATTACCAGCAAGAGAGAGATCGTGAATTTAGCAGCACCTGAGCGGCACAGAAGAATATTTTCCAGTAATGACAACCAAGCCACTCTGCCTGCCTGCAATCTGAATTTTAGCACATCAGCAGTTTATTAGGAGGCACAGAGGGGGGAAGGAGCCAGATAAACTACTTAACTGTGGCCCCTAAGCTCTTCCGTTAATTCAGCCATCTTAAGATTGAAGGCTGCACAACTTAATCTACACAGGTTTGCTCTTCCCACCTGCTCTCTGAACATCAGCAGGGATGATAAGAACCTAATAAAAAAAGCAAGTTAGCTCTTGCACAGAAGATCAATCATTAGGAGAAAAGTAAGTAAGAGTAGCCTTTACCATATACAGAGCACCAATCATTCTGCAGGAACAGCACTCTTCAAGTGATGGCTGAATTTGGAAAGCAATGCTACCAAGTTCAACCCCTAAAATACAAAATCTAAAAGGCACCATATAGCTAAGTCTGGATGGATTTTCACATGGGCAGAACATAGCACTTATCTGCCATTTTGGCAAGTTCCCTATCACATTTCTGATTTCTACAACAACAGCAGACTCAATTCCTCAAAGCTACAATAATGGACAAAACATACCTCTTGTTTTCTTTAATATTTTTTCAAACACCTGAATCAATTCCTCTTTAAAAGCCTTCTCAACAATAACTCAGCCTGAGACAGAGCATTGAAAATGGAAAGATACAAAGTGGAATAACTTGAAAGCTACAAGCAACTAAGAAAAAAAAAAATCTGTCTTGTGGCAAATGTTAGGCAACCTTAAGTACAGGTGGTACATTCTGAGCCAGCTCTACAAGAAAGAAAGGCAGTTACACAAAGCAGTCCAATGTTTATGAGTTGGGACTCCTCCAATCATGCATCTCAATACAGCCAAATGCAAGGTCAGACATCTAGGAACACAGAATAGAGGTCACACTTACAGGATGGAGAACTGAACCCTGGAAGTCAGTGACTCTGAAAAGAACAATGGATCATATTGGATAATCAGCTTAACCTGAGCTCACAGCCAGCTTCTGTGGCAAGGAGTCCGCAAAGACCCTGGATATTTACACCCCAAAGTATCAAGCGGAAGTGAAAATGAGGTACTATCTCTGCAAACAACAATGCCAAAAGAGTGCTACTGGAATAGCCAGTGCTCATAATTTCACCACCACAAAAAGATACAGAAAGCAGAAGAAATGTTCAGAAAAAGCTCACCAAAAAACAAACCAACCACCACAGAAATATTCTCAAAATGAGAATTCAGTGCTTCATTTCATTTACTCAAGTAAAGCTTAAGCTATGGTCTGCAAGTAGCTACAGGAAAAAACACAGAACTTACTAATGGAGTAGAGAATGTAACAAAAGCAATACCTGGACCCAAAGCCAGTCAAATTTGTACACTAAAGGTACATACTTTCAAGTTAGGATTAAGATTAGCTGAAACTAAATTTATTAACATCATTAATGTTTCATCACCCTACATCTTCAAAGCAAGATTATATGTCTGAAGTACATCCTTGTTCAAATACAAGTTATAGACCTCAAATGGAAACTACTGAATCAAATGTTTGGTCTGTGCTTTGTATACTGATCCCTGTGGGCCTTGAAGAATATTCATCTATGCTGTAAGGAACTTGGAGAACAAACTATGCTTTATCTTCAGGAGAAACAGGCATAACTTTCCATATCTAAAGCAATTATTCAAACAAGGCTCCCTGAATTCCTCCATACACAGAAATATACTAACCTGTTAGAGAACAAAATGGATTACCCCATTAGCTATGGTTAAATACATAATTTCCAGAAAGAGAAAAAAACAATATTTGCTTAGATAACTTAACACATATTAAGCACAAAGCAACTGTTGTGCAAAATTGCCAAATACTGCATTTTCTCTAAAGGCTTTCTTACAGAATAGCCTTGTTCCTTTCCAGAGAAGGGAAAAAACCCCCATCAAAACACCAAACAAACAAAAAGTCAAACAAAAAAGCTTCCAACTCCACAAATTAACACACACACAAAAATTCAACACTGTTCTCAGTCTTTACCTGTTCTTGTACATCTTCAAACTCTGAACTAAGCAGCTCTATGAAGATGGGGACAGCTCCTGCTTGAATCACTATTCGAGTCTGAAGGGAATTTCCCGAGGCAATATTTGTCAGCACCCACGCAGCTTCAAACTGGAAAACAAAATACAAGTCAGTTTACCAGGAGCTTTCTATGCCACACCAAACATGGAGACTAAATGTCTTCTAAAACCAGAGAGATTTGGCATAGGACAAATGTGAGATATGACTAATTAACAGACAATTTGCAAAGAATTAGAATCATATATTTCAGGGTTATCACTATCACTTGAAACAAAAATTTGCAGAAGTTCCTTACAAGAACATCAAGTTTGCTGTGGCCTTTCAAGTCTTTTTGGTTTTGCTACGCATTTACATTACCTCTGCCTTTCTTACTGGCTAAGAACCTGTACACATAACAATGTGCCTTCCCACGTGACATGACACCTGCATTCACTGAATCACCAGTGATATTCCTGAAGATGCAGGACAAAACATTGTTTGACAAAATTTCATGGATATGAAGCATATAAAAGATCTAAAAGAGATTAAAAAAAAAAACCCAAACAAAAACAGATTTCTAAAAAACAACTCAAAGTACTTGTCTCCAACTCTGGTGATCAATGCCAAATGTTATTAGAGTATGATGTTCTTATTCAAGATTGAAGCAAAAGTGAGATCCTGAACTAATACCCTGCATCTTTTAACTGTTTTTGTCATTTATTGTTTTAATCTCAACTTGCAAAAGCATTAACTTTTTAAGATGAAATGCAAATTTTAACCCTACCTGAGACCTCAGGCCACAGAAAACGCAGATTCTAGAAATCCACATCTGAGTAGGTTTCTGCATGCTTTCAGCCCAAAGATTATTACACTACACTAGCAAATTTAAATCTTATCAGGTACATCCAGAATCTATAGAATTAAAAGACTGGTAAAAGGTGAATGAAAAGTAAAAATCAACAAACAGTAAAAATGGAAAGTTGTAAACCATAAATGACCAATTTTGACATTACCAAAAGATGCTGATCCATCAGTATTCCAGTGAAAATACCAACATACCTTCAAAAACTATCTGTCTCTGTCTGAAGAGCAGCAAGGATTTATATTTCAGGTTTAATCATAAAAACAACTCCTGCTAAGGAGTTGCACCAAATCCTGAAACATGCCTGAAATAATAACTCAAGAATTAAGCCTAGACTTCCAAGGCTTTTCATTTTTAAGTGTTACTAAAGACTTTGGTTTTGAAAGTACAGTAAATCCTGCCCTTCTGATAAACTGAAGAAAAAACTATCTTCTCCTAGTAAGATGGGATCAGAATAAACAATTCCAAAATACATCACTGCAATACACAAGGAGTATGGGCTGCAAAACAAAGCAGAAACGCACAAAATCAAAACTGCAAGATTCATAATTAATGAACTAGAAGCAAAACTGTGTGGACAGAGCCTAAGGCCAACATAAAATACTGCTTTCCTGTAACTTTACTTTCCCTGAAGTGAGTATCCAGTGTTTTGAGATACATTGTAACATAACTTTTTACTCATCTTTCAACCATAGAGGTTTCTTATCCGTATTTTAAAATTTGCCCTCTGGCTTCCCACTGGTGCCACCAGCTTGAACGATTCACAGCTTGGAGACTCACACTGTCTCCAGCGTAAGTCACTGAAAGGTTAGAGATGACAGTTTCTCTCCTCCTCCTTCTCTGTGGACACCTGATGCTCCAAGATGTGTAACTAAGGAATAGTCACATGTTAATGGCAAAGATATCTGTGTGGTATTGTTCTTTTGTAAGACTCCTCTCTCCACAGGAGACAAATGTACTTGTCCATGCATGGCTAAAATGACCCTGGAGAACAGGAGAACTTTTTTAAGTCTTCCATTCACCTTGAGTAACAACAGGATAGAGGAATTCCTAACACATTAGGCCTTCCTATTATTCATCTCAGAGGCCTAGCTTTTACAGGATATTCCACTGACAACACAGAAGAAAAACAGATCATAAATTCCCATAAAGTTCCAAGTTCATTAACATGGAAGTTGCCATATTCAATCCACCATACAAGCAGCTATAAATTATATTTCACTGTCTCAGAATGAGTTGAAAATCCTTTCCTTCTACAACTAGGCTACAGTTAGAAATGCCAAGCCCAAAGGAATATTTTTGGGAACAATGACATAATATTAGAAAGTGAGGTCCAGAGAACTTCCCAACTAATCACAGCAAAAGGTTCTACCTGCAGACCCTAAACTGCCAAGCAGGCAGAGAGATTTGGCAAGATGGAGGAAAATTACCCAGGTAGAATGGAATATCGAGAGCAACATACTCAAGCTTGTATTTTCACTGCTTTCCTACAAACTCCTTAGGACAAGCTTTCCACATTTCCACTCTGACTGATTTTTCCTATTTCCATGTAAAAATCAATAAACGTTACACCAGTAAGGCCACAGGAATTGCTTCCATTTATCTCCCTTAGGTTTCTACGCTAGACCCCTGTAAGTAATAAAAGGCATTCCATTTTTTTTCCATCAGATAGCTTTACGAATTTTCCATTGGAGTTGCAAACCAACCAGCTTAAATCCGATACATGTTCTTAGTTACTGTCCACAGACTCCTCAAAGGAAGCTAAGAGACCTCTGAAATTCTGTGGATAACAATTTGAAAAGTAATACCTGTAAATGATTTCTCTAATATGTAAGAAAACTGTAAATTTTTTGCATATTTCCAGTCAACAAAATTTGGATTTCACATGGCATTCACAAACCTGTTGCCTTATGCATTTTGAAAGAACACCAATTCTAATTTAAGTGTTGTATTTAATGGTTACACGTTAACATATTTTTTAACTTAGATGATTTGTTTTTAACTAGGTGATTTGTTTTTTTTCACATTCCATTAGCCAAGAAAGACTGACCAGAAAAACGGACAGCTGGAAATAAGACAAAGGTCCAAAAAAATTAACCACCATTGTAGCATACATAATTCAGCTTTTTCAAACCACAATAAGGTTTCCAGCTTTCTATGCTTATCATTACAGATTGATTTCTAATTCTAAACTTTTTTTTTACTTTAATCAAAAATTTAAATCCTAATTCTGAAGATTTAAAACTGTCTTCAATTAGTACAAAGAACACAAACATTAAAGTTTAGTTTAATAGCTTTTCATCTGCTAAGTTCCAAATTTCAAGCTCTTGTTTTTGTTAAAGTCTGAAGACCCTATCCTATCAATCACACAGTGCATGTCAGACATCTCTCTCTCTCTCTCTCTCCTGCACCCAGAGGTCTTGCCAGAAATTCTGAAGATAAAATAGCTTTTTTAACATAGTGAAAAAAGAGAGGAAGTACAGCTGAACAAATCCTTAATTTTTTTTCCTACCTAATTTGCATCACCCAATGCCTTCCTAAACTAGAAGACAGATACATTTATATTTTTATACCTGTAATGTACAATTTTCTTTTCTCTTCAGGAACTCCACAAACCTGGCCACCACTCCCTGTGTGCTTATGACTTCATCTATTGGAGGATTTGGCTCTGTTTAAAATAAAAAGTTAATTTAGATACATCCATTTCTTTGTAAGGAAATTCTCAAATTACTGCATCAAAACAATATCCAACGACATACTGACTGCTCTTTTCTTGGAGTGTGTTCTTTTTCTACAATACTTCACTAAAAGGCAATGGACTCCTATGTGTCAACATAAGGAAACTCCAATCTGAGTTTTGAGGTAATAAGATAACGTGATTCAAAGCACTGATGCACTCAGTAGTTTAGGCAGACTGATTTCACAGCAGCAGCTCTGTGCAGTCACTCAGGCATGCACACATGCAGAGGAACTTTGGTATATCAGCATATTTGAGCCACAGAGACACTGCCTACAACATTTAAACTTACATCCAAGAGGAAATCTCACATCTGCAACACTTAGTACAGATTTCAAGGGAAGAAGTGACTATTACATACATCAAGCTGACATTGTGTAAAGCAGAGCTTGACCCAGAAATTTCAGCGTGAAACTCAATTTTTATTGCTGTCAAAGTAAAACCACATGCCAGGGAGGCTTCTACATTTTTCTCTAAGTAATTTCAGCCCTTACCTTTAGAAAGCAGCTTTCGGAACTTCTGGGTGGCTGAGAGCTGCTGTTCTGGACTATTGGAGAAAATCATCTCAATCATATCAGAGGTGATGACTGCACTCTAGGATTTAGGTGGGGAAACAGAATGAAGGTGATAGAGAGCAAAAGGGGAAAAAAAATCTGGGATTAGTGATAAACAGGTTACATTTGCTAAACCAGTATCAAGTTTATCTCTTATTGAATAAAAACTTAGGTAAGACCATTATGGACAACAAAGGAATCATTATACATGTACAGCCACAGAAGGCAGCATCATTCTTAAGTGCAACTTTGCTTTACTGAAAGCCAAAATCCAAATTTTCCTCAAGATACAGCAAGAAAATTGCTCTTCAAAATTTTCCACTGGTATTTTCTCCCTTCCTCTAAAATAAATGTCAAATTGTCAGCTTCAACAAAAAGTAATTATGTTAGCATTTAGATTTCCCTAACATGTACGTTTTGACTTATTCTCTTACACCAAAATGTATAGGACCTGTCATTTCTAGAAGAGTTGACAAACCTTGATAATGCTTATCATCATCAAGTAGGAGTATTAAATTTTCCATAATACTGATGGTTTCCAATAATATGACTAAATTAAATCTGCAACCTCTCTCATGCTAGGTAAAATCTGACATTCTGTTCACCACATGTGTACCCATGTAAAAAAGTGTAAGAAAAGTCAAATTTTTTTCTTCCACTTCTAATCTAAATCCTCAGATACATCTGATCCCAACCCTTAGACAGACAGGGAGACAGATGACAGTGCTGAAAATACTTAAGCGTTGTCTGTAACAGCCAACAGCTCCAACTGTTAAGAGCCTGAAATTAATGGCAAACTGTGTAATGACAATATCTATCAATTGGGCAAAATCCTTTCCTTACTTTTTACTATCTATCTATTTGTTTCACATAAGCTTCCACACAAATGATTAATGGTATTTAGGACTTGCCTGATATTTGAATACTATCTTGAAGAGCAAAACCATACATTCTATTATCAATCTACCACACTGTTTATAAGCACTTCTCTGTTTCTCAGTAATTTTCAAGGCTCATATAATCACCAATAGTTCAGTCTGATTTCTATGGAAACATCACTTGCATACTCTGAGCACAGACACTGTGTGAAGATCAGCGACACTTTTAAGTGAGAACTGCACTTTCCTTTAAATCTTCTGTTATAGAACTGAAACCATTACCATTTTTCTTTCCAGGAAGAAAGTAAAAAAGTCTAATTCCAACTAAAACTGTTTTTCTGCAGTATTAAATTCTAGCATGGGAAGGAGTTCAAGGCCTCATGCAGACAGTTAAGCTAGGTCTAGCAGTGTTTCCAACACTTTGGTTAAAAATGGTGCCACTTGAAAGTCTGCTAAGAAATATTTCCACTGAGCCCCTTTTTAACTTTGCGAATTGCAGTAACACACTGCCTGATTTGTATTTTCAAGTTTCAAGCATTATGAATTTCAGATTAAAAAATCCCCAACAACTCTGGGCAACAGTTGATAGAATCACCTGTAATGGTAAATACCAAATCCAGAAAGTGTGATCAGCCTGCCAGGACAATGAAATTTTATTTAATTTTCTTGACCACATATCCTCTGAAAAACCACTCGCTATATCCCTGACATTTTTCTCTCATGTAATCTGTTTCAGGGCAGTTCACTGAGACAGGTGTCTCAGAGTTGTCCATCTCTGAATGCATCCTTCACATTATTCTGGAATTTCATTCCCATCACGTCACTGCACAACAGACCTGCCCAGTTTCAACAAACACTGTATTAATTTCTCATCACTTACAGAAGTCATCTCCATGTTGTTCATCTGAGCCTCATGGAAGCCCCCATCGGACATCACTTCCTCCTCTGCTTCTTCCTCGGCCGTTGCAACATTTCGGCGTTTAAACAACTAAAGAGATAAAGTGTTTAATATATATATATGTATTTAATATATATTGCATAGCCAATATTTACACAGCATGTTGTATTAGGCTGCTATAAAAATCATATATGCTATCACCTGAAAGAAGGTAGCACACTGGCTACAGGACTTCAACTGACAACACACGGAGAAAGTTTGGCCGTGGAGTAAAGGAAAACAGCGACCTGCTAAAATACCAGTTCCTAAAATTTCTGAAAATTTTTCACTGATATGCCCTTCTCTTCTTCACCATCTGCCTCCATCTACAAGGTGTCTAGCTTCCATACCATCGCTTTCTTGCAGAGGATGCTGGGCCTCAAAGACCTGATAAATTCCTGTGTATTACACATTTTCACAGAACACATGCAGGGGCTCTGACAATCGAGTTACAGTGGCAAAGAGAGGGCTTTGGATGATGATCATACATAGGATATTATACTGGGATGAGCAGAATTTGGTTGCTATGACTTTAAAGAAGGTATCCAGTTCGAGATCTCATGAGGAGAGCTAGAGAGGCTAAGCTACTGGTCAGTTTTGTTCAAACCCTCAAGCTGCTCTGGCAATGTTACACTTGAGTGAATGAGGAGCACTCACTCTACCTCTTGTAGAGCCTGCAGAAGAGGCAGTGAAGTCTGCAAGTGATTCTGATTTCAGACTATGTATGAATGTGGAGGGCGGGAACAACTAAGAAGGGGCTTGGGAGAAGCAGAGAGCCAGAGACACTGCAGGACAGGACTGTTTAAGGACCGATCACAGATACCAGCTGCTGTGCATTACCTGCTCCTCTCTCTTTTGCTTCCGTAGCTGAAGACCCTCTTCCTCCCGCCTGCGACGCATCTCGTCAGGGTTTAGAGATTTGTTCTTGTAGCTCTTCAGCCGGAAATTCTCTTTTCCTGAGGTCGTCATGATTCCTTCACAACGCAATTTTAAAAAGACAGAATTACTCTTCAACAACACATCATTTTATATACTGTCTCCACTCCTTAAATTCTGTAGCCATGAACTTCCAGCCATTGCCCCCCTATGTTCCATCACCTAACTTCCAATAAAGCTTAGAGAAGGTGGAAAGTAAAATTTCACAGAATTGTCACTTTGGTGTGTCAGTCCTTCACATCAGTCTAACAAGCTTTTATTTTTTGAGGCTTCAGAGAGTAAATCGAGTACTTTAGTAAGAAAGAACTAAGGTCTATCAGGCAGAGTATATAGCCTGGGCTAAAAAGAAAACTGCACTAAAAATTTTTAATGTTTCTCCACACAGAGAATTTGCCAACTTACATACTACTGTCTTTACTCAGAAGTGAAAGTGTCTTAGCTGCTCTTTAGCTTAATTTACTTTGCATGTCAGTACAGGGGCTTTTTTTTTGCACTTCATGTTTTAAGTTAATTCAACACACCCCTGTTGAAGAAACCCTGTGTTCTTTCTATCCAGACAAGGCCTACATGGAAATTGAAATGAAAAGAAAAATTT
Organism: Aphelocoma coerulescens; assembly: GCF_041296385.1. Classification (NCBI taxonomy): domain Eukaryota; kingdom Metazoa; phylum Chordata; class Aves; order Passeriformes; family Corvidae; genus Aphelocoma; species Aphelocoma coerulescens. The sequence goes on along the minus strand of NC_091013.1, from coordinate 94,149,864 downwards.
TAGGTGAAGATGGTTTAACCATTGAAAACGCTCAGTCCTGCAAGGACAGCAGTGCTATTGTTCCCCTCCTCCCCACCCCAGTCCCTAATCCTGCCACTGTTTATGCAGAGGGGCCTTTCTTCAGTCTGTGATTTCCAAGTACCATCTGTCTTACGTAACTCAGTGGGTCAGCATTTATAGCTGCCCATGGTGATTTGCACATGTACAACACCACACTTTGGAGCCACTTAGCATAAAGCAGTAGGTAGAGAACTGTGTGGAAAGAACTCATCCCCCTGAAAGCAATGGGTGTGGATCAGGTCTCTACTCTTAGTGCTCCATTCTGCTGCTACTCCTCTCCTTACATCACCCCTTTAAATCCAAAAGAGGTTGGGAATCAAATTCTCAACATGTCAGTGTTTCCATGTGTCTTCACAGAGATGTAGAATCTCCAACATATTGTAAATCCTGTAACACAAAATTTAGGAAACTGCACTATATAAAAAGTTACTCTACAGGACTTTCAAAGCTCTCTTTCAAATGCCTTAATGTGTTGTATTAAATAAGCTACCTACCTCAAATTCCATAAGCACAGAATCACCAGATGATAAATCATCTCCTGTGCACTTTTTACTTTAAAATGCAGCAACATGAGTCTATATAGATTCTCAACAGCTTAGGTTTCCTATTTAAAATACATCAAATGTATATCAAGTCTACTCTAACTATTCTTCTTTCAGTTAGCACAAAGTTGTAAGAGAATTAAAAAGAAAAAAAAAAGGATACTCAAATATGCTTCTTGTTAGAGCCTCTTTTTAAGTTGCTGCTACCTGACAATCATTTATAAGAATTCTGATGATCAGAACTGACTTTCGCAGAAAACATTTTGGACATCACTTCAAGTGTTATTGTGTTCTGAAAACTGAGATTTGAAAAACTGTTCAGGGACACAAAACTACTACATTGTCAGTCAGTCACAGTCTGCACCGAATGCAACATAAAAACCTGAGCATAAGGTAAGCAATTCAGCAGCCTCACTTTGCTGAAAGGCTCTCCTGAAATGGCCTTTTTTAAATAAAGGTATGATAAAAAGATAAATCTCAGAGCACCAGAAGTTCCCTACTTCTTAACAGCTTTGAGACCCCTTTCTTCCTGTCTTTACATGTTTGAGCTTCAAGTGTTAGTGTTTCTTAGAATATGCTTGGCAATTATACGTTCTTCACGTTTTTAAAGTGACTACTACCTATACTAAACACACACACTATTTGAAAAAGCCTGGGATTCTAACTGTAAAAAGAAGTTCAGTCAAAAAATACTCAAAATTTCTTTCATTCCTAAAATATTTTGAACAAAGTATTTTACATATTTTAGTATAAGCAAGTTGAACTCAAACACCAGGTAGACAACCATGAGCTAGAAGGACATTCCTAACAGGAAAACAGCTTTGCACACACTCTGGTCATTCTGTCCCTGACCATGAACAAACACAGGCATATACTACAGCCCAGATAACATCTCAGGCCTTCCATAATGTTGTTAATAATTCTCCATTTTTGTCTGAAGTCTGTCTTCTCTAACTCATAAGACTGTATTTGCCTTTATTTGGGATTTCAGGACTTTGATAACTCCTTTGATAAACTCTTGTGGTAATTTCACACTTTCACCTTCAATAACTACAAGTTCTTAATTTAATTGAATTCTTGACAGGGAACATCTTCATTCCTTAATACTGAATTTCATCTAACTTCTATTATGTAGCCTCTCCATAATGTTCCAATGTTTCTAAACATCAATGACACAACCAACTTCATTATAAGTAACTTTCCCTAAGTGTATTCTTCCTTCCCATACTTTTAAACTAGCTTCCCCTCCATCTCCCAACTTGCATATTGACTTTCTTTCAATTAATTTTGCTTCTGTCTTTAAGGTAGTAATTTCCATTTTCCTTTCAGAGTTCTCTTAGCTCCTCCTGTTGCACCTTATGCCATTGTTTCACTTACTGAAAATACAGGCACAGGATTTACTTGAATTCTTTCTCTGACTTTACCACACCCCTCTACCCAACAGCTTCACAAGAATTCTCTTTCTTACACCCTCTACAAGCTGCAGCTGCAAGTTTTGGCTGTGCTCATTTCTGACTTTGAAGACAGCTCACTTTGCTGACTAACCCCTTCCTCTATCTCATGAGTAAACTGTACACTTAAAATCCTTCCAAAATAGTACATTGTCTTTTACCTGGGAGTACAAACGCCCGCCACCAAATGACTGGGAAGAGAGTTTCTCTCATTAAAGGTGAAAAGATCGAACTCCATCACTGAGAAGTTACCAATTCAACTAGCGATGGGTTCAAGAATTTATTTTATAGTACGCTGTCACTGGTAGTAAATAAACAAAATCCCAGCACATAGCCATGTACCTATTTTATACACCTGTCTGTCTAACCTGTTTAACTGTTAAACCTATAGTTATTTTCTAAAAGTAGTTCTTATATCCTGATTGTATCTTAAAATCAATTCTTTCTTCACCATTCTTTCACTGGTTTCCTGACTACTGGTGAAAAATTCAACGAGTACATCAAGGATTCCATCCAGCCCACACATACCGCCAGCATCTTTGGACCGATTCAAATGTGTGAGCACACAATGGCTTTTTCGGACTAAAAGTATAACAACTCTATGTTAGTTGTCACACTCATCCAAGGACTGTTTGTTACAAATCTCCTCCTCCATTTTCGAGGATGTAGCTTTTTCCCCAGACTAAACCATGGAAGCAAAACAACTTCAAATTGTCTCACTGGTCTTCAGCAGCTTTGGTGTGACTTCGCTGAAAAGTCACTTTAAGTTCACCCATGCAGCAAATAGCAAACCCTGGATCTTCTCTGTATTGTCAAAATTAACGCTACTTCTGGAGAAAATCTGTGGTGGTTGTCATGGAAATGTTCTACCCATCTTTTCTTTCCTAAAGATAGCACAGTATTGTCCACATTTTTTGATACTCCTGGCTACAGATAAAAACCTCTGGAGACCTGGTAAGGAATTTTCATTGTGTATTTCTTGGGCTTTTGTGCAACACCACTCAAACCCCATATAACACCTTCTCCTTCTCAGTTTGTCTGCCATAAAAACAAATTTTAGCAAAATTAATCCCACTAACTATTCCTAAATGTCTGCATTTCCATAAGGAAAACATGATCCCAAATGACAAGAACCCAACCAAATGTGGATGTGTTCTAAGCACACATTTCTAGGGGAAATAAGATATACTGCATTTCTCTTTGCTCATCAAGTCAAAGAAGCTCTGAAGCAGTGGGAAATACAGAGTCACTTACTGCCATGACCTACCTTGTCCCAAGCAATCATCTAGATAGGAACAAAAATGAACTCCCTGCCTTCTTAAATCAGCTATCACTGTCACTAGACTTAAGGGCTTTGCCAGAAGGAATACCATGTGACTCTTGGATATTCCACACGTCAGAGGTACCAAGATGTAAAAATAAAGCCCTTACAAATCAAGAGCTGCATCATTTTATATATATATATATATATATATATATATATATGTCACTCCATATTTTTTTACACATGCAAGAGCATATATGTACCATGTATATATAATGAAAATAAAATTACCAAATACACTCCTGATATTAAAGACTGTTAAGAAACAGACTTTCCGTCTTTGGAAATAGGGGCAAGAGTAAGAAAAATAAATGTATTTCAGAAGTGTAGATCTATACATGACATTCTATCTCACAATGGGAATAGGTCAGAAAGGGAAGTAAAATTAAGGCAGAAAATCAAAGCAGAAAAGGAGTTTGAAGATAAACAATGTGATAAAAAACTATAGAAATATTCATGATTTGCCACACTATGAGAGTACGTTTCCTAACTGAGGCAGTTGTCAGAAGGAAAGGACTCACTGGAGGCAGACTTGGGAGTTCTGCTGTGCTGTCAGACTGCTGTCTCTCCTTTAGATTGCTGCCAGAGAGACACAGAAAAGATACAGGAGGCACTGTCAGCCCTGAAAGGACAACTTGTGTTAGAAATGGCACTGTCAAGACAGAACTCCAAGCAGTGAGAGAAGCTGAAATTATTCAAGGAAAGAAAGCACACAACCTTTACTTCCAAGGAGATTTTAGTTTGTTTACTGGCTCTGCTGTGAAATTCTAGATGTCCTAGAGAAGAAGTTTCCTCACAATCACACTTCTTGACATCAAGCCAAATAACCTACAGCACAGCCTGGGCAGATGTTTGAGCAATTCCCTGAGCTCTGATTACAGGATACATCACCTTCTAACATTCTTCAGTATGAGTCTAGGAAACCTATCAAATTTAAAAAGCTATCCTGAAAGCAGCACTTGGTCTTTCATTGCTCTCATCAACACACTCCCAAAAAAATCAACGTTTTGGCCACAAATGTGTTTGGTTTTTCTCCCTATGAAGTGTAGATTTTGGAAAGTCCTTCTAATTTGCTTTTTGGTAATTCACAGGCAACAAGTCAGGATGCTAACGGAAGTATTTAAATCTCATAGAAGTAAATGGTCAGCTTTCTTGGAGAGGACAGACAACAAAAGCCCTTCATAATAAAACCATGAATAATACAGGGCATAGAATGACAAAAATATCACCTGGGATTAATGCTACCTCCCTGGAAAAACTTCTAGAGCAAAATCCTGCATTTGGCATCATCCTACAGAGATGAAAACACATCCACCAAGTGTTATCTGTTGTCAGTGTTATCTGAGAGAAAAATGAAAATAAAGGAAATCAACAGACGAACTTCTCTCTTCACTGACATCTCTTGTCATTTTAAAAATCAGCTCAGCCAGATAAACACTTTGATGAGGTTGTACCTACTTCTTTTGCAAAATTATTTGACAAATCATTCTGGCTTATAGGGGTCTATGGGAATGTCCACCAGTAGAAACACCCATATCATCTGAGGGACAGGGGTGTTACTTTCTCTCTGTCTTCAGACTCTTATAAAGCTCAGGACATCTACAGGAAAGGATGTTTAATCATCTCAACTACGAAAAGCTATTGTTCAAGCAAAGCACAGCCAATTTCCAAAAGCTCTGCTTACCTTCCTCTACCTGTAAAATGGGATTGGGAAACACATCTCACAGGCACTATAAAACTAGCACAGTATTTGTGAAGACCAGTAAAGTAAGTTTTGCTGATGATATATCAAACCCTAGCAATAACAAGGAAACAAAACAACCCTGTGAATTTCATTTTCTGTGGTTCATGAAAGCTGCAACAGCCAAACAGCAGGGATCCACACTCCTAGGGCAACCAGCATATAAGAACAATGGAGAAGAAAAGAACCACCACCCTCTGCTATCCAAAAGACCAAAAGATTAAAGGAGCTTCAAATGTAACATAAGAATTGTAGCCAAACATGAATAGAACATATAGCCTTGAAACAGGGTTCAGACTTTAAGGGACTTTCTGTCAAGAACTGGTATTAAGAAGTGGATTTCTTCATGGAACTGCTGCCCATCTCCATGTCTTTCAAATCTGCTTTATTTTGCAGGCTTCCTCATCCTCTAAGACTTTTTCCCTGCCCAGTGGTAAGCCTTAATTCACAATTGTTTCTGTTCTAGCACTTTTATAACTCTGTGAAATAGCAAAACAAGTACTAACCCACCTAATCTATAGCTCATTTGGCATGTTCTAGCTCTAGACCACTTGGCAACTTGGACTGGTTCTTGCCTAAAAATAATAATAATTATCTTAAACTGAAAATAATTAATACAAGACCTAAAAGACAAACAACATTGCACAACATTGGAATGTGATATTACAGACAAATTACAAATTTAAATATTGACTGTTGCTCAAAAGCAAAAAAAAAAAAAAATACTATGTGCTATCTGAAGAATGTTGAGACACCTCTGTCAAATCTGCAGGGATGTCACATTTCAACACCTCACCTTGACTTTCTCATCCACAAACAAAAAAAAGGGCTGAAAAGGTGGCTAAAGTAAAAATAAACTACTACCATATCAAAGGCTGCAAAATTACTGATCTTGAAGGGTAAATTGATTATATCTCCAGGTAACATTCAGAAAGATCTTCCAAAAGATCTTACAAGGTTCTTATTTAAAAAGTACCTATTTTTTAAGAGATGTACTTTAAATCAGGCCAACACCAGCTTGCCAGGCTCCTGATAGTCTTTATACTAAAAAAAACAAAAACAACCAACACCATGGGGAAAACAAAACAAAACAAAAAATCCAGGCAGTGTATTTCTGGTTGCAGAAAAAAACCCGACCACTAACAGAAACAATTACCTGACACTTGGTGCTGTCTCAGAAACTGATCTGGCACACCAGCCTGTACTATTAGTAGGACCCACTGACAGCCACACAGCTGTACACTTAATTTTTAAAAGTTTGAGAATTATGTGCGCTTTTTTTGGCTCTTTTTTGAAGAAACACTGTTGAACAGATTAAGAAGCAATGCATTTACAAGGTTTATTGGAAAACAGTTTTAGCAAGGGGACACACCCACCCCACAATAAAAGATTATACACAGTGTATCTAGCACTTCACTCTACATTTACTACCATGAAGATATTTACAAGATGTTTTGAGTTCCATTTTTTAAAGGTCCATCTTGACTTAACAAGGCAGCATATACAGCTTTCAAAGTTCCAGAAAGCTTTTAACTTGAGTAAGAGGGCAAAAAAACTGACTGTCAAAGCCAGGTCGATTTAAAATGAAAACATCTTCACATTTGTTAACTGAAAGTTTCTGACCAGAGTTGAAAACACAAAATTCCTTTACTGCATTCAAAGACACTGCAGTGTAATAAATCTGTTTCAATTAAAAAACCCTCACCTTCACTTCTATAACCCCACAGTCCACAATCAACTTGAGACCAAAAAGTTCCCACAAGTCATAAAACAAAGCAGCAAGTGATGGGGAATTAAACTTTTCAGTCACACAGGATTATACTGACATTAAAAAAATAACCTCATATTATTGTGCCCATCCACATGAAACAAGAGAAGTGATTATTCCTGTGTGCCAAAGGAATTTTAAAGAGGAGATACATTTGTATTTTGATTAAGATTACAGCACATCCTCCCTGCACTTACAGAATGGGCTGGCCAACAATGTATTTTCTGTAAGGTCATATCTGAAAAAGGGACTGTTTGGAGAACCACATTTAACAGTCATTTATCAGAAAAAAAAAAATCACCCTAACATTTCTAAAATTCTAACATGCCCTAAAAATTCTTTATGAGTGAACAAGAATGCACCTTTTAGAATTTTGTATCATGAAAAGGAGAAATCTCTGACACTTTAAAACAAAATAGATTAAAAATACACTAAATTATTAATTAAGTTGACTTTGTAGCTTCAAGAAGCTTTTGTTTGGGGTTGGGAATATCAGAAGGCACTGAAACTAAAGCTACCCCATGCTTCCCATGATGACAAATCTGCCTGCAACAATTGTATTATTTGCTGTGACTCAGCACTATGGAAGATACATGTGCAAACCCACAAAATAACAATAAGTCAAAATTCGACTGATTTCATCCTAGCTTTGGACATCAGCAATGAAAGAGTCACAAAACACTGGGGTATCAGCCACATCAAGCCAAAACCCAGAGGCACTTCAAAGCTTGGTTATGTTCATTCTGCCTCCCTCATCCCATTTACACCTAATACCCTTCCTACCAAAAGCTCCTGAATCCAACAAACAGCACATTCACAGAGACACCTCTTTTCTGATCACTTATCAACGCAAAAAAAGGTAGAACAAGAACACGCAGGCAGTTGAAGAAAGGATCATATGGAAGCTCTACAAGGAATCCCTGTGTCTTTTAAGAGGCAATCTCACCCTACTTCAGACAAAAACCACAACAATCTAATGTTAATCACAATATTATTACCTGTCTTTACTTACAGTTTGTGATTCACTAATAGGTGGCTTGTTTACCAAAATGACATTTTCATAATTCAACTGGTGAATTTGCTTTCAAGTATAACCTTAGCACTAAATTTGGTAGGCTTACAATGCCTTGTTTGGAGATACATTCAGGATGGTTAGCCACAGGGTATTTATTTTATGGTTTTAGAATCAGCACATCACCTACATGTAATCTCAACTCCATATAGAATAAAATAAAGATCGGTGTGTGCCAAACCCGTTGGTTTCTCACAGAACATATGAATCCTCCTTCTGAGCCTGATACACACTCTGAACTACCAAATAAAAACAGAAAAAGAGAAAATAAGTTCTCTGAATCACAGGGAAGGTGTCAGCAGCAGGTGACTGGCTGAATCTTATGTCACACTCTGAAAGCTGAGAGTCCATTACTCTCCACACACATCCAGGAACAGTCGTATTTCTTTCAGTTCCGATGTGTTTCAGCTTCTGTCTCCTCATGACACTAAGGAGTAATTATGTTTCAAGAAAGTATTCACATTATTCCAAACCTAATTTCTTCTGTCACTGAACTCTATTTACTCCTGTCTAACATGAACAGACCAGCAGAACTGACCCTGTGATGCTCAGTCTACCATTACTTTCTAGCACTTTTTCATACCCTCCTGTTACTAACACCCTTTATGAATCAGTTCTGGTGAAAGGAAATTTACTGTCACCTGTCTTAGACTACCTCCACTTTTTATCCTCAAAATGAATTATTAAGTCTGCACAATGTTTAACGCAATTCAAGATATTCAGGAGGTGGCATAATATAATTTCCAGTCCTACTGCTCTACAGATTTTATATTCAGTAGAGGTTTTCACTGAGTGCTTAGTTTAAAATTACCTTTTCTGTTTTTCCCAAGTTCCTTTACCTTGTACACAATAATTTTAAAATACTGATATTTCTACAGGCCTTGCATTCTACTGTGGGCATTTTGTATCTTGAAAACTCCACATTCATTCCTGGAAATAAAATTGAGCAGTTTAATCCACTTACTTGCTTAACAGACTTTAAAAACTGTAACAGACAAGATTTTTTTTTTCTTCAGAGCAGAAAAAAAGCTGACTTGCTATCATAATGCTGCCTCTTTTCTCTGCAATTTACATCAGCATTTTAAAATTTGTATTATTATATTATTTAAACAAGTGCATCCATTATGCTTTAGCCCCTTAGTATGAAGCTGAATAATTTTTCTATCAGTTCAGCTTCCACTTGTTCTCTGAAAAAAAGGTGATCTGGTCTTTCTAACTTGTTTGTCCATTACATCCATTACATCATTCCAGAACCTCCTGTGCAGGTATTTCAGCCACTCAGAATATTTCATCAAGTGTGTAATTCCTTTAATGTCTTTTTCTTGACTTGCTCACAGCCCACTAGGCTTGCTCACTATTCCCTTTGGCCTTCAGAAATATTTAAACAAATACAATAGATTTAGCTATTCGCTGCTGCTCTTCTATTTCTCTTATGTTTCAAATTTACATTAAAGCCCCTAGCCCTAAATCACATCACTCTTTTTTTAATCTGCTATATGCTATTTTGGAAAAACTTGATTTCAGGTTTGGGGGGGAACTGTTTGACATCCATTAACCTCTTGCCACGAAAGTTACATTTTCCAACTTAAGAACTTGTTTAGTTGCCTTTGAAGGTACACTTTTCTTTTGTGCTCTTAAAGATACAAGTTAAGCCCCCTCAAGAACACTTCAGAAGAAAAATTCCACAACCTTGTGGAGGGACAAACAGAAAGATTTTAAAGCAAGCCTGCAGAAACAGGACTGTAAAAAAACTGTACCATTCTGTTCACATTACCTTATTCCAGGGAGGGAGGGAGGGAGGAAGGCAGGAAGGCAGGAAGGAAGGCAGGCAGGAAGGCAGGAAGGAAGGCAGGCAGGAAGGCAGGCAGGAAGGCAGGCAGGAAGGCAGGCAGGAAGGCAGGCAGGAAGGCAGGAAGGCAGGAAGGAAGGCAGGAAGGCAGGAGCACTGTACAGAAACATTGAAGTTGAAATAAGACTATCAAATAACCAGCTTAAAATAAACATTTACACTTAGAAGTTTCTATAGAGAACCTTTCAGAAACTGCTCCAGCTGACTGTAGGACTTTTTAGTTCTCATGGTGACTTGGGCCAGTGCTGCTGACATGGGCTGTTGCTGCCTTTCCCTTTCTAAATGGACTAAACTGGGACTTCTCCAGGAGCCTGCACACAGCTGAATATACAGGACCACATGAGCATGCCAGCTCTGATGTCATCAACACAGAGAACATAGCATAGGAAAAATCAACGCATGGCACACTGACAGCAGAAGGTGAACACCCTGGTACAGTGTCAGAATGAGATGGGATGTAACAAAGACTCTGTTTCGAAGTTGGGGGGCAGTAGGGGGATGCCAAGCCCCCAAAACAGCCACATCTCTCAGAACTGAAGCATCACTGAATCTGTTTGAAAGACTATGACAAGGAAAGTCATGCTGAGAAAAACCTCTACCTCACATGTCATCTTAAGTTACCATGCCTCAAGCTACGATTCATTTTGCCTGTGCGTATGTCTAAAGAGTAATTAAAAGGTGCAACCACAGTTCAAGTAGAAACTTCAAAACTTGTTTTGAACGAGCTAGTTCACGTGCAGGCAGTAACACTGATGGGAGAACACAATGAAGTTACAATAAAACCAAGGCCAAATACACAAAAGATTAGCTTGATACAACCTATTAAACAGTGCTCCATTAACTATTCTGTTCTAACTACAAATTGCCAGAAGTATATACAAAATAGCTTTAAAATAGCTTCTAAGGATAAAGTTGCAATCCCATTTCCTGAGAGCTCATAGACATATCCCAACTTTGTTAAGTCTTTCATTAACATCAAGCAGTCAGAGCAGAAAATACGCCAGCAAACAAAAAAATCCAGAGGAACAGCAGCTTGAATAAAGGATAAAGGGACCATTAAACACAACCATTCAGCACCATTTGGGAATTCTGCAGAAACAGCAGCCCGGTATTTTCACAGCTCATGACGTATCTTTTCAGCCCGGAGTTTCATTTTCATGAAACGCCCTCAAGAGGCAAAGCTTAAAATCATTGTTACACGGACCGCGCTACGGGCAACACAGATTTCGAGACTATGAATGGGACGAGTTTCTGTTGCATATAAAGTGTCTAGAACAGGACAAGTGGAAACGGCTACCAAGCGCACACCTATACAGGCAGTCAAAGAAATTACGCTGTGAGATAATGCGAGGCTACGAGATTATGTTTGCAGACAGAAGGCAGAGCTTTTTTAAGATCAACTATCATCACTAGGGAAAAATTTTTTTAAAAAGCACAAGCTTGGAAGATCCAGGAGAAAGCTTCCCTTCCCCTCCTCCTCCACAGACTCAATTAGGTTCGAAAAGACCTCTCAGATCACCGAGTCCAACCTATGACCCAACATCACCATGTCAAATAAAACATGGCAATAAGTGACACGTCCATCTTTTCTTAAACACCTCCAGGGACGGTAACTCCACCATCTCCTTGGGCAGCCCATTACAATGCTTAACCACCCTTCTCGTGAAGAAATTCCTCCTGATGTCCAAGCTAAACCTCCCCTGGAGCAGCTTACGACTATGTCCTCTCGTCCAGTTGAGGCCCTGCCTCTGCTCGCACCCCGTCCCGCCGTGGGAGCAGCAGCACCAGGACAGCCCGTCCCCGCGCCACGGACTTGTCCGACTCTGCGCAGTCAACCCCCGCGACTTCCAAAGCCGGAGCGCGGCCCCGCCACCGGCACAAGCCAAGGGACTCCCTCCAGCCACGAGGACGCCTCTCCCTGAGCAGGACAGGACCGGCCCGTCTCTCCCCAGTTCCCCGGCGAGGTGCCGGTGCCGGTCCCGATCCCGGCCCACGCGCGCGCCGCTCCCGCCGCGCCGGCCCCGGCCCGGCCCGGCCCCGCCCCGCCCCGCGCGCGGCCCCCGCGCGCCTGTTGCGCGCGCGCGGGCGCGGGCCGGGGGTTCGTGAGGGGGCTCCCGCTGCGCGCGGCACCCCCGGCCCGGGCCTCCCCTCCCCTCCCCCACAACCCGAGCCGCCGGCAGCCGATCCCCACCCGGTCCCTCCTCCCACGGGGACGCGGCTCCGCGCACCGCCCGGCTGCCGTTACCCCCGCTCCGCCGGTGCCGAGGCAACGGGGCTCCCCCCCGGCCCCCATACCTGCTGCCGGCCCGGCGCGGGGCCGCGCTGTCTCCTCTCGGGCCCGAGGCGCGCGAGCGCCGCTCCCTCCCTGCCTCCCTCCTTCCCTCCCTGCCTGCCCGGCGCTGGCTGGAGGAGGCACTGCGCACGCGCGGGGCGCGCCGCGGCGCCCTCTGGGAGGAAGAGCCCTTCCGGAGAGAGAGGCCGACGGCGGCGGCGCCCTCCTCAGGACGGAGCGGTCCCGAGGGAAAGACTACGGCTCCCGGCAAGCGGCGCGCGCCCCCGCGCTGGTGCGGGCGCGCCTCTCCCGCCACGGGCATGCCGGGAGATGTAGTGCGACGGGCGGCGGAGCCGCGCCCGGGAGCGTCTGGCGAGCGGAGAGGCGGTACCGCGTCCCCTCCCCGCCTGACGGGCGGCGGCGGTCGACCCGGGGGGTCGCGTGCCGGGACACGGAGGCGGTGGTGACGGTGGCGCAGCAGGCGCTGATGTCACGGCAGTGTTGGGCCCCAGCGCGCCGCCCGCCAGCGCCGCCGCCAGGGAGCTTCGTGCCGGGAGGCAGTGAAAGGGACAGGGGTGCTCCCGGGGCTGTTACGACCCAGGATAGCGCAGCGGGCTGGTATTTCCACTTTAATTAATGCAGGTCCCCTAGCGGTGGCCTCGGTGTCACCGCAGACCGCGTCACTGCGGGTGCGGCTCACAGCGGAGCCATTTCGCTTTGCTACGGGCAATCCCGCGGCAGCCACAGACACGGGGGGGCCGCTCGCCGGAGAGGCAGCACGAAAAGCCACCACGGCTGCTGCTCAGCCCCGGTGTATGATGTGACAGACACGTACATTATTAGATTGTGTGGCACAAGCGGGCCCGCACACCCACACAGGAGCACAGGGCGATGATGGCAGGATGGGGAGCCCAAGCAGCACCTGCCAGGCTGCTTCCAGGCCCATCCCAGGAGCCATCAGCCCACTAAAGGCCCATTTCGAGGGGCACAGAGGCACAGTGGCAGGTGGGAACCCAAATTAAGGACTCAGAGAAAGGAACACCCTGTCCAGCCCCCTCCCAGGGGAGCCTCAGCCCCAGAGCACCTTTAGGACTGGGGGTGTCACTGTCAGGGGTGTGGGACACAGGATAGGATGCAGGGGAAGAGCATTGGGGAATTGCACTGGACTCATCAGGGAGTGTTTAGAGCAGGAACCAAAGGCAGGAAAGGGAGGGATCTAGGTGATTTATAGGGAAACAAATGTGGGATACAGGAATAAAAACGGCTAGCCACATGTAAATGGTTTGTGATGGTTTGTCCATGTCCTGCCCCTGATCAGTGCAGCCTGACCCGTCTTCTCATTAAACTTTCACACTTTGCCCTGGGTGAGGAACTTGTGGCCAGAGGACCACAGGGAGTTGGTTACTGGGGGGCTGGAGAGGTTGGGATCGAGGGGCAGCTACTGGGCAGTGCCTGAGCCCAGCTGGTGGAAAGAGACACACTGTACACATGTGTGAAAACTTCTGTAAATACACAGATGCTCACCAGTGCTCCTCCACCCTGCTCAGCTGGAGCAGGGGGTGGGATGAGGCTGCCAGTGCTGTGTGGGAGTGCTCTGTGTGCATGGATGTGCAATCTGTGTCCATGTGTATTTGCTTAATTGGGGTATATGTGAATTTGTGCATGTGCCTATTGGAAATACAAACTCAGCCTGGCTATTGCTTGGACATGGGCATGGGGCTGCAGCAGCCTCACCTCTTTCAGGCTGCCAGACCTCAGTCAATTTTCCCACATCAATAGATACATATATTTGTGTACATATATACACTGGTATATTTCATAGGGCTTCATATAGAAGCTGGCATTTCTACCCATAGAATTGAGATAAGATAGATTAAAGCAGACAGGCAACAGCTTTCTCCCAAAGCATTTGGGCCAAAAAAAAAAGTAATAGTTCTGCTTTTCTTTCAGGGATTTCACATTTCTTGCACCCTACCTAAGCACATCTGTAATGCAGCAGGAGGTCTGGTTACAGCGATGGTTGGCATTCCTGATATACCTTGAATCAAATGAGCACAGTTATGGGTGGCAGCAGAGATCTTCAGGTTCTCCTGGTTTTGATAAAAGTCTAGTTTCAGGTGCAGCTGAGCTAATGCAATGCAGGTACAAGGATGAATTCCTGTTTCCTGTCTCTCTGCTCTTCTGCTCCCTTCTCCCCACCAAGTACATATTTTCAGGCACGGTGAACTATGTTCATTTTGCATGTCTTGTGATAACCTGCCCTTAACAGCCACCACAGATGACACCTTTTGGATCACAGTCATCACCTGCAGGCAAGGATTTGCAAAACTTGGGGCCTTGTGTGGGGTGAGGCTGTGAGGTAGCGTACCAGATAGAGAGAGAGGCAGGTCCAGGCTCTCTGGATCTGTGTGGTCACAGAGCAAAGCATGGAAACAGCAAAAAGCAACACCAGAGTTCAAACTGTCTGAAAGCACAGACATCTGAGACCAGGCTGACATCAGGTGCTAGTAAAATTGAGACCGAAGGTAGCTTAATTTCTGACAGCAACTTCTGAAGCCCTGAGTGTTTTTGTAATCTGAGTTAATTCAGCTGGACAGAATTTACTCTTAAACCAGCAGTACACAATTTTGAGAAGAATTTTTCTTCATGCAAGAGCAAGGCATGCCCTCAGCATGTTTTTAAACACAGCCTCAAAAGATGACGACAACATTGAAGGCTGACAAATGACCCTGAGCTGGGGGATGAAGAGTGGAAGTGGACAGAGTAAACAGATCAGCCATCATGCTGTGATTGGGTTAAATTCGAGTTTAAGCATATTATCCCTGACTCTTGTTTTCCCCAGTGCAATGGGATGCCAGAAAATGGTATCACGATAATACAGCCCTTTCTAAAAAAGGCCACACAGACAGACTGCTGACCATATTTAGCTCTACTAAATTGCAATTGGCACCAGCAAGCCTTGGTTGTCACCCACTGACATTTTGTTCAGCCCTAAAAATGAAAACAGTTGCCTGCACTCTTTCAAGCCATGAGAGCCACTGGGGACTCACAGATGGGAAAAGAGAAAGATAAGACAAAGTAACAAGTTGATCATGACTTAGGATCTCAAAGTCATCACAGCCAAAAGGGTTGTTCTGTGTTTCTGAGGTGGTGAGAGGTGTCCATGTACAGCAGCAGGGTCACAAAGGATGTCTGCAGCCAGACAGGGTGAGCACCCACCAGGGAGAAGCAGCGCCTGCCCCATCTGCACCCCTGAACCTCAGTGTCATGGAGGACCTGTCCGTACTCACCATCAGTATGAAATGCTCACCATGGAAGTCACCAT
The DNA here is from genome assembly GCF_041296385.1 of Aphelocoma coerulescens. Lineage (NCBI taxonomy): Eukaryota > Metazoa > Chordata > Aves > Passeriformes > Corvidae > Aphelocoma > Aphelocoma coerulescens. Next base: position 94,134,460 of record NC_091013.1, on the reverse strand, counting down.
GAAATGCTGTAATGGGTCCATGCCTGCAGTAAAACATGAGTGCTCTCCTTTGCTCCTTTGCTTCCCCAGGTTTGGCTGAGGAAGGATGGTGCTGGGAGCTGTACCCTCAGGCTTACACTTGGTGACTGGTGGGACCTTTTCACTGTGCAGTGGAGGGATTGAAGCTTGGGAGTTTCCTGGGGGTCCCCAGAAGGAGGGTAGGCACATCTGCCCAGCTGCTCAAGTCAGGGCCATTCCCACTCTCTTTATGTCCCCCCTGCCTGGACAGATCAGAAACCCACCATTGCTGTCTGTGCCAGCTGCTACGTCTGCTACAATGGGAACTGGGTGACAATTCAACTGCAGAAACCACAAACTGGTGTGGACACCAAGGGGGGCAAGTTGTAAAGGGCAAACCTCCATCAGAGAGCAGCTGGGAGCTGATACAGGGCTGGGGAAGGGGTTTGATCTTTTTCTGTCATGCAGGGGGCATGGAGTATCATTTGTTCTGCCTCTCTACTTGTCTGTGAAGTATCACTCCAGGAGTGACAGTGTTAACAAATACAGTGGAAGAGACAGCTCTGTAAGCTGAGCTACATGGTCACATGCACAGGTTTTATTTTTAACATCCCAAAACTACTTGATGTTTCTGCCAGGGCTTGCTCCGTGTCCTTCTGTTCTCTTCTCTTTCTTTGCTTGCAGTTCTCCCTCACCCACCTCACTTCAGCCCAGCTGAGCACAACCGGGAGAGAAGTGTTTGGTACGTGCACAGGGACTCTATGATCAAGGTAAGGCTTTGTGAATAGAGCTGGAGTCTTTTCTGAACAAACCTTATGCAATGTAACTGTTACTGTAGCGAGCTATGAAAATCAAGATATCTTCAAAACAGCCTTAGTAATTAAGATGAAACAGAATAATCATGAGATGTCTTAAATGACACTCTAAAACAGAGGCAGCTGGTAACTCTGATCACTTCTGTGACATACTACTCTAAAAAAAAACCTTCCATAATGTATTCAGTGAATTAGCTGTAGTTTGCAGCACTGTATGCAGGATTTTAAAAAACTAAGATGCTGATTGTAAGATGGGAGCTTCAGCAGTAGGTCGGATGATAAATAAAAAATTTAATTTCTATTATTTTCAGGAACCTCAGAGAAGACAAGGAGATACAGTAAGGGTCAGAGGAGAGGCAAGAGCAATCTCATGGCAGAAGTGCTTAGATTTAAAATCAAATTAGTTTTGTAGATTGAGACTGCAAACTTTACGTTGGCAATCTAGACTGAATGAATGATGAAGAATTACAAGAGTTAAAGGTACTACTGTACCATTTAGTCTTGTGACTGCTCAGCAATTTTTATTCATTAATCTCTTTTGTTTTATTATTTAGATCTTAACCAATAGCTCTGAGATTCTTTACGCTGGGCACTTTTCAGAAAAGTATGTTAGTGAGATTGTTACCAGAGCATAACATAGAACCTGAGCCCAAAGAGAAAAAAACATGGTTTGGACCATTACTCACCCCCCCTTTTTTTTTCTCAAACTGCAACAAAATTGGACCTATTATTTTAAAGCACTTGTTGAACTCAAACCAAGACCAAACCCATTTCCTAGTTACCAATGCAAAGTGAAAGTTTGCTTGACTGTGTGTCTACCAAGGATAGCAGTGACATGTCTGAGGAGCAGCAGAGCAGCTCCATGTCACAGCCTGCTGTTCTGCCTGTCTCCCACACGACTCCCCAACATGCCCAGCACAAGATGCTGATGCTGGGCTATTCTGCACAATGCCACCAGCCCAGGGGACCATTTCAGCACCTGGAATTTTTGGGTGGCTTTCTCTCAGGTGAGCTGTGGCTAGATTGCACCAGGTAGGGAGGAGCAAGAAACATTGCTGATCCAGGTCTTTTAGTGGGCACTGCAGTGTGGGGTTCCCACCAGCAGTGCCCTGTGTTACCTGTTCCTCACTACTCCGAAGTCTCTCTGCTCCTCCTGTAACAGCTCTAAAGCATTTCACCAGTCAGAAACTGCACAAGCAAATTTTGGTGCCACTTTACTGCCTGTGTGCAGCACAGATTTTCCAGGCGAGGGGGAGGCCTGATGGTGCAACAGCTTCTCTTGATCTCCATGGTCCTGCATGTGGAGTGTAGGGAGCTGAGGAGAAGCTGATGTGCTTCTGTCAGAACCTGAGCAACAGGCATTCTCCAGAAGAAAAGCAAGGAGCATGGATTGAACTCCTTGCCCAACTGATGCACTATACTGTCGGTCTACTTCATTCCTGACATTTTCAAGCCTATTTTTGGCAGTATAAAGCAATTCCAACCTGTTCAGTAACTCTGAAATAGTGGTTATTGCCATGAAACACCACAGCCTCATCCAGATAATCTCCAGGTAGAAAATACAGGCAGTAGCTCCCTAATTGTAACATCTTCATCCTTTTGTTGTTGGGTTTATCCAACAAGTCAGTTGTTTCACAGAAAACCTTACCCCTCCTCACATCTTATACTAAGGATCAGAAGTTCACCAGCATTGCCCTGTAATCAAAGTGCCGCTATGAAATCCATGTGAACTTGTTCAAGGTCACCTCAAAAGTAGGTCTTGCTCACGCTCACTGGAATGTTATTAGTGGTATTGATGAAGATTTCATCTTTTTTGTTTTAATTGTCCCTTTCCACCTCCCCTGAGCCATACCATACTCACTGCCTGCCTCATTTAAAGCCTGGCTGGCAACTTCTGTGTGCAAGATCAGTCTGAATGGCAACTGCAAAGCAGGACTGCCATGAAGGACAGTGACCCACAGTGCTGAGTGCCAGGGGGTCACTCAAGCTGTACTGTCCCTGCTGTGGGTGTTGAAGTGGGGAGTTTGACTTATTTAGAGGGCCCTGTGATTCTAGGTGGTGGCAATCTTGGATTTGCTTTTTATTTTATATCTAAGGAGAAGACTCAAGAAATCTTGGGCTGCCGAGATTCATGTACACATGCAGTACAGTATGGTTTCCAATGGCATAGTGATTTTTTCCTCAGCTCTAAGAAATAAAAATATCTGTTTAGCAAAAGGAGACCCAAGCTTGATTTCTTGACAAGGTTGTTAAGCAAGCAGTGATTGAGGAAGAGCAGCACATGAAAGGAAAAGAAAATCACTAGTTTAAGAAGACTTACTTGGTGTCCTAAAAAATGTGATTCTACAGCTGGCTCTGCCAGGGTTTTTATGCAGGAGGCATGCAACTGCAAGTGAAACATCAGAACCTGAGCATCTCTATGCTTGGCATGTATATTTACATATTTGTATAAAATACTATATTTAATTCCATATATTTTCATCTTTCAAAACTTTAATTTTACATCTGCCAAATAGAAGCAATAGTATTTTTCAACCTCAAGTGCACCTCTAGTACTGCAAAGATAGATTCATTATTGTGAACATGATCAGATCTAAGATAGTAAATATACTGAAATGAAAATTTTTGTACTGTAAGAAAATTAATAACTGTATTCCCCTCAAGATTTCAGTATGATAAAGATGAGATAAAGACTATATACTAGGTAAGAAGGATTAAAAGAAATAGAGAACATTGCCTCTATGCCCTATACACTTCCCTGAAAGTATTCCCATTCTGTCTGTTGTAACATTATACATAACTTCAGCATTCTTGGCTCCAGCATTTGGATGTGAACTTTCATGAGATTTTTTTAGGAGCTTGTTATCATGTTGTAAAATTTAGAAAGACTGTTTTATGTTCATTTGGAATCTCATCTCGGAGGCACTCTTTAGGGTCCTTTATCTGGGTTTCTGGTGGCCCTTTTTGATGTTTCTTCAGACTGGGAGGTATCCCTTGATTCTGTGCAAGGAGCTCAGGTACAGTGTATGACCTTAGTATGTCAAATGATCAGTCACGTGTAGCACATGCCAAATGAGAAAACACTTTTATTATTTTGGCTCATTGCCTGTGACTTAATTAAACATATATCACCTGAAAATAAATTTTAATTGGCTTATAAGCTGTACATTATTATCACTGAACAGGTCCACTCCAGACACAGACTTAGCTGCAGTTAAAATAGCAGCTGTATATTTTTAAACCTTACTTGATTTGCTGTCATGATGGTCTAAAAATAAAGATTTACCAAAGTGGACAGACTGTGGACTGTAATGTGCATTCTTTGTTTACACAGTAGCTTGAACATGATTGAAGTAATTATTTCTGGTTTGTTTTTTTTTGTTTCCTAACCCAGACCTTGAGACATTTTGCAAGTTGCAGGGAATCTGTAAGTTTATACATGTTTAGAGAAACGTTTTGTCACCTGACATATCTGTGTGTCACCTGCCTCTGGATGTTATGTATCAAACCTACTGAGGCAAAATTTGCAAACTTTCTGCTGAGTGTTTTGAAAGTTTGTAGTTTGTTTACGTGCAATAATGTCATCAATTAAACCACAGAGCTAACTAATTATCAATTAAAATACAGAGCTCCTGATTGCTGTCATGTCAGAATAGAAGAAGCATTCAAGCCCTGATAAATATCAGAATAAAACTCTCTGTCCCTACTTCCTGTCCTCTATGTTCACAGATTTGACAATGAGAAAAGAAGCATAGATATCTTTTGTCTGAAAAGAACGGCATATACAAGTTAGAGATGAGGTAAACTAAACTAAAAAATGCCTGAATAATGAGGAAGACTGATTCTGCATCTGAATGCTGTGATATGGTCACTTTTCATAAACAAAGCATGTATTTTCTTTCTCTACCATGATTTGGATGGGGTTTATTTCAGCATACAGCAGTGTGAAAGCAGGCTCCTCTCCAGAAACTTTGCCATCAGTCCTTTCTGTGTTTTGGAGAACAATAAGGCCTATGCCTCTGATGTAGTTGGTTTGGTTTTTTTCAATCAATTATTTCTCCCCAAGAGTTACTTTTGGAGTGGAAAGTATTGTTCACTTTCCAAAGTGAAAGTCATGTTTTTATTGCGGTGTAATGTACCCAGCCTTCCTCTGACCTTATGCAAGTCATGGCTGGGACTATTTTTAGAGATTATATTTGCAGCAAAATGCTACAAGAATGAGAGCAGCAAGGATGCCGCCAGTGTGAAATAAATCCATCTGTATCTCCTGCTTCTCTGAGCTGCATAAAAGTAGATGTAACTGAACAGCCTAAAGCAGGACAGGTGCCACCCCAAAGCACATGTATTTAAGGGCTTGGTGTGGCTGAGGCCACCTTGGCCAGCACCCTGGTGTCACCTCTGTGCAGAAGCCAGTGCTTCCCAAGGCAAGGCAGGGATGTTAAAATGGGAAGTCACAAAGTTTTATTTTTGGCATTGCTGTCTTCAGCTCTTTCGCTGCGAAGGTGAAGGTACCTGAGCCTTATATGTGAGAGTGTATGTTTGTCTCTGAGTAAAGGGACCACCAAGGATGTGTTCCTTTACTCTGCAGGGCCAAGAGGGAATGGGATTGATTCATGAGGAGGTGTAAGCAGGTATTGATCAGCTTTGGAAATTGCAAAAGATGGAACAAAGTTGTGTTGAGCAATTAATGCACATCAAATTTTCAAATGAGTGTCGGTATTTAGTGCAGGGACACACAAGCACTGCCTTTCCCAGGCATCTTTCCTTCTCCTGTGTTGTTCATGACTTCCTCTGCCAGGGTGTAAAAGTGTGAAAGACAGAAAGCTAAGAGAATACCTTCAAGAAAGAGAGAGGTCACTCTTCACATAGCATCTCTTCCCCTGGAGCCTGAGCCCACTTCCACAGCAGTGCAGCTCTCCTCAGGGCTAGGTCACTTATGCCTGGGGTTGCAAAAGAAAATACATCTAGGTAAACACTATTGTGTTTTCTTTAACCCTGGGAAAACTGAAACAAAGTCTGAATTATTTTACTACCAATATCTGTCTTTTCTCAGCGCCAAGTGAGAGTCTATTTGGCCTATGGTAGTTCCTACTGCATGAAATGTGTGGTGGGAAGATTTGTCAAAAATCTTTTTCCTATTTTCACATAAAAAGAAAAGCACTCTGGGTTCTATTTGGAAACAAAACTCAAGTTCCTCCTTATCATTAGCTTTTTTCCTTTCACAAAGATTCGCAGTGATTCCAGAACAAGGCTGGAATGCAGCTCCTATAGTAAGGAGCAGGAAGTCAAAAGTTGGGAGGTTGCTACTTGCAGCAGGTCTTCTTTGGGCCAAGTTACAGATCCAGTTGAAGGTGTCCAAGGAAGTAGCTCCAAGTTATGACTGAGCAGCCTTTAGTTCTGTAATCCAACAACTGAAGTGTAAGAGTAAGTCAGGAAAACAGAGTAAAGAAGCCCAAGGAGATTAGCTCTTACACAGTTTTCCACACTGGGAACTGGAATCCTGAAGATAATCCTCACTCTTGACCTTGCTGGTGTAGAGAAAAGGAAGGTTCATTTGTGCAACATTCATGTCTTTGTGGGGAGATGAAAAGATGCCTATGCCCCATCTAGATGGGAAAAAGGAATGTCATTTTTCTTACTCAGTGTTGAGGAAGTGGGATGCTCCTTCACTGTGCCCCTGGCAGTCTTGATTTCAGAAGCTTGGTGAAATACAGGGACAGAAAACAGCTCATACCCTGGCTGCCTGGGTTAAGGAGTAAAGACCTTATCTATATCCATGCTGCTACCAGGCCATGCTGTACCATGGGGATCAGAGGTGGTACGTGACTGTATGGAGCTGGCAGTATCACTTTCTCACAGCCTTATCCCCACTAGAAATGTGTGTGAGCAACCCATGTGTGGAAACCAAGTGTGGGCATGGAGGGTCTGTGGCCATCCTCGCTCCTTCGGGCAATAACTTCTTGTCTTCTTGTCTTTGCCACACACAGCACCGGGCCCAGAAAGCTCCCCCTGGGCAACACAGGCACTGTGGGCAGTGCTTCAGCCGGCACTGCCACGCACCCATTGAGGTCTCCGTGTCCTGCATGGTGATCAGCTGCCGCCTCCACTGTGGGGCCACCTTCCACATGTGCAAGGAGGAGGAGCACAAATTACTCTGCCCCTTGGAGCAGGTGTCCTGCCTCAACTCAGCCTATGGCTGCCCTTTCTCCATGGCCCGCTTTAAGCTGGGGAAACACCTCCAGGTCTGTCCAGCCAGTGTTGTCTGCTGCTCAATGGAGTGGAATCGCTGGCCAAATGTGGATTCAGACACAACCCTGCACAAGAATATTATGAAAGAGACGGTGAACGAAGAATGTCTGGATACAGCTTTGGCACTCAGAGACCAGAAGATACTTTTCAGGACTTTGAAAATAGCTGAATTATTTCCAGAGTGGAGGAAAAAGGATGAACTGGAAGAACTAATGGATCAAGCCATGGGTGGTGAAGTGGGTGCTGTGGGGGGAGCTGCCTGTGGTTCCCAAGAGGGCAGTGACCAGTCTGAACTCAGCCAACGTGAGCGGGAAGATTTGGCAAAGGACAAAGAGGGAATGGATCTGGGGAGTTACAAAACCTGGGAGAACATTTTCAGCAAAGAGCTTCTGGCTTGCCAGGTAACGGGCTCAGCAACCAGCACAGGAAAAAAGACAGAGGAGGCTTCCAAGAAAACAGCATCAGCCCCTCATGCTGCCAGCTCCACAGAGAAAGCAAAGGAAGGACCTGATGGTGCAGAAGAGGGAAAGGGCCAAAAGTCTGAACAAGTAACACCGAGTAGAGAACTGAATGGACTGGCTCCCTGGCAAGAAGGGGTCCTGGAGAGGCTGAAGAAGGAAGTCGGTGTAGCTGATTACAACATGTATCTGGTACATCATGGGGGAATGCTCATCCGCTTTGGCCAGATGGCTGCTTGCACTCCCAGAGAAAAAGACTTTGTCTATGGGAACTTGGAAGCCCAGGAGGTGAAGACTGTCTACACCTTCAAAGTGCCAGTTAGTTACTGTGGCAAAAGAGCACGACTAGGAGATGCACTGGGCCACAAGATGCCAACTTCAGACAAGTCAGTGGATACCTCAGAACTGGGAATAAACATAGAAGAACTACCTAAGACAAACATAGTTGAAGCCACACTGCTATGTGCTCTGGAAAAAGAGCTGAAAGGCCATGAGATTTCTGAAGCAAGAGGTATTGATGGACTCTTTGTGGATTTTGCAACACAGACATACAGCTTTCCTTTGGAGCCCTTCTCCTCCAGCGCAGTTCTAGCAGATATTCTGGATGAAAACAGCCCACCAGAACTGCACATGGAGCTCTACACTGAGTGTGTAACCAGAAGACACAACAAAAGCAGTTCAGCTTTCACATTCACTTGCAGTCATTTCTTTAGGAGGGACGAGTTCCCATCCCACTTCAAGAATGTGCACGCTGATATCCAGTCATGCCTGGATGGATGGTTCCAGCACCGCTGCCCGCTGGCCTACTTGGGATGTCCTTTTGTTCAAAATCACTTCCGCCCCGAGGGACTTAAGGCCAAGGTTATTTACAGCAAGCCTCTCAAGACATTTGCTATTAAGCCAGAGGTGGACACGCTTCTTGCTGAACCAGGAAAGTGCAATTCCACAGTGGATAGGCGAGGGGAAAACAAGGACTTGCTCAGCAGCCTCCCAGTGGAAGTGCTCAAGTACATTGCGGGATTCCTGGACAGCTTCAGTTTATCTCAGCTGTCACAAGTGTCAGTGCTCATGAGGGACATCTGTGCCACTCTTCTTCAAGAGAGGGGGATGGTCCTACTGGTCTGGGAGAAAAAAAGATATTCCCATGGTGGTACTTCGTGGAAAGCTCGCAAAAAGGCAAGTGACTGTGACACTGGGAAAAAGAGTCATGAGTTCTCTTCAGATAAAACACAAGAATGGCAAGAAAAGCTGCATATAAACATGCAGATATTTATATGGGGGAGGCTCATGAGGTTTTGAATTTGCAGAGGGCTTTGTTGTCAGGGGTCAGGGCTGTAGAGTGCAGTACATCTAGCAAAAGGATGAAGGTGAAACTAGACATTTTCTGACTAGCTGAAAGTCCCCACCCAAGCTCATCTTGGGTAACCCATTTGCATGTGCACCATTTCTAGGCACTGAGAACTAAGAATTCCTAATATTTAAGCATTACACGTGGATTTTTGAAGAACTTGAAATTCATACTTTTTGTTGTTGTTGTTATTTACAAGGCAATCTAGGGTACGTCAAAATGCTTTAGAATGCCAAAAAGGTAAAGAACAAAGAAACATGTCTATGAAAGGTGCTCAGGCATTCACATCAATCTCCAAGGGCTTTCATAATTAGTTTTCAAAGGATTACTATGAGTGAGGAAGCAGCTTAGGGATAAAAAACTGCCTTCTGCAAAGCTGGTCTCCCACTGTTTGTGCTGGAACACTACCACTCTTATAGGCTGTTTAGGTTGTTTAGAAAGAATTATCTAGACACAGCTTAGTCTAAGTCCTAGTTGAACATTAGTTTTTACAGGGATTTCTTTAGCTGATAGCCCTGCAGCTGCTCTAACATTGAATCATAGAGTCATAGAATCATTTAAGTTGGAAAAGACTTTTAAGATCATCAAGTCCAACGATTAACCTAACAGTGACAAGTCCACTGTTATATAAAACTGTTCGGAAGAGTAGCATGAGACTTCAGCCTAACCAAGATGATAAGACAAAGACCTAGGAACAAAGAATTTAGAGATCCAGGAAAGACTCCCAGAGATTATATAAGGATCTGGCTTCCAAGCAGAGCCGTGAAGATATCTACCTATTGATTCCTATCAAATAGAAGCTTATCAATTAATGACTCCTTATTAAGATAAAGCACTCTTTGTTAAAAAAAGACATGAAACATGGTGAATTCAAAATCTGTGTAAAAAAGTCTGGTGGCTGCAAGTTGAATTAGCCCAATCCAAACCAGGAATTAGCCACTGAAATAATTTACTGGAGGATGTGGCTTCCATCAGTAAAAGGAAGATATTCCAGCTGCCCAATCATACAACAACTAACTTCAGTTATTGTAGCTCAGTTTCAAACCAGCAGCATTGAATTTAAGGACTGTCTAACCCTTTACATTTTAGCTCTCTGTACTGGCCACACAGGGATCTTGTTTCCAATGCAGAGACTCTGCTTGAAAACATTGTTTGTAATTATTCCAAATTTCTGTACTACTGTGTGTAATAGCTATGATCACTTAGGACTAGAAGAGGGTCAGGCAATCTTAAGCAAGGAAGAAACATTTTTAGGGAGAAGAAATCTACTCTGACTAAAAATTAACTTCATTGAATGGTATACAGCAAATATTAAAGTCACTTAATCACAGTCATATCACTACATGCTAATATATTACTAAATGGTGCATGATATCACTGCAAACAGAATCGGAGAAGTTTAACAGCACATTTCTATTTTCTATGAGCTTATACGTCCTCTAGGAATAACTTTAACCTTAGATTTCCCAGACTTTTCTGGGGTGGGGTGAATAACAGCAGTGTTGTAATGTTAATTGCTTTGTAGGTGCCAATAGATGCTTTGGAAGGTCCTTATGAAGTCATGTTTCTTTGAGATACGTGTCTTTGAGATACAAAGGCATGCTGTGGTCCCCTTGCTTTACAGACACGTGGGATCACACTGAACATGTGATGGAGTTTTCTGTACAGGTGCAGTGGTCAGGTATCCTGAATTTCCTCATACCCTGCTCTGGATTGACACCAAACTGTAGGATACTTCCCCATTAAAAATGGCAGGTGATAACTAAAGCAGCAAAACCAGCAAGTACGAGGTACAGAACAATACAGACCCCATTTCCACTTGCTATGCCAGGCCTGCACAATCAGATGTTCATTAGAGTGTCCAGGGTGAGTAATGCACACCCACTGTTAAGCACAGACAGGTATTTTAAATCCTCATTTCCTCTCCCCAATTCCTTTCCCCTCTCTTGCATTAGATCTGGCAGTTCAGCAGCCTGTTCTCCAGAGTTCACAACTGGCAGTGCAGCGACAGCCCGAGCATGTCGGAGCACCTGAGGAATTGTCCCTTCTACCAGGTGGAGCACAGGAAGGAGCCCGTGCTGCTGACGGGCATGAGCGAATCTCGGGAGCAGACTCGAAAGACTTTGGTCTCTACTTTCAAGCGCAGAGTCTGAACAACTTGCTTCCCCTCTGCCATGCTCCCTTCCGGGCTCTTCAGATGAAGATTTGGGAATTCAGGTGTAAAGATTGTTGCTTCCAACTCTCCTTTGGACGTACAAAATTGGCTTCTCCCCAGCTGCATTTGAAACATCTGCATCGGTTTTTTCCTGCATTAATTTGTTAAAACTTCATCCACTGCTTACTAATACCACATGCTTTCTGTTTATGTTTCTGTTCCTGGTTTAATACAGCATCTTGAAGAAAGCAATGAGGATCTTATTTGAAAACAGCATTTTCACATCCTTGAAGGTAGGCTGCTGCTCCTGTACCATGTGCCTGAGAGAGGCAAAAGCAGTTAATGTACTTAGCTCAAATAGATCCGAAACACCTTCGTTTTGTCTGGAAAGCCAAGTTCTTGGAGCACAAGTAGATGCCCTCCTGCCTGGCAGACCTAGGGACTGCTAACCTGCTCTGAGACAGCGGCAAAAGAAAAGGACACCCCAAAATTACGTGAATTAATTAGAACTCCAGTGAGAACTTGGGAATTACTGTGCAGGCACAGACCATCATTTAGGACCCTGACTCAGGCAAGCACACCTAGTTGAGTGCAAGCCTAAAGCTGAGCTCATGGGAGCATTCAAACCAAACCAAAGCAAACAAACTTGCTCTTTGTTAGAAGTAACCAAGTAGCAAACAATTTTAGAGACTCAATCGACTTTTTATATTTTAAGGTAACAACTTTCTGTGTTTTATCTGAAAATTCATTAAAGCTATTTACGAATATTTGAAGTCATTTTTAGAATGCCTTACCAAATCACTTTTGCAGTTGTAAAGTGCAAATTCTAATTGTAAGCAATTGAAAACAAGATGTCAAAGAAATAATATTCTTTTCCATAAAAGAAAAGTAATTCAGCAACCCATTCAGTAACAGTATGGGTAATGTTTGCTTCAGTTAAATGGGCTGGAGCAGAGAATCTTTTCTTTTTTTACACAGCAGAAAAGTGGCTAGGATTTGGTTTATTTTTTAATAAATACACTAACTTAAACCAGAACGGGCTTGCTGATGTAACAGATGAGAGAAAACAGGCATGTTACCAGCAGTGTCTGTCTCATTACACTAATTAAACCCATTTCAGTGGTGCTAGTCAGAAATGCCATGGATGTGGTGATGGGTGAGATTCCTCTGAAATGGCCATAAATTTATTTGTCAGCTTAGGACAGTTTCCAGCCACTGCACAGCCACAGGGTGCTGACTCACCCCCTTTCTTTTTTAAGCTCGTAGCCAGAAGTGTGAGCTCAGGACTGAGGTCTGGCTTTCATCTCTCTGTCTCAAGCAGGAGAACCTTGCTGGGAGCCAGGATATTTGCTGGCCTGGACCACTGCCCTTCTCACCTGGGCTGGTCAGGTGAAAACTAGCTCAAGCAGATGGATACATGCCACACTTGCCATCCTCAATCTTGGTGCAGACCTGGGATGAGGTGGCCATGCAAGAAGGAGCCCTCTCTCACCCAGAGAGGTTGCTGATGAACCTGGGCTGAGAGCTTGGTAATCAAAGGCATGAATTGGGTGGTGACCAAAACCACCCTGGGTGCAGCTCTGCCTTGTCTACACTTGCAGCTTAAGTGGTGCCTGTGAGATTTTTAACCATATGAGGATGTTTTTAGTCTCCAGACACACACCCTCAGGAGCGTACTGTCTGAGCTGTGGGGACTGTGGAATGGTGCCGGGAACAGGAGAAGCACTTTTTTTTTCTTTTCTTAATGCTGCTCTGTTTTCTGCCCCTAGAGATCCTTTCTGGGAAGTCTCATAATGCTTTAGACATGAAAATACACTTCTCTGCACAGATATCCTGCAGAAAATGCAAGTAGCATCCCAGGTTTATGAAGAGGGAGCTGAAGGAAATGAACACAGGGAACCTAAGCTGGGCCAGGAGCAGTTAGAACCAGATGCTCTGATTCTTCATCCTGAGGCTTAAGCCACTGCACGAAAACAAACTGGCCATCCTTTCAAGCTGCTTACAAAAACTCACCTGTCCTCAAAACATTCCATATAACATGAGTTGCTCAATATTATCACCTTGTTTTACCCAGCAAAGTTGACAGATGTGAAAACATACAGCCAGAATTCCTAGACTTCCTAGGCCTCTAGGAATTCCTAAGAGACCTAGAATTCCTAGGTCTCTACATCAGGGCCTCATTCTTCACTTATCATGTACCTGATTTTCAAAGATGCTGAGCATGTAACTGTATCTGCAGACTGCAGTATCTGCAAATGCATGTCCAAAAATTGGGTGCCAGTATCTATGCTGGGTACTAAATGGAGCCACATAATTTTATGGATAATTTGGGGGGCGGTGGAAAAAAAGTTGCTTAAATAATAAGGTCTTAGAATAAGTCAGTGTTCAAGGCTGGCAGGAGACCATGAAAAATTTCAGCCTGTGAACAATCTCTCACATGATCAGCCACTTAGCTGCTGTAAACTGCTGTGGCTGCCCTGAAATTTTGGCCTATGTTAGGTGTGAATTTGACTCATTTTAGCTTTAGTGCCAGTGTCACCAGCACCACTGCTATTCTGCTCCTGGCTTCCTTCTGTCAGTTCCAGAGGATTTTGTTCTTATCCCTCCCTGCTCCTGGAGATAGCATGACTTCAGTTCCAGCCTTATTGTGACAGATCCTGCTTCTGCCCTGCACAGGAGATGCCTGAGTCACGCTACAGGGGGATGCAACCTTTGGAAATATGATGGTTGATGGTGCAGGTCAGAGTTAGGAATATTGCAACCTCTGCCTCTTGGGATCAGCCAGGGTGTGCATAGGACATCCAGGAGATTGGATAATTTTTCTTCTGGTGCTCCTACAGAGCATGCTGGAGAGACACAGGGTGTTCATTCATAGAGAGACATATTGCTCCTGTGAATATATAGGTGTATTTCTGTAAACTGTAAATTTGATTAAGTAACCTTCAGCACATCCAGTGAAAGATGAAAATCCACAGCCATCTTCAGATTAGTCTGGTTAACCTGACATGGAAGAGGCAAAGCTGTACAGGGGAGGGGAGATAGCTCAGTGTTGATGGTCCTGCCCATTAGCAGAGTCAGCAGAAGATTTAGGAGCTGGAAGGAACTGAATTTTCCTGCCCTGTGTATCTTGGTGAGCACAATGCTGGCTTGTTTAAAAGGTGAGAGGCTTCAGTTTAGGTTCAGCAAGTCCCTAGCTTCTGGTTTAAGTTTGTAATTTGGCCAATAAAACTTTAGCTAAATTTCAGCTTGAGGAATTTGATTTGAAGAAACTGAGCGTTTGGTGTTTTTCAAAATAGTCTATTGTTTTGGCAGGGTCTGAACTGGAAAAGGGGATCCAATTCCAGCAGAGCACTAAGGTTGTTCTCAGTCCAGCCCCCACACTCTGGATCTTCATGACTTCAATCTTGTTTCTGCTGTCCACAAGTCCTGTGAGGGGGAAAAGCAATACTCCACACACTCCAAGGTGATGTATTTTGCAGTGTTTCCTCTCACTGGAAAAGTGGAAGTGAAATTAAGGCATCATGGAAATCAAAAAGGTCAGAGCAGGGCAAAAATACTCAAGACAAGAGAAGACAGGAAACAGAAAAGATAATGAGTTTGGATAGAGAGACCTGCCTCTTTGTAGGCGTCGTGAGGAGAGACAAGAGGAGACAGGTAAAAAGGCAAAGGAATGAAAGGAGTTGGGATGTGCTGCCAAAACCAGAGGTTTTCTGGATAAAGGCATTTCCTTGAGAAAGACTCTGGAAATTCCCAATTGGTGCTATACAGTAACATGGGGCAGACGATAATTTTTAAGGGTTGAAAGGGCAGGTGACCTACTGACATGTATCCTAAGTCTGGGTTGAAGGAAGGAATTTTTTGATGGCCCTGCAACTCCCAAAACTGAGTGAGTACAGATACAGTGAAGTTTATCTGAACAGTGCCTGTTATTTTGTGAAACTCTGTAACTCCTTGTTGCTTTCTTAAGAATAAAAATTACTATGGTTTTAAAAAATCCATCAAAATTCAGGTCTTAGCTTGTTTTCTTAGTTTCATCACATTAATGTATGTTTTGCCTTCAAATCAGGTGTGGCAGTTCCTGTACCCTCATATTCATTATGCTCCTGGCCTCTGCTACACTCTTCACTATCGTTTTCCTGGTTGAGGACTATTATTAATATATGGTTTATATTTATTTAATTTTAGCAAATATTTTTAGGTTTGACCCCATCCTCTTTGCATAGCCACTTTCTCCTTCCTGGTTCAGTTACTTACTTATATGAAAAACTCTCTCTTCTTTTAAAAATCCATTTTCCACATTGATGCTACATTATATCTACAAACATTTGAAGAAAAGTTTTCTCCTTACCCTTCACTTTGGGGCTGTTCATCCAGGGAGCTACAGAAGGGCTTTTGCTTCTTTACTTTGCATGTTCCAGAGACACTGCACATCTCTGTCAGAAATTCTGGGCATCTTTCCCATACAGTTTCCTTACCACTGCAGTCCACACTAAAGAGTCTCAGATTTTTTGGGGTTCAATTTCTTTTGAAACAAAGCATGCATATGCAATGCAGGCTTATTCTTATTTATCTTCCCTATCTATTCTACTGAATTCATATGTAAGGAAATTATGATCAGGCGCTCCAAATTTATTTTTGATGGCCACCTGCTCTATGACTTAATTGCTATTTACAACCAACGAATCTTTTGTAGGTTCAGTGATGGTTTTGTGAAGGAATTTGTCATGTCATGCTGAGAATTATAGGCCTGAGGCCCATTATGATGATGAGAGATGATTCACTGGTCCATAACTCTAAAGTTAGTTTCCCCATGGCAGCAGAGTTCTTACTGGGGTTTATCTCTTTTAATATTTGCTCTCTCCCTACATATCCATATATGAACTTGAGCAGTTCATGGCTGACATTGAGCTGCACCAGAGAAAAGCCTCTTTTAACTTTCTGGGTTCCACCTAAACAACCTGTAACATCATACATGTGAGATTAATGAACTGTTTTTCATTTCCTTTCTACCAGTCCTGAACAGCAGACTTTTTAATACCAGGGATGACTGTTATGCAACCAGGTTCCTGGTTGCATGCTGTCTAGTTTACACCTTACGTTGTTTCCTACCAATATCTGGAAGGTGGTTACAAAGATAAAGGAGCCAAGACCTTCTCAATAGTAGCAAGTGATGTAACAAGGGGCAACGGCAACAAGCTGAAACTTGGTAGGTTCGGGCTGAACTTCAGGAATTCCTTTTTTACCAGGAGGGTAAAAAAGCAGCACTGGAACAGGTCCCCAGAAAGGTGGCAGTATCTCCACTCTTGGACAGTTTCCAGATTTGGTTGGACAAAATTATGGTGACCTGACTGAGGTTGGACCAGAGACCTGTGGAGGTCTCCTCCCAGCATAACTTCTCTGATTCCACAGCATCACTTGAGATTCCCTGCAGTGCACCAGCATCTGCCACTCTGGCCTCACCTGCTTCTCTTAGCTGAGCTAGGTTGTCCTTTGGCTACGGCTATTGTCTGCTGCTGTTTCTCTCATCACAATGAATGTATTCTTTCCCCTTGCTGTCTAGGCCTCTGCTGATTGATACCTCCTTATCTGTCATCACATAGTCATTGAACAGGTTTTCATCTCCCTGAGTAGGAAAACAGATACACAGCGCTCTCCCAGCAGCTGTAGCACCACTGAATGGCTCTCTTGAACTCGATGCCTTCATGGTAAAGCTCTGCTTTGTTGGAATATGTGGGTGCTCTCTGAGAGCATGGATAATGCTGGACAATAACCTGTAGGGCCAGGGGAGCACAGATGAGTGCATCTCAGACTGGCAGGGACTCACAGGGTGTGCTGGTTGGTGTGATATTACCCTGGAGAAGCAGTGGGCACGCCAGGCAGAACAGCTTGGCCATGTCTGACAGCTCATGGCTCCTAAACACAGCTTCTGCAGGAAGAGTTAATATTCCTTGTGAGGCTTTTCCAAGAAGGACTGAAGTGGTGAGTGAGAATGGGACTGGAATGCAAAAGGTAAATCTGTGTCCAGAGCCCGTACCTGGCCAGCACCAGGTGGGTGTCAGGAGGTTGTATTGGGAGAGCTGTGGCTGGGGGTTATCATGGTTTCTTGCAGGTGTGTATCCATGATTTTAGCTGGCCACAGCAAGTGTGAGTTCTGTTACTGTGAGGAGAGGAAAAAGAGCAGCAGAGAAGCAGCCAACTTCTCTCTGTGTGTTTGAAAGACAGGGGAAAGGCAGTAGTTAAATACCATCAGAGCTCATAGGTTTCCTTTCTTGCAGCTTTTTTTTCCCAGTGATATTTCTTCCTGCAAAGCCAGGGCTGAATTGGCAGCTGCTGGTAGCCCTACATGCCCACTGGGCTAAAGGGAGCTGGAGATGGCTCATGCCACTGCAGAGCAACCATCTTCTTCCCAGTTGACGATGGTTTTGCACAGGGAAAACAAGAACAAAATCACAAACAAACAAACACACACAGCAAAAAAGTAAACAAAAAAACCAAACAGCTTTTTAAAAAAAAGAAAGAAAAAGAAAGAAACCATCTTCAGCCTGCAAGACTTTCACAAAGATGAAGTAGTCTAAAAAGCAAGTATGCAGACAGGTGATGCTTTCAGAGGCTGCAGGCTGGGAAGGGCTCCTCAATCCCAGCGGTTGTGCCTCACTTCCCGGCTGCCTTCAGGCTCCCAAGCTTGGTACAGGAAGAGTTAATGGGTTTAAGTGTAGGGGTTTTTTTTCCAATTATCCTTGTCTGAGTGAAAGGGAAGCAGCTCTGGTGCCAGTGTGGGGCTTCTCCTGCACCCCCACCCCTTCAGTGAAGGTCACTCAATGAAAATAGGGTCCTCCTAAAGGTGAATGCTCTTCCAGAGAGGAAAACGGTGCAGGGTGAGAGGGATCCACTGGCAGTCAGGATCCAGCCCACACACAGAATCCCTGCTGTGGACGGTCTAGGACGGGGAGGAGGTGGACCCTGAGATCCCCACACACCACTTCCAGCGGGCTGGTGAGGGCCCCTGCTGCACATCCTGGCTCATGGTCACTCTGTGGCTCTCCAGCAGGGTCAGCATTGCCCTGCTGTTCAGAGAACCCTGCTGCAGCAGTTAAGGAGGGAACATTGCTGACTACAGGTGACCAGGTGGCCAAAAGTCCATGTGGATGTATCAAAGCTGCTGGGAAGTGGGGACCCAACACTTGGCTGCAAGGACTGAGCCTGGGAGACAAAAGATGTAACATTTGTTTGTGTGACCACCCCACTGCACCAGGTCCAGCAATCACCCAGCTGAGTATGGCCAGTGAGGAAAGGAAGTGCCTGGGGACAAGAAGAGTCCCCTGTCCTCAGGCACTGAAACTGCCCTGCACCCTAATCCCACTGCTCCCAACACTCATTGTCACAGGCTGCTCATCTTCTTTCCCTTGTGGGCACTTTTGTACTGTGCTATCAATAAATCAATTCCCTGTTTACCTCCTCCAGAGTTTCCAAGGGTTCATGTCATTCCAGCAGTGGCATCATCTGAGGGAGATGTGATGCCTAGTCTGGCCTTCCACAACACAGAAATTCCTCTCCCAAAAACACATTTCTCCAGCCACTGGCAAAGCCCAGATGGCACCTCCAGCATCACCTCCTGCCTCAGCATCAGCTCAGTTCCAACACAGGCACCAGCCACCTATAGCTGCCCTGGCAGAGCCCGTGTCTGTGAGTGCCCATCTCAAGGCACCAGGTAGGTGTCAGGGGCAGAGGGACAAGTTCTTCATCCTGCCCAGACCTCCTCACACCTCATCTACCCACCACAGGGATCAAAACCTCTGAGTCACTCCACGTCTTCCTGGTCTCCCATGCTTTCTTTCTGGTGTCCTCTCATACCCGTTCTCTCTGTCCTCCTCTTCCCTTTCACTTCTTCAGCTTTTATTTGACTCCCTGAGGTTTTGAGGGAGCAAACATCTCATTTCCTTCCGGGGAAAAGAGATTTTATGACTGAAGGTGAAGCAACAGAACAAAAGGCTGTAGCAAGTGGGCTGGACCCCAGTGGACAGGCACTAGAGAACAGCCATGCCCCAAGGAGTCAGACGCACAGCTGGACCCAATGTTCCGCTGGAGACTGCTGCTACCAGAGAACTGTAACAAAAAATGCTTCCCCCTGTTGGAGCTGTTGGGGTTCGCACTCTCCTTGCTGATGCGAGGTTGCTCCTGCGTCTCCTCCTGACCCAGCAGGGAAAGGAAAGCCATACCTGCAGTTTAACGAGTTATGAGACATCAGTGCAGCCAGTATAACTGGCCCTGGGCCTGGGTGGCTTTGGCTCACTTGTTTCCTGTCACACGTGTGTGCCTGACAAGAGCACGCACACGGTCAGCTGCTGGGGAGCACGGTTGTTCAGCTGTGACAACTTGCTGGCTACTCAGCTGCTCCAGGCAGCACAACATCACTGATCCTTCTCTTCCTCTGCAGAGCAAGGGAGATCTCAAGGACAGGTGGGGGATGTCATTGCTGCTGTCATTTTCGTCTTTGACCTCTTCACTGTGCTCAGGAGAAGAGCAGGTGGGAGTTTAAAATGCTGAGCCACTTCCCTTGTGGTCGAGATGCAGAGAAGAGCATCTGCCTCTCCCCTGCACCACTGCTTAGGAGAGATGGAGGTCAGGATATCCCAGGATCCTGCAGGGAGAGGCAGGGAGTGGATGAGCTGGAGACTCATTTCTGAAGGCAGCATGAGGTGATGTTTTGCATTGCTTTGGTCTTGCTGCATATTACTTCTTTTTCTTGTTTCTCTCTCCTTTTCAGGTAAAACAAAGCCTTGGCAACTTCTAAGGGCTTCAGAATAGAGGACACCTTTGTGCCACTCACCTGCAGTCCTTTGCCTCCTATCCCTTGACATATCCTGCTCACAAGAGCCGGCCCTGTCCAAATATTAACAGAGCCCTTGGTTGGTATGGGAGGGGGAGGTCTGCCCTTGGTGGAGAAGCTGAATGACCATTCAGGGATGGACTCACAGGAAAACACATCTTTGTCCAGGGAGGGCAGCCTGGACAGCCTCAGCTCCATGCTGCATTGCTGTGTTACAGGCAACAAGCACACACTTTTGGAAATGCTTCTTCTCTAGTCCCAGAGAAAATTACATTGCATGTAGACGTGTTTGTATGACTGCACATATGATGTGCATCTACAGGTACGTGCATGTAAGTAGACACACAACATGTATGTAGATGTGCACCTGTATATAAGTACACTTGGTCAATGTCTACAAGGCATTAACCCAGATCTTTATGTATTTATGCATTTTATGTGTGAAGCTGAGCATATATGTAGGCAAAAATCAGTACTTCAAAATGGTAAATCCTCAAGCAGGGGAAGTTATGGGTTAAACTGAGAGCAAATCAAGCAATCAGAAAAATAGGACTCTCCAGGAGAAAGCTGCAATAAAATTTTTATTTATAGACATTTCACTGTTGGGAGTTTACAAGACGAAGATGATCTGTGGCTCTGTATTTGTGAAAAAGAAGACAGACATGATTAAACACTTTTCTGGCCAAACAGGGAATTTGAAGGTTAACACTTAGAAATCTTGTATAAAACCAACAGGGGAAAAAAAAAAAAAAAAAAAAAAAAAAACAGAAGGAAGGGGTGTATGGAAAGGAGGTATATGGCACACAATAAAAGTGAGAATTTATGAAGCATACAAGGTGATAAGGAGTGTTCAAAATAATCTGGAAAAACTGGATTGCTGCAAGTGCTAACGGCACTTGGAAGCAGGTTTTTTTTCAAAATACATTGAAAACTAAAAAATAGGAATCACAGTCTAGGCTCTTACTGGGTGGATATAGGTAAAACTGTTGATAGTGAAGACTTTTGATGGAGGCTTCTTGATACAGAAAAGTTACTTGTTTGCATACAGAAAGAAACAGATTTATGTACTCACACTACATGAGGATCGTAAAAACTTCCTCATCTTTCTGCAAACTAAGGAAAGTTTTAACAGCATCTATTAAGCATAAGTATTTTCAGATCAGTAGCCAAGCCAATTTGCATCTCATAATCATAAAAAATTTGACTGAGGAAGCACCTGGCTCAATGGAGTTAGGTATTTAAAAATCCTGGTATACTAGAGAAATCCCAAGGTCTTGGAAAAATTTGTGCCAGTGTCCAGAGAGAGAAAGCGAGATGACACCCAACTGTTAGATGGTTCTGCAGTAATAATCACAGGTAAGAGAGTGTGAAGTTATTACAAGTTAGCTAACAGATGGTCTAACAATTAAAATAATTTTAATAAGTTAGTATTTTAAAAAAAAGTTGTGAGAAACAAACCTGACTTCATTCTTTGACAAAATAATACGTTTGGTTGATGAAAACACTGGTGTAAATTTAATAAATCAAGAAATTTGTAAATTCTGAAGAAAAAAGAATGTATGTCTGTATACATCACAATTTGCATAGATTAATTACCAGCTAACAGTCAAAACTGTCCAAAAAGAAGCAGCAATCACTGCTGAAAATGTGTCTCTCTCTGTAAGGACTCTGCTTTTTAATAATTGCACCAGGAGATACAACTGTAAAAACGTTGTTGATAAAATTTGCAAATGTCAAGGTCAGTAGCTAAAGGAGAGAGGAGTCCTTCAGGTGAGCACAAGTCACCCAGCCAGGTGAACACACTCAGCCAAGACAGGATGCTCAGCAGCGTTAGTGGAGTTTCTTCAGGTCCTGGACCACCATGCTCCCCCAATGCTGTTGATCCATGAATCCCTCTGAATTGTCTAACCTGTGGAAACACCTGAGAGTGACCAGGGGCAGAGTGTAACTGCTGCTGGAAGCAGTTCATGCTTAAATCCTTTCCTCTTCACTTTTGATGCTGCTGTTCTGGCTCGGGACTCACGGAAGCTTTGTGAGTGGCCCACTGGCCTTGGACACCCCCAGATAAGCCCAGATGGGTGTGTGACCACTGGCTCCTGTGCAGACAGCGAGGAAGGACAAGCTGCCAAGAGCAGGAGCCTCACTGGCAGCCCCTGGAGAAGTCACAGTCACCTGTGACTGACGATGTGTATTTGAAAGCCCGGCAAAGCCTGCAGCTGCAGCACCCACCCACAGAGCAGCCGCCCACACAGCTCTTCATTATCCTGAAAGCCTGGAGAGGGTCCAGAGCAAAATGACAGGAGCAATTAGGAGGGTCAGAAAACACCTGACAGGGGACACTCTGAGGCATTACTCTGGTCTCGCTAAACCAGTATCTCTTAGTCATACCACAGAAAAGACAGAGTATTGGTGGCACCATCACCTGCAGAGAAAGGCTCGGGGATAATCAACTGCTGCAAGTTGTATTTAGGCCCCTTCAGACTAGAATAAGACATCACATCCTCAACAGTGAGGATGACTGTCCTAGCTATCAATCAAAGGGGTAGACTGTCTTTGAAGGTATTCAAATAAAGGTCAGGTTCGTTTTTTCAAGCTGTCCTTTCATAATAATTAAAAAAAGAAGAAAATTAATGACATCAGTGAAAAGAGACACTGGGTAAAATTCCAAGGCCTGTGTTACACAGGAAATGAGAGCTGGCAGTTTGTCTACCTTTTTGGCCCATAAACTGACTTGGAAGGAAGGAAAAAATAATGGAGATATGGAAGAAATACATTAGGAGTGGCTGTATTCCTCATAAGGAGAAATATACAGTGGCATTTGATTTTATTTTACTACCTGCTCTCTGATATTCCCCACTAGAGTCTACAATGACTGTGTCCCTGAAGGTCTGAAGCTGGATTTAATCCACAAAAACAAGTGAAGCAGATACTCTAAAGCAGAAAAAAGTAATGCTCACTGATAAACAAGGTGACCTTGTGCTTAACAGCAATGTTTGTTCCATTTTAAATATAAAACACTTATTACAGAAAATGTCACTGAGACTAAGAGTGCATCAAATATAAACTTGACTGCATTAAGAGGACAGGGATAAATAATATTAGGCATTCTGCTTCTCTGGGAGACAGCCATGCTGCCTTCCAAGGTCAAATGTGCCGTGGCCAAGTGCCACATGGCATCACTGCCTGGCCACATGGATCAAGGAGCAGGAATTTGGTCATCATCTGATTAGCTGCTGGGCACACCAGCCCATTGTAAGGCACACTGTGTCGGTGCAAATAAATATTAAATGTAGGTGTTTAAAACTAACCCTTTAGGAGGATTGTTGGATATAAGACACAATATTCTACACGCTTTGTCAACCTGCAAAACATAAGATTAAGTTCTTTGCACTTCAGCCAACAAAGATTACTTGGAGGCTGTGGCTGCATTGTTTTGTGGATATGGACAAGCCAGAACTTCTAAGGTGGTGTTGAAAGAGCAGATATTTTTCAAAGAATAAAGCCAAGCTCAAGAGGATCTTTTCCCCATAGGTTCCCCTTGTTTGATTACGCCTCTGCTCATTCAGTTTAAGTTAGCAAAAGAGATTCAGCAGTCTAACTACATTGGTTTAGAAGCACTTTATGAACACAGCTGAAGCTCAGCTGCCTCCAAGAGAGCATGCACTGACTAGAGGTAAAGCATTTAAACAAACTGTGTTTACCTCAACCTCACATTATATCACAATCACACATTCTGCAGTGCCTCCAAAGCAACTGAGGGCATTGTTTCTCCAGCACAGGTACAGCAGCACAGGCACCGTGTTCAGCCAAAGCCCTTCCATGGAACATGGCAGACACAGAGCAGGAGAGGCCACTCCCAACCCTCCAGGTCAGTGTGCCGGCCGTCACCAGAGGAATTCAGTGTAAGTGCATCACAGGAAACACTTACCAAGGATTGCTTCTTAAGCCATAGAGATGTCACTCTAGAAGTGTGTGAGAACACTGGATGGAGCTCTGAGCAACCTGGTCTAGTGAAAGGTGTCCCTGCCCAGTGGCTTGGAACTAGATGATCTTTAACGTCCCTGGCAGCCCAAACCATTCTCTGATTCTTTGACATCTCTGAAAATGTCAGAAGACCTGAGAACTGTGCTCACCCCACATGTAATTCATCACAGATCAGACTGCAAAGAGCCCTTTATTGGATCTGAAGGGTTACAAGGATACAGGCTCCTGAAGAGTACAGAATGCTGACCAAAGACACGTCCTCACTAGTGCTGCATGTTTGATTCTCCTAGTGACACCGACCTTCTGCACTGAACACTTTCTCCTACGTGTCCTTCACCTGCACTTCAGTAACACGAGCAATGATAAAGTACAATGTAGACAGCAAAGTGCCTGTAACATTCCACATTCTCCACCTCTCAAAAAACCCACAAACAAACAAAAACCACACACACAAAAAAAAAAGAACAAAAAGAGAGGGAAGAAAAGGGAAAAGGATTGGTCTTTTCTCAAGGTCTCCAGCTCTATTATAACCACCCCTAAACTGTGTCCCAGACAAAAGCATGGGACTCATGCTTCCCTGTGATGTTTCACACTAGGTCAGTCCAGCTCCTATCCACTGCATAAACATGTTCCTCCTCCCAGGTCAGTTGAAAATTCCACTTCTCCCAGCACACCCAGGTGAGTTTCCATGCACCTCCTTCAATGAGTGAAGAGCTGATGCTGAAAAATGACAGATATTCCCCGGATGAAAAATCAACTGAGAAGCTCAAAAAGCCCATCTGGAGGGGACAGGGTTGATTTCAGGCTCCAGGACTGGCAGCAGTTGGCAGCAGCCCCTGGTGAAGAGAGACAGCAGAGGAACAAGGAGCATCCCCACCCATGTCCCCGGGTAGGTTGCAGCATTGGGAGCTCCTTTTCCTGCATCAGGAAGGGAGAAAGGAGAGGGTCAGCACCAGCAGCTGACACGAACACACCTCTCTGTCACTGCTGCTGTCACCTTCACCAGGAGCTGGGTCAAAGCACCTGGACCACCACATCCCTCATGTCCTGCAGCAAGAGCCAACCACTCCACAAGTCCTGGCTGGCTCCAGTACTACCAGGTAGCATTCATCCAAGCACACATCCAAACCTTCAGGAGGTGGACCAGAGCACACATACTGTCAGGTTGGCAGAGGACAGTATGGATTTCACAGCCTGCTGGGGATGTAAGCACCATGGAGTGGTGTGACAGGCTGCTCCAGACCCTCTTAGTCTCTAGCTGTACTAATCTCAGATCTTTTTATTCATGTTATCTTCATCTGGAGCCCAAACAAGTCCCAGAAACTCTTCCACCCTCTGCCCCTGGCCAAACTGGGGCATCACATTCAGCCCTTTCCCCTCCTGAGGTACTGCGCCGGGGTAGACGTGGGGTCACGCACTGCTCGGAGCAGTTTCAGCTACTTCATCCCGGAGATCCTTTAAGACTCTTGGACAAATGCCATTGCTCCCAGCAAGTTGTTACTGTTTGCTTTGTCAGTGTGTTGAACAGCCTCTTCTGCAGCCGCTTCAGTTTCAGACATGTTGGCTGGCAAACCCCACCCTGCTGAAGAATGGGTTCTGCCACCCTGATCTCATCACTCAACGCTTCACACACGCTGCAGAGGTGTCTGTCCTGGCCTTATCTCTGCTGAGCGCTCCCTGCACAGCTTGATCACTGTTTTGCCCTTCAGAACATCTGGCAGGTGCCTGATGCATTTCAAGAGAGCTACGTTAGTTTTGATTCCTTTTGCTAGTTGTTCCTTGTTTGACCTGACTTGCTGCCTTTCTATATGCAACCTTACAAAGTTTCTCTAATTTTCCAGCTGTAAACAACTCCAGATGCTTTTTGTAACTTCCCTTACCCCACTGAACAATTGTTTCTGTATCCCACAAGAAAGGTGTTCACCCCATTTTTCAGTCCTTGAGCATGCCCAGTTAGTAAGGATGGCAAAGCGTGACAGGAGTGAATTCAGGGGAAGAAAATGTGAAAGGGGTGACACTTTTCTACACACATAAGAGAACAGTTGTGGCAGGTGCTGTTACGGGCCATCAGTACTGGGCATTGGAATGTCAGAGAGAGACTGAGAGAGAATTAAGAGGGAACAGCAACACTGCTCCAGCAGGTACAGTGATGTGGTGACATGGTGTTACAACCTGAGGAGGCAAAAGGGGTTAGGGACAAATGAAGGGCAGTGGCAGAGGGTTGTATGGGGTGACAACACTGACTTCCCACCATATCCAGGTGCAGCTCGCAGAGAAGGAGGGCAAGTTTTCTTCTCCTTTTGAGTTCATTCACTACTGTTCTTTCCATTCAGCTCCCTCTCCTTCCCTTGTTTTCAACCGTACTTTTATTGTTTTCCCCCTTTTTGAAACACTTCTGAAATCCTGTGATTGGTTAGTACTGGTTTCTTTACAAATTGCTGGTTTTCCTTTCTTTTGTGTTTCTGTATGTACCTAAATCATCCTCACAGACCTGTCCTCCCATGAAATACCACCAACATCTTATTAAGTCCTTAGCAGGAAAGATCAATTGCCTCAGCTGATAAATATCCACATCCTCATACCAGGAGCAAATACTTTGAGATTCTTTACTGGCAAGGGATAAGAAAGACGAAAAGCCCTAGACCCCTTGAAGCAGACCATTTTTCAAGATGCAGGGGAAGATTCTTTCTCTAAACAAACAACCTATATGTCTTATTTGATGAAAATGCCCTCCCAACCCCAAAAATCTACCCAGGAGTATAAACTTATTGGTATGTGAGATGTATCTGAAGCATCTGAAATCTTGATACAGAGTTAAGAAATGACAGAATGGGACAGTGACTATAATGAAGAAATCTCACTCTTCTCGGTATCACTAGAAGTGGTCACATGGTTTGACTAAGATTCATGTTTTGTTGGCCAACCTTTTCTGCTTAAAAGAAAGGATGAAACAAAAAAAAAAAAAAAAAAAGGAAAGAAAAAGAATTAAGATATGAATCCAGATATTCCAAGTCCTACAGAAGACAAGCCTCAGATTACTTCATTATAAAAACCAAGACATCACCAAAGGGTATCTTGTTATCTAATGCTTCACTTGAATTTATCAAGCTACACCTTCAACAAAATTTAGGTTCTTTGCCTCCTGGACCATTCCAGAGCTTTCAGACCATTTCCAGACCACTGCGTCACTGCTAGCCTGAGATCTTGTGAGGGAAGACATAAAACCTCTCAAGCAGAAGAATGAATTGAATGCATTGGAACAAATAAAAGGGAGACTAGAAAGTGGGGGTGATGCCTTCTGCTCCTCCCTTTGAGAAGGGTGTGGTGGGAGATGTTCCCTTGGGCCATTTGGCTATGAAATCTGGCCCTGCCCATAAAATAATTGGGATTTATAGATTAACTTTTCTTCTTAAGGGCCTAATTCCATTTGGATTCCCTTTTCAAGGGTATAAGTTTTGGCTTGTATTCCAGAGGAGAAGAGATCACCATCGGCAGAGCAGAGCCAAGAAGCAGAAGCAACATGAAACCACTGGGGTGGGAGTGCCTGGAGGGGCATTTGGAGAACTACATGAGGCAGTGTCAAAAATCAAGCTAAACATAAGCAAGGTTGTCCTATCACCAGCTCTCGCACAGCTGCAGGCAGGCAGCAGGGAGCACCTGTGTCCACCGAGCTGTGCCGAGGGGGTGCTGCCTTGGGCTCACAGGGGACCAGCCCCAACCCTGGCATCTCTGTTGGCTGGGGAGCAGCAGCTGCCGGATAAAAAACTGGTCTGAGGTGGCTGCTTCTGCCTCCGATTTCCAGGAACAGGCAGGAGAGATCAAGAAAGGGGTGGGGACAGAGAGCCGGGGAGTCAGGTGGCTGTGATAATGGTTATATTGTTAGGGTTGGAATGAGGAAATCGAAGATTTCACCTGGGGAGAGCAGGGAAGGGTGGGGGGACATCAAAGAGACTCCATCTTGATTACCCACTTATTAATTGCCCCTCAGGACAAAGCAGATGAAGAAATCAGTCCTATAGCTTTGCTGGCTGCTGTTCCAGCCTGGACTGTTCACCCAGCTTCCAGATGTGTGTTAGCTTAGCTGTGCCAGTGGGTGGGAATTTTCATCTGGCCATTTCCACACTCGGTCCCATTGCAGCAGGACTGGACAGAGAGCAGTGTCTGTTGAGCTGTGGATCTGGCTGAGGGATCCTCCATGAGGGAACGTGCAGCAGAGGTAGAGCTTGGTGACTCTGATTCCCTCGTGCAGGACAACGGGTCACGAGTAGTGAAGATGGCAGCTGGCTCGGACACAAAGTAGTGTGGCTGAAGGGTCTGGGTCACTGGGCTTCTTCAACACCCTGTCTGATACACCATTTCCAGGAAGCAATATCCCTTACCCTGAAATATGGACAACAGATGGGAGTCAGCCACACTTTTCAGAAGCTAATTCAGGTTTGCCAGCTGAGTCTTCTGGGGTCCACTCATCTTGGCTTCATTCCCCTAGGAAGAGAGACTGCATTCCTTCTATGCAGTCTCCAGCAGCACTTTCTCAGTCCTACAAAATTTTATTTTCACGATTCTAGCCAGATTCTTTCATGCTGAAAGGTACAGATAACAGACGCAGGTCCAGTTTTCCCCCAGGGCTCCCTTTTGCTTCACCAGAATGGCTCTCTGCAGCCACTCTGCTCCTACAAGGTACAAATGAAGGCATGCATTGAAAATCAGCCTCCTGGGGACACAAAGGAGTGGAAGCATGTACATGGACATGCTCTTGCTGCTGGGCTATCACTGGTTATTTGGAACAGACACCACTGCTGCCTTGGCAAGTTACATCAGTAGCAAAGGAGAAGGCATTCAACAGCCCAGTAGATTAGTTTGCAAATCCCTGATGGCTTTTTAATAATGACCCTCTTTGGAGATCACCAGCTCTGCCTCAAGGAAGTCCCTTGCATCCTGGGGAAACACCTCCCTGCTGAAGACAGCAGCCATTCAATGTGTAGCCTCGCATCCACCCATCTTTGCCACCTACTGCGCTGGAGCTTCTTTGGCCAAACAAACTTCCAGCAACATCCATGAGGATATTCCTTGACTTCTTGGGTCACTAGTTTTAATGGAGAAAAATATAAGCAGCTGTAGGTAATCCAGACATAATCCCAAAATAATCACTGCTTTCTGCCTTGCAGCAGAAGGAAATACAATTTCATTTACAGATATAAGAAAGAATTAAACTGATCGAAAGTCTTACAACTAGTTCAAAAACATGTATAATTTGTTACACTTGGAATCCATACCAGACAGGGAGAGATTTTTCTTTTTTCCCACCACAGTAGCAGTGTGTGGAAAAGAAGTTTGTTCTATTTTAAAATGTTGTGTGTACTACAGATCATTATCAAATTCCTACCTGGGCAGATAATCGACATGGCTGGTAAGGAAACATTTCAAATTTGGTGCCATAAAGAGTGATTCATGTTTACTCAAAGGTTGTTCAGTAGCAATAAAAAGCAATCATGCATTCAGAGCTTGTGAAGATGTAATGCACAGAAGCACTGCCCAGAACAACAGGGCGCTTCCCATTTCACAAGAGAAGGAACTAGTGACAAGGATCTTCTCAGCATAAAGCTCCTTGGATTTAAAATGTTGTTAGAGGTGGAGTAAATATGATGAACCAAAACTTCCAAAGAGGACTTGTAGTGCTTGATGGAAGATCTTTCATTCTATTGCAAGACTTGGGATCTCAGAAGACAAATTATCCCATAATTGCTGAGCCTGAATGGCAGTGAGGGTAATAACCATCCGTGTCAAAACCAGTTCCATCAGGTGTGACTCACCTTGATAGGTCAATACCTCAACACAATGGAAATATCCAGAAAGTTGTGGATAGGCAAAATGCTCAGAAGACTCTTGTGAGAGGAAAGCTTGAGACAGAAGTGAACCTAATTACCTAAATGATCACCAGGAGCTGCTTTTGCAAACTATACAATATACTATATACTATATACTATATACTATATACTATATACTATATATACTATATACTATATACTATATATACTATATACTATATACTATATATGTATACTATAACTCCTTACCACTGTCTTCTGTTACAGTGCAGTGTGCCTGAGGAGAATGGTACCATCTGTGACTGACAATCTGGGTGAGAAAATGGTCACTTCAGTGATCTATTTCATGTACACACTAGGAAAAAAAAGCAGCACCAAAACTGGGAAGATGTAAGTAGTAATTTAAAAAACCCAACCCTGAAGTGTTAGCAAGTTCTGACTCCTTCTGATGGAGATTGAGACTGGCAGTTGAGCTGGCAACAGGAGGCTTGTTTGCACTGTTTCTAAAGTATTTGGGGAATCAAGTGGTAATTGTGTTTGTAGCAATGTTAAAAATAAATTTTTGTTCCTTTTGCATTGGCAGTTGATCATGGGGACGCTGGGACTTTTACAGAGCCACGGCCAAAGTGTGATATTCGCATGACTGAAGGAACTGGGAGTCACCTCGGGGCTGATACGTGCTCTGAGGTGTGCCACAGCAGCAGATAATGCACGGCAGCCCAAGCAGCACACAAGGAGAGAGAGGGAAAGGGGAATTGCCCAGAGCACAGCTGTCACGCCCACTGAAAATGGCCAAAGGGCTAGTAAATGGCTTTTTCATTCTTATAAAACCCCCAAACAACACGTGAATGGATAAAGTCTTCTGAAAAATGAATTTAGATGAGTGTGTATATATAGACAGATACGTACATATTATAATTATCTGCTGTTCTTGTCCAAGCTTTGGCAAAGGCCAAAAGTTCTCCCAAACAACATGGTGATGGAAATTGTTGGCCATGACAAAATGCTGAGAAAGTTGCTTTAGAATGTCATTTGGAAATAGCAAATCAGTCCAGATATTTGAGGTTTTAATTATTCCTCAAGCCAAAAGAAACCATAATATGTACGTTACCTTTGTCTCACACCAAGATCAATTGAAGACAATTTAAAATCCTTTCACATACTGTGGAAATCAGAGAATGCCTACAGGTTACCAAATTTGGCTCTAGTTGCTTAGTGGGTGCTGTTAACTTAAATGAGTACAAAAGGGGCATTTCCAGGGGCAAAATAGTTTTTGTTACTCCAGTAAGATAGAGTCACAATTCCAGTAAGAAAAAGGTGGTGCTGGAGGATTAGTCCATCAGTGTAACAGTAATTTCAGGAAATTATAATAATGTAAGTCAAACAAATTGCTCTCTGTGAAGCGACTGGACTAGAGCTCCATTGGTTCCACTGGTATTTGTAAGCACCAATGCTGCATAATTGCCAGTCTCCAGGTCTATCTGAGTGCATTAAACTTGCAAGTGGTACGAGTCAGGAGAGCTCACATTCCTCCACTAAATGACATTTCCTACTGGCACTGCCTGAGATGGGATACGGAGCTGCACGGACTGTCGGTCCAGCCCAGGATACTTCTAACCATAGAATGGCTTGGGTTGGAAGGGGCCTTAAAGGTCTTCTCATTCCAACCCCCCCTGCCATGGGCAGGGACAGCTTCCACTAGATCAGGCTGCTCAAAGCCTCGTCCAACCTGGCCTTGAACACTTCCAGGGATGTGGCACCTACAGTTTCTCTGGGAAACCTGTTGCAGTGCCTCACCAATGTCACAGTGAAAAATTTCTCCCTAATATCTAATCTAAACCTACCCTCTTTAAGTTTGAAGCCATTCCCCTTTGTCCTGTCACTACATGCCCTGATAAATAGTCCCTTCCCAGGTCTCTTGTAGCCCTGTTAGATATTGGAAGGCAATAAGGTTTCCCTGCAGGCCTCATTTCTCCAAGCTGAACAACCCCAACTCTCTCCTCGCAGCCTGCCTTCACAGGAGAGGTGCTCCAGCCCTCTGATCATCTTCATGGCCTCCTCTGGACTCTATCCAGTAGGACCTTATCCTTCCTGAGTTGGGGGCCCCAGAAGTGGAAGCAGTAATGCTCTGAGGAAGCTGCTTTGTAGTAAGCATTTGATACAGTATTAGTCCATTCACCTCATCCCACCCACTTTTTGCAGCTTTCATCTTTGATGAAAGTTCAAAAATAATCTACTGGAGATATAATTAAGTTTAGAACTGTAGGAGAAATGATGCTCTTGCTTTGCATTGCTTTTTGTCAGGGGACGGAGCTAGCAGGACGCTCTAAGTTGTGGCTGTAGGTTTGTAACAAGCACATGTCACAAGGCTGTTCCTGGCACACTGACACTTAACTGCTGGCCTCAAAAGTGTGCTGCTTGCCATTTTCAAGCATGGGATTTTGCAATATGAAGAGGTGAAAGTGGCTGAGTATTTTGAGTCACTAACCAAACCACAGCTAACTCTCATAAGGATCAAAATTCAATGACCAAAGACTCTGAACAAGGACTTACCTGAAGGAGGTAACCAGAAAGGAAAGAAATAAGTGAAAACTTCAGAGAGAGCTAGTTTGAAAGAAAATGATTGGGAGAAAAGATTGGTAAAGAAGTTTCACGGTTCTAATGATGGGGGGCGGATGTTCGGGACTTTTGGTCACATTTTGCTAAGAGTGTTCATTTCCGTGGTCCAAGGAAACACTGGAAGGTTTTGGGTAGCGCCAGGAGGCCTTGATTTCCCAGGCACAGATCAGCGAAACAAGTTCCCACTCATGGTTGGGCCAGTCAGTTATGGACACAAAGGATTTCTTCAGCCAAGGCACCAGCAAAGGCAGTGCGGTAACTGAGGTGTATCCCTGACTTGCCCCCAGCCTTCTCTGTCCCAGCTCCATCCCCCTCGCAGATATCACCCGGAACTCGCCGTTTTTCCCTTGAAAAGCACAATTTGGCGATGAAAGCCAGGCAGGAGCCCTCACCGCCGGTCGGTGACAGGGCACGGTCCCGGGGAGGACAAACCGGGGGTGTTCCCGGCTGGCCGGCGCTGCCTCGGGGACCAGCGCTGCCAACTTTCTTTCTGCATCGCCTGGGCTCGCTGGGACGCCGCGTCCCCGCCGGAGGGGGTGGGAGGAGGAGGTTCAGGCTGCTGGGCGGCCGTACCTGGCCGGGGCCGGGCTCTCTCGGGGGACCGGGGGGGCCCCGCTGTCCCCGGGAGCGCCCCGCTGTCCCCGGCAGCGCGGCGGCCGCGCCTTGACCCCGTCGGCACCGCCAAGGTCACCGCCCCGACGGGTCCCCGGTCCCCCGGCCGCTGCTGTCCCGCCGCCGACACTTGAGAGTTTAAAGAGGCTTTTCTTCCCCGGAGCGGCGCCCGGGGGAAGGGGAAGGGGCAGGAGGGGGCAGGCAGGAGGGACAAGCGGGAGGGGCGGGGAGAGGCTGGCAGGGCAGGAGCCGGGCGGGGTGCTGGCTCCAACTGGAAAGGAACCGGTCCCAGCCCAGCCGGGGAGGCTGCGGGAGAGCCGGCAGCGCTGGGCATAGCACACCGGCCCCGGCCCCGGCCCCGGCCCGAGCCGCCGCCGCTCGCCATGGGCACCGCGCCCCGCGTTAGTGCCGCGGCCCCCGCGGGGCGGGCGGGGGGCTCTTCGGGCCGGAGGATCTACCCGTGTCACATGTGGGACGGGAGGCTCGGAGGGGGACCTGCAGCCTGGGCGGGGGTCAGGGGGGAGCGGGTGAAAGCAGCGGGGCTTGGGGGAGATGGATGCAGAGCCAGTTGGTGAAGTGGGCATGGCCTCCCGGAGCTACAGTCTTGCTGGGCAACCCACTAATTCTGAGTTTGTACTGTAGGCTGGGTCTGTGAAGGCAGGGAAGACGCCAGAAGGGGAGAAAATGAGACAATGTAAGCAAGAAGAGGAGCAGCAGCAGCAGAAAGAAGAGGAGCGGGAGGGTCTCATCGAATTCTACAGTTCCTACCAGGAGCTATTCCAGTTCTTCTGCAGCAACACAACCATCCACGGGGCTATCCGCCTGGTGTGCTCCAAAAAGAATAAGATGAAGACAGCCTTCTGGTCTGTTCTCTTCTTTCTCACCTTCGGCTTAATGTACTGGCAGTTTGGGATCCTCTACAGGGAGTACTTCAGCTACCCTGTCAACCTCAACCTCAACCTTAACTCGGACAGGCTGACTTTCCCGGCCGTGACGCTGTGCACCCTCAATCCGTACAGGTAAGAAATAGGCTTGCAGAGATGATGACTGCTGTGACTTTGATGGGTGTAGGAACACGGCACAAACTCACTGTGGTTCTCCTCATGATCCTCGACTGCCCACTGTTGTAGCGGTGCCGGTGGAAAGGACGCTTTGCAGAGGGAGGCCTTTGCTGCTGCAGGGCACTCACAGTGAGGCATGTGGGTTTAGGCAGCGCTGCGTGGTGGTGTATTGTTAGCAGGCTGCAATGTAAAGTGCCACAGGGCTAGAGCAGATTTACTTCTCTCCTGCAAGATAGCCTCCAGCAAGGGGTTAGATTTACAACTCGTGGCAGGAATGCCCGGAATCACCCCAGCAAACTTTGCTGCTTGTCTTACTCAGAGCTGTTTGTGTGCTGGTTTTCTCTCCCCCCTCTATAGATACAGTGCCATCCGAAAGCAGCTGGATCAGCTGGACCAAATCACCCACCAGACACTGCTAGACCTCTATGACTACAACATGTCTCTGCCACAAAGCGACTGGTCCACGGTGTCCACACAAAGGCGTAGCTCAAGGAGCCTGCTCCATCATGTCCAGCGCCATCCTTTGCGGAGGCAGAAGCGGGATAACTTAGTCAACTTGCCAGAGAACAGTCCTTCAGTGGACAAGAATGACTGGAAAATTGGCTTTGTTCTGGTGAGATCCCTAGATACCCTGTGCCCTACCCACTCCAGTCTCTGCCTGGCTACTTCTGTCTTGTTAGACCCTTGGCCATGCCTCTCCTTACGTAGAAGTCTGATTAATCTCCACTGGCTATTGCTAATGACAGATAAAGGTAGAGCTTAATGCTTTGCTCCATACAGTCCCGCTCCCCAGATTCTGCCCCTGTCCATGTCCCAGGCCCCAGGGGACATGTCCGTGTCAGTGTACATCTCTTCCTAAGAGCAGCGAAACTTTGTCCTTCCTGAGGGTACATCAGCCTTGCAGTTGCCTTTGAGAGCAGTTTATCAGCATCAGCTGCTGCATTGCCCAGTAATAGCAAAGGAGAAAGTATTTGATGGTCCTGGGCCACCTGAAATGTGATCATGGTCGCAACTGCTCTTAGGTAGCAGCTTCCTCGCCCTAGGGTATCTGTGTTAGCATTTAAAAAGGCACTGAAGGACTGAGGCTAATCACTCTGCAGTTAACTGAAGTTCCCACAGGATCACAAACGTTTTTCTGGACACACCCTGAAGGAAGGGCTCCCCACGCAAGAATTTAAAGCTCCTGGTTTTATACCAGCTAGAATTTATGTGCAGATTGCCCTGCACACTTTGCTGCCTCCTGGGTTTTACTCAGCCTCGCTTATTCACCTGGCGTTTCCCTTCCACCGAGGAGCTGCCCTGGGTTTTCCCCATACCCTGCTGATCACCTGTTGGTCACACACAGGAGTTCTGTGGAACTCTTCACTGCCTCAGTCATCTCCTGCATGTGCTGAGGGAGCACAGCTTATCCACAGGCAGAGCCTTGTCTCCTGGACAAGAAGACTTCTCTGACATGGCTGGTTTTCTCCTTCTTAACAGTGCAATGAAAACAACGACTGTTTCCATCAGGCATACTCCTCGGGAGTGGATGCCGTGCGGGAATGGTACAGCTTTCACTATATCAATATCCTGGCGCAGGTGCCTGATGCAAAAGCCCTGGATGAGTCTGACTTTGAGAATTTTATCTATGCTTGCCGCTTCAATGAGGCAACGTGTGACAAGGCGTAAGTAGTGGAAACATCCCTGCAAACACTTTTTTTGTGCCTGGGTTCGAGTGGAATCAAGGAGGAATCGAGGAACCCACATTAGAGAACCTCTTTTCCGAGATGGGGTTGTTCCTTGTTCAGCTCCCATTGTGTCAAAGGATCTTCCTTGAGTCTTTTCTGTGGGTTGTGCTTATCAGGGTCACAGGTTCTAAGACCTGGAACTATGAACCTCAGAGGATGATTTCTCCTTTTTCTGGGTTCCACACAAATGAAATAATTATACTGGTACAAACGCTAGAGTGGGCACAGATGTACAGCGTAGAAGTATTTTTATTCTACTCTCCACCGTGGTAAAGTGGTACATATCAGCCCACATACAGGAAGAAGAGAAGAGAGAGTTGATACAAAAAGAAAGTAAAAAAATATCCCACTTTTCTCCTGCCATCATTGGTCAAAAATCCCCAAGGAGGTAGTGGAACGAAACCCATCTGCAAGGGAGGAAAAGGGGTAGGAAAAGCTAAGAGTTTCATCAGTATTAGGAAGATAATACAGTAATTGCTAGCACTGCTAAAACCCATTTGGGCTCTGAAAAGCAGTATGAAAAACCTCGTGGAAAAACCTGTCCAGCTCTGGGACATTTTTTACAGCACATTTTAATTGCTTTTCCGTGTTTGGACGAGTTTACATAACAAATACTGCCCATCTGCTGCAAGCCCCTCTCCCTGCTGATGGAAAACAGAGTTGTTCCTTTCAGAAAGCCCTTCCCCTTGGTTTCACAGCCCTTCTCACTCTGTGTTAATGCTTATCTTCCCCTCTCAGGAATTATACCCACTTCCACCATCCCTTGTATGGGAACTGCTATACCTTTAATGACAACAGCAGCAGCCTGTGGACATCCTCGCTGCCTGGGATCAATAATGGTGGGTGAGAGGCACCCCTTGGTGAGTAAGGAGAACAGCTTAGCTCTGTTTTCCCTAGGAGTTACGGGCATCCTGCTGTGCTTAGTACTGGTGGTGGCAGATTGCAGCCCTGCTCTGTCTCGCCCAAGCTGTTTTCACCCATGTGGAGACAGCTGTCTCATGGACATGGCTGTCCCTCACTGCTGCCCACTGAACTCTCTCTCCCTCAGCAGTGCCTGATCCTTATGCCCTTTGCTTCCTCTGGTCTTGTGCTGGCCCTTCCTGAAGTCCGCTGCTGAGCCACAGTGCTGTGTTCCTGGTCTTCACCTTCTTCTCCATTTTCCTCTTTCAAGAAACTGACCTATTTGTGTTCCTAAACTCCCTGAAACCTTTCTAGGCCAAATCTTCAGGCTTTTCTTCCATCTGGCTCCAAGTCTCTCCATGAAATCTCTCTCAATTCCCAGTTGTGTTTTTTCTAAGCCACAGTGATGAAATCCATTTTTCTCTGGCCTCTTCTGGAGCCTCCAGCTTTGTCGCTGGCCTCCCTCCAGCCACTCTCTATTGCTGCCAAGCTTTGGTTCAGCCCTGGTTGATGTCTGTCTTTTCCTTTATCTCTTTCAGACTCCCTTCTAACCACTCTGCTCTCCCTCCTCTGCTGCACCACAGCTGGCCATGACCTCCCTCGCTCTCTGATATTCCCCCAGGTCTCTCTCTGGTGGTGCGCACCGAACAGAATGATTTCATCCCTCTGCTGTCCACGGTGACAGGAGCCAGGGTCATGGTCCATGACCAGAATGAGCCAGCCTTCATGGATGATGGGGGTTTCAACGTTCGTCCTGGCATCGAGACCTCCATCAGCATGAGAAAGGTGAGGAGGCAGAAGGGGTGAGAGCTGTGGATGGGAGGTTATGGGGAGGTTTAACCTGGTGGACCTAGTGTGTGTTTAAGGGAGGGGATTAATCACATGGAGTGAAGGGAGAGGAAGAACAGCTTGCTGGACTAGACAAGAAGCATTTGGCTGCAGTTTATCAGTGAACAATGAAATGGGGGCAAGCAGGGGGACCTGGCAGCCCGAGGAAAGCATAAAGAGCAGCTACTGATGGATGAGCAGTGCAAGGCATGGGAGAGTGGGAAAAGGACAGCAAAGTGGCAGTGTTCTGTGCAGTGAGAGTTTGCTGTTGCAGGAGATGACCGTGCGCCTCGGGGGCAGTTACAGTGATTGCACAGAGGATGGCAGTGACGTGCCAGTGCAAAATCTGTACTCATCCCGCTACACCGAACAGGTAACTCGCCATCACCCCTCCTGGGCCACCTTGTTTCCCTACTTTCCTGAAATGCTTCAGCCCCCTAACGGCCATTCCTTTCCTTGGGCTGTGTTACTGGTATGATGTGATACAGGCAGCAGTGGATTTGGTTCCCTTAATCAGCCTTTTCCATCTTATGTGCCTCCCAGGTCTGCATTCGCTCCTGCTTTCAGCTCAACATGGTAGAACGCTGTGGCTGTGCATATTACTTCTATCCCTTGCCCAGTGGAGCAGAGTACTGTGACTACAGAAAGCACACGGCCTGGGGTAAGTGGACAGCAGGGACAGCAGAGCTCATGCACCGCCTCAACCTATTTGGTCCAGCCCATGTCCCAGCACACCTCATTGTCTTCAATGAGCTTCTTGGTGTGGGACATCCAAAAGACAGTCTTGTCTTGGATTATTAGCCCCTTGTGGAAGGAAACCTCTTCTGGGTTCCCTTTGCTGTCACACATCACCTTTTGTGATACTGTGAGCTTACCTGGATTTACTTCCTTTGCTGTTCAGGCTACTGTTATTACAAACTCCTGGCTGAATTCAAAGCTGATGTGCTGGGCTGTTTCCACAAGTGTCGGAAACCTTGCAAGTAAGTTATCATCAGTCAGGCAGGAAGATTGGAAACTATTCCTAGAAGTGTTGGAAAGCATTCACTGACTGGGCAAAAGCTTGAGTCAATAGCTGAGCTCCAACCTGAAATGGTATTTCTCCCATCAGGAAGCCAGAAGGGCTGAGGAGCATCAGGGCTGGCTTAGGGGTGAGCTCCCAAGGACTGTGCATTCCACATGGTGGGAAGTGGGTGGAACTTCAGCATGGGAGGGAATCTCC
The DNA here is from genome assembly GCF_041296385.1 of Aphelocoma coerulescens. Lineage (NCBI taxonomy): Eukaryota > Metazoa > Chordata > Aves > Passeriformes > Corvidae > Aphelocoma > Aphelocoma coerulescens. The sequence goes on along the minus strand of NC_091013.1, from coordinate 94,095,836 downwards.
AGGTGTGCCTGGGGATGGCGAGACCTGGCCCTGTGGCTCCCATAGCTTCAGAGCTAACACAGCCTCTGGTCTCGCAGGATGACAGAATACCAGCTGTCAGCTGGATACTCCCGCTGGCCTTCTGCTGTCTCAGAGGTAAGCAGAGGGTGTCCTGGCACCTCAGCACTGCTCCCACCTCCCATTTAGTCCTTCCTCAGCTGGTACTAAACCTGCAGGAGGTGACTGTGATCGTGTAACAGTTTATTGCACTTTCATTTCAGGACTGGGTTTTCTACATGCTTTCACAACAGAACAAATACAACATCACATCCAAGAGGTGAGAGCCCCTAAACAGAGACTGTGTGCAAATGAGAAACCATCCCAGTGCAGTGTGTGTGTTGGAAATGTCAGAGTTAAGATTAAATCACTGATGGGAAGAGATCAGGCATGGGACCTGTCCTGTGGACAAGGCCAGTGGATTTGAGTCAGAACTGGGGACTCAGTGAAAAATTTTGAAAGGGTTCAGATGCTGATATGAAAATAGTAAGCCCCAGGCACTTGCTGTGTGTTCTGGAGTCACAGGAAGTGCTCGTGGAAGAGTGGGAAGGAGAGCTGTGCAGGAGCTTTTGCCACAAACATTGGGTTTTACAGTGTCGTGTCAGAAGTGCACTGTAAGTACCAAAGATTGTATTTAGTGCAGAATGAGGGAGCTGCAGAGATGGGAGAAAGCCTCTGGGTGGTATGTGTGGGAGAAGGATGGGATGCAGAAGGGGACGGAGATAATTTGGCATGGTGAAGAAATGCAGGGATTGTGGAGTTGGGGTTACTGAGCATCATCTTTCATTCACAGGAACGGAGTTGCCAAAGTTAATATATTTTTTGAGGAGTGGAACTACAAGACCAATGGGGAGTCTCCAGCCTTCACGGTACACGCTTTACTACCACATCTTCTCTGGCCACCCATTTCCCCACGATGTCCCTCCACTGTGACAAGCTTTTGTTCAGCACCATTGCTGGATATTGAGTCTCTTCCTGGGACAGGGTGAGGGGAAGCCCCCAGTAGCACAGGGAAGAGGGAACAGGCAGGGAGGCAATAGTCCCACACAAGGGCTGTCCTCACTGCTCTTTCTCCATCTCCTGCAGGTAGTGACTCTGCTGTCCCAGCTTGGGAACCAGTGGAGCCTCTGGTTTGGATCCTCTGTCCTGTCTGTGATGGAGCTTGCAGAGCTGGTTCTGGATTTCATCGCCATCACCTTTATCCTGGCCTTCCGCTGGTTCCGCTCTCGGCAGAAGCTCTCCCCGCCGGGACCCGCCCCGAGCAGCCAGGCTAACACTGCTTTCCAAGACGAGGCACCAGCTCTCAGCGCTCCACATCGCTTCACTGTTGAGGCTGTAGTGACCATGCTGCCATCCTACAACAGCCTGGAACCACGTGGGCCAAGCAGGGACGGTGAGGTGGGACACGAGTGAGGCAGCTGTTCAGATGGGTGGCAATTGGAGCAAAGGCCTCACACTTTATCTGTGGGGCCTGCGCTTCCTTCTTTCTGGGGTGCTGCACATGGACCATAGCAAAAGACTGCTCCATGGCTGGCCTGGGCTCATTGCTTTCACTTCTGTAGGCAAATTCTTCAGTCTCATAAAATACTATTGCTCTGGGGATCACCAGGCTTGAGAGTTGATCAAGTGTATGTACAGGGGAGATGTCCTCTTGATTTCCTTACCCTCTGTGCATGTGCACACCTACATGTGCATGCATGCTTTCTTTCCCCTCCAACAAGGATGCTGCCACAGTTCTGGTCTGTCATTCATTAAAGAGGTTTGGCAGGTGTGACTGGCCTCCTCTGTGGTATGACAAAGAACAGGAATGGAGTCTCAGCTGGGCTACAAATCTCTCAACAGGCTGAGCTTTGTTAAGCTTTCACTAAACTGGTTGCTCTTTCCTCATTCTTCATGTCCAGCTCTGATCCCAAGACTGTGTCACCTACCCTCTCCTCCCCCCAAGGAGAGGCTACTTGAGACAAGAGCCACTGGCACGATCTCAATCTGTATTATACACAATGCTCTGGAGAGGTGCTCAATGCTTGCTGCCACTCCCAGGCCTGGGACAAAACACCCCTGGCAAAGTAAAGGCTCCCTTTTCAAGCTGCCTTTGTGGCATTGGTAGATCTTGGGTGTCCCCCCTTCCTTGGGATACACCATACATGTGTACATCCAGCTGTTCGATTGTTTGCCAACAACTCCGGGACAAATCGATCTCTACATTTGCTTGGCCCTCCCTGCTTTCTTCCTGAGGGAAACAAAGAGAGCTTGGCAGGATTATGCACACCCCCAAAAAATCCCAAACACTACCTCTGCTGCCACAGGGTCCTGCAAGAGAGGATCGGAGCAGCGCAGGTCATGCAGTGCCTGCTCTGCTCCACTCTGCCCTTGTCTGCTCCACCCACAGAGACTCTGCTTCTTCCTGAGGGAAGCACAGGAAAGTACTACAGGCTTTAATCAAAAGTCCTTCCAAGGAAAGCCTAAGCCTATTTAATTGGACCACATAGGCAAAAATGGTCCTCTTCTCAGGAACTAACTTGGGAATCTTTGCACAAGAGAACATGTTTCTTGCAGTGAGCTTGCCATACTCTTTTCTTACAAATACTCAGACTTCTGCTGCAATGGTGTTTGCACTGCACTTTATGGGGTATCAAGAGAGCAAGGCTGACGTCCTTAACAAACAGGATTATCCACTTCACAGGACAAACACAGATACCAGAATTTAAGCAGTTTAGGCAAAGACCTGTGGTACCCTGTACCAAATCACATTGTGAACACCCACTATTGAATTTAAAAACTAGTTAATCATAACAAAAGAAAAACTTAAAGTTACTTTAAAAATTAAGGTAGATGCACTGCCCTTGGGAAGTTGGAAGGGTTTACTGCAGTATCTAAATGGTTGCCTAATTTTTCCCTTTGAGATGCTAAACACGTGCTGGTTGTACTGCTCTTGCCTTGATTACCTAAATGCACTTTTCAATTCCCAGCAGAGAGTGATTTTATTCTTCTTCACATACACAAATGCTATGTTCTTTATTGCACAAATAGACATGGTTTTTCAAATTTTATCCCAGTGCTCAGCTGATGACTCTTGTTTGAAAGTGAAGATAATGTCTCTCTGCTGGGAATAGAAGCAAGTAATTCAAGGGGTGTCCTTCAGCAAGGGTGGCAGCCCAGCAGGAGGGAGAGTCCTGCAACAAGCACTTAGAGGTGTGGGAACATGTATTCCTCCTTGGGGGCCCCTACTTGAAAAAATATCAGAGTTTCTGCAAACATGAAAAAATCCATTTTCTATGTCTGATTTGAAATGAAATAAAAAAGAGTGAGTAATGAATGAAATCTCAAAGTTGCCTCAGTGAAGGGACTTTCATGTTCTGTAAAAACACTGCCCAAGAGGGAGAGCTAAAAGCTAGGTTTAGTTGCTGAAAGCAACTTTGGCCACAACTAAAACACAAAAGGCAGGCAGATAGAGGAGCTAGGATGCTGCACCCAGTTCTTGGTCACCAGTTCAACACTGCAGACTGATGCCTTGGGTATTTTCTAGCACATGAATGAGCAAAAACCTGACACTGGACACAAAGCTGTTTGCTTCACAAAGCCACCTTCCAATCAAGAAAGGAGAAAGAGCAGGTGCAACACCTAAAACAGTCTTTGTATACCATAAACATAACGATGACTCATATGGTAAGCATGATCTTTCCTGAGTATCCAAAGAGCAAGACACGATTCTTCACATCACAGAACTATAAATAACCCTGTAATAACCATAAAATTGATGAGACCTGCTGCATCATGCATAGTTAAGTGGGTGATTAAAGCAAGATTAATCAGAGGCACAACTACTTGAAACACTAAGTTCTCTTCATCATAAAGAAATACAGCTGCAGAAGGTGGCCATGTATTTCCTGGGGGAAGCTTGAACCATATTCTATCTCTTCCGTAAAAGTGTTAAAATGCAAATAAAAAAAAAAAAAGAGCTTTGACTGATGAACTCAAAGTAATGGCACCATTCAGGATAGCTGTAAATCCAGAGGTAAAAGCCTGTACAAACATGAAGAAGCAGTTATACAAGTTGGTAAATAGATTAACCCTCCCTGTCCTGTGAATCAGTGCAAAAATTGCCATCTTGGGAGAAATCAGGTGATTGTTCCAGAAATAATCCCTACATTTCTTGTAGGCTGACAAGTCCACAAATGAGCTCAGCAGATGTATAGTGAGCTTGGTCTGGCTGAGAACAAGAGGCAAAGCCAGCAGTGCTGGAGCAAGAGCCCCAAAAATGGGAGTGTTTCACTGAGAATGTGAAAAAACTGGAGAAAAGGGAAGAAAGCATGCATGCATGGGGATCTGCAGGTCAGCAAAAGGCAAATTAAAGGTCTGAGCTGGGGTGAATTTGTACAAGAGGAGAAAGTTGAGGGGATGTGAATGCTCAGTAGTCACATGTGTGTTAGAGGCATAGCACAGTTATTTTGAGGACATGGAAAACATGCAGGGAACAGCTGGAGGTTGTGTCTTTTTGGACTGAGAACAGATACCAAAACTACTGTTTTTCCATAAGAATTAAGGTAATAGAGGAAATGCAGGGAAGTACAACATAAGTGTCTAGGGAAGCTAGAAAAAAAATGAGAAAGCCATCACTTGGGAGAATAAACAATATATTTAGAAGAACTAAACCCTGCTTGCTGGAAGGCTTAGAGAAGCTGGACAGATAGGTCAAGGTTTGTCTGCACAGACTGAGGTCAAACTGAGAAGGAATTTGAGCAAAGGGTTACCAGGCTCTTGGGACAGGTTCAATAAAATCTAAGGGGTTACAGGCTACATCAAGAAATGAAAAGGGCAGCAGTGCTGTAGGTGAAAGGACACAGGAACCACAGAAATCAGGAACATACCACAGGCACAGCCACATTCAGTCACAGTTCTTTGTATTTAACAATATGCAATATTTAAAGGGGGCTTGTAAGCACAAGAGGGCAAAGTGCCTTCAGCTTCCAAGTGCATGCAATGAACTAAAAAAAGCTTATGATCTTTATTAATCTTTTAATAAATTTATGGCAAATGTATTTAAAAACAATAGTACAAAGGCTTTTGGAATAGAAGCCTGGGAAGAAAGAACATAAAAAGAAAGTGTCATTTTGTCCTCTGCAGAAATCATTTAATGGGTCTGTGCACTGGAGGAAAGGACATTATGGGGCTGTTCATATTTGAAACCTGGGGAGCAAGTAAGGGTGTTCTGAACAGGTGTTGCACTCTATCTCAGGCAAAAAATAGGTCAAAGATTATCAGGAGTATGGAGGCTCAGGTATCCAACAGACATGGCTGAGTTGCCTATTTGTAAAACCTGTATCTTTATCTGTTACATCTCTCAGAAGAATTATTTGCTTAGAGGTCAGAATAAAGATAAAACCTCCCCATTATTACCTCTCTTCACCAAGTTAAGGCTTCCAACCCCAGTGGATACATCAGAGCAGGGACCTCTGTCACTTCCCAAGTAAGCTAGGTTCATTTAAAAAGTGTTGATGCTGCAGTCCAGCTCTGAAGAAAAATCTGTCTTCCCAGCCATCATTTGGTTACTCTCCAGCTGAGACAACAAACCCCACCACTGATGAGAGCCTGCAGCCTGCTTTGATCAGCACAGAGACACCTCAGGAAAGGCCAGAGCAATGCCTCAGGCACCTAGAAATATGAAGGTTTAAGGTATATCCATTTAGGAGCAGTATAGTTGAGGCTTTTCTTCCACCACATCTGAAGACATCAGGATGAAGCAGCTGATATGGGAGCTGCACGTTGCACAGAATGGTTTGGTTTGAAAGGGACCTTAAATATCATCTTAGTTCCAACTCCCTGCTATGGACAGGGACACCTTTCACTAGACAAGGCTGCTCAAAGCCCAATCCAACCCAGCTTTGAACACCTCCAGAGATGGGGCATCCATGGCTTCTCTGGGCAACCTGTTCCCATTCAAAGGCATGTTAAGCATGTTCCATGTTTAAAGGCAGAGCTTGAGTTTTTAATTAGACATATGAAGAACTATTCTCCCAAAGCCTTGGCCTTGCTTTTGGAGCACATTTTAAACCCTGTTTTGTCTAGGATAACAGAGTGCAGGAGCAACAGAAAGGCTGATGCATAAAGGATGGCACCTCAGAAGAGCTCCCAGTAGAACACGGTATTTTCAATGCCTTCCAGAGGATTTATGGTTAGGCGTGCAAGTCTTTGCAAACATCCACAACATGACTCATGAACTGGGCTCAACCCTGGGGCAACCTTCAGCAGTATGTTCAGTCCCAGCTCTGTGCTCCAGAGCAGCTGCCAGCTTTGGAAAATGACCATTCAACAGCCAGCCTTGGCTAGGGACTTGGACACTGCATCATCAACAGTCTAAAAATGCATCTGTCCTAAGAAAACATCTTCCCCATCCCCCTACATGAATGAGGCTGAGAACTAACAGGAAGGCAACACACAACACTTGGCAGGAATTGTAGCACAACTAGTTTGTTTGGGTTGTGCAGGCCTGAACTGTGTGGAATTTTAGACTGTACATGCTGCTTTAATCCACCAGCCAGCCCAGACACCTTCCTTTCCCAGGAAGGCTTCCATCTTTGAAGAATTACTCTAGCTGCCTTGCTCCACATTCACCATTGTGAGTTGTTCTGGTGAGTTCGTTGTTCTGGTGTGATTTTGGTGATGTTTAAGACTGGACAATGATTGATCATAAGGGAACCAGAAGCCATGGGGAAGACTGTTTTACAAGCCAGCTTTCATCGCAGTAGGGGCAGATAAGGGCACAAGTATCTAATTTTAAAAGAAGTCTGCACTGGACAAAGCTCTGTCATTTCCTTTTAATTAGTTTCAAGGGTACAGTGAAGCAGAACAAAGGGGCACTTACCTTCATTCCAGCCATGCTCCAAGATATGCTGTGAACAGCATCCTGCTCTTGGAGGTCTTCATTTGGGTCCTGAACTTACATTCCAACACCAATGGAGAATTGTTTCTGGGTTTAAGGATCGGAGGTTATTGAAATCTAAAGGCAGCACAGCCTGAGAGCCAGAGCTGCCACTAACACACTGATGCACAGGAAGGTAGTCCCCTGACCAGGACAGTGGCTGGACATTTGGTGGCTAAAAGTAGACTTGGCTTGGGCAGCCTCTTCCCCCAGAGCTGCTGGTTCACACATCTTGTTACAGACTTACCAGAGTCAGTCCAGCACAACTGGAACTACCATCATTTTGCAATGGGAAACCAGCCACTGCTTTGAGGGACAGAACTTCAGGTACGTGTATGCTATGGAAGCGACAAAAAAAAAAATGCCAAAACCACTTTGGCATCCCAACCCCTTCCCACTCACTGACAGACCAGACAGACTCAGTAAGGTGGTAAATTGTGTTTCTTAGAGACCATTAAAAGTACAGGAGCTGATTTCTAGAACATGCCAGAGGAAATTACAGTTGTGTTTGTAGAGGAGGTAAATAAACTGCACGTGCATGAGTGGCTGCGATGCTGTGGGCAGCAGAGTCCCTTGCTTTTACTAAGAGGGCCTTGGTGATTTGTTTTGCCCATGCACAGAGAGACAAAGGAGAGGAAAGGGAGCAGACACACAACATCTAAGGGAAGGAAATGAAAGAGACAGCCTAGGGGGACCTCAGCTCCCAGAGAGACAGGAGGAATGGGGCACCAAAGGCTTGTTTAGAAGAGTTCGAGAGAATTGCTGGTCTGGGGGCCTCAAGCTTGTAAGCCTACCCCCTAAAATGAGAGCAGGAAGTAGCACAAGCAGGCCCTGGTTCCTCTTCAGTAGATGCACTTCTGATCATCCATCACATCTCAGTTCCACGGGGAATTAGGGAAGTGCTCAGGGGATGAGGGCTGCTTCACTCCAGATCTTCATCTCTGCCCTCCCCCGAGGTGGAGAGGAATGGAATTGCAGGGAGATGAACTCAAATGAAATGCCGGGGCATGGAAGTGAGCATGCAAAACTTAGCCCCCTGCCAGGTGCCCTGGGAGGTGGAAAGGGGCTTCCCCAGTACACCCAATGAAACAAAAAGCATCTACTCCTCCCATCTTTTGTACTTTGCTCTTATCTGGGAACTCCAGTGATGTCCTCCCTGCCTCCTCTTAAGCCTAAACAGATCCCAGTGTATTCTAGAACAGAGGCAGAGCTTTCTAAATTAAAGGAGTACCCTCTTTCCAGTCTAGATTACAGGCTACAGCTCAACTTGTTAAAAAAAGTTAAAAGACACGATACACATACCTCAGAAGACTCTACAGAAATGGGGCAGCTCATTTAACCCATATCTGACAACACATTCAAACAACTCACAGCTCTTGTTACTTTTGATGGAGAAGAACAAGGGAATTGCTCACAGAAAGCCACAAGTTTACTTCCATCAGAGACCACCCTGGACCTAAATTCAAGAGAACCCATAGCAATTAGGAGGATTCAGTTTGATAGGCAAGACCTCTAGAGACCTAAGTTGCCAAACTGGGACATCTGATGTCACTTTGCAAGATCCATGCCCAGAGCACCATCTCCCTTTGAATCCCCAGCTAACCATTTCAAGGTTTTGTAACTCCTGCTGAAAGTTAGGGCTTTGTGGCAGCAGAAACAGAGCAGATATTCTTAATCAGAAAGCCGTGCAGCTCATTCAGTCTCATCTGGAATACCTCCAGTCCCCTCCACCTCTATCTGCTATGGCAGTGAGCTTCCTTGATGTTCAACCCAGGCACATAAAAGTAAAACACCAATTCCCATTCTGCCACTACTCTAAAGTCTTCCTTCTGGAAAGCTACAAGATAGTAGGAAGCTACAGGGTCCTGGCTTGTGTGTGCATAGATGAAAGGCATATTTGGCACTCCCCACCAGACTAATTGCTGTTCTTTTGTTCCTTGTGGAGAGAGACTTTACTCCCACACATGCCTTTTAGATAGTGGCAATGCTCCTTTCATTGAACTGTGTTTAGCCTGTTGCACTTGACTGAGGTAATCATGTAGGCCCTCCTTTATAAAAAACTGAAATGGCCATGTTCAGGCAGCAAGTCATCTGGAAATGAGGACAGGCAGAATAAATCATTTCTTCAAGTGCTCACCTCTCCATGGCTAGAGAAATCTACATCACTACGTGTAGCTTAGATGGCTCACAGCCACTGGCCAACACAAACTAGCTTTTATTTCAGAAGCTCAATGAAAAGCTCAAGTCATGCTGCCACTCTTTTTAGGCAGAACACTAAAGACTCTCACATGCTGAAGTCCTTCATCCCAAAAGGCACTGTGTTAAGGCATTCTTATTTTGCTAGAGTTCACACAGGCACTATTTGACAAGCTTACACCCAAAAATAAACACAAAAAGTTCCCTGCAGAAGAGCAGGAGCAAATAGCTACCCACTCCTCCTCAACTTCCCTTTCCTCTAAACTTAGAGGATGCTCCCTAAAGCTGCAGCAGCTATTGAAAAGTCTATCTATGTTCAGTAAGCAGCTCAGAGTCCTATACACAAGATAAAACCAATAAAGAAATCAATGAAGAAGCTAGGTGAAAGGGAAGGAAAGGGAAGGAAAGGGAAAATTCAGAGGCAAGAAGAGACAGGCAAGGTAATAGGGGACAGTACGTTGCAGACTGAAGACTTTTTTTAAGTAAAAAAGTAGACTGGAGACAAAGCAACAGAAATAAGAAAAAAAGGAAAGAACAAAAGGGCAAGTTACACCAAAGGTCCCTCAGAGAACTCCAAACCACCCACCAGGGCAGGAATTTGCCAATCCACCCACTCCAGGGTAAATGCCCCTCATACTTACAGGTTTACCTGACTTGGCAGGCAGAATACCCCGTTTCTATAATGATGGCATCCCCCATTCCTCATATGCTAGGTAAAGCATACCATTTCCACACTGAGTGAGCGAGTTCCAGCACTTCCACCTCCCTTCCCCAAAGACTGGAGGTAACACGCAACTAAAACCCTCGAGATCCCAAACCAAAAAGGAAAAGTTTAAAGTACTCTAGAGCTGGTGTTTCCTCACCTTTGAGCCTGAGGTTTTTGGTACTTACTTGCAATCACCACCACCACAATGGCACCAATCACTCCCATCATGATCATCATCTGGAGAAAAAGATTGTCCAAGAGCAATGCTCAGAACAGACTGACAAATTCACGTCCTTCCTGACAGCCAGGGAACCCCTGAAGGTGTGACAGACGAGGCCTCAAAGCCCTCCCACAATGAAAGAATCTTAAGTATTTGAAATTGTTACTAAGCCCCAGCTACACTTGAAAAGCCCTGCAGGAGAGGGGTAGCCCAGTTCCCTCCTGATGAAGGGGATGATGGTACTAGGAAACTCACCTTGCAGTTCTTCCACCAGTACTTCCTTTTCAGTTTTGCTGCGCTACTTTCAAATATTGAGGCACCAGCCTGAAGTGCATCTGCCCGGTTATCCAGCTCTGACAGCATCTCATCTCGTTCCAGCACCTTGTCTACATTTACACACATTATATCAACCACCTGCAGGAGGGAGAACGGTGGGAGCAGTTATAGTGGTAAAGACAGCTGCAAAAGAGGAGTAACTGAGCCAACAACTGACGCTGAGATACTAACAAACAAAAAACATAAACAGGGGGGGCGGGGGAAGGATCAGGGTAAGAAAGAAGTCGTTTCAAGTCACTGCCTACTTTGAAATGAAAAAAAAAAAACAAACCCGAGACTCACTGTTAAAATATCAGCTCAAGTACACTTCAGCCAGGTCCTCAGCCCCACATTCTGATCTGCTTTTAAGAGCTCTCCATTCCAGCAGCACGCCAAAGCCACCCTCCTCATGAGAGGAGTCATATGCTGACTTCTCGAGAGCTGCAAAATTAACTTATGCGTTTCATGTTGCTGCCCCGGTGAGGCACAAAGGCGCTACTGCGCGTCAGCAGCCAAGCCACTGACATTGATCCCGGGGAGCCAGGCAAGGATTCCCCCACATCACTGCACACGCTGTTCCCTTGAAGCAGCCCGCAGGGAGTAAGAGCTGTCCTGGATGCTGTACAGCTTTATTTCCATAAGAGATGCACGATTACGAGGTAACCAAAAAAAAAAAAAAAATCTAACAAGCCTGGTCCGTGGAAGTCGTATCTGGAATTAAGCGGCTTTTAAACATAAAGCAATCTGTCCTCCAGCCTCTTTAATAAGTTTGCCACCCTATTTTTGAGTATTGAGCATTAATTAATTTCTGGCATTGGCATAACAAAAGGAGCCACCCCTCAGCCACAGACACTGGTCAAGAACATCGCTGCTGCAGAGCAGTGGGAGAAGGGTCCAGGCATCCCTCAGGGAAGCCAGCCGGGCTGGCAGAGCTACTGACCTCCTGCACCTGGGCCTGCGTCTGCTGCAGGCGGCGATTGCTGCTCAGATTGGGGGGAGCCCCGGGGGGACCCCCACCGGGGGCTGCCCCTTCGGGAGCTCCTCCTTCGGGAGCCCCTCCTTCGGGAGCCCCGGGAGCAGGCTGCTGAGCTGGGTCAGACCTAAGGAAACACACACATGAGCGACGATAAAACTCAGCCGCTCGAGAGAGAGCCTCCCCAAATCCACGCGACCCCGTGTCCCCAGGCTGGAGCAGTGCTGGCAGCAGCCTCGGGAGCCCGCAGCCTCCCTGGATACCCCCGGATCAGGAGCAGGCAGGGTCGTGGGAGAGCCCGAAGCAGAGGCAAGCCCAGGGGGGCAGCGGGAATGGATCCAGCCCGTTGTCGAAGGAGCTTGCGGGTGCGCCCGCGCCAAGCACTGCGTCCTCCCGGGGGGAACAGCGACCTGGCCGCACGGAGGTGACCAGGAGACCGGAAAGGAAGATGGGGAAAGAGGGACAGGGAGGCAGCGCGGGGGCACTCCGGGAGGGCCACGGCAGCCACCGGGCCGGGCACAGCGGTGGCCGCCAGCCAGGCTAGCTCCAGCTGGGGCCCCGCACATCACCGGTGGGGCACGGCCCGCACACCCACTCACCCACGCAGTCGGTGGGGAAGCAGGACCGCCCGGGGGCGGTGTGGGCAACCCTGCCTGCGGCTGCTGCAATGCGCCACCCGACCCCACAGCCGCCGGCCAGGACACGAGCTCTGCATGGACCGCGCTCCCGCACGGTCCAGCCACCACCCCCACGCCGCGCCCCCCGCAGCTCGCCCACGGCCGGTCGGGCGGACACTCACATGGCCGAGCCGGGCCGGACGGAGCGGCAGCGCACCGAGCACGGAACTTCACAGCGGCAGCCCCGCGACCCCCCACTTATAACCGATGGGGCCCCGCCCACAGAGCCGACAGCCAATCACAAGTTGTTTCGCGGGAGCGGCAGCCCGGCACCGCCCCTGGGTTCCTGCTCAGCCAATCAGCGCTGCGCGCCCTGCGGAAGCGGCCATACTATTCGCCCCGCCCCGCCCCGGGGCTGCCCAATGGCAGCAGCGCCCTGCGCCCCGCCCCCGCCCTGGCCCCGCCCCCGCGGGGGTCCCGGGGTGCGCGGGCCGGGGCTGCCCGGAGCTCCCCCCGCCCCACCGGGCCGGGGGCTCGCAGGGCCCCGGTCCCGATCCACGGCTCTGCCGCTGGACCCTCCGCCCCCGACAGCCCTGAGCGGGTCCGCCGCGCTCCGCGTAGGTCACGCAGGGCCTGATCGTGGTTACCTGCCCCGTTCAGCTTTCGTCTTGGAGCCGAGCCCGGCTGGCGCCGTTGTGGTGGGGGCTGCGGAGCGCTCCCGAAATCCCACCTCCGCAGTGTGTCTGTTGGCTCTCGTTAATCCGCTGTCCTTGCAATTAAGAGATGGTGTTGCTGGCCCACTTCCATCATACAGCACGGCACGAAAGCGAACCTGAACAAGTACCAATCGAGCTTCTGCAGCCTGCTGGGAGAAATGAGGCTCCCACAGCAGCCCCAAGAACAGCAATGTGTTTGGGGTTTTTCCATCTAAAGATCTGAGGAAGCCAGCTGGATCAGAAGGGGAGATTCTTCAATTCACGACAAAAAAGGGGGCAGGAGTGTACTGGAACAAGAAGACTCTTCATACAGAATTTTGCATGGTGAGTAGAGTGACAAGCGTGGGCTCACACCTACATTACCTTTTCCTTCCATAAGGTGATACAGGACATTCATATAAGTTTTTAGTGTCAGATCCCATAGATTATTAGGTGCACAAGACAGATATGGTACAGATTACAGCACAGTAACTAGAAGATCGTAGTTACAAGGTGAAGACGTAATGCAGCGTTGTGACTAGAGACAGGTGATTTGCAGATGGGAGCAGACTAGCACTGACCTCAGCACTCAAGGTTTTTAAACTCTGCGTTCAGACAGAAAGGACGAGTTGAGGAAGAAGTTTCTGTAGCCTGGCAGCCTTTCTACTGCAGTCTAAGGACCATTCCAGTAACCATTGCAAATAAGTGAAGTTTGAGCCACAGAGCCCTTGCCAGGCTAGTGCTTAGGGATTAAGAGATGACAAAGGGTATGAGATACTTTCTCTGATACTCTTCCAGTTTCCGACATGTTTTCAGTCAAGGATTTGCTATACCTGCTCAGTCTCCACTTGGATCTGTGCATGCTTCCTGAATCCACAACATCTTTTGACAAAGCCCCACAGGTCTGCCACCCTGCTCCTGAGAATGTGGACTTCAGCTGTTTAAACAGAGTTTGCCTTCACTTTCCTCAGGCTTAGATCTAAAGAATGTTCTTTCCATTCATTCCTTGCCACTTCCAACCAAATACTTTTGGAGACAGAGCAGCCTTGCTCTGTAACAAGATACAGTCGGCAGATAACTCCCCAATTGCTTAGCAGCTAAATTAACGACTAAGGCACATTTGGTACACAAATGCCTGCTCATTGTATGGATTTTTCCCAAGTGTACAGTGGTTTGACGTTGGACTGGAGGGATGCCAGCTGTGACTTAGTCTCTTCTAAAGGAATTGGCAACACTTACGGAAACAACTAGAAACAAGAGTTTTCAAAAACATTTAAATACCTGAGTTACTTTTGCAAATTCTGCCTAAATTATAAACAAAAGGCCATTTGGTCATTAAGTGTCACTAGTAGGAGATCGAGTCATCATGACTGTGGAATGAGTCAAATCCCGTTCTTAAGACTAGTTTTGACGCCATTTCAACTAACATTTGCATCATTCACACTTAATCACAGAGAAGTGGAGGGCAAGGGGGAAAGCAGTGAGCAGGAAGACATATTGGCAAGACCTTGTGGCACTAACTTGAAAAATTTGGCTATGAGGAAAAATCTAAGCTGGAGAGTACTGGAATTGTCATGTTAGATGTGAGAACCTGTGGCTCAGAGACTGAAAGGATGCTAGAAGCCTGGCCAAAAAACCAGAGGACCAGAGGGTCAAGTTCAGGGATTCAGGCTGGAACAGATGGCTGCAAGAAGTATGTCAGAAATGACTGAGGGGGCACAGAAATGACTGCTGGAGCAGCAGCAGGACCTTGAGACCAGGGTAGAAATACACAGCAAAGATTGTAGAAAGTACTGGGAACTCAGTTATGTGAGAGCTGGCTTTATTCTGACTGCAATACCACAAAACTACACTCCACATGCTGAAGCCACTGCTGTTCCCTAGCGGTGCTTTCCGGTGCGATTGAAGCGCTTGTACAAGTACCGGATCCTCTTGTTCAGTTTGTGATAGTCCTCTGCAAACATCCGATCGCCCACCATCTGCTTCTTGCGGAGGCACCTCTGCAGCTCGTTCCCCCGCCAGCCTCGCAGCCAAGTGGGCCCCATGATGAGATTCTTCGGGTGGATCTGGAAGCCGCCTGAGAATAGGGGAGCAGAGACAGATGAAGCCAGCCACTGGAGAAGGCTGTTCCCAGGGCGGCCGGTCCAAATGCTCCCCGCCCTGTCACTGCTGGCAGAGGCGCCAGCCCTCAGGTGGGTCCAGCCTCGCTCCCCTCCCGCCCCAGGGCCACAGCGCTGGGGAGATGCGGGCGGGGTATGTGTCTTACCGAGGATCCCCACGTTATCATACACCCCGAATAAGGCCCGCTTCTTCGTCCACCGATCCACCGGCTTGCGCTTGGGCGGTTCCTTGATGCGGATGGGCCGGGTGAGCCCTGCCAAGGGCGAGGAGAGCGGCACGGGGAGGCCGGGCCGCACGGGCGCCCAGCGCGCCCCGCCGCAGTCGCTAATGCCCCGCTCGGCGCGGGGCAGGGGAGCGGCACGGCCCAGCAAGGCTCGGCCCGCCGCCCGCAGCAGCAGCGTTGCAGCTGCCGCCGCCATGGGGATGATCCCCGGAGCCCCGGGGAAGGGCCGAGACGGGACGGGAAGAGCGGCGCTGCCGCCGGGCCGCCCCTTCCGCCCGGGAGCGCAGGGGCGCGCGGGTGACGTCGCGCCAACGGTCGGGAGGGCAGGGGAGCCGGCGATTGGGCGAGGGGCCGGCGCGCGGCGCAGCCGCCGGGCGCTGATAGGCCCATGGCGGGGAGGGGCGGGGCGAGCGCGGCCCGCGCGCGCTGTTTTGAGCGCCCGGGGCCGTGGCCATGGCGGCGGTCCCGGAGTTCCATCTGCCTCTCGCCCCCGCCGATCTGCTGCGGGATGGCGGCCCCGGGCGCTACATGGTGCAGGAAGTGCTGTCCACCCACGAGCTGCCGCCCGCACTCGCAGGTAAGGTGTCCGCACGCCGTTCTCCCGGTCGGGCCCGGTCCTGCCGCCGGCTCACGGCCATCCCCCCCCGTCTCTCTCCGTGTTTTCCCGCAGCTTTCCGGGCCGCCTTCCGTGCGCGGGGCGCGCTGGCCGTGCTGCAGCACTTCGACTGCGTGTACAGCGTGCTGCAGTGAGTACCGGGCAGGGAGGGGGCGGCGGGGCGAGCGCTCTCCCCTCTGCTAGGCGCTCTTTGCTCGCCGCCCTTACGCCCTGTGTTTGCCCCGCAGCCACTTCCGAACCGTGGGCACGGCTGTCAAGGAGGACGCCCTGGAGCTGATGATGCACGGTGGGTACCCGCTGTTTGCGGCCGCTGCGGCACTAACGGAGAGGTTGTTTTCCCTTGGCAGCTCAATGATGATATAAAGGCTAATGTGACTCGGCCAGCTGGGCTGCACCCTCAGCCCATTCCTGTCATACGGGTCTGTAATCTTGGTGGACGATGCTGAGTTGTGCACGTTCGCTGTAAGGGCAGACCGACAGAAAATCCTCTTGCCCATGTCCCTGGAAAATGCATCTGTGGGATGTATCAGCTCAGAGCGAGTGTTTCTCTGAGCTGACAAAGGGCTGTGGGGATAGGACAAGACAGCACGCCCAAGGTTTGTGTTGCAGGGGGCAGCCCGTGTTACAGCTGGTGAGATGTGAGCACACATCTTTGGTAATCTGATGACTGCTCTAAGCCTTCAAAAGAGAGGATGGCTGAGGGACCTGGCAAGGAGTGCTCATGACTTTCTGCTTCTCCTCAGTGGTTTCCCATCATTCCAATGAACTTCCTGCTATCTTGAGTGACTCTGGGCTGAGCCATGCAGACCGTGCTGCTCACCTCAATGCTCTTAAGATGAACTGCTATTTGCTGACTGGTCTGATGAATGCCTTTGAAATGGAAACCTGCAAGAACAGTTGTTTGGAGGCAGATCCTGGGAGGAAGGTAGGTGAGGGGGCTGGGGGAAAGATGATAAAAGTCAGAATAAAATTTTAAGCTTGCTGAACTCTGTGGCATCTGTCAGATGTTGTAGCTGGGTTTATATAAACATAATGCTATCAAGAGCACTGCATAACGTGGAGCACTGGCCCTCCTGTGAAACTGTGCATGGAAAACAGCCAAAGGGACAATTGTGTGTCTAAACATCAGCAGGGACTTGGATGCCTAAGCCTTTCTATTTCACTCTTCAGTTTCTGGCTGGAACTTAGTGTGCCAGTATTTTCTGAAGATTTCCTGTCTGTGGGCAGAGATGATGGCAGTGGATGCAGATAGAATCCTTAAACCACACAAGGCACCGGTGTTGGCCTCAGTTGAGAGGAAAGAGTTGGGGAAAACCCCACTGTGATCCTGTGATCTCACACATCTCACTGTGTGTGTCCTAATGCTGTAGAATTTAGCAGACTTTTTATATTTTGAAGGAAGCAGGGCAGTAATGGGTTTTTGTGTGTTGCGAAGCTGCTGATGTATCTCACTGTGTGACCTCCTTTCTAGAACAGGAAGAACCTTGCCAAGACTTCTGGATCCTTGTGGGAAGAGGAGAGGGAGCCGCTCTTACAGCTCCTTACACAGCTGCTGCAGCTGGATCTCCGTCAGCTTTGGGGTCGTTTAGCCATGGAAGAAGAGTTTGTCAAGTATGGGTTGAAGCAGATGTATATGTGGAATGAGTGACTGCTTCTGAGGGATAAAAGGTTAAATTATAAATCTACCAGTGAGGTGGTATTACAGCCCTCGGTGGGGTGCAGATCATTGGGAAACTGAGGAAACAGCTGGGGGCAAAAGCAGGGTATATGAGAACCAGTTCCTTTCCTCACGTAGGCCTTCAAAATTCAGATGTTTGCTAATTTTTAGAGGATACTGGAGAATCTCTCAAACAGAAATGTGTGGTGTGCTAGAATGATGTTTGTTCAAGTTGTGATTGTGAGGTTTGCTGTCTGTCTTTTGTGGTTTTAGTTTAATGACAGGAAACTGCTACCGCATCCTGGAGAATCCAAGTATCGGCCTTCAGAGGTACCGGGTCACGCGGGAGGCTGTGACACATCTGCTTGCTGCAGCTCTGGTTCACTGTGACCACATGTTCAGTGAGTTCCTGCTCTTCTGCCTTCTTCCTGAAGTCATTCCCAGTTACTTTCCCTGACTTCTTTCTTCCTTGTCATGTGTGAAAGGTGCCACTCTGAAGATCACACAGATGTTGCAGCACTTCGAACATGTAGCCCCAGTGTTTGCACAGGCTGTGAGCCTCTGGGCTAAAGACTATGGTCTGAAAAGCTTGGTGGGTGAATTGCTAAGGTAAGAGAAATACCTCGAGGCTTGTCCTTCTATCTCTAGCAACTTGAGGCACCCCATTCCTTGTTTCATCTTTCTGTGCAGGGAAATTGGACAGAAATGTCCTCAGGATTTGGCTCGTGAGGCTTCTGGAGTCAAGGGTTATGCTACCTTTATAAGTGAACTGGCTGAACAGATTCCAGCTCTGGTGCTCTCCAACATGAGTGTTCTCTTGCCTCACCTGGATGGGGAGGTATGTTTCTGCAAAGTCACCTGTCCAGAAAAGTCAAATGGTAGAGATGCTGCTATCCAGTTTTTCTGTCTGAAAACCTGTTTCACAGAGCTCAAGTAACCAAAACCTGCTCTATGGAAAAGGTTCTGCCCTTACCTAAAAGATGCAAAGGGAACAGAAACCATGACATCTCCTGCCTGGTTGTCACTATCAGATGTCAGAGAACAGGAGACTGCTACTTGTCTGAGGTCCCAGCTGTTGTCCCTTGTTCTTCAGCACTTAATGAGTTTGTCATTGTCTTACCTTTTCTTTACCTGTAAGTGTTTCTCATGTCAATTCTTGGCTTCTATGAACCTATCTGGATAGCAGGGTTTGGGTTGGAAGGGACCTTAACACCTCTGCCATGGGCAGGGACACCTTCCACTAGACCAGGTTGCTCAAAGCCCCATCCAACCTGGTCTTGAACAGTTCCAGGGATGGGGCATCCACAGCTTCTCTGGGCAACCTGTTCAAGCGTCTCACCACACTCTTAGTAAAGAATTTCTTCCTAATATCTAATCTAGACCTACCCTTCACTTTGAAGCCATTCTCTCTTGTCCTATCATTGCATGCCCTGGTAAAAAGTCCCTCTCCAGCTCTCTCACAGCCCCCTTTAGGTACTGGAGGGTGGCTCCCCAGAGCCTTGTCTTCTGCAGGCTGAACAAGACCAACTCTCAGCCTGTCTTCATAGTAGAGGTTACTCTGTCTTGCAGGCACAGCTATGTTTACCCAAGTTTAGTACAACATCCATACTGAAAAAATTCACTTAAAACTGGAGCCTGGGCCTTCCAAGGCCCAAACTCTGGGCATATCAAGTCATGTCTTTTTGTCTGCTCCTATTTCAAGAAGTCCTGTCTTGGCAGAGTTACACGATGCGAAATGCCATTCTGGCAGCTATGGCAGAAGTGCTGGTGCAGGTGCTGGAGGGTGATCAGCTGGAGGAAGCTGCCCGTGCTACTCGGGACAAGTTCCTGGATATGCTGCAGGCCCACGTGTGTGACGTCCATAGCTTTGTGCGCAGCCGTGTGCTGCAGCTCTTCACTCGAATCGTTCAGTGCAAGGCAAGTCTGTGCTGGGGAAATGGTGTTGCCTCAGTCATCCCTTCCCCTCTTGTGTGTTCTAAGGGAATTTCTGCCACCCTGCTTTTTGTTTGAAGGGATTGAAGTATTAACAGAGAAAGGTATTGTCCCTGTGTACTGTGGTGTCTGCAGTTTTTTTCAAGAGACCAAAGATCCTGGGGGTGGGGGAACAAGGGGGTGGAAATTAAAAGCTGCTCTTTGTTACTGGGACAAACTAGAAGAAAGAGCACAGCATACAGCCTCTTTTCACACACTGGGAAAACATCACAATTACTAGATATTCTAAGACTCGACTCAACAGGATCTTGGATAACCTAAATCCTTGCTTTTAATGGAGGCTGGACCAGAATATATCCAGAGGTCTTTTGAGCCCTAGACTTTTCTGTACATCTACAATCTGTGCCTTTTAGTACATGAATATATCTGCAGTAAACTTTTTCCAAGTCTCTGAGCCTCCTTGATAACTTTATCTGTGCTCTTGTTGTGTGCTAGGCCCTGCCTTTGACTCAGTTTCAGTCTGTGGTGTCGCTGGCTGTTGGGCGGCTCAAAGACAAATCTGTCATAGTGGTTAAAAATGCCATCCAGCTCCTGGCTGCGTTTTTGTCCAACAACCCCTTCTCCAGCAAGGTAATTCCAACTAATATGGTGGATGGATTAGATGTCTGTTTGCAGGCTGAATATCTGAAGTCTGCTATAGCCAGGGCAGTAGCATTTCTGTGTCTTTTGGGAGGAACAAGGTAGCCTTTGACTCTGCAGCTGGGAGCTTTCTGGTTTTCCCAGGTTCAGATCTTGCTTTCTTGGGCTCATCCCTCTCTTGGTGTAATTCACAGCTATGTGGAAGACCAGGAGGGATGTAATTGGTTGAGGTAAAAACCTGCAGCAGTTTTATTTGAATCCCAAATAAAATGAAACTATGGGGTTTCTCTCCTTAGGGTCAGAATTAGTTTTTTAGAATATTCTTCATGAATCTGCAGCTCTTTGTGTTTAGCTGCACCTTCTCCTGAGTTTCTGAGCCTTAGACTGGCAACTTAGAGCAGTTCTCATTCTAGGATCAGGGCCAGAGTCTACTATTCCTGTTTCCCAAAACAGGGTTATCTATGGGGATTGGCAACTAAAGCAGGGAGTGGAAGAGAGAGAATTCTGGCATTTCAGGAAAAGGAGGATAACTAACATATTTCTTCTTCTCTTGCTGGCATCTTCAGCTAAACTGGACTGACTTGGATGAGCCACTGAAGAAAGAAGTGCAGAAGCTGCAAGAAATGAGGGATCGTAGGAGGCCCACAGCAGGTAATTTCCTTTCTTCCTCTTTCCACTTTCTAGGACAGTCCAGAATTTACTTTTCTTTATATTAAGTTTGCTCCCAGGTTGTGACAGCTTTTGTCTCAGATCTTACCTGTGTGAGATGGTGAGACTAGATAACTGGGATTAAACTCACAGCAGTTTTCCTTACAGTGGTGGTATAAAAGGATCATATTAATGTCCATGCCTAAATCAACAGTCCTTATAGCTATATATCCTATTTGCAGGGTAAGAACTGAAAACGTCTATGAATACCCTCCCAGGTTTCTCTTTTCTACCACTCAAGAACTGCTAGAGTCATGATTTTGGTCAGATGTTATTTAAACTTGATTTGTAGGCAGCACCAAGTCCAAGGCTAAACAAATGATGGTTGTCTTAGCTGTCTTTTTTTTTTTTTTCTACCTTCAGTGGTTTCTTTTTCTTTCTTTCTTTCTTTTTTTTTTTTTTTTTGATGTCAGAGTTCTTGTCTTATTCCTAGGGCAGTCTGGGTGAGATCAGCAATGGGAACAGTGCCTGCCTGGGGAGGGGGTAGGGGAAGTAGAACTCCTGAGTTCCAGATGAGTTTTTCCTTCCCATTAAAGGTGTCACCTGAGTCTGTGTTCTTCATTCCATCTGATTTTTAAGTAGCTCCAGTGATTGCCCCAGAGGAAGAGTGGGAAGCAATGCTGCCAGAAGTTAGGGCTGCCACACAGCAGCTCTTTCAACCACTGCAGGAAGGGGAAGAGGAGGAGCTGGAAGTTGAAGAAACAGTGGAGGGTACAGTGGAGCAAATCACTGGGCTGTTGAAGAAGCTGAATTACAAGTAAGAAGTCAAGCAGTTTGACAGTGTTTATCCCACGGGGTGATTTCCAGTAACATTACTCTGTGGAAAGAGATTGACATGGGCACCCAGCACAAGATGCTGGTAGGAGCTGCTTTCCCAGGTGTTCAGGGCAAAGTTGGATGGTTTCCCTTATGTTCTGCTCCGACGTGTTGCTGATACTCTCTTGGGCAATGTCATTGTCCAGGAGTGCAGCCTGCCTTACGCAGAAGGCCCTGTGTCGCTTCCAGGGGAAGGAACCTTTCAATGGCCCTGGGGAGGAGAACGAAGAGGCAACAATCCTGGGTGTTCTGAAGAGACTTTACACAGGTAACTGTATCTCTCTGTTCCCTAAGTCCAGGATAATGCCAGAGCCAGACTAAAACTGTCTGTAATACTCTGTCCCTCTTTCTGACCTGTGGGACTCTGTATGTCTGTATGTACTTGACAGCTCATAGAGCTGCAGCATCTCTCGATTGTTTGTTCATCTAGTACCTTGGCATTTTAGCTGGATCATATTGATCTTAATTTCTGGTTGGAACAGTTCCATGGTGCCAGTAGAAGTGGATTTCTGGTGCTTTAACTCACGTAATGTCTGAGAGGAGTGAAGCCAGTGTTGCCACTCACACCCTTCTGCCATGTCTGAATTTGTCAGGAGTTCTGCTTCCTGAACAGGTGGTGGCACATAATGCTTCTCCGTAGCAGCCTTGACCAAGTATCTGGTTCAAGCAAAGTCTTGGTTATCTGAGGCCTGAGCCTCTGGGTGTATTTTCAAGACTTTGCATACTTTGTTTGGTGTTTGTTTCAGCATAAGGTTGCTTAGCCAATTGCCTTGAGTATATTTCTGTTGGAAGTCTATTGTCTAAAAATCTTAACTTTGTCAACTCTCCATGCTTGCACAAACTTTGTTGAGGAGTAGTAGTGTTTGCCTTCTCCCTGGTTCCCTTTTAGGGCCCTCATCTGTCTTTGGGGAATTACCAAGTTCAGATTAACCCCATCGGCATTTTAATGGAGTTTACCCCAACTGGACCATGCCTTTCTATACCCTTATACTAAGCTGGCATGTCTCTGGAGCATCACACTGTAGCACTGGAACTTTCTCCACAGCCTGCTGAGATTTTGTAGCTAGGTCTGATGGCAGAATTTGGATTTTTGTATCCTGGCTCTCGGGAGGTGTCACTGTGGCATGGGGGAGAGGAGGGTTAAAATGCCCTGAACCGCCTGTTTCTCTTGTATCTTGAGTATTGCTCACAAACAAATGTGCTGTACAGGTTCATGCCCAGGTGAGAACAGTGAGGATCCTCCACATGACAACAGTAGTGATAAGATTGAAGAAGTACAGGAAGAGCAGCCTCCAACAGAGCTGGTCAAACAGGAGATGTTGGTGCAATACCTGCAGGATGCTTACAACTTCTCAGTGAAAATCACAGAAGCTCTGAACCTGATCAGCAAGATGATGTACGAAAACTCTGTCTCAGGTATGTGAAATAACCATGGGGCCCTTTTTTCCCCATTCAGCATTTCTAGATCTTTCCCCTTGCTTGAGAGAAGATGTTGGAGAGGTGGAGCTACAGGGGCAGGAGAAAAGATTGAAGGGGCTGCTCTTCACTGAGTAGATGTCATAGATACTTCCAGGATATTGGAAAAGCAAGCACCATCTAAATGGGTGTCATGAAGGGGTTGAATAGGGCATGAACGGACTTTTTAGGAGTTCATTTTTTTAAATATCAAGATTGAAAAAGGTATTTCTAAATGTTTAAAAGTTGTTTTTAAAAACATTTGAAATAAAATGGTTTTGAACTTTCTGAAATGAAAAAAACCAGCCAGGTGACCAAAGTGAGTTCACTTGTGGAAGCTACCCTGCCTCCTGTGGGGAGGGATGTATGTTCATCATCTCAGCTGAGGTTCTCCCAAAGTAAGCCTGGCCAGTGAAGCTGGGTTTGGTTACGTGCTCAGTGTGCTGACACAGCTTCAGGTGTTATGCTGACCTCAAGAGGGGAACTAAGCAGCTGGTCTCATCCACCTCACCTTTCCTCAAACTTTATTCTATGGTTAAACATGAGCCTGATCAACAGGTTCTGTGGCCTGGTCCTCTTCAGTGCTGTAGAGAAAGGTAGTGATGAGAAGGCCTTTGAGTTAATTCAGCTGTTCATATTTAGTATTAGAACTACTGTAATCCCTTAGACTTTTTTGCAGTGTTTATCAGAAATTGGCATTTCCAAGGAGTGAGGGGCACAACTCCCTCTCCCATCCTCTCCAGCACATCCACTTGCACAGATCTGGGGTATGGATGGGTGTGTGCATTGCAGTGCCCTGGGCTTCATGCAAACACTTCTGAGGTTTCATCTCTGTTGAGAGCTCACGTTACTTGTGATCAGCATGTGGGCTTCCCCAGCAAGGTTTGGTGTCATTAGCTATTTGCACACACAGAAATGAACTCCTGGGTTCAGTGCCTTTACAGGTCCCTTGAAGTTCAAGGCCAAGAAAGTGCCCTACCTGATACTTAAACACCTGGGGTTTGATTGTGGGAGTGTTTTTTTATGGATGCATGGATTTTAATAACTTTTCATCTCCCTGTTGTCCTGTGCTGTAGTGTAAGGAAGGCAAAATCAGTGTCTGAACAGCAGAGGTGTGTTGAGATACTCTCTCCATTTGGAGGGAGTATGCTGCTGGGTGAGGGACTGGTGCTAGGGGGATGTGTGCTCAGATTTAGCCTTTTTAAATTAAAGATTTAATATTTGAAGAGATATATTTTTTTTTTCTGTTGCATATTTATGTATTCTGATGTGACTGGGGACAGGGAAAGCATACCAGCTTGCCTGATAGGTGTTCTTAACTCTGATTTTAAGTTGAGGCTTATACTGGTAAAAAGCTCTTACTTAACCAGAGGTCAGACTCTGTGAGCTGTTTGTTCTACAACTCCTTGATCACGGCTGTGGATGCCCTGTGATGCTGTCTATCTTAATGGTTTTTTCTTGTCTTGTGAGCAGAAGACTGGGCAGTGTATTTCAGGAGTAGTCAAGCTGGAACCAAACACAGTATTCCATACCCCATTTGTACATCAAATAGCTTAGTTCCTCTGGTTATAGCATTGCACTGGGGCTTATATTCAACTGTCTGCTGTGACTATGAGATCTTTTTTCCCAAAGCTAATGTTTCCCAGAAGAGAATTTTGTTCTTTATCAAAGATAAGTCTCTCTGCTCTTTCCCTAACTGTATCACATTGGATTTAGCTGCAATACTGTTAACTTGTTAATTCTTTTTTCTGGGACATCTACATCTTTGTATTAGTGATCCCATTCTGACTCAAGCCCTCTGCTGACAGTAGCAGTGATTTCTACATGCTTGTAGAGTTTGCTGTGAAACCAGTACTCCTATGAATTTATTTTAATGGCCTCTCTAATAGGAAGTGGGGAAGAACTGCACTAACACAATTGTTCTCTCTGCAGTGGTGCAGGAGGCCATTGAGTTCTTCGTGACGGTCTCGCAGTTTGGTGTGCCCCAGGCACTGCTTGGAGTCCGCAGGATGCTGCCCCTCATATGGTCAAAGGAGCCTGGAATTAAAGAGGCTGTGCTGAATGCCTACAGACAGCTCTATCTGAACCCCACTGAGGATTCAGAGAGGTATGGATCTTCCTAATCAGATGGTTGGGGTTTTTTTCTCCTTTCCCTCGCACATCCCCTTTCTGCTGTTGGGAATGGGGTATGGACAGGAAGAGAACTAAAAGTTGCCATGCTCCATGCTGAACTGAAAGGTAAGGTTATTATCTGAATATCCCTGCAGGATATCCCTGCAAGTCTTCCTGCAGGACCTACTGCTGAACTTGGTTCTTGGTTTGTCGTAGAGCTCATGTGTAGGAAATTCATGCAGCAAAACTCCTTGGGAGACCTTGTGAAGGAGATGCTGAGAATTACTTGAAGTTAAAGTTGTTGTCAGTTATTGAAGTTACTGTTGTCAGGCACTAATATTTATTTTTCTAAAAAATTTCACTTTCATACAAAGCATTGCCTAAATAGTCTGGGTAGGGTCCCTATCTGATAGGGAGCAAAAGGTGTCAATGATGAACGTTTTTTTGCCAGCAGGGTTCTTGATTGGCAACAATCAACTTCAGCCTGTTAGGAGTCAACTGTTAATATGGAGTCATCCCATGTCCAAGAGTCTTATATACTTCACTCTCTGTGGGCAAAGTTGTTGGCCAATGTCAGTTGTCCCATTTTGAGTTTCTTATAACTGTAGTTGTTCATCCTATGGGGATAATAAGAGGAACAGTGTGGTCTAAAGTTGAAGCTATATTTCTTTTACCAAAGCTCAGGGGTTTTTTGCTGACAAGTCATGCATGCTGTGGCCTTAGTCAAGTGTAGGCATTCTACTTCTGATGTACACAACACATTCCCCATTTCTTTATCCTTCACACTATACAAGGTTAATTATTTGGGTGCTTTCACATGTATTTTTATTTGTATTTTAGTCAGACCAATCTTAAATATTTTTCTTACAAATTTCTACGTGTGTTAGATGGGAGAATGTTGAAGTGTCTTAGTTGCTTATCCTTTTTGAGGATTTGGAGGTAGAAGCTGGGTACCACTTGCACGTTTGTTTCTTCCATGAGAGGAACTGTGTCTCCTCTCTGCTGTGGCACTTGCCCTTTTTTAGCACTTACCCACTTGTAAATCCTGTTGAATACTCATGCAATAAGATAAGTGTGATCCCTAGTGAGATGCATCATAACTCACCCTCATTTGTACCATCAGGGCAATAAAGAGCACCTGCTGCTTCTTATTTCTTCCCGATAATATTGCCTGGAGACAGCACTTCTACAGTTTGTGCTCTGTCCTCGCTTGTTCATAGAGAGATTTGCAGTTTCTTATGTTCTGGGGAATTGTACTTTGACTTGTGGTTGTAAATAAACTGGGAAGTGGCTGCTTAGTGCTTCTGATTGGATCTTTGAGCACCAGAAGGAGCACCGGTGCACAAGGCAATGGACTTTTAAGCCCACATCATGGTCATTGGCACTTGGGTGACTTCGAGAACTCAAGCTTGTGGTGGGAGAAGTTTTCCTGATCCTAGGGATCAACTCTGTTATCCAATAGATGTTTTCAGCTCTCCCAATAGGGCAGTAATTTTTACAGTTGCTTTTTCTTTACATTTTAATTTTTTATTGTTATTTTTCCCCTTTCAAAGGGCCAAGGCACAGAGCCTGGTGCACTCTCTCTCTCTCATCATGGTAGATGCGTCACTGGGAACGATACAGTGCTTAGAGGAAATAGTGAGTATTTGCCTTCAGTTTGGATTGTGTCTGTTTTATTAAAGTGGTAAATCATTGCAGTTTATGTCTTTACTTTGAAGTTCATTCTCCTTTGCCTCTGTCTAATTTTTTAACTGCATTGCTTTTGCAGATCTCAGAGTTTGTGCAGAAAGATGAAATAAGGCCTGCTGTGACCCAGCTGCTTTGGGAGCGATTCATGGAAAAATCTCCATGCTCGGCGCTCGAACGCCGCGCTGCTGTGATGCTGCTGGGGATGATGGCACGGTGAGCCTGGGGCCAGGTCAAAGCCTGTGAGTGGAAGGATGTACAGGGAGTCGATTTTTATTGAAGAACTGTGGGTGCTGCATCAGCTGACTCTTGGCTCTAGCTTCAAAAATAGTAACCTTCTCATGGGGTAATGAAGCCTGGAACTAAACCTAGTTGTGCTGGGTCCCACCAGCACGGCCTCTGAATGATTATGATGAGATTATTTTCCCTGTGTTCTGAATGTCCATCCCTTCTCAGAGTTTACAGTGTCACAGCTCTGCAGCTTTGTCTGTGTTTGGATAAGAACAGTGAGAAGCTGCTGAGTAGAGATGTCTGGAGCCTTTAGCTTGAAGAAAAATGAATGTTTCACTTTCAGAGGGCAAAAAGAATGTATCTGCACTAAAAGGTTTTCACTTCCACTCTTTCCCAGCCCAGTAACCCTTTGGCATTCAACTTACCTGCTCTTGCTGTTCTTCCTTCAGTCCTTCACGAGTCAGAAACAGGCCTGCATAGTGATGATCCTAAAGTTCTTTCACAGGCAGAAAGGGGAACGGGTGGGTGTGGATTTGGGATTGGCTTTTTTTGGATGATGTTGGTTTGGTTTGGTTCCCGCAGCAGGGGAAGAAATGGCATATGTCACAAGTCCTGAGCTCCTGGACTCTTTTCTACTTTCCAACATTTCTGTTTTTCTTTCCCTTGTAAGTTTTGGTCCTTTCTGATCAGAAAGAAGTGTTGATCACTTTGGAGAAACTTGTCTCCTAGTGGAAAGCGGATTATACTGGCTTCTGTGGAATATTGTTTGCTGCTCCACTAGCTGTATCTTGAGTCGTTGGATGGGTTTTATTTTTTTCCCCTCTTACTCAAACCACTCCCTTCCACATGGTACAAGGAGTATTTCTCTTGGTTATCCATACTTCTGTAAACTTTCAGCAGCACCTCATGTGATACCCCCATCCCTTCCATTCCACAGAGGGAAGCCAGAGATCGTTGGTAGCAACCTGGACATCTTGGTGACAGTGGGGCTCTCTGAGAAGGCATGTGAAGACTACAGGCTGCCTCAAGAAGTATGCAATGTTATTTCCAAGCTTGCCAGTAACCCTAAGGTAAGGCTCTGGGTTTGTTCCTGAGGTCATCCAGAAACAAAGAAAGGGGGAAAATGGTTTGTATGGAAGAAGAGAGAGAGGTAATTAAATTTTTACAGATTTTGAAATTAAGTAGGTTGAGACCATTCAGCAGCACTGTCTGGAAAGCTTAGCACACATCAGTGAACATGTAATAAAAGAATTTTCATTAGGCAACAGGCTGAGTTCAATTAGTAAAGAGTTCAGTGCACAAGAAAATATGTTTTCCTTTCAATTCTCTTCTTCAGACTCCCAATTTGAAACTGATTTGTGTTTTCTCAACCATGAAGCCCTTTCCTCTACTGATGTTTTCTGGTGGTGTGATTCTTTTGCCCTCCCTATTAATTGATATTCAGGAGTTGTCAGCTGTACAGCAGAATATAAAACATGAAAGGTTTTCAAACCTGTCCGTGTTACTTAGAACAACACGATGGTTGATGGCTTCTTCCCCTGGGAAACAATTTAGACTTTTTTTTAATGCACTTGGAAAAAAGTTTCTGTTTTTTTGACTCAATCATTTGGGCATTTTGGTTCAGGGGTTCTACCACAAAAGCAGCCCTCCTTCACAGAGCAGCATCATTCTGTGACAGCCTGTCCCACTTGGGTTGTTGCTGCACAAACTTCATGAGTTAACATGAATCAGAACATTCTTAAATGTTCTAAAGATGGCTGTAATTCAATTTGTAGTTGACTTAAGTCTACAGTTAAGCTTGTATGTGAAAAGGGACTGAACCGAAAATATTTGACTGACTGACTGACTGGAAGTAGCTCCTCTTCTTCCCCCACCCATCCTCCCAACCAGAAATTCATTACAGAGGACAGGATTGTGATGAATCAGGAATTTTTGTTTCAAGCTACTGAAAGCTGGTAAATCCTCAAGTAAATTCTATTTTGTTCAAGTATATATTCATCAGGCAGACACAGGTGTGCTGGGACACCTCAGATATTGTCATACGTGGTTTAGTAGTCCTCTAGGTTATCTTATTCCCAGCTAAAATGTGGTGTGACTGATACAGAATATATACAACAACCTAAGTGGTCTTGGATCCAGACCTATCCTCTGTTATTTCCACTGGGGGTATTTTGCTTTTAAACAAACCCTTATGGTTCTGGAGTACCCCAAGGCAAGTTGACTTATTGTTGATGGCTCTAAGATGCTCTAAAGGTTTCCCTCTTCATTCCTTCTGGAGAAGGAGTAAATAATATCAGATTTTAAATTAATCCTTTTGAAATTTCAAAAGAGTTATTTTGATTTAAGGTGAGATAATGGAACTGTCTGGGTTGGCCTGGGATCACCATTTGGCCAAGCTTCAAATCCACCCAGTGTTGTCACCATGCCAACACAAGTGACAGTAATGTCCCTGTTGCATGTTTAGCTGCAGAGCAGTACTGGATGTCCCTGCTATGAGCCCAGCATGGGCTTGATTAACACTGTGCACACAGCAAGGTTAAGTACTGGGAAGGGCATGGGGGGATCTCACGTGCTGCTCTCATGGGAGTACCTTGCCTGTTGTCTCTGCAGCCAGCACTGGGGAAGAACAGTGCCCCTTTTCGACTGCCACAGAACCACATGCTCTTTGGTTGCCTGAGTGAGACTGTGAGTAAAGGTGAGCTCAGGTCAGCAGGAGGTTTGGAGGAGATGGGGTTGGGCTGCAAGACCGCCTGTGTTGTCACTGGTATGTGTGGGTACATTGCTTCCTCTTCTCATCAGGCTTTGCCCAGCCAAGCAGTCACTGGATCCCCTTCATGGAGGCAGCAGTAATGCTCATCTACCAGCTGGCAGAAGGGGCAGAGGAGATCTGTGCTGACATCTTGCATGTGTGCAGTCAGCAAGCTCTAGAGAAGCTGCAGGAGGCTGATGAGCAGAAAGCTGGTGAGGAAAAAAGCTGATGAAGAAAATCTGTACCTGTGGTTTCCAGTGCTGCTTTGGGTGGCCTAGAGTAACTGCAGGAGAACAGAGCTGAGGGGCTGCTGGTGGTGTTGGCATGGGAGGATGCGAGTGCTGTGAAGGAGTTTGTGGAGTGTGGAGATGGGTTATACAGTGAGGCTTGGCACTTACTGATGGGGAAGAGGTCTAGATTAACACTGAACTGTGGTAATTTTTCCCCTTTAGATGCAGGGGATTCTCCAAGCAGAGTCTCTGATGGTGCTGGCAGTCTGCCCACATTCCTGTTGCTACACCTGGTGTCCCTTGTGGGACAGGTGGCACTGCAGCAGGTAGCACATTTGGAAGTGTCAGTGAGTGCAGAGCTACGCAGACGCCGCATGCTCAAAGAGGAGAAGACCAAGAAGCAATCTGACACCAGCACAAAGAAGCAGAGACCCCAGGTGAGAGCCAAAGGGTTTTTTTCCTATGGGCAGCTCTTGTAATGTCCTAGCTACAGCAAACTTCTGGAGAATGCAATCCTGAGGTTGCATGAGATCCAGAGCAATGTGTGCTTCAGGAATAGAAACAGACACATATTGGTTAGGATTGACAGGGAGAACTGAGGTCCTTGAATGACCCTATTCACTAAAGCTCCCACACTGGTCTTGAGTTTTGAAGAGGCAGAGGGGAGGGAGTGAAAGATTATGTCCTGACCATGGTTATCTTCCTGCTTCAGGCAAACATTTCCTTTGTACTCATCACCTCCTTTCTTACCAGAGCAGTCTTTTGCAACTGATGCAGTAGTGGTGAAGAACATCCATTTGTACCCTGAGTTCTGGAAAAAAAACCTTCCTAAACCCTGGTCCAGAAGATTTGAGAGTCCTATCCTCTGTTAGGTAGAAGTGATGAAGGTTTAAGAGTAGACTTTCTAATGTGATTTGGATGCTAGGTTTGGCTAGGTCTACCTTGGGATGTTTTCTAGAGTGTAATGTGGCTGACTTTCCTGGGTAAGACCAGAGAAAATATGTCCCCCTAGGTATCCAGTTGGTAAGTTGCTATTAGATGCTTACACTGCTAAGTCCACAGAGAAATTTGTAGTTCATTTCCTCATCCACCTGCTTATCAGTGTCACTACCACTTTCCATGCAGGAGGAGGTTATGATGAGATTTTCAAAAAGGTAGCAGTTGGATACAGATTTGGTCCCCATTGCAATGCCCATGTCTCTTCTTCCCTTGTGTTGATTTTTCCTTGCTGTGATTTCCCATAATCTTGCTCACAAAACCAGCAATTCAAAGGCTGCTCTGAACTTCTTGCTTTTAGGATTTGAATGTTCCTTAAGTTATGCAGGACTCGCACACTGATGCTGGATGTCTCCTAGGTCTGTCTTACCTTAGTAGTGTCAGTAGTTTAGGCTTTCTTTACATTCTGGGCTCCTTAGTACAAGAGACATGGAACTCCTGAAGCAGGTCCAGTGGAGGGCAATAAAGATGATTAAGGGACTGGAGTATCTCTCTTAGAAGGAAAGGCTGAGGGAGCTGGGCCTCTTAAGCCTCAAGACTGAGAGCAGGACCTCACCAATGTCTGTAAGTATTTGAGGAGGGGGTGCCAAGAGGATGGAGCCAGGCTGTTCTTGGTGGTGCCAAGCACTAGGACATGAGGCAATGGGCAGAAACTGATGCACAGGAAGTTCCACCTGAATATTAGGATGAACTTTTTTACTGTGGGGATGACCAAGCACTGGAATAGGTTGCTTAGAGAGGTTGTGGAGTCTCCTTCACTTGAGATGCTCAAGAACCATCTAGACACAATCCTGTGCAATGTGCTCTAGGAAGACCCTGCTGGAGCAGGAAGGCTGGACCTGATGACCCACTGTGGTCCCTTCCAGCCTTACTATGTGATCCTGTGACCACTGTTCTGTGGCATGTGGACTGGCAAATCCTGGACTACCCTTCACAGCTTCATTCAGTTCTTGGGGAAAAGTGGGTTATTAAACTCTGTCAGTCCGTTCCCCGCTCTAGTTGTGCAGCTGGTAACGTGCATATACCTCACACCTGAGAGAAGAGAACCCTGAGAAGGAAGAGGTTATTGTTGCCTGACAGCTTTCTTAACAGTCTCCTCTCTGCACAGAGCACAGGGAATGAGACCACTATGGAGGAGGAGCTGGGCCTCGTGGGAGCCACGGCTGATGACACCGAGGCCGAGCTCATCCGCAGTATTTGTGAGACAGAACTCCTAGATGGTAGGTGTGGCTGCCACCAAGGAATACTGGCTCTGCCTGCCTGTGTGAAAGAGCAGGTACAGTGGGTAACAGATCCTGAAGGAGGAAGGCTGTTTCCTTTGGAAGGAAGCACTGTCATTTTCCATGGTATCAGTTTCCATATGGGCTGTCTGTTTCTTGGCTCTGCCTTTCTGGAGGTGGTTGTTCAGTGGTCAAAGTGAGTCAACCAGTAACTGTAGTTTGCAGCAGCTCTGGGATAAATGGAGTCATTGTTCTTAAAGTGGGATGTACAAACAGTGCTCTCATGCTCACTGTCTTTATTCCCACTCTAGGGAAGCACCTGTTCTCTGCCTTTGTTCCACTGGTGCTGAAGATCTGCAACAGCCCTGGACTCTACAGTGACTCGGCGCTGTCAGCTGCTGCAGCCCTCGCTCTTGGCAAATTCTGCATGATCAGGTACTGCTGAGCCATGCCAGAGTTCTTTTCCCAGCCTTCCTAGCACTAAAGCACAAGCAAATGTTGCAATTCCTTTCCCAAGGAAAGAACAAACACAGAAGAGTGTTCATAGATCACTGGTTTTTAAGCTGTTTTTTTTCCTCTGCTCTCTGAGAGATTGAATTTTGCTATCTGTCCCTTCTTTCCTGTACCCTGTCTTGCTAGCTCTGAGTTCTGTGACTCACACTTGCGTCTGCTGTTCACGATGATGGAGAAGTCCACTCTGCCTGGTGTGAGATCCAACCTCATTATTGCAGCAGGAGATCTGGCCATCCGCTTCCCCAACCTGGTGGAGCCTTGGACATCGCATCTCTATGGCAGGTAATGCTACACTCGTTGGAAGAGGACATATGATGAAAACTCTGTGGAAGAGTGACACCGGGCCCCCAGAAGGTGAGAATGACCCAAGGAAGCAAATTTGAAGATGTTGGTGCAGGGAGACCAGAGCCCTGGGCTGTGGAATAGGCTGTCCTGAGTACCAGTAACTCAGAGGCACTCCCTCGCTGCGTTCTGCAGTAACTGTTTGCTCCTGTCAGGTTGCGGGACCCCTGTCCCAGCGTGAGGCAGACGGCTGGGCTGGTGATGACTCACCTCATCCTCAAAGACATGGTAAAGGTGAAGGGCCAAGTGAGCGAAATGGCAGCTCTGCTCATAGACCCAGAGGAGGCAATCGTCGGAGTGGCTCAGAACTTCTTCGGTGAACTCGCCAACAAGGCAAGTGGTTGCTCTGGGACCTTATTTCACAGGAGCAGGGAAGGGCTGTTGGAGGCTGGATCAATTACATGGGTTCTGGAGAAGGTGTGTTAATGGTGTAGAGCCATTGGTGTGTCTCTCTGTGGACTAAATAAGGGGAGTTGAAAGAGGTACAAGCTTTGCTTCATCCCTGCCTGATGTTGCTGAATTTGACCTCATCCATTCACATTGGAAGGCAGGCTCCAAACCACTGCCTTTTCCCTTTGCTTGTGTTTGCCCAGCACAAGGTTGGGAACAGCTTTCTGTAGCTCACCTTTAGGCCTTACAGCAGAGTTCCCTGACCTTATGGCTCAGGCAATGCACCTTCTCTGAAATCTTTCCGGGTAGTTCTTGGCTGTGGGACACTGAGATACTTAAATTGCAGCAGTTTCTGCCCAAACAGGTAAGAACAGAAGCAGCGTTACCCCCTGTACACTGTTCATTCCATGTGCAGCCTCACATGGGCCCTTCAGAGTTTGAGATGTACTGCCTGAGAGGCTGCAGTGACTCTGGGGCTTTTCTGTCTCAGTCTGCTTTGTTAAAGCAGAGCTGGCCACCTGACTGCACTAACTTCCTATCTCTGCAGTGTGTATGACAAATCTATAAGCAGTGGGAAAGAGAATATGGACTGGACCTTTTGAGGCAAGATGCAAAGCAGTTCCATGAACTGAAAGGCTGTTTCCTTTATCAGGAAGCTTTTTTTGTTGGGTTGTGACAACGTTGGAAAGCAAAGAAACTGCATCCAAGTCTGCCAAAGAGCAGAGCTGAGGTGCAATATTTAGCTTGTTGGTTGGCTGGGATGTTTTCCCCCCAGCCAAATACTCCTGGGTAGGCATGGCTGGCTATGTACAGCTCATTTCAAAAAACTGGTGCTTTCAGTCAGTAGATTTGGGATCAAGTGGGCAGCTTATTTGGCTTGACTCAAATTATCCTTTATAGTGCTGTATCTCATGTAGAAACTTGTGTTCTGCACAGGGTAATGCTGTCTATAACCTGCTTCCAGACATCATCAGTCATCTCTCAGATCCTAACAGCGGCATAGAGGAGGAATCCTTCCACACTATTATGAGGTATTCTGAGGTTACATAAATCTCTTATTGCCAGGACTATGTTTATGCAAAGGGGGTGCCATACCAAGGGAAGAAAAACTACACTGACATGTAGAAAATGCTTTTTCAGTTGGTCTCTTTGATCTGACTTTTTCAGTCTGTACTGGAAATGGAGTCATGCTGAGGGGAATTGATTTTAAAGCCACACAGCTGGGAGTGAGGAGAGACTCTACAAAGAGTTACCACTAACTCAAAATTACTTTCCCTCTAGAAAAGGAAAATAGTTGGTTTTACACATGGGAACATGGATACACAACATTAGGAAAACACAACAGGTTTTTAAGACTCTGCTGCCTTTGTCATTTTGGTGGCTACTGACGTTTTGTAAGCAGTTTTAGTAAAGCAGTAGTTATAGTAACAGGTTTTAGTCTGGGGTGCCTTTCTGGTGGTTTGTTTTATGGGGCGTTTTTTTTGGTTTGGTGTTTTGGTTTTTTTCAAGAAAGCCTTACTCTGGACTATACAGATATTGGAATATTTCAATCTGAGGTTATTGGTTGCTCATAGCACTAATAATGTCTTTATTGGTAAAGCACAGAAATTTTCCTCTCATTTCTGGAACTTAACCACATGAGGGTTTTTCTGAGTCATTTGAATCCCTATGGATTATAGAGGGGAGTGTTAGACAAAAGTATTGCTGTTGCTGAAGAGAGGAACAATAAAATCTCCCATGATTTTTCAACTAGTCTTTCCACCTATGAGAATCCAGTGCATTTAGGAAAAGGCATGGGATTTAGGATAGGTAGGAATTGCAAGACACAGAAAAAGTCATTAGGGAGGGTGTAACTGAGACTGAAATTAATTTATGGTGGCAAAAGTAGATGGATGTTTTGCTTCAGTTTTAATTAAGGAGGGTAGTGTGCAATGCTGGGAAATATAGCTTGTGGTTCCTGACAGCACACATAGAAGTGGAAGTTAATGTCTGAAGTGAAGCAAACCATCACAGGGAGACAAGAGGCAGCATGTAGAAAAATTCCAAATAATTTTGGAATTTTCAGTACTGTTTTTAATTAATGTAATTTAATTAATTAATTACCACAGACATAGAGCATAATAAGTGTAGCAATTGCATTAAAGTGTGATTGGTGGGGTTAAGGAAGGTGTAAGATGGACTTTTGACTTCCAATAACATACACAGAGAGAACTGGAGGTGTCTGGCAAATAAGAGAAGAAGCAGTATTGATTTAACAAAACAGACAGGTATCAAATTAGTATAAGGATAATTAATTTTAAAGACCTGATCATCAGTTAACGTACCACATATTGTTTAAATAGGAAAAGAAGGAAATTTGTAGTTGAAACTGAACTATTTCCCCATGCAGCATTATATGAAATGCTTACATTGTGGAGAGGAGGTTTAACTTGGAAACCATGGTGGACAAAAGCACAGGCTAGGTATGAAGCAGTGCCTTGTGCTCCAGGGATACTTGCCAAACTGGAGAACAGAGAGGTTTAAAAAAGATGGGAATAGTGGTGGGACCATCACTGTTAGAGGACTAACTGGAGAGTGCAAGAGTTACAGTGATTAAAACTGAGATGGAAACTAGCAGAACAGAGTATAAGGCTGAAGTTGTTTAACCTCTTCTGTAAAGGTATGGCTAAATGCATTCTACTTCCTGCTTTAGCTGCCCAGTTTTTTCTGGTATAGGGAAGCACTGGCAGTGCTGGTGAGACCTTGTCTGGAGTACTGCCATAGTTCTGGTCATTGAAGTTAAAGATGAATTGATGCTGGAACAAATGCAAAGGGAGGACTCTTGAGAATGCTGTCTCTGTTATGTATCTTAGAAAAGCAGCTTGGTGTGGTGGTAGTAGACACAACAAAGACTGAACAAGGAACTGCTTTAGAACAATTATATCAAGGCCAGTGGCAACCTGACTGAACTAAAGTTAACAGAAACGTTGGTACAAGAAAAAGGGAGGGCAGCAGGACCTTCTTAATAAATAGAAGTTATTCAGTAATTTCTAAGAGAACATAGTGCAAAATGCACAAGTACTTAACTGGGCTAAAGTCCAGGTATCTCTATTCCTCAAGAAGCTAAGAAAAAAATGAGATTATTATCAGCATTTAAGTTCTGTTAGGCTTTGTTCCCGTTTTAGTGCAAAGTAATGCTCACTTTTGCATTGATCCAAAAGGCAACAACACACTTCCAGCAAATTAGTAATGAAAAAGTCACAAGCATGGTTTTGAGGGGGGAAAAACATACTGCTTGCCACAGTGCTCCCCTCAAGGTCTGCTTGTCAGACAAACCAGTTTGTCAGTGCAACTTGTGAAGGGAGGAAATTGTCTGGAGGCGCTGCATGCTCTTAAAACTGGATGGAAGGAGCAGATTAGAAGTCAGCACTGCTGCCTTTTCAATACCCCTCCCACCTGAAATGGGGATTCCCCTATGGGCTCTGAACTTTTGCTTTTTTTTTTTTTCCTCTTGCAGACATCTGTTCTCATTTATTACAAAAGAAAAACAAACAGAGAGCTTGGTGGAGAAACTTTGTCAGAGATTCCGGACTGCCAGGTGGGTTGTAATCTTCATTTTCCTGCCAAGTGCTTCTGCTTCTCAGGAATTTTTAGAAGAAATGAGCTTGCATGTGGTGGTTCTAACAGGTTCCCATTATATTCTTCACGTGACAAATGCTGACTTAACTTGGATTAAGTTCCTTTTTTTTTTTTTTTTTTAAGTACCTTCTCCTAAAAATGCATGAATACTTATAAATTAATGTTTCTGGTTTTATTATGCAGTGATTTATCTCCTCTTCCTTCCTTTTTTAAGGAAAAAGTTTTGTAACAGTCTAGATCTGCATTATAGCTGAGCAAGGAGACATCCTGCACGTGGATTTTACATACCTTTGTGATCCTTCTCCACAGGCTATTGCAACTCAGTTATGAAATGAGTGTGTTCAGCTGAGAAGTTGGGATCTCTCCAGCCATCGTGTCTGGGGTGATCTCAACTGTCAAGCTGATATAGGCCTGTCCTTGTTCTCTGTGCATGGGCTGCTCAGTACCAAGTCTATGCCTGGGATTCTGTTTTGGTTTTTTATTATTATTATTATTTTATTCAAGGACTTGTGCCACCATGCACTTTGGCTTTTGCTTTGCTCCGTCTCCAAGATGTGCACGCCTTGCTCGTTGTGCTGATTACAGAATGCAGGACGCACACTGTGAATCTGGGATATCATTTTTCTTTCTGGGTTTTGGGGGTTTTTTGCTGCTTTTTCCCCGCTCCCCAAGCTATAATTTCACTCACCCAGGTGTACACTTTTTGTTTCCTTCCAAGAAGAAGAATAATAGAAATTTATCTTCTTCCCTGTCATGTACTTCCAGTTAGATATCTTCATTTTAACTTCCCCTGGCTTTGGTGTACCCTGCTTTCCCCCATTCCTGTGGTTTTCCTTCTCTACTGTTGTGGCTTTGCCCTTGAGATTTGAGCTGTGTCTGCTTATCTTGGCCATTTGTACACAGTGCCTGGGCATGTGATCCCCTCAGCTGCCTCAGGGAGTTGCATATTTCCCAAAATATTTGGATTTTGTTTCCTGAGCAAGAGTGGAGAGCAGTCCCTCTCTCCCAAGTTGCCTCCCAGGAGCACTGGTGAGCTCTTCACACCACATTTGTAAATAACCATCTGTACGTAAGTTGTGTCCAGCCTTTAGGAGAATGTCCTGATATTTCTGTACCCCAAAGATGATCAGCTTGATGCACACTAGTAGTACTGCTAGAGCAAGACTGTTGCTCCAGGCTAAAACAGGGGCTTATCAGAAAAGATTTTGCAGCCACCATCACCCTCCTCAGCATTTCTGGAGTTCCAAACATAGCAACTTGCCAGGTGTCATTCAGGCTTTAAAGGTGGAAACACCTGGATGCTGCACCTTTGTTCTCCACCTGTCTGGGTTGGAGCAGAACATCCTGAGACAGCATGTGCAGGACAGACTTTGGGCCCTCGCTTTGTGTATATTAAAAATAGGGGCTTTGGCTTCACTTTTTTGCCTCCCATTCCATCACAGTGATCTACATTAGGGATGTTAGTATGTGCTTTTGTTTTTCTTTCCCTTTGGTTTTATTCCAGTATTTTTTTCTGGAATTTGAATGTAGTCCTTCTCTGATACAGCATTTGTTATTTGTTGTCTTTATAACTTAATGACTTTGACCTTCTTTATGTAACTAGCCAGGAAAGAAAGAGAGAACATCGAATGCAGCTTCTGCTTGAGATCATCTCAAACATGCAAAAATGAACAGCCAAGGGGGGGTTTGTTATGTGGTTAAAATAAGGCCCTTCAAGAGGAATCCTGACCTGAGTCTTCTCCTGGTCAGCAATAACTTCTGACACTTTTCAAACAAATGACTGTGTTCTTTAGCAGTGGAGCCTTCCTGTTTTTCTGACAGGCACTAAGTGTGTATGGTATGGCACAGCACCCTGTCACTGACTTGTAACAGAACAACCTGAATCTCATGTTCTGCAGGGCAGAAGCACCTGCAGGAAATGCTATTAGTTCTGGGTGAGATGTGCTCAACTTCATACACCCCTTTTTGAAAGAACTAATGGTGATCTTTGTCTTTCCCAGGACTGAGCGTCAGTATCGGGATCTGTCCCACTGCCTTACTCTGCTTCCAGTCTCGGAGCGGGGCCTTCACAAGCTGCAGGACAACTATGACTGCTTTGCAGACAAGCTCCAAGATCCAACTGTCTACAATTGTTTCCAAACTGTGCTGGCTCGATTCCGCAGAGCAGGCATCAAACCTGAGACTAAAGTAAGGATGTGGGACAAGAGTCCAGGCCAGAAAAACAATTGCTTTTTACATACAGTGACTGGAAAGCCCTGCAGGTGTTCCATTTTAGGCAGACTATTCCTCATCCCTAACAATTTATCAATTCATTTATTTAACCTGATGGCAGGTCTGCTATGGATGTCATACTTCTCTCCCTTCACCTTCTCTTTTTTCTTTTCCCTTCCACCGCTCTTTTACATCTCCATCAGGCTCTAGCTGAAGAGCTGGAGCAGAAGCTCTCTGCCTCCCATAACCGAGGACTGGATTCAACAGAGACATGCCAGGATGGTAGTCAAACTCCAATGCCAGTGCCAGCCAAGCGGAAACCAATAGGAAGTATGTTCCTTTTTGTGAGACTGCAGCCTTCCCCCGATCCTGTAGTCCAGCAGAGACACCTAGGGACTTTTCCTCACTCTTACAGACAGAAAGCTGCTACCTTTCTCTATTTTTTTTCCCTATTTCTTGACAGGTTCACGCCGCCAGCCCCTGGGCCCAGTCAACACAGATGACGATTTTGTCACACCCCCGTCTCGCACTCTCCGCAATCATAAGCGTGCCCAAAAGCGCCCTCCACGCAAAAAAGCCATCATTACCTTCTCCAGCGACGAGGAGAACAGCTCTGAGGATGGTAAGGCACTTGGCACATGTGTGCTCTGAGGGTGAAAGGGGAGAAGGACTACACATTTTGCCCAACAGGGATGTCCCTTTGGTCCTGGGCTTCAGAGCACTGTGGAGGCTGCCTGTAGATTTCTCTGCTCAAGGCAGGGGAGTGATCATTACTGACACGTTTTACTCTCTTCAGAGCTATCGGCAGAATTAAGAGAGGAAGAAAACCCCACCAAAACAACTCCCATCACCAGATCTTCAGGCCGACGGCTGCGCTGAGAGAACCATCTGCCACTGTCTTTTACTAAAAATAAAACTCCCTTTATGCAACAGTCTCCTCTTGTCTGAACTACCCCATAATATGACAGTGCTTTAAATGAGGACAAAATGGAAGTTTAACACCAGGCTAAAGCAATTTCAAGCCTGTCTTTTGATATCTCCACAAAGAAAGGCAGTGATGATGAACATAGCTGCCACGCGGCCTGATTTTGCCCTGGCTTTGCAGATGAGAATAAGCTGCTCTTATTAAAATAAAAATAAAATCTGTGGAAGAAAGTCTTTCTAAGAAGAGCCAAACTACCCCTGGAGTACAAAATGCTCATTCCTTTCTCATTTTGTATGTGCTTATACTACACTATTCAGCTTTTAACACAGGACCAATCTGCTTGTGCTGGGTTTAGGCCCTTTTATATTTCATCCTTTTTGAAGCTCTTGTCCTGTAAAGCCAAGCAGGGTTTTGAGGGGAAGGTACCTGCATCTTTTTCTTGTACATATCTCATCAAAGAAAAGTTCAAGGAATGGGGTGTGAGGAGAAGGGAGAGAGAGAAAGGCTAACTTAGACTAGAGCATTTCAATAAACAATATGCAAAGTCTGTAGGGGAAAAAATACATCTTTTAAAAGTTAAAAAAACAAAACCAACCCACCACTAAAACTTTAGAATTAACTTTTAATAAAGCTAATTTGATAACTTACTAAGTATCCTGATACCCTTGATTGTCTCATTGCTTTCTGGAAAGTTGTTGCTGCAAATCCAATTATGTCTCAAGTAAAACTGGCACTAATGTTCTTTCAGGAATGCCACATCAGTTTTCAAGTCAGTCCTGGCACTCCTTGAACTGCCCTGTGAACATGAAGAGCCCTAAATTAGATTTTGTGTTAATCACATAAACAACCTTTAACCTTCTGTCTAGAGGCAAGTTGGCATTTGTCCCAGAGCTCTTATTTCCTCTTACCTTGTCAGCTGTCTAGAAAGCAGACTAGTCACCAGCTGGGCAGGAATCAGAAGGGTCCTTCTCCTCTGCTGGTTCCTGCAGAGCTGCAGTCTCTGTCTCTGAGGATCTACCACCTTCCTGCAGCTGTGATCACCCCGGGTTCACCTAGCAAGTAGAGCATGCTGCTCTGTTCCCTTCTGGCCTAGCTGCAGAAGCAGCTGCTGTAGCTTATTTTGATCCCTATTTAAAAAAGCAATCACTAGGATGCGCATAGTTTTGCACTGACCTGAGCATATGTTTTTTCATGCTGATACCTGAATGGACATAATCATGTTAAATGCTTACAGAAGTAAATAGAGGGGGGAATGATGGGGTGACAGGTGTATTTACAAACAGCACACTTGAGTCCCATGACTCAGTGAAAATACCTGCCCACTTGCCACCAGCCTAATAGCCAAATACCAGTACACATAGGTTCCAACTCCAGAACACAACAGTAGCAACAGGACAATCACATGAAATACAAAGATCAGAAAGCTACAGCAATATTGTCCCTCTGCCCTCCTCCCTGATATAATATTCAGTGAAGGCTCCAGGAGGCAGAGCAGCTACAGCATTGACAGTAAATACAGTCATGCACACCATATGTGATTCCTCCACCACCCACAGGGTATGACACTCACATATGGGAATAAAAAAAGAACAGGACAGCATATATGGATGTCTGCCCAGGCTCAAGGCTTTACAAGCAATAAATCTTACATAGATGTGAGATAATATGTTGACAATGAGGTAGTAGGGAGATATGAATGGGTAGATAGAGGAAGTGAGGTGGCCATAAAACTCTTAAGAATTGGCTCACCTTTGGGCCATACTTCTCCACGACAAGTGTTGAACTTTTTCCTTCAGGAGATCCACACAGTCACCTTTCTGGAAGGAGGGTTTGGCAATCAGTGACTGGACTGACATGCTGGCTCCTTCACTGCTGTGCAGTGTATCCTTTGCTCAGTCCCAGACACCGCTCTGCCTGGGCAAGCGA
Source organism: Aphelocoma coerulescens (assembly GCF_041296385.1). NCBI lineage: Eukaryota > Metazoa > Chordata > Aves > Passeriformes > Corvidae > Aphelocoma > Aphelocoma coerulescens. Next base: position 94,053,843 of record NC_091013.1, on the reverse strand, counting down.
GTGAAAAGTCAGTGAGTGAGAGCTCTGATTGGTCCCTTTCTGCAGGCTGTTCAGGTGGAGCATCGTCCTCTCCTCACTGTCCTGATATGGGAAGAATTAGCAGTCCTGTGTCATTGACAAAGGAAATCCTGAAGAAAGATGAGGCAAAACCCAAGAGGGGTTTGGGCAGTTACACAGTGGCTACAGCCTTAAGTAGATATTTGCTGCCCTTCTGTTCCTCACAAATATATATTTTGGTGGCTACCACAATGACCAGAACTCACTGCTGAAGGAGTAATCCCACTCCCTTGCTCCTGAGGCAGTGGGATTACTCAGTGCTAAGATCAATGGTGTTTCCATTCTGTAGGGACTCCTGACCATGGTTGCTCTGAACTCCTACAAATGGTACCAGTGAATGTGAATATTGTATGCTTCTAGAGCCTGCAGCAATCATCATCCCTTTCTATCACCTTGGGCCAAGGAGTGTTACTTCAGGGTACTTCACTCAGTTCTCAGATCTCCCAGTCTCCAGTTCCCCTGCTCCTTCCCTATATAAGCAACTGTTTGTAGAAGGCTGATTGTGATTCAGCAGGAGACCACTTTTCTGGTCTTGCAAGCTCTAGAGTCAGTGCCCCAGCATCCAAGGGGGAAGGGTTTTTATAAAGGCAACTTGTTAGCATCAGAGAGGAAAGAAGGACAATAACCTATTTGAGTCTGAGAAAACTGGGGCAATTGGGGACTCGTCTGCCAAAGCCTTTTCACTTCACAGTCATTGCCAGGACATGTCAGAGTAACTATTCAGTTCTACTGCAGTCCCAGCAAGGATCTGGGATGCAGAGCAGCTGCAGCGTCACGGCACCTGTGTCACTGAGCACCTGCATTTTATCCAGGCTTTGCTGGATTTGCAAGAACGTACAAAGAATCTGCAAGAAAATTTGCAAATTTTCTGCAGTCTCTAAAGTTTCTTGCTTGATATGGGAGAGTGATGGCTCTTTCCCTCTTGCCAGCCCCAGCTCTTGCTGAACCCAAGGAGGGCACTTGTCATTTGAGTTCTCAGAGCCTGTTCACCTGCAGGGCTCAGTTTTTGTGCAAGTGGACTGGAATTTTGGAGCAGATGCCAACACATTTCTGGCATTCCTCTTGCAGTATGGGGGCCACCCCATTCAAGGGATGACAGATCAAACTGTTGCTGCAAACCAAAGCGTTGTTGCTTTTGCACTTACCTTTCACTCAGGAAAGGACTGACTCTGACTCATGCAACCGGGGCGTTCCAGCGGAGCTGCGCCTGCCTGCGGCCGTCCTGCGGCAGCAGGAGTCCTCGAGCACACTGACTCAGCTGTTTCTGGATGGCCACATGTGACTGGGAAGTACAGAACAGCATCCTCTGGGACACCCTGCATGCAGCATGAACATGTACTCACTTCCAGTCCTTCCTTTCTTTTCCATCCCCCTGAAACTTTCACACCACACAGCTCCATACCCTACTGCATCCAGCACAAGGAGGGGCTGGCTGTGTGCACACATCCCGTACTCCACTTGTGCCCAGGCACCCCATCCGAACGCCCACATGGGGAGTGTGCCCCGTGACTCTCCAGCAGTGCCCTGTGCTTTGTAGATTAAATGGTTGGTATGAAAGTAATTCTGTTTCCCACAAAATGTCTCAGTGGGGCCTCGGGAGCCCCTCCATGTGCTGGCCCAGGTAAGAGGGTGACAGGATCACCAGAGCATCACATTGCTCTGGAAGCAGCACCAGCCGTGGGTCGCAGCCATTGGGTGGAGCTAACAAAATTGGATGTCCCCACCTGTGCAAAGCACTGCTTCCGGCATCAGTGCTCCAGACTGAAGTCCCCTACTCACCTTCCATGGACTGGATGCAAAATGGTTCATAAAACTTTGTCTCCTTGGGCAGGGAAGAAATGGACCCACAAATCTGCATCTGCAAGTGCAAAATGCTTGGAAGGAAGAAAGGGAGGGAAGGAGGGAAAGAGAGAGCAAATCTCAACTGAGACTTTTGTTATCGCTGCAGAAGACTTTTTTCCAATTTTCTTCTTTCCTTGAAAAAAATACACAAGAGCAGGCAGCAGAATACCTCCTGTCAAGTTCTGACCTGACTGTTTTGTGCAACAGTACTGAACAAAGGGAAGTTTGGGGTGCTGCTAAACTCTCCCAGCACATCCATTGCTAATCCCATACTGGGGTCCCCCCATTCCTCTCCCCTGTCAAACTTTGCTGATTACTTTCTGTCTTCACACCCAGGCTGACTTGAGCACCCTGATCTCCAAACAGTGACCTCATTGCCTTGTTCAGCTGGTGAGAAACTACAGTAAAATGGAAGATGTAAACAAAGTGGGGGGAACTAATGGCCAGAAGATTTAGGGGGTAGGAATCTGCTCCTTGCTGTCCTGCTCCCATTGTGTGCCTGAGCTTGACAAAGTGCAAGCTGAGTCTCGACAAGCTCTTTTCTGTGACGGTTCCTCTGGAAACTCAGCCCAGTCCTCCAGATGGTGACTTGGGACAAACAGCCTGCAAATTATATGCCAAATAGTATTAGACCCATGCTCCAGTCCTGCTATGAATTCTGTATAGTACTGGAATTCACCCATCTTCTGCAGCAGAAGCTCTTCATTCCCAGCCCGTCTCACCAAGATATAAATATTAAAAACAAAAGCCTGTGTTGTCACAGAGCTGAATTTGTGTCCCCTCTGTGCAGCCAGCAGTGTGCCTAGCTCTAGCTGAGCTGCAGTTCATGCTCACACTGATTAGAGAAACAGCATTAACAGCACTCTGCCTGTGAGGACTATGTTTAATACTCTGACACAATGCAGCCTTCAATATTCTCTTTTTGGGACGTGTTTCAAAGTGTCACCCCGTCCCTGACCCTGATAGACACCTCCAGGTCCTGGCCAGCAGCAGCTCAACTCACATTTGTCTTTCCAGACACTCAGTAAACACCTTTGTGTCCTTTTTCTTTAGAGGAAGGGGTCTTGCTGAGCTCACCCTGAAATACATCACCCTGGACAAAAGGGCTGAAAGGTTAAGGAGCTCCAGGGGGTGGTTCAGCAGGGAGCTGGGGCCAGTAGTCTGCCAGAACGAAAGCTATAAAGGCAGAGAGGGACAAGGGACCACATCTGACACGGATGCTGCGAGTCCTGCCTTGCTTCCCACCAGCCCTGGGCTAAGAAGAAGATGCTGGGACTTCAGTCGTGGCCTTACTCATTTTTCCTCTTCTTGGTTCTGCTCTCTGCCAGTGTTCAGACTGTGTCCTTACCAGGACAGAGGCTACAGGTAGGAGGGACTGGGAGAGAGCTGAGGTTGATTTCAGGAGGGGAGGAGGAGGGGAGGTTGCATTTGAACCTCGAATAAGAGGTGGTCGCAAATTCCAGCTACAAGGAGGCTGCTGTCCATTCTTGTTGGACTCTCCACTTCGGCAGACTCAGCTCTAGGCTGACTTTATCTTTACAACCCAGCCCCTAAGGAGCACCAGCATTTCCAGACAGGAAACAGACAAAAGCTTTTTAGCGCTCTGCAAAAGCTTTTAACAGGGCAGAGCCTGGTCCTCTCTAAGCCCACTCTGTGTCAGCAGCCATCAGATATTACAGTCATGTCTTTCATCATGTTCAGTGCCTGGTTCTGATGTTTCAGAGGGAAGATGCATTCTGTTAGGCCAGGAGTTTTGCTCCTAAGCTCAGTACTATCCCCCTTAAAGACCCTCTTTAAGGCCAAGAGCCCTGTCAGGATGCTAGCTAAGGGCTTCTTCACTTGAGTAAATCTTTTATCCTCAGCAATTACAGCAATAATATTTTTGGCTTTCAAATCTAGCCAGCTCCCTTTACCCAAACCCTAACCTGAGCCCCAGCACCTTGCCTTTACATCACCCTGGGAAAGCCACAGGGAAATAGTCAGGACATGAACTAAAATCACAAGACTGATCCTGCTATGACTCACCACTTTCGCTCCTTGCTGATGCCCGTGTCCGCTTCACTTAACTTGCTACCACTAAGAGCTGCACAAAGGCATCTTCAGCCTTAGCTCAGCATCCATGTGAGAGACAGATGTGGAACGGCACCCGGAGGCTGCTTCTCTGGGCAGCCATGCCATACCTCCACTGTATCCAACACACCCCCAACCCTCGTCTCCCAGCAGTGCTGGGGGTTTACAGTCAGCACAGCTAACCTAGAGGATTTCCAGCAGATGGGGAGTCCCCCTTCCTCACACCTGCTCTGCTCCTGCCTCTCCCTCATCTTTTATCAGCAGGTATTTGAGGCAGGCCCATCCTTCCCAGCAGCCCTCTGGAAAAAATGAAATGCCACACAGCAGCCTGAGCACACAGAGGTGCTCAGCAGCCACAAAAGGAGCAAGGACCGAAGACAGTTACCTTCTAAATCCAGGGCAGGGTGGGATGTGTGCACAGTTTCACAAGAGCAGGGCAATCTGCCCAGAGGCAGAGCTCATAGCAGCTGTCTGCCTGCTGTTTCGGACAGGAAAGTCATTTCAGACAGTGGGAGCTGCTGGTCAAGCCCTTCCCTGTGTCTGGGTGCAATGTCATAGGCACAGTGCTGTGGGCAAGCATCACTTTATGTCCTGCCTGAGCCCTAAGGAGGATGTGGGCAGTGGAGTACCAGGGGTACAAGGCTTACCACCAGAAGCACAGGCATCATCCCGCTCTCCTCTGTTTATCCCAGATGCTCCTTTCACGATTGCTGCCCCTGGAGCCCGAGCCCACGCTGACTGAAGAGGACACAAAGGAGGGGTCCAGCTTTGGTCCTCAGCTGCTCTCCTCCACTCTCCCCTTCCTCCCATCTGGGGCTAGAGCTGCCCGTCCATCCCTCTGGCGCAAGAACCTTGCCAGTCGCAAGTGGGCACTGCCTGGAGATTGGGCTTGGAAGGCCATGCCCAGGGGTTGCTTTGGGCTGAAACTGGACCGAATCGGGACCTTCAGTGGTTTGGGGTGTTAGCTTTGGAGGGCTCCCGAGGTGAGAGGGCTAACAGTGCGGGCTCGAGCAAGCTGGCAAGGAAATTCAGGGCAGACTTGAGCGCACAGACAGCGAGGGGATGGGGGCAGCGGGGCAGGCTGTGGGGCCAGTCGCCGGGACAAGGGCCGGGACCAGGGGCGCCCCGGGCTGCCGGCGCTGTGCTGGGGCCCGGCCGGGGCTAGAGCAGGCGGGCGGGACGCCGCTGGGCGGCTCACCGGGCCCGCTTCCCCGCAGCCGGAGCGCACCCAACCTCGGGAACCTGCACGGCTCGGGAACAGCACCGGCTCGGGAACCAGCCTGGCGCGGCGCTGCGCGAAGCCCTGAAGCTCCCGCCCCGAAGAAGGGAGGCAGCGGCAGCGAGGAAGCGGCGCGGCGGTACGAGAAAGAGCTGTCCGGCTCCGCAGCTGCCCCCCGCGGCCGCTGAACCCCCGTTCCGCCGGCAGCCCCCTCCCTGCTCCCCGTGCCTGAGGACTCGCTCATTAAACAAGCTGTACTGATTTGCCGCGTCCGCGCTCGGCGGTGGCTGCCCCCGGCCGGGGGGCGGGCGGGAGGCGGCGGCAGAGCCCGCCCGGCGCCCCCGGCCCCACGCGCGAGGCCGTGCTGGGTCCTGCCGCCGCCGCCGCCGCCATTCCGCGTGGGGCGTGCGGCACGCGCGGCTGCGGCGCGGTGCGGCCGGGGGGGCGGACACGGGTGAGGAGGAATCGACCGGGCACCGGGCACACGGGCCGCGTTGGCTCACCCCGGCCGCACTCTGCCCCCGCCAGAGCAAACACTGGGGCCTCCTGTTTGCGCTGAAGCTTTCCCCGAGAGCCTCCCTCGGTGGGCTGCGGCTGGGGCACCACGGACCCCGGCACGAGTTGGTAGCCCTGCTGCTGTGCCCCGCGAGCCATCACCATGTCCTGGCCTTTAAGAAAAGGTTGTAACCTCAGCTGGGTCTAAACTTAGCCACCAGCCCCTCAGCAGCACCGGGAATAGCAGTGGTATAAGAAGAGTAGGGTTACGTTTGAGGTGCATGACGCCTCTCTGTCCCCCACCCCACTACCTGCGTGGTTCCCCCAGCCTGCCCCCGCCTTACCCTCAAAGCCCTGCTCAGCCGAGCAGCCCGAGGGACATTCCAGCCCCCACCACCCCCACTGGCTCCGTCAGTTCAGATTTGCATCCCCACTGCTCCCACACCTTCCTCCAGGATGGGAGCTTTGGGGTTTGTGCGTGCTCTGGGCGTTGTACCTAACACGGGTTTGTCCCGCCGCACCTGCCCCACACGGAGCCGGGGGATGCAGACAGCAGGGCTCGGGGAGGGAGCCCAGCACGGGGGCGGGGAGCCGGGCAGCGGCCATGCCAGGAGCGCTTCCTCCTCGCAGGCAGCCGGGGAAGGCGGGCCAAGGCGGCAGACGAGCAGGATTTCCGCCGTCACGTCCCGCGGGCAGCGGCAGCAGTGCCGCAGTGCCTCATTAAGATGGTGCTCACGCTGCAGTCCGTGGCCTGCCGGGGCAGCGCCCGGCCAGGGACCCCGTCCACAGCACCCCTGGATAAAGCCACCAGACGGGCGTCCCAGGGTGGGGGCAGGAGAACTCCCAGCTAATACCTCCCGTGCCGGGGGGAATGGGGGACGCCTGGAGACACGCTGCCCCCTCGGGGTGACCACAGCATCCCTGCAGTCCCTCTGCCCTTGCAGCCATAGAATCATGGAATGTTAAGGGGTTGGAGTGGACCTTAAAGATTATCCAGTTCCAATCCCCGTGCCACGTGCACGGACGCCTCCTACTAGAGCAGGTCGCTCAAGGCCTTATCCAGCCTGGTTTGGAACACTGCCATGCTTGGGGCATCCACAACCTCCCTGGGCAACGTGTTAACAGTGCCTCACCACCCTCACAGTAAAGAATTTCTTCCTAATATCCATCCTAAATTTCCCCCCTTTTAATTTGTACCCATTACTCCCTGTCCTATGACTACAGCTCCTGACAACGAGTCCCTCTCCGGCTTCCCTGTAGGTCCCTTCGGATACTGGATACTACTCCATCCAAGGGGGCACAGGCTGCAGCCGGGGCGGGCGGCTGCCTGCCCTTTGTTACCAGGTGAAAGCAGCGCATACCATCCTCCGGAGCGGCAGCGAGCCCGGCGGGAGCAGCCCCAGACCGGCCATCACCCGGGGGTCCCTCCCCGCCTCCTCGGGCAGGGGCGCAGACACCCATCCCCGCCCTGGGGGCACCTCCCCGCAAGGACCGGTGCATCTTTCACCACCACCAACCCCCTTCGGGTGGCTCGACGGGAGGGTGATCGCTGCGGACCCCCCGTTCCCGGCGCGGGGCCTTTGTTACCGGGGGGCGGCGGGGCGGGGGAAGTAGGGGGGGTCTTCGGCGGCCGCGCCCGCAACACGGGCGCACGTAGCCCGACTCGGCCCCCGCGCTGCCATTCGACGGCGTCGCGGCGGGGCGGGCCCCAGCCCTACCCTCACGCGGCTATAAAGGGCGGCGGAGCGGCGCTGCGCCACCTTCTCACTGCGCGCCGGGCGGTTCGGAGGCAGCAGGTACCGGGCGGGGGAGATGCGCGGGGGGAGAGAGCGAGGCGGCGGGGGGTGGGCGTGTGAGAAACCCTCTCCCCACACAAGCTCACCGCCCACTGGCGGGGGCGGCGGCAGCCCTCGGGCGGAGCGGGGCCGCGTGGCGGCGGGGCCCACGGGCACAAAGGCGGCGCGGCGCAAAATGGCGGGGGCAGCGTGAGGGGGGCGGTGAGGCGAGGGGGGATAGGGGTGTGTGTGGGGGGGTGGTCGCCTAAGGAGGAGGAGGAGGAGAAGGGGGCGGATAGTTGTCGCGGGGGGGGAGGCGGGTTGATCGCCCGGGGCGTGGGAGTGATCGCCCGGGGGGGGGGGGGGTGGGGCGAGCTCGGAGTGCGGGCCCCCCCTCGCGCGCTCTCCGCGCCCCCCCCTCCCGTGCCCACCCCTCGCTCGCCCCTCGGCGCGGGTGAGACGGTAACGGGGCGGGCGCGGCTGCCGGGGGCGGTTATTGCCGGTTCCCCTCATGCCCCCACCGGTGGTTTTTGCCCGCAGGAACATCCCGAAGAGGCAAAGATGGTGAAAGTCGGAGTCAATGGGTGAGTGCCGGGGCCGGCGGTGCCAGCAGGGATTTAGGGGGGGCCGATGGGGGAGGGGGGGGGGCAAGGTCGCCTCAAGGGCGAGGGGAAAGATTTGAGGAGAGGGAGAGGTTGAATCCCGGCGGTCCCGCTTCGCCGGCGCCCCCCGGGCAGAGCGGTGCTGCTGACTCATTTCCCTTCGGATTCGGGGTGACTCACCCCGGAAGGGGCTGCCGTTGCTCGGTTGCCCCAATTTCCCCTTCCCCCCAGTTCTCAGAGATCCCTGCAGCCCCCCACCAGAAGGTCTCCCGGTGGATCGTGTGTCGATGGTGGCCCCGGGGATGTGACCTTCTCGTGCCGGGCCGAGGAGTAACCGGATCCCCGGGGCTCTCAGTAAATTTAGCGATTGACCTTTCCGGGGTGGGGGTCGCTCTTAATCTTTAACCGGGGTGCCTTGGCCTTTGGACGAGCTGCAGGGCTTCCTCCCACCCTGCCGGGCAGGGAGCAGCGGATGATCCCGAGGGAAGGCTGCCAAGAACTGCCTCCCATTCCCAGCTGGGCAGGTTCCCTGTTGCGCCTCCTCACCCTTGTCTTTCTCTCTCCAGATTTGGCCGCATTGGCCGCCTGGTCACCCGGGCTGCCGTCCTCTCTGGCAAAGTCCAAGTGGTGGCCATCAACGATCCCTTCATTGATCTGAACTACATGGTGAGTTGCCTTGTAGTGCCCCCTCTGGGCCTTTCCGAGTAGGGCTCCTCTGGATCTGTTCTAGTAGCTTCCCAGGGTGTTAGAGGATGATGGCAGCCTGAATGCCTGACCTTTCACTCCCCCTCTCTTTATTAGGTTTACATGTTCAAATATGACTCTACTCACGGCCACTTCCGGGGCACTGTCAAGGCTGAGAATGGGAAACTTGTGATTAATGGGAATGCTATCACCATCTTCCAGGAGTAAGTATTTTTTTCCCTATTGCACCTCTGGAGATTGAAAGCAGGTGTATCATGGAGCAGCTCTTAAAGTTTTGTCCCTCCTTAGGCGTGACCCCAGCAACATCAAGTGGGCAGATGCTGGTGCTGAATATGTTGTGGAGTCCACTGGTGTCTTCACCACCATGGAGAAGGCCGGGGTGAGTATGCCACATAGGCACAGGAGAGAACAGGATAGTGCTGCTTCTGCCTGTGGGGCATATCACCATGTACAGAGCTGCTCAAAATGGAGTTGTGAAGAAGAGATCTGAAGAAGCAAGCTTGGAAGGATCCTGAGTTCTGTAATCTCTTATCTCTCTCTTTTCAGGCTCACCTGAAGGGTGGTGCCAAGCGTGTGATCATCTCTGCCCCCTCTGCTGATGCTCCCATGTTTGTGATGGGTGTCAACCATGAGAAGTATGACAAGTCTCTGAAAATTGTCAGGTAAGGAGAGAGGAACATTCTTTCTGGCCTGCAGCTCTCACCAGCTGCCAGGGGTCTCACTTCACCTCAGTGGATGTGTTTTCTCTGGCTGATGAGCTTTTATCTCTCTACCCCAGCAATGCTTCCTGCACTACTAACTGCCTGGCGCCCTTGGCCAAGGTCATCCATGACAACTTTGGCATCGTGGAGGGTCTTATGGTAGGTCTGCAGCTTGGTGCTGAGGATGGTGACCTATCCACAGATTCCCTCGTGTGAGAGGGAAGGCATCTGTTCTCCCAGTGTCACCTGGGATGCTATTTCTGGAGAGTATTGGCTGTGTCTTAGTCCTGTGCTCTTTCTTCAGACCACTGTCCATGCCATCACAGCCACACAGAAGACAGTGGATGGGCCCTCTGGGAAGCTCTGGAGGGATGGCAGAGGTGCTGCTCAGAACATTATCCCAGCATCTACTGGAGCTGCTAAGGCTGTGGGAAAAGTCATTCCTGAGCTCAATGGGTGAGTGTTGTCCCTTCTTGGGTGTCAGGAGGAGGCAGAACATTCCTAGGCTGGCGGAGAAGTGCCAGATGCTGTTCCTTGCTGACTCACGTCTCTCACAGGAAACTTACTGGAATGGCTTTCCGTGTGCCAACCCCTAATGTCTCTGTTGTGGACCTGACCTGCCGTCTGGAAAAACCGGTAAGTGTTGTGGATGAGGTCCTAACAACTTCCAGATGTGCCCTTGCTTCCTCTAAGCTCTGTCTTGCACCTGGAATTACCCTCTCTGCATCCATCTTGTCCTGAAGATGTGATCTTTGTGAAAAGAGCACGTGCTGGGGTGTGCCCATGTGTGTCTCCTCCCTCCCTCCCCGTGGACATTTTGTGTGAGTTGGGATCTGAGCACCGTGCATTTGTCTATTCTCAGGCCAAGTATGATGATATCAAGAGGGTAGTGAAGGCTGCTGCTGATGGGCCCCTGAAGGGCATCCTGGCATACACAGAGGACCAGGTAAGGAACGCCTGCTCTCTTGGCCTGTGGTTATTGGCACTCGCCTCATTTTTCTAAAAGACTCTTGGCAGCAGCATTGCCAGGATCCTGGTTTGGGCACTTGGGGTTCAGGCTGTGGGCAACCATATGCATTAAAATTTCTTCTGTTTCAGGTTGTCTCCTGTGACTTCAATGGTGACAGCCATTCCTCCACCTTTGATGCGGGTGCTGGCATTGCACTGAACGACCATTTTGTCAAGCTGGTTTCCTGGTAGGTGCAGCCCTGGGGGATGTGGGGGCTGGCCCAGACAGGTTACAGATTTGGGTCCTGTTGGTTACTGCTGGTGATCCAGGTGGATACACAGACCCTTGTGGTGTAGAGTGGCTCCAATCCCACTGTGGAGTGAGATTGTTTCTTACCTGAAATTACTGTAGCTGCCTCCTTCCTGCCCCCAGAGGGTGGATGGGAGTTCAGTTGTGTTTGGGATGGGGCAGAGGAGCAGGAAGAATGGAAGAACATGCAAGAAATGGGTCAGCCCTGACAGCACTTGTTTTCTGTCCCCAGGTATGATAATGAATATGGATACAGCAACCGTGTTGTGGACTTGATGGTCCACATGGCATCCAAGGAGTAAGCCGAGCACACAGCCCCCCTGCTGCCTAGGGAAGCAGGACTCTCCTTTGTTGGAGCCCCTGCCCTTGTTCACCACCGCTTAGCTCTGCATCCTGCAGTGAGAGGCCAGTTCTGTTCCCTTGTCTCCCCCACTCCTCCAACTTCTCCCCGAACCTGGGGGAGGTGGAGAGGCTGATAGAAACTGATCTGTTTGTGTACCACCTTACATCAATAAAAGTGATCACCATCTGAAAAGCCTTGTCTGTCTGTCAGGGGGAGATGGGAGAAGGGGGCATGTATGTAATGAGCAGCTGCAGGTGCCTGCATGGCACAGTCACCTCCAGCTGCCTGCTGAGCTGCTTATTCCACGTGGGAGAGCCCAGACTCCAGCCTGTGAGCCAAAACAAGGTGTGGTGCCGGGCTGTGCTCTACAGCAGGACTCCTCTGTGGCAGGATGGAAAGCAGCTCTGCGGCTCCATTCACCTTTTACCTCTGGAGTCGCTTGTCTGACGGGTGTACGCAGAATAAAAGTGCTGAGCAGATGACTCACATTTGGTTTGGTAAAGGGGCACAAGAAACAAATTAATTCTCCTGCCTCTTCCTCAGTGAGGGACAAGGAAGATACTTCCTGGTGTTACAAGGAGGGTGTTTCAGTTGCTTTTACTTTTTAAAATGAATTGGTTTTGCCCGAGAGGAAATGGCTGCCTAGGGACGTGTGGGAGGCCAGTGTCGGCATGGTGGTGGCCAGTCTTAATTCTGGCTTAATTCTGTGCGTAAGGAAGGGCAGCTGCAGTTAAGCTGCTGAGCAGCAAATCTCTGCAAGGTGAGTGTCAGCCCTCTGCCTGCATTAGTTCTGGAAGCATGAATGCTGCTGGGCAGGGACGGAGCCTTCCATGACCTACTGTGAGCAGTAGGACAGATAAGCGATACACTGCACAAAATCACATGGCCCTCTGTTTTCAGCAGCTTAATTTAGCATCTCAGGGCTGATGTGTTCTCTCCCTGGCAGGCACGGTTGGAGCTGTTGTCCAGACCCCAACTGCTTTAGACTCTGATCTGGATGCAGCAAGGATGTAAGCCGGAGGAGTTAAACTCTCAGGATCAAGGTATGCTGGACACGGTTTCCTGGAGCCCCTTATCTCCAGCAGTTGGGCTGGGTAAGAATTAAAAGTTTGCTTGTCTAGAGGGCAATGACTCAAAGTTGTATTGCAAAGAGAAGAAGGTTGAATAACCTGCCTCTGGATAGGAACTGGGACTCTGAGCAGCTTGTTAGCCCTGAGACAACAGAAATACTTGGATTACACCACAAATGGCCCCGTGGGAGCTTTAGGTAACTCTGGTGTTAAGTGGGAGCTGCCTGGTGCTGGAGCTCAGTGGAGGCAGCCCTCCTGTGGAGCTGGGTTTCTGCCGGGGCGCTGTGTAGCCTGGAGGCCTGTCAGGCTTACAAATGAGTCTCGGGTTGGTCCCATCCTGTTCTTGATTGCTGTGCTTGGGTGCTTTGAATGGCTGTGCTGTGTGCTGCTGCCTGCACATTTGTGTGTGTGCCAGTCATCATCTCACTTGATAATCTGGAAGTGCAGAGAGGCTACTGAAACATCTCGTGGGGGAAAAGGATGGATGTCCTGTTTTCCCATGTAAAACATATTTTGAACTGGGTTAAAAGCTGGAAAGTTTCTATGAGTCAACTTTTTCCCCTTAAAAAGCCTTATGTTTCCTAATTGAGATTAGGCTACCTGAAAATTGGTAGAGCAAAGAGTTCTTGTTATTTAACAAGTCTGAGCCCTATCCAACCTGAGCTCGAATTGCTCTGGGAATGAGGAAAGTCATTCAGCCTGGGGGTGGAGGAAGAGGATATGCTCTCAGACCAGCTGGTGCTGCGAACATCTTGAATAAAGGTTCACTCTGTTTTAAAATACTGTTTCAACTGGTTTACAGTCTTGCTTGAAATTCCTAGAAAAATGGTATGGTACTGAGGTGAGGAAAGCCAGGAATCACAGCGTTGAAAACATGGTTGGTCCTGTATGGAAACAGGGAGAGTGAGTGTGGCAAACTAGTCATGCAGCTTTTGGACTGCCTGGAGGGCTTGGTTTCCTCTCTCTAATATGCACAGCTCTTCCAACTCCTCATTTTGCATCCAGACACTGTGCCTGCAGATGGCACCACAGCAAGGCCCCCTCTGGACAGATGGAAAAACTAGCTCAGTGGCCAGCCTGTCTGAGAACTGCAACCCTGACCTAAAAAAACCCCATTTAATTCTTTTTTTTCCAATCAGTTTGGAAAATTGACATATATGACTGTGGATGATATTGGGATAAAGATGGGAGATCTGCTGTGGCTTCTGTTTCTGGAGAAGAGTTTTCCCCCAAGGAGAGGGGAGCTCTAGGTTTGTTCTGATGGTGTTTCTGAGGAAAGCAGATAGAAATGCTTGGTCAGGTAAGGCAGGTGCTCAGGCAGATGTAAAGAGGCTCCATTCAGCAAATGAGTGAAAAGCAATTGTGCCACTTTGCTGGGACAAACCAACTCCAAGAGCAGCTGCCACAAGCCAGAATCCATCCTGGTTTGTGAGCACCTTGCAAGGGGAAGATACAGAAAGACACTGATCCTAGCTGAAGGGTTGATTCTGCATTCCTTGGCTGGCCAGGTACCAGGGCTCACTGTGCAGAGCCGTTGTAGGAGAGGGATGCACCTAGGAAAGTTCTCTGGCTGACCCAAGGGACAGTTTCTCTGATGGCAGCCAACAATTTCTAGGGGTGGTAAGCTCTACCTTTTATTCTCCTTTTTTTAAGACATCTAAGGGTAATTAGCAGTGGTGTTACAGGAAAATTTAGTTTTATGGTAATTTTGAACATTTAGAGAAATTATTTTATACTTCCTTGGCATTTCCACAGAGTTCTACACATGCACTGCTTCCCCAAGAAAGGTCCTCAGACCACCTTCATGTTGAGATGTCAGCATGAAACTTCAGCATTAAGGAAGATGCCATGTAGTGAAAATCAGCTTGAGCAGATGTGGAAAATAATTAAGTTCACTTGGAAAATCACTCCAAAACATAACTAAATGGTGACTGCGTAAGCACAGTGAAAAAAGGTCTTGGACATTTAAAACATCCTGTGTCCACTTCTGAGGTAAATCAGTCTTTGAGCAAAGCAATTGACAAGACCAGGGCAAGGAAGAGGAGATACAGGTCTCTGAAAGACTATGGCACAGTTAAAAAAGACAAACATCTTAAAGAGTAATGTTTCAACCTCCTTCATAACAGATGCCATTCACAAAATGCAGGTTCATGAATTAGGGTAAGCAAACACCCCTGCAGGCTCCAGCAGTACTCCCATTTCATCAAAACCAAGCTGCCTACCTTTGGGCAATCACCCTGGGTACATGCTGCAAAAACAAGTTATTTGTTACTTACTCTGCTGAGCCAAATGTAATCTCTTACTCTAGGACAGCTGACTTACCTCCATGTATTACCTTACTACAGAAGTATCATCTTCTTGAGGGAGTTATTCTCAATTAAGTGTTCCTAGAAGGAACAGTAGTGCTGGGTTATACTTTACAGCATAAGATTTGAAAAGGCAGCTGTCAAAAAGCAGAAGCTGTAGTCAAATGAAAATAAAAGAAAAACTCATAAATAGTAATAAATGAAACTTAATAACCCCCCCAAAAAAGGAGATTCTGTGACAAATAGAGAAGGGAGAATGAAAACCTCTTTCAAATGCATCTTGGAGATAAGAAACTTGCCAAAGAGCCGTAAAGATGCCGTGGGAAGCTTAAGGCCATGAATGAAAAGTAAAGTTGATGTTTTGCAGTCAGAGGAGCTTTGGGGTGTTGCCAGACAGGAGATTTTTCATTGGCAGCAATGAGATGAAGCCGCCACTGAAAACTGAAGCATCAGGACTTGAGAACGTGTCTGTGGCATGAAGGGCAGCAAACCACGTACCAGAGTCAGGTGGTCTTCAGCATGAAATGGAGGAACAGGTAACTGTGCTGCAAGTGATTCACCACTCACCTCAACCCCCTCCCATGATGAAAAGCAATGGGATTTAGGAAAAAAATGGCCTGGCAAAACCTTTCAAAGAACTGTCCTAGTACAGGGAAGACCACCCTGTCCAGGTTGAAAACTAGTGGCAAAGCTGGTGGCAACTGAAGGTGTGAGTGGCCAGCATCTGAGGCCCTCTGTCCCACCAATCAACACCTTCAGAATAATTTGGGGCATGGGGTGCCAAGGTTTGATGATTATACAAAATGACCCAAAACGCTCAGCCCTGAATCAGCCTGTGGAAAGGTGCAGAAGGATCTTGTGACCGAGTGACTGGGTTATTAAAATGCTGGGTGAAATTCAAGGTTGCTAAGTGAGAAATACTACATGTAGTGGGGGACACAGCTCTGACACTGCAGGTCTCAAAGCCCTCCTCTGACATTGCCCAAACCTCCAACAAACAAGTGAGCAACTTTTGTTTATCTTGCTCTCAGTCCCGGGCCAGAAGGGGAAAAAAAAAAAAGATGGTTTGTAATCTCTGTAATCTCCAGGTTTTTAGTTGCCAAGTTGGATACTGGTTTAGGTGCTGGACACCAAGCACCAAATCTTACCTGGCCTCCAGCTTCCCCATCTCCTCAGAAGCCTTGTGTACCTTTATCAGCCTGATAAACTGCCATCTAGACCAACATAATGAAGAGACTTTAGGCACTGCACAAAACCATTTGTCTTTCTTTTAAGGAGCAAAGTAAATAAACTTTTCATTCTCAAAACATTTTTTTCCAGCTTGGAATCATGGTTAGAAGTCTTTGGTCCATCTATTCCAATTTCTAATGCAAAGCAGGACAAAGGACACCAACATCCCATGCGGATAAAAGATGTTTAAAGACATCTTCAGTGTCTGGCTGAGAACTTGCACAAGGTTGCATGTGAGTCCTGCTCTCTAGGTCTTTCCAACCCTTCTGTTGTCCCAGGGAAGGTCAGTCACTATTTCTTGCTCTTGGATATATCTATGCATGGCTATATATGTATGGCAACAGAACTCCTCTTTTGACCCTATTCAGAAATATCCTGTAATGCCTCTTGGCACTTTTGACCAACATATTTACTCCTTTTGAGAGTCTGTATCATTTCTACATATCAAAAATGGTATCAGTTTTGTCTGTCAATTCCTTGTCCTTCTATAAATGTTACTTAAATTGCAGATTTTTTCCATTCCTTCATGATTTCTCCCCTCCTCCCCCCTCCATTGGTTTTTCATTGGCTTTTGTCCATGCCCTGTCAGACTAAGCACTGAC
The DNA here is from genome assembly GCF_041296385.1 of Aphelocoma coerulescens. Taxonomy (NCBI): domain Eukaryota; kingdom Metazoa; phylum Chordata; class Aves; order Passeriformes; family Corvidae; genus Aphelocoma; species Aphelocoma coerulescens. The sequence goes on along the minus strand of NC_091013.1, from coordinate 94,037,568 downwards.
GTCATTTGCTTGCCCATCCACCCAGGCTTTTCTTTAAATGTCTTCCCTGATGCTTTTAAAAACTGACCTCACAAACCACGGATTTCAGCAGCCAGTGCTTTTTTGTCAGTGTGGAGGTTACTGTGCTTTGCAGAACACCGTTTGCAGGAACACAGCGACAGTGCTGTGTTTTATTTTCAGCATTGCTCACTCCAACTCCCCAGGCAGCCTCAGGCTTTGTGTGGGGGCTTGTTCATCCCTACTGCACCCCATGCACCCCACACATTAGTGTGCTCCAGGTCATCTGTGCCTGGAATTGTTACAGTGCTCATCTGGAGATCCTGTCAAAGATCCTCCTTATTGCTAACTACCTGGAAAGTGCTTCATCATTCCCTTCTGACCACATTCTGCATTTTCCATATACAGAACAGACTTATCTGGTGAGTACTTCTCTTTTTTTTTTTTTTTTGCCTTGTTTTGATTTTTTTCCCCAATTTCAGCCAGTAAAAAAAACAATATTACTGTTAGGATTGATTTTTCTTTAAATATAACTAGAACAGCATGTTATTCCTTAGACATTCAGGTATTGTTTTTTTCTTCTGAGGTGATATGAGCAGCTGAAGACCTTTTTTCATACAGCTGCATTATTTTGTTGTCCCTCTATTCCTTTTCTCCTAACCACAGTTGCTGTAGTTGTTACAAGGTTTATTTTTGTTAATGTAGGTCAAGCTTTATTATTATTATTTCTGTTAGTTATTCTTATTTCTAAGTACTTCTGTCACATGGCCACTTACTCAAGGAAGTTCACTCACTGAAAGCTATCTTATGTTAGTAAATCACAGCTTTTTGAAAAAACTGGAAAAACCCTGCTCCTTCCATGATCTGCCTCTTATTTCACTCTAAGAAAAAGCTACATAACACCACACAGTTCTCAGCTGTGACATTTTGTCCTGGCTGATGTCTCAGTTTGTTTCTCAGTTGATCCCATCAGTCTTAACCCAATATTCATCTGTCATAAGGACATCTAAAATCCTTGCCATACTTGGGCATGCCATCATTTGTAAATTGATGAGAAATTCCCCCTGGCACAGCATATTCTTTGGTATCCCAAGCTAAAGTCTCCCACTGACAACACAATTTTCTTTGTCAAGCAAAGCAGGGAGGTCCTTACAAATTAAATCAACATGTTTGGCGGGGGTGGGATTCAGGAGTATATAGAAGACCCTTCAATGCTTTGATGAAATTGTTGTGTCAGAGCATGTTTGGCTCTCAGCTCTAGAGTGAATATGACTTTTATCACAGCTTGTAAACCAAATTTACAATGGCTCTTGCCATTGCTATTCCTTTATTCAACAGGTTAGACTGATCAGCAGTTCTACCGTGTGGCTGTGACCCTTAAAAATATCAGTTAACTACATTTCTACCTACTCTGGTGATTTATCTTTCCTCTTGCACTTTGCCCAGATGCAGTCTGCTCTCAAAGCTGAAAATGCTGCCCCTTCCCATGTGTTGTGGCATTTGTCCAGCATGATCATGATGGCTTTTGGTAACCACTTGAGCTCCTTTTCCATAGGGTTATCTCAACACCCAGCTCTTACAGCTGCTCTCTAAGCTATGACATCTGTACACCACCCACCCGAGGACCTACAGCATCACCTCCTTGCTCTGACCCAGGGGAAGTGTCCCAAGCATTTAGAAAATTCGCATCTAAAACACTCCTCAGAGTTTCATACATCCAGTGGAAGATTAAGCAATGACTGGGCTTCCCTAAAGCTGACTGTAGCCCTTCCATTCTCCATGCTGCTTTACCATCACTCCTAGCATTAAATCACCACCTGCAGGGGCCTGCCAGATGTCTTCAGGAGCCTGTCCGTGCATCATCCAGGTGCATTCCCAATGAGACAGCACTCCATTGTGTTCTGCATTAATTCTGACCTCTCCTCTTGAAAGGAGGTTTCTTACCTGTAGCCAGAGTACTTGACCTACTTGATCATCACGTGCAAGTTCTGGGATACCCTGTGCCACAGGTACCTGAGACACAACAACCATAAATGTATAAAGAATATGGCCAAAGGTATAAGGCTTAGGAAAGTCAAGCTCCCAGCTCAAACCTAGAAACAAGTCAGACTCTTCCAGTGATATGATCTAAAAGAGATGGGATCCAGGAATGAATGAAGAGAGGATGCAGGTTCCCTTAGCACAAGGAAGAAGATGTGGGCTACTTAGTGGTTAGGTTTCCTCAACCCTCTAAAGCAAGTAAGCACCATCCCATACTTATGCAGTCAGGTGCAAGGAAAGTCATGCTCCCCACCCTCTCTGTGGGAACATCTGCTAGTATTCACCAAGCAATTCAGTGGGCCTGGTCAGAATCCCAGAATGGGTAAGGTTGGAAGGGACTACCAGTGGAGTAATCTGGTCCAGCCTCTCTCCTCAAGCAGGGTCATCCCAGAGCACATGACACAGGATTGCCTCCAGATGGTTCTGGAGTATCTCCAGTGAGGAAGACTCCACAACTTCTCTGGGCAAGTTGTACCAGTAAAGAAGTGTTCACTGTGTGTCACCCACACAGTAAAGAAGTTCTTCCTTTGTTCAGTTTCTGCCCATTGCCTCTTGTCCTGGTGCTTGGCACCACCAAGAAGAGGAGCCTGGCTCCTTCCTCTGACACCCAGCCTACAGGTACTTACAGACATTGATGAGGTCCCCTCTCAGACATCTCTTCTCAAGGCTGAACAGGCCCAAATCCCTCAGCCTTTCCTCATGAGGTGCTTCCTCACCTAATGACTTTCATTCCCCTCTGGTGGACCTGCTCCAGGAGCTCCAAGTCTCTCTGGGACTGAGGAGCCCAGAACTGGACACAGCACCCCAGATTCACCTCACCAGGGCTGACTGCAGGGGCAGGATCACCTCCCTCACCCTGCTGGCAATGTTCTTCCTAATCCAGCCCAGGACACCATTGGTGTTCTTGGCCACCATGACACACTGCTGGCTCATGGACAGCTTTTTGGCCACCAGGACCCCCAGGTCCTTCTCTGCAGAGCTGCTTTCCAGCACATCAGCCCCCAGCCTGTGCAGGTACATTGGGCTCTTCCTCCCCAGGTGCAGAACTCGACATTTGCCTCTGCTGAATTTCAGAAGGTTCCTCTCTGCCCATCTCTCCAAGCTGTTGAGGTCCTTCTGAAAGGCAGCACAGCCCTATGGGGTATCAGCCACTCCTCCCAGCTTGGTGTCAGCAGTGAACTTGATGAGGAGGCATCTCCCCTTCATCCAAGTCATTGATGAATAAGTTAAACAATGATGGGCCTGGTACTGAACCTTGGGGGCCATCACTAGTGACAGGCCTTCAGCTAGACCCTGTGCCACTGACTATAGCCCTCTGGGATCTGCTGTTCAGCCAGTTCTTGATCCACCTTACTGTCTACTCATCCAGTCCACACTTCCTAAGTTTGTCCATGAGGATCTTGTGAGAGACAGTGTCGAAACCCTTGCTGAAGTTGAGGTAGACAATACCCACTGCTCTGCCCTCATCCATCCTGGTAGTTTTCTCCTGGTAGAAGGCAATCATGTTAGTCAAGCATAATTTGCCTTTAGTGAATTCAAGCTGACTCTCCCGCTCACCTTCTTGTATTCCACATGCTTAGAGATAACCTCCAGAATGAGGTGCTCCATCACCTAGTTGGGATTAAGGTGAGGCTGACTGCCTGGTAGTTTCCTGGGTCCTCCTTCTTGCCCTCTTTGAAGACTGGGATGACATTTGCTTTCTTCCAGGTCTCAGGCACCTCTCCTGATCTCCAGACCTTTCAAAGATGATCACTGTGGTGTCCACCAGCTCCTCAGCACTTGTGGATGCATCCCAACAGGGCCCATGGATTTGTGGATATCACATTTCCCTAGGTGATCTCTAACCCAATCCTCCCTGCCCAAGGGAGAATCTTCCTTCCAACATTCATTTTCCCTGGTCTCCTGGGTCAGAGATTCCTGAGGGCTGGTCTTGTAAGTGAAGACTGATACAAAGAAAGCATTCAGTACATTTGCCTTTTCTGTGCCCTCTGTCACCAGGTTCCCCGCTCCATTTAGTAGTAGGCCCACATTTCCCTTTAGTTTTCCTTTTGTTTTTATACATTTGAAAAAGCCCTTCTTGCTGTCCTTGATATCTCCTTGGCCTGATTTAATTCCAGATGGGCCTTACTCTGACAAAATCCCTGTATTTTTTTCAAGTAGCCTGTTCCTGATTCTACATCCTGTGTATCTCCTGCTTGTGCTTGACAATTCCTTGCTGATCCACAGAGTTCTCTTGCCCCCTTTGCTTGATTTCTTGCTCATGGGGATGCACCATTCTTGAGCCTGGAGGAAGTGGTGCTTGAATACTGACCAGCTCTCTTGGAATCCTCTTGCCTGCAGGGCCTGTTGCCACGGGATTCTTCCAAGGAGGTCCCTGAAAAGGCTGAAGTTAGCTCAAAGCCACGTTGAAGACAGGGTCTCCGAGGATGAGAGATCACCTTTCAGATGAATCCTAGGGAACACCAGCAGGGAAGGGGTAGGGGAGGTGACTGCATGCCACAGGATGAGAAATGCATTCAGTGGGGAGCCAGGACTCACTTCTGGAGCATGGCTGGCACTGCCTGCTGAAGTCCTTTGCCAAGAGGCTGATCTCAGCACAGGGAGCACGGAGTGCAGCAGCCATGGCGGAGACCTGCGTGTCTCACCCCAGCTCAAAGGCTGATCGTGTCCCTCAGTGCCTCATGGAGGCAGGATGCTCACAAGTGGGTTTCTCCCAACCCCACGAGGGACAGCTCTTGCCCCAAGGGAGGGGTTTTGTGCCACTCCTGTGGCTGACAGTGAAAGTTGTGCCTGTCGTCATGTGAGCACAAAAACCCAAATGCTGGGGGGAAGAAGGCAGAACAATCACCAGCACCATTCCAGACTGCCCAAGTAAGTCTCTGCCAACATGGACTTCTGAGGGGTAAGAAGCTGATGAACCAGTCTGCCTAAATATTTAATGGGAAGAGCTTATTGCTAATCCAGAGATACGATCTTCAAAGGATAGTGTTGGACAAATGTTCAAGAGGTCAGCACTCAGCAACCACAGTCCTGAGTTGAATGCTGACAGAGGGACTGCCCATATGCATCCTGCCATGGAACCCCATTCAGTCTGTGTTTGGACTGTTCTTGGACATTAAACATTCACATTAATGCACGGACACTGAGCTAGACAGGTCTTGTTATTGCTTCCTGAGTGGGCACTGCCAAGAGGTGTCCTGGAAAAGGGGTGACATTAGGGACTCAAGAAGCAATACGGCACTGAGTAGTTCCTAGACACCACAGTTCCCAGCAGGGCTCATGGTGGAGAAAAGCAGGCTAAATACTCCCCAAAGAATGAAAAGGAGTCCACAAAGAAGAATTCAATAGATGGAGGGACCACATCTCCTCATTCCAGCATCAAAGATGTGGGGTCACCACTGCTGGACAGGTAGGTGGTCCAGCTAACACCAGAGGCCTTGGGCTGTGCTTCCCACACCAAGAAATTGCTGAGGCAAAGGACCCATGTTGCATATCCTGCCAGAGAGATCTTGGAGGCTGTCAAACTGGTGGGGGAACAGAGCCTCTTGCTGGTGATACAATTCACCAGGGAACAGCATCTTGCACGTGTGGGTGGCGGAGATTTCGGTTTCACTGCAAATGGAGTCCTGGCAGGCAGTGTGGGACCAGGCTCCCCACGTGTCCTGGGACACGGGTGTCTAGCAGCACCTACTGTTCCTCTGGGCAACGACTGCTCGAGGCAGAGATGTCAGTCCTTCTGTGCTTCACACCTCAAATCTCTCAGGGTATGTACTCTGCAGCCTTGTGGGCTCCTTAAGCAGTACCAAGGCAAAGGTATACACGTCCTGGATTGTGCACAGGGGAAGCCAGAAGTTGTTGGCCACTCTCAGAACTCTCCACAGGCCAGAAAGAGCAGAAAACATTGCAAGGACACCTCCAGGAAAGGGGATTTGCATGAAACAGAAGAGCCTCCCAGCACCATAGGAAGTGATCCCTGATCTACTGCATGTGAGGCATCATCACTTGAAAGTAGAAGACTGAAATATTAAAATATTTCCTCTGGCTTTATCTCTTTTAGGTAGAAAAATAAAGAGCAAAGAGGGAAAGGAAATGGAAACAGTTGAGCAAGGTGGCATGGAGGTGAGGGCCATGGCAGGCACTGAGGCATGCACCTCCCATCCCCCTGCACACCCATAGGCACCCAGGGCTTCTGCTACTTCCCAGCACCCTGCTGCTCCTGTGAAACACCTTCCCAACTTCCTGCAAGAAGTGAAGATGGTAGTCAGGAGTTGGAGTCCAGCCACAGCAGACCACAGGCTGAGGAACTGCCATTCCCCAGCAGCAGCAGTGCTCCACCTGCGCCCTGATTTCCTATTTCCTGCTCAATTCTCCTGCCATTTGCAGGGACTCCCCTCCCTGCCAGCTCTAACCAGCCAGCTCAGCCCCTGCTGAAATGCCAACACATGCCCTAACACATCTTGCAGGCACGGGCAGAGCACCTCACCCTGCCCAAACATGGACACTGTGTGCTGGGGTGCATGGATGCCACAGCGCTCCCAGCTCAAGCACCCGGCAGCATCAGCCACCCAGGTCACACTTACAGAGGAACTCTTGTATCCCTAAGCCCCCATTTTATCTTCCATACCTAATCTTAGAGATGATCCAAAACCTCTGCTGCCAGGTACTTTCTCTTCCCTTCAGTACCTTTAGTGAGGAGCACATTTTTCTCTGGAGCTTCATCTGCCTTGGCTATGCAGCCTGTGTCCATTTCTCAGTGATCCCACTGCCTTTCTGGATCGCACTGCTTGCTCCCTCCTGACACCCTGCCAGACCCCAGCCTCCTGTCACCATCACCGGAGGAGCAGGAGCTGCAGGCAGCTAGGAAAATGCTACAAGAGATGGTGGGACAGGGGATCCCCCACTGCAAGGTGGGATATGGGACTGAGGGCGGGCAGGAAGGTGCTCTGGGATGCCCTGGTGTGGCAGAGGAGACCAGGCAACAGGAAGAGGAAGGTTCACAAGTCACAAGCCAGGATCAGCTTCATTTCCAATCCCTCAGCCTCTGCATCGATGATGCTCCAGGTCAAAAACAAGGCAGCCTATGCAGCAGCAGTGCCTGTCGAGGGCCAGTGGCTCTCACAACAGGGATCTCACCACTGTCCCATCTGCCAGTCCCATCTGGCATGCCCAAGGGATGGGACTGTCCCATGGGGGGACCCACTGACGTGGGCTTGGTGTCTGATGGAGGACAGCCCCACCTCAAGCCACGCATCGCCCGCAGCAGCACAGGGAGAGCCCACACCCAGCGCAGCTGTAGAAAAGGAAATTGTCCCATTTAATGACCTCGCCCCCGTAACACAGACGTGAGCGCATCGCCGACGGGCGGCAAAGCAAAGTGCACAGTGAGCAGGACTCAGCCCCCGCCCTGGAGAAGGCGTGGCAGGGCTCGGGATGCCCGGCACGGCGTGGGGACCAGCCAGGTGCCCGGCCAGCAGCAAGGACAGGGAGAGCCCTGGGCTCGGTCCAGTTGGCACCAGTGTCAGGTCCAGTTTGCAAGGAGGTACGGCTCTCGTTCGGCTCCGTGTAGCGCAGGGAGGGCAGGGGCAGGTCAAGTGTACCAGGATGGAGGCTAGAGGAGGTGGGTCTGGGGGCGCCTGGGAGCAGGTCCTGCAGAACGCCACCACGGCAGGTTTGGAGCCTCCCTGCCCGAACCATGGTTTAACCAAAGCAGGGAAAGGGAATAGAGAAGGGGCTGAAGGCAGAGCAGCCCGGGCAAGGGCCCTCAGGTCTATCTAGCTATTCCCATTTGCAAGGTATCCAGTGAGGAGGTGTGTGGGATCTGCCAAGCACCCCAAAATGGGAGTGAGCCTGGGCGACAGACGTTTACCAGCGGTTCCACGTCCCTGACAGTCTCTCCCAGGTGTGACTCAGGCACCCCCATGCCAGGAAGGGGGTCCAAGAGAGCAGGGCCTCCCCTCATTATCTGATGGAAGCATCGCTGGGGGGATCACGGTCAGATTCCTCGCTCTCCTCATTCGGGGCTGACTCGCTGTTGGAGGTCGGGGTGAAGGCAGGGGACTTTCTGCAGAGAAGAGTAAAGGGCAGTAGTCAGAGCATTGCTCAGGGGGAGGGAAAGGACCCAGTTTGGTGTGGGCAGGGGTCACCAGAGCAAGGAAGAGAGAAGCTGAAGTGCCCTTGTGCTCCTTGGGGCATGTGTGGGTCTGCAGGAATCCCTGGGTGCTGGGAGGGTGTTTCTGAGGACACTGAGCAAGAGCACGAAGCAGAGCTGGAGGAGATGCTGGAGGGCCGGGCCCACAGCAGGACCCTGGCAAGGCATGTAAGGCTAGGGGTCTGTGAAAGTCCACTACAGGGGTCCCCAGCCTGGAGCCACCCTGGCTCCACAGGCTTTTGGGGACTTACATGGTATCACTGCACAATGGCAGCTCCTCTCTCCATGGGGGTGTCTGGCTTCACCTGTCAAAGTTGACTCCCGTGTGTTGCCTACCTTCTGCAGAGGTGGCACCATGACCTGTGTGAAAGCCAGCCAGGAGTCCAACAGCCTCTGGGAACTGCCCTCTCTCTGTGCCACATGAGGGCAGGGCAGGAGCACTACCCAGCCCTTCAGCTCCCTCTCACCACCACCCTGGCTTCAGACCCAGAGCACGAGTATCCCGGCTCTCCTGCTGAAGCTCACCTGTCCCCAGACTGGGTGATGAGCCGCCGGCAGGTCTCCATCTGCACATCCAAGCCTCGCTTCATGCTGCACATCTCCATGTACTCGTGGAGGTGCCGGTTCATGTCATTCTTGGCTGTGGCCAGTTCCAGCTGGGCAAGGGAAACAGTGCAGAGATGACCCCAGGGCATGTGGTGCAGGGCAGTGGGCATGGCCAGATCCAGGGCTGTCGCCCACATTACCAGTGACCTGCTCCAGAATTGTGTCTCCCTCCCCCAGGGACCCACTCCCCCATTTCACACCCTTCCATGCCATGTCCTCCCCATCTCCTCCTTCTCCCACCTCTATTTGGTCGATGGTTTCCTGGTACTCCTTCTCACGGCTCTTGAACAGTGACTCCGTGTCCTTGATCACCTTCTCCAGGCTGTCGTCCTGCTGCTGAGGAGAGCAGACAGCAGGTTTAGAGGCGGGGAAGCGTCCAACATGAGAAACCAAAGGCAAGAGAGAGACAAATCAGAGAAAGAACTGGCAGCACTGGGAAAAGAGGAAGAAACATATACAATGTAGTACAAATAAGACATGAGTCAGTCCTGCCAACATGGACTTGAGAGACTCAGGACTCGCCACACTGGGCAGTGACCACATCAACCCGAACAAGCCCAGCATCGCACTGAAGATTTGGAGAACACAGACCATTCCCGAGCATGACACATCCCCAGGGGACTGCCAAGGGCCAAAGATTTGGGATGACAAGGGCTTTGGCCAGACACTGAGGCCTCTGTTGGGGCAGTTTTGCTGCACAGTGGGTAGGTGGGCTGAAGAACATGAACAAGGATCACCAGAGACCAGTCCAGCCAGAGGAAGTCTTCTCTTCTGGATGGGCTGTGGCTCCCCCAATGTGTGTGCACCCTTCCCTCAGCACATCCCTCAGGCTACAGGTCCCTGGCCCATCTCTAACAAGGAGAGCTCGACAGGGATGCTGTAATGTATTCATGCAGAAAAGGTAGGAAAGATCTGTACAGGCCTGCAAAGGGAAAGGGGCTGAAATCTGGTCTTTGAGAGAGCATCTCCCCAGGCTCAGGCAGGACCAAGTGTCCCAACCCAATGTGACCTCAGGGCCCTGACACCACTGTTACCTCCCCCTGCACCTCTGCCGCTGCAATGGCGTATCCAGAGAAGTCCTCCCAGAGGAGCAGTGTTTCTTCTGTCTCCTCCCACGTGAGGCTGTCACAGTCATCCTCAAAGTCATATTCTCTCCTGGGCACAAGGGAACAGCACATCAGCACCCAGCAGGAGAGCCATGGCAGGCAGGGGGCTGTGTCAGTGCCAAAGCCTTGCTCCCGCTCACTGCAAGGCTGCAGCTCTTGGCAGTCAGGGTGAACTCAGGTGTGCCAAACCCAAGAGCTGACAGGGAAGGGGCTGGCTTTATGGTCAGGAGCCCCCAGCAAACTCAGGCACAGACTCCCAAAAGGCGGGAAGGGGGGCAAGAGGAGGGGAGTTGGACCAGCTCCCTCTCAGCAGGAGTGGGCTCAGGTCTCCCAGGGGGTCAGTCCCACTGTGCCACAGAGCACAGGGTGAACATATTCCACAGCAGCATCTCCCATCTTGCCCTCGCCTGGGAAGGGAAGCCACAGACCACCCTTGCCCTCCCCATCCCGGGACCAGCAGGGAGCCTGGTCCTGGAGCCTGGCTCAACACCGCGGGCAGAGATGCACGGCAGCCGCACTCACAGCTGGTTCAGCATCCTCTGCATTTCCTCATTGATACTCATGGCCGTGGTCTCATCCTCCTCCTCCTCATCAGGCTTCCGGGAGGCATCACTCTCTGACAGCGAGGTGTCCTCGTCGCTGACCTGCTTGCGCTCCCGCTTCCGCCCCACCGAGGCTGGGACCTTAACGGGAGACAAGTGCAGAGACTACAGAAACGAGGCCGGGTCCGAGGTCAGGAGCAGGGAGTTGGGAGGAGATGGAGGGGAAAGGAATGGTGGAGGGACAGAAAGGCAGGGAAAGAGAGAAAGACAGAAATAAAGGAAGGAAGAAAAGAGAGAGAGAGAGAGAGAGAGATGGGCTCATTATGATCAGGTTAAAGATGGGTGCAATGGATAAAACATGGTTTTAGCATTTTCTAAAATTAAAACTAAGCAACTAAAGATGGAATCTGTGAATCTGATGAGAAAAAACAATGTGGTTTTACTGCAGAAAAACTCAAATCACCCACCACCCCAGTCCAGAGACAGGGAAACACAGTGACAGAAACAGGAAAAAAGAGACAGTCTGAAAAAGGTGAAATATGTCAATATTTATAGTCCAACCTTTTTTATAGAAAGTTTAAAATTTGTAAAATTTCTCAACTGAATGGAACTAACCAGTTGCTTCTGTAGGGACAAAGAGCGAGACAGAAAGGCAGCAACATCCAGAAAGAGAAAAGAGACAGAGACAGAGAAGAGAGACAGAGAGAAGATGACGGAGAGGGGAAGGGGAAGGAGAGAGATGGAGTTAGAGACAGACGCTCAAGCAACTTGTCTCCCTCCTGCAGCTGTTCCCCTACCACTGTGGGGTCCCCAGGCCCAACACAACAGGTCAGCAAGAGGTTGAGGGGACTCTAGATGTCCAAAGCAACATCTGGAGCTTTCCACCTCCCCTCTGTGCCCTTTTGCCTGGTCCTCCCGAGAGAGACAGAAAGCAAGGGACCACAAGGAGCAAGGGCGAGGGTGACCAAGCATCTCCCCTGGCAGGGGGCTGGTGTTGTCTCTTCTACCTCCTTTGGGAACTCTCCTCCCCAGAGCTGGTGGCTGAGTCTGGAGCAGCAGCAGGCGCTTCTCACCTGAAACATCTTGATCATGTCCTCGCAGTTCCGCTGCTGTGCCACATCACACAGCTTGGCAGTGATGTCGATGCGACGGCAGATGTCCATGTCCACCTTCATGGCCTTCTCCTGGATCTTGGTGTCCAGCTCCGTGATGTTCTGAACCCACAGCACCACAGAAAGGGCACAAAGGAGGAATATTAGGAAAACATGGCAGTCAGTGCCCCCACTTTCCCCCTCATGCAGGACTGCTCCCACATCCCTACTTTGCTCACTGCACCCCGGACCAACCCTGCCAGCGCTGGATGGGCCCCAACAAGGAACTGCTTTTCTACACAGCCAGACCACTTGGGTAGGACACAGCTGTGGGGTCAGAGAGGTATTAGGGACTCACATTGCTCATCAGTCCCTTGAAGACAACAAGCTCTGCCTTGAGCTGCTCCACCTTCATGGCCAGCTCCTCCTGGCACGCTTCAGCCTCCTGGGCTTCCTGCGCCAGGGAGAGGGAGATGTGCAAATCAGCACCAGTGTGGGGCAGATGGGGTGCAGGGGAAGGGGGGACAGCGATGCTCACCTCCTGCAGCTCAGTCACCCTGTCCTGAAGCTGGACACGCACCGTGTACTCCTCTTCCCATCTAGGGAGACAAACGCCGGTCAGATCCCATCGGCCTCGCCTCGCTGGCTGCCAAAGGGAGAGGACAGAGCAGCAGCTGCTCACCCCAAAGCTATCCGAGAGCGGGGCATGACAGCACCGGGGCGGGAAGGAGAACGTGCCCAGGAATGCATAGCCTCTTGTTTTCAGGCCATGGCAGCTGCCAAGCCCACTGGCCCCCCCGGCCACAAGCCCTGCCCCAGCACGGCCGCCCGCCCTGCGATGGGGGGAGCTGGGGACACCGACCGCAGGCTCTGCACGGCAGCTGCGCTGCAGGCCCTGCCACACTGGGGCTGGCCCATGGCCCATCACAGCCCACTGGCCTCTCCATCTGCCCCCGAGCCCCACAGCCCTGGGTGACATCAAGTTCAGCTCCAACACTCAACAACCAGTTTGCAGATATACTGCAGAGTTGCCTCCATCTACATCATTTTTGCGACCACATTTGTGTGCCTGCAGTGTTGCAGCTCAGGCAATCCAGAAGCACAAACCTGACCTTGACACCAAACCACCTCACAGCGTGAGTGACCACCATGTGCATGAAGGGCTGCTCTTCTGCCTGTCCCAACGAAGAGGGCTGCCCTGTGCCAGGCCACGCTGCCCAGGCAGGGACACAAGACTCCTTGGCTCTACTGCTGGATAACAGGTTGGATTAAAGGACACTGTTTTATCCCACAAGGAAGCAGAATGGATTGTGCCACTTTACACCAGGCTGTCCAGTGGGTATTAGGCTCTGCAGCTTTGCAAAAAGTGGAGCTGCAAGGCTCCTGGCCTTGCTGTGCAAAGACACATCCCCATGCAATTATTATATTATATTTCACTGCATGAGATCAACATCTTGGGTCACGCTGCAGTGTTGGCCCAGCCCATGGTCTGTTGGGAGGCCATCAAGCCGTACTGCTCTTGGCTAAATGACGATCCCATGGAGCATGGGGGTTGGCATGCGCTGCGGTGCGGCATGGGGCAGGGCTGCTGCATTCTTACCCAGCTCCTGGCTCTTCTGGGAGAGCCAGATTTTTCTGAGAAAGCAAGATCACTCTGGGAAAGCAACCAGAGCTGGGCCCTTCCTGGGGCTGTGAGCTCTGGTTTCTATTTAATGCCTGTAAGCACCAACACAGACACTGCGACTCTGCACAAGGATGTGAAAAATCTCTCACTTACTGACACCAAGTTTGAACAATAAATCCTAAGGCCTAGGAGGCCAGAAAGCATATGAAAAGCCCTCACATTTGTTATCTCGGGGTATCTGGACAATCTGACAACATGGGAGAGCCCTGGCTTGTGAATTTCTAAGCTCTTAAAGCTAGCAACGCTTCTCCTTACTCTAACAAGGACAGAAGTGTGCACTCCTCGTGTTGGTGTTGGATCCATACCACAGCTTCAGAAGGGGAATCAAAGAGTGTTCCCATCCCTTTGGGGGAAGAGAGATGAAGCGAAAAGGAAGGAGAAAGTTAAAAGGTAGAATTGCCCTTATATGGGAACTGCTCAAACAAAGCCTCCCTCCCCAGGGACAAAAACGCCTTCCACCACAAGAAAAAAATTTCAGCATCTTTCTCAGTCTGGCACTGCCTCTTTTTTGGTCCCCGCCTCCCTGTGGGTCTCTATATAGCCCAGACTCACTGGGGACATAAAGCATAGCTGCAAATCCTGGTAAGAGTTCATTGCACACCAATGCTACAGAAGACGAGTGCAGGTCACATAAACACCGACTTAAAAGGCAGGAGAAAACAGCGATTCACCCCACAAGGGACAAAGCCGTGCACCCATCCATTGCAAACCTCTTCCCTGCTCATCTCCTGCCTGGCTCCTTCTCCCCTGCTCTCTCCTGCAATGCACCACTCCTAATAATAACCTGCCTGCAGCGCTGCACCCGCAGCCCCGCACGGCCGCCAGCCGCCGCCAGGTCGCTGCCAGCTGGAAGCGAGGCTGCCCCACACAACCCCACGGCCACCAGTGCCCACCAAGAGGAGATGGGGGCCCTTCCTGCACTGCTGCAAAGCAACAACCTCCCCAAAGGCAGACAGCGAGGGCAGGAGGGTCCCAGCTGCAGGCGGACCTGACCATCTCCTTGCCAGCTATGGGACAGCCCTCCCAAAGGACGTGAAAAGATGCAGTGCTGTCCCTGCCAGGTGTGTCCCTTCAACAAGTTCACTTAGCAAAATAAACAATTCCCCCATCTTTAAAAATCCTGCTCACTGCAGCAGGCACTGGGGTGCTTTACCCCATCCTGCAGGGTCAGGGCACACCAGGGCTTTGGGCTGCTCTGGGCCTGAAGCTCCACTTATCCCCCTCTTGCCACATCTGAACTATGTTTGAGCTTACCTTAATGGGGAAGGCCCTGCAGCCTGGCACAGCTCCTTGGAGGGCAATTACAACAACAAAAGACCTTCTTGAAGCATTTTAATAAACAAGGGGGCTTGTAAGAATGATGGAGAGACTTTTTACCAGACCTTTTGCCTGCGGTGACAAGAGGCAAAGGTTTTAAACTGAAAGAAGGTAGGTTTAGATTGGACATAAGGAAGAAATTTTTATGATGGCGGTGAGACACTTGGAGCAGGTTGCCCAGAGAAGATGTGGATGGCCCATCACTGGAAATGTTCAAGGTCAGCACTTTGAGCAACCTGATCTAGTGAAAGCCCACAGCAGGGGGATTGGACTAGATAATCCCTAGAGGTCCTTTCCAACCCAAACCACTCTGTGACTCTAACGCACTGTGTCATAGCACTACTCACTCCACACCTCCAGCGTGTCCTTGCAACATCCAACATAAGAACTACTTGTGAACACAAGCAGTAGATGTAGCAGACAGCACAAACGTGATGAGACTCCCAGCTCCCCAGCACTTGGCAGGTCTGTATGATACAGGCACCCTTTGCCCCTATCCAGGCCACCTAATTTCAGTCTGCTCCTCCCAAGTGCTGCTCCTGTGAGCCTCTCTCCTGCTGCTGCAACTATTCTCATCTCTCCCTATGGTCCCCACACCCCTCCTGGATCCCTGACTTGAATTTCAGGCCCTGCATATCCAGAGGGAAGCTCCTGCTGCACTGCTCCAAGTGTTGTGGGATGCACAATGGCAACACTGTCCTGAAAAAAGCACAAGCTCCAGCACCCAAGCCATGGGTCAGAGAACTGGGAAGTCCTGTGTTAATATGGGCTCTTCCATCTGTCTCCAGGCAGGTGGCAAAGGCATGACACCAGCTGCACTGTTCCCATGGCAGATCACAGCCCACCATGGCAGGGAACTCTCAGCTCCCAAGGGATGTCGGTGTCAGCCCCCAGCATGAAGAAGGGTGTGGAAACGGGATCCTCCTGTCCCATTCCCCTGTTTGGGACCTGGCTGTACCCGTCAGAAAGTTCCCAGTGCTGGATAGGGTCTGGGGGTGGGGTCTGCTTTCCCCCAGCTCCTGGTAACACACTCCAAAAATAGATCCCACCAATAACATTGGTTCATGGCAGCTTGTGGTGCCCCCCCTGCTCACCCTCAGCGGTCCCTCCGTCACCCCCTCTGTAGGAGCTTCCCTGAAGCTCACTTGCCAGAGAGGGACAACGTGGAAAAGCTCTCCGTTCTCCCAAAGTTTCAGCAGCACCA
Source organism: Aphelocoma coerulescens (assembly GCF_041296385.1). Lineage (NCBI taxonomy): Eukaryota > Metazoa > Chordata > Aves > Passeriformes > Corvidae > Aphelocoma > Aphelocoma coerulescens. The sequence continues at coordinate 94,021,833 of NC_091013.1, read as the reverse complement.
ACAAACCCAACTTGATCCTCTCTGGCTGACCCACTTTGAGGCTCAAGCTCTCCTGGCTAAAAAATTGGCTCTAGCTTCCCACTGTTCGATCTGAAAATGCAAGGCAAGGAGTGCTGCTCCCCTCTGGAGAAGGAGCCTGCCCACTGGCTTAAAAAAAAAGGCCTTAGGTACATGCAGCAGTTGGTGGGAAAGAAGAGATGCCAACTCTTCCTTTCCATGTGCCGTGCTCAGTGCCCTCGCAGCATCTGACAGGCCAGTTTGCTCAGCCTAAGCCTTATAAAGCCAAAAGCATAAGGTGTCATCCTGGACCCCAGCCTTGACCTTAGCACCAGAGCCCATGGCTGTGCAGAACCGGTCAGTGGCACAGTTCCCGCAGGGAGTTGGGTGTGGAATTAGAAACTTTCTAACTGCTTCTAAAGCATCATAACGTGACTTCTGAAAAACCCCAAAATCAGTCACTCGGGTGGTGTCAGTTGCCAGTGGCGCTCTCGCCCAGCCCTGTGCTCTGACCCCGCGATCAGCCCCAGCCTGATCTCATCCTACGTGCAGATCCGGGAGCAGCCTCGGAAACCGGCCTGAAACAAAAGCGGTGCCCGTGCGCGGCGGGAGCAGCGGCCACCCTGCACAGGAAAGAAGAACCGGCCAAGAGATTAACTTTACATTCTGCTTCACCCTTCTCCAAGGCACATACCAAGCCACAGCTATTTTGGGTCGGGAGGAAAGCCCCCGAGGAGTGGGGTGTCCCGCCCTGGCTCTCTGCTGCTGAGGGGCCAGCTGGAGCGCACTGGCGAGGGAAAGGGCCTAGGGGAGCCAGTCATCCTGCTGAGGGGCTTCTCCACCCCTTCTGACACGTCCGGAGAACTTTTCTCTTCCCAGCAGCCTTTTCCAATCCAAACCCGCTCACTGCTGCATGTCCACCTTCCTCACCTACTTTCAGGCTGCTCCTCCTTCCCAAGCATTTCCAGATCCCTTCGCTTTTACAACACAGCTCCTAGAGTCATTCCTCGAGTTATTCCTTCCCTGCTTGGAAAGGCATTTCTAGTCCCTCATGCCAGGTTGGTAAGATGGAAAAAGGCTGGACGAACATCCGTAGAGAGTTCACACACCAGGTAGCAAGGGAGGAGACACAGGCACAAACAAATGCTTTCAGGGGTCCACATTGTTCCTCATGCTGCCTGCAGCCCGTGCTCCCGAGAAGTCTGGCCAGGACTGTCGCCTTCCCTCCCTGCTTCTCCCGCACACCGCCCACCGGGTAGAGCCCTGCAGCCGCCCCGGCGATGGTTTCGGTCCCTCGGGGATGCCGCCGGTGCCCCTCCCTCCCGCCGCCCCTTCTCACCTGCGCTTGTACTCGTCGCGCTCCCTCTTCACCTTGGCCAGCACGTTGTAGAGGGCTCGGATCTCGGGGGTGATGGTGTCGATCTGCACACCCACCCCGTCGGGGTGGACCCAGGAGACGCCCGGTCCCTGCACCAGGGTGGTCTCGGGCCCCGGGCCGAGCCGCCGGGCTTGCGAGAAGGACCAGATGGTGCCGGGCATGAAGCGGGAGCCGGCGGAGAAGGCGGAGGGCTGGCCGGGACCACCGGGACGGGAACCGGGGGACCCCAGCGCCCGGGCCGAGCCCAGCCCCAGCCCCAGCCCCGGCCCCAGCCCCAGCCCCAGGGTGCGGATGGGACCCACGAAGCCGGTCTGCACCGCCTGGTCCCGGCGCGGGGGTCCCCGGCCGCGGCCGCCCGCCCCCTCCTCCAGCGCCTGCTGCAGCTGCTTCTCCAGCTGCCGGTTGCGCCGCTCCAGCTCGTGGACCTTGGCCAGGAAGCAGCGGAACCGCAGGTTCAGCGTCTTGAGGACGCTGATGTTGGAGCCCAGGTCGTTGCGGAGGGCCATGGCGGCGGGCGGCGCGGGGAAGGGGCCGGCGGGCGGCTCCCCGGCCAGGGGCTCGGCGGCGGGCGGCGGCGGCAGCTCGGGGCCCGCCAGCCCCTGCTGCTCCTGCGGCAGGAGGAAGAGGTTGGGGCCGAAGAGCGGGTTCATGGCGGCGGCGGGACGGGGCGGGGAGCGCCGGGCGGGGGGGATGCGCCCGGCCAGCCCCGGCGGCGGGGGCGCGGCTTCCGCTGCGGCGGGGATGCGGCGGCGGCGGCGGCGGCGGGCTCCGAGAGCCGCCTCCGCTCCCCTCCGCGCCCCGCCGCCGGCCCCGGGCGGAGCGAGCAGAGGAGGGGACACGGCAGAACCTCCCTTTCCTCTGCCGGCCCCCCGCCTCTCCCCCCGCCGTGGGGCGGCTCGGCCTCCCCGGAGGGTTTCGGGGCGCCCCGGGGCGAAGGGACGCGGCCGGGTCCAGCAGGATTCCCCGGGGGAAAGTCCCTCTCCGGAACCGCTAGCTGAAGCCCCGCCTGGTACCGATTCCCGTAACTAGCCCAGCCGCAACACAGTGTGCCTCTGCCTCCTAATTTTTAATATTTTATTATTTTTTGCATAGAATTTAGTGCTTTCCCAGAGCTGCCTCCCCTTAAAGAGGGCATAACTTTGCCTCTGCACCCCCAAACCCTCTCGTTATCCTCGCTCGAGCCCGCCAGGACAGCCCTGCCCTTGCTGGGCCAGCAGCCCGCCTACGGGGAGCTGCCGCTGGACAATGGCTAGCCAGCGGGCAGAGGAGGCTGTGTGGAGGCAGCCTCTCAGATGTCATGCTTGGCTTGCAAGTGGCTTCCTCCTTCCTTGTTCACAAAGCAGCCTCGGGTCTTGTTTCATGTCCCTCATTTTAGCCTTCTTTAGGTCATTCCCTCTTACCCCTGACCCCGACCCCAGGTGAATTTTGCAAAAAGCGCTGGCGTCGCCCCTCACCCCGTTATCTGGTGTGAGGAGACTGCGCACAAATCAATCCCTACATAAATATTTTATGGATGTGGACACCTGTGTTCCCTTGCTGTCTGTGTGCTCCTGGCCCGTTCCCCCAGGACTTCCAGTAAGGAGCTGAGCCGAGTGCGGTCTCAGCCGAGCCATCAGCAAGGAGTGAGCGAGCAGCGGGTTTGAATTCAAAGAGATGCCCAGCACCACACTACACTGAGCTCTGTGGAAGGAGCTGGGCGTGCTCCAGTGGGGCAGTGTGCTACAGCCCTTCCCTTGGGATCAAAGGTATGGCTCAATTCACACTGCCAGGAACTTCCCAGCTCCACTGAGGATGGCCAGCTTTGTGAGTCTTGACTGAGAGTCTACCTATTGAATCTTCCCTGCTGCTTCTCCTCTAGGGCTACAAGTCTCCTCCATCCCTCCATTACTCTTCTGCCTTCCTGGCCTGGGAGCAGGCCAAATCAAATTTGTTCCCCTCTCCTGCCTTGCTGTGTCCAGCATCAGTTATATCCTGTGGCCTGCCTGTCTCCCCTGTCCTGCCCACCACTCAAGGCTCCCCACAGCAGCCCCCAGCTGCATTTATAATACCTCCTCTCCCACTAGTAACTGTCTGCATCCCCCCAGCACACCCATGACCACTGGAACTCAGCTGGACTTCAGTCCCTCTGAGATGGGCTTAGGTTGGGAAAGAAGTGAGCTTTCCTCGTCTGTCACCTCCTTTTTAATGCTTTTCCTCTTCTCAAGCAGATGTTCCTGTGCTCTGCCTTTGGGCTGGAGAGGCTGAGCGGTGGCCAGCAGTGCTTTCTCCCAGGGACAGGAGGGCAGGAAGGCTTTCCTCATGGGCAGAAGAGATCACCATCTTCCAAAAACCAGCACTGCAACAGCAGCTGGTAGGGAGCAATGTGCCCAGCAGCAATGCTACCAAATAAACAGGGAAAAGAGAAAGATGGACAAGAGGGATCCCAGTCAAGAAGCTTGTTTTGAAGCAGCAGTGACAGCTCCAGCTCGGAAACCTCCCAGCATGTGACCTTTTAGCCACTGCTGACTCCCTCCTTCCTGCTGCCACGTCCTGTCACCCGCCCCCCACGCTGCCACAGCCTGCCAGTGTGCCTGGCAGCCTGTGCTTTCTGCCTGCATCCTCCCCCCTCACATACTCCTGGTTTTACCCCTCACACCCTTGTACCTGGGCGAGCAGGGTCAGACTGGAGGGATCTGCTGCTGCATGCAGCCAGCAAGGAGCACAGGCAAGAGCAACACCACAAACCGTGGAGCAAGTGCTTTCCCAAGCTCTGCTTGGCCTGCTCCTGTCCTGCTGGGGAAACCCAGCAAGTGGAGCTGATTAATGAAATGCCAGTGGAGGAAAGCATTGCCATCCATCAGGAAAAGCTTTTCTTACCGGGAGGCCAGCACAGCACTGGAGCAGGTGGTGGGATCTCCGTCCGTGGTGGTTCTCAGAGCTCAGCTATGCAAATCCAATGATGTGACCTCGTGCCGGGACAGCAGGGACTGGGCTACAGACCTCCAGCACCTCTTCCCACCAACACTCCTGCTGTCTCCTGGAGAGGACAGAGCCTCCTTTTTTCTCTAACTTCCCTTACTTAGGATACTTGCTGGGGTAAAGGATTCCTATTGATGCAGAAGATGGCTGGGGCAAAAGGCCGACTTATTCTAGTTATTCCTGCAGAAACCAGGGGACCACAGCACTCCTCTTCTGGGCCTCAGTCTCACTGCAGCACAGCAGCTCCTTCTCCTCATCTTCACCTCTTGGTTCACCAAACTACTGACACTTCTCCAGACCCTCCAACAGCTCCTGCCCCCAGTTTATCAGCTCAGGGTCAACAGTGGCACTGCTGGACTGCAGCTGCTGACATGCAGAGCTGCTCATTACAGCTTAAAATCATACCTGTAGCCAATGTAAGAGAAGACACTTATTCACAAACATGGTGATATTTATCTTACTTGCACAGATTTTAAGGCCAAAAAAAAAGCCCTGCATTTTCTGACCCTGTACAAAACAGGCAGTGCAAACTCTGTAGTTCAGGTCAGGTACTCGTGTGGCACTGTGTCTAATTGCTGACAGCACAGTAAAGAGATTAAGCCTCTACCACTGTCCTCCACGGGCAAATCAAGGTAGGTTCCCCAGGTGGCAACCCCCTGTTAAAATCACCTGTCTCCTTTGCATTTGCCCAGCTGTAACATCCATTGCATGGGCTCCTCCTCTCCCAGATCTCAGAACCTTTTGGTAGCTAACACGTCCTCCTTGCAAAGGTGCTTCATAGGTGAAACCTGTCCAAATCGGCTCCATAGCTTTCACAGAGGCTCTTTTTGTAAGGCATAGGTCCCATTGGTGTGTCTATACCCCTGCTCTCCTTCCCTCTGAGTACCTCTGTGGTATCTTCTCCCTTGCACCACACTGCTGAAATATTTCAGTGTAAACTCTCCAAGTCTTCCAACTTCCAAGATTCTTCACTGAAACTAACCCCTAAAATTGCTTCTATCCAACTCAATACAATCAGAGGAAGATGTTGCAATGAACACACAAGTTTTGAGCCTAGCAAAGCCATCAGCCCAGTCAGCTGCCTGGATTTGGGTGCAAATGTGGAGAAATTGGCGCAGAGGAGCAGCTGCCACCTGTGGCTGGGTGATGGCCACACTTAACAACACACAGAAATGTTCCTGTCGAACAGCAAAGGAGAGAATGGATTTTCTTGTAAAAATACACAACCACCAGTCCAGGAGGGAGTTTTGGAGCCAGGTGTTCATGAGAAGGCAGTTCTAGGCACTACTACAGCCCAGGGCCTCACGGACCTTACCTTCTCAGCACTTCCCTACTGACTCCATCAGGCAGGTGAGACCTTCTCAGGAGCTCTCCACGTCCTCCCTAGCAGGGATGGACAGCCTGGAGGAGCAAGACCCACTGATGGGACTTGGGCCATTTGTGGATTTAGCCCCTACAAAAGTGTCCATATCTATGGGTGTTATGTGCAAGGTAGTGTGTGCACAGAGATCCAAATTTCATACCCACGTCCCTGAAACGTGCAGTGCGGGATATCCTTCCTCTGGATACAGCCAGACATGAGGCAATACAACCAGAGGCTGCATGCCTGGCCCCGAGCAGACATTACAGCACATGACATCACTGGAATCAGTGACCAACCCCCGTCCCTGCTGGAGTCTCTTCTCTTTCCATTATGCACTATTGTCCCCAGAAGTCTTCCTTTTCCTTCCTGCACCACCCCAAGGGTGCAGCAGCGCAGTGCCTGCCTCTCCCTCCCGGTGTGCAGAGGGGAGCTGGCAGCTCTTTGGAGCCTGCAAGGCAGGAGCTGCCAGCTGGCTGTCTTCATGGTGCCCTGATAAGGCTTCTCCAACAAACTCTCAGTTCAGGGAGAAGGACTGGGCACAGCACAGCGGAACAGATATCACGACTTCTCTCAACCAGCTTTTAATCTATGACAGCATTTTTACCCCTCAGATCTGCTTTCAATCCTTGCTCTGCCTCAGTTCTTGCTTTGCTCTGTCTCAGCTCTTGCAAGCCACGTTATCAGCAGCTTTCAGATATTAAAACACATTAAAGGAACGTACTGAAAGGTGATCCAGCAGTCACATTTTCCAGAAATCTCAGCTTTCAGGTAACAAAAGATTCCCAGAGTAAGCAGGCAGCTGCAAGCACCAACCTAATGTGACCACAGCCTTGTACCAGAATGCAGAGGAAACCACCAAGCTTTGTCCCCCCAGCTGCTGCATCCCCAGTACTGCTTCTGAAGCGCAACAGTGGCATTTCAATGTCACACTCAACATTATCTCTCTGAGCAGCAATAACTACTATGGCTGAAATCAAGAGCAGAAGGAGATCAAACCACCAAAGGGAGATGAAAATTTCCCATCTCTTCCCAGCTATAACGAAAGGTTTGCAGACATGCCAAGCGATTGGAACAATGCTCAGCAAGAGAGAAGTTTTATTGACACAGTTAAAGCAGCAGCTATTCCTGCATTTCAGGGCTGAACTTCCATCGTATTTTGGAGATTGCTAGAAACCACACAGTTACCTTGGGATTCCAACCAGGAAAGCTGGTTTCCAAGCAGGAAAACTGCTGCTGGGGTTATCAGGATAAACTGGTTCTCAAGCTGAGGTGGCACACTCACATGGGGACCTCAGCAGGCAGTGGGACAGATCAGCATTGCTCCCGAAAGGACAGGCCCAGGGCTTAAACTGAGGTACTCTTGCTGCTTCTCTCACCAAAATTTAGGATGTATTTGATCTCTCTGAACACTTCCCAGTTTCACAGTCTTTATTCAGATGGGCGGCACTAGAAATGCAGTATTGAAGCAAAAATTCCTTCCCTTGGGTCCTATTGCACCCAGCATTCATTTAATTATTCTGAAAGGCACCGAAAAGCTTCCCTTGGAGCCTCTATATCCAGCAATCCAGACCTCACCACACAAGCCCAGAGTGAGATAGTCATGTTCAGAAGCTCCTCCCTGCCCTAATTCACTAGGGAAGCATGGGGGAAAAGTTAATTTTCAACTATGAATATATTTGGTTAATGGCTATTCAACACAAAAAAGTCAACCCCCCCGCCCCCAACAGGGTTATAATAAATAAAACACACAGATCAATAAGCCCTAAGAAGCAGAAGATAACAAGGTCTGTAACAAAGACCAGGACTCCCGAGACACTGAGAGATTGAACCATTACAGGAACCACTCAAGTGCAACCTGGAAGAGCTTCAGCCAGAAACGTCACAACTGATAAAAAAGCAGTATTATCATGGGCTGCGTGGGAAAGAGCAGATCTGTGACGGGATGTTTGAGGGTAACTGCAGGACTGTGTAAAGTTTATCATGCAATGTTTTAAGGAAGATTATGGGAGCAAAACTGACTATGGGGTGTTGAAGGGAAGGATCGAAGGAGGAGAAAGGGAGGCATCAAATCAGGGAGAATTGAGCATGGGAAATGGAGAGAGGAATAAATAGAAGGAGCCAGTCACACGGAGATTGGCTGCTGGTCAGCGTGCCTGTGTGGCTGAGCCCTGCTCCTGATTACCACCATCTGTCCTGGCCTGGCCTTAAGCTAATCCCAGTCATTTCCTCTGCACGCATGCACACTGGTGATCCATTAGCTAACTGCAAGCTGGACTAGCCCCTAAGTAGGAAAAGAGGTCTGAAAGCCTGGCACCAGACAGACCACAAGCCTGAGGAGCAGCTGCCAGTGACCCACTAAAGTGTGGGCAGACAATCCACCAGCATAGTCCAGGTTTGATGGGCCAGGGAGCAAGAACAGGATTAGGCATTTTTTGTATTTCATGTTCTGTGAGTTCTGTGTTTCCCTGGGCACTCACCACAGCAGTTTTGCTCAGTTTCTGCTGACCAGTCTGTGCCTGGTGGCACAGACACACCTGGCTGTGTGGGAAAGCTGCAGCCTCACACGTAGCAGAGCAAGACATTTAAATAGAAACAGCCCAGACCACTGCTTGCTATGTCTTAAGGAGAAGCAGCTGCATCTGGGTAAACAGAGAAAGAACTTGACTGTACAGCTCCACAAACCAACAGCAAATCCCTGCTCAAGTCTGGGAGGCCAAGAACTGAGAGTCTGCTGGGGACCAGAAAAACGGTGAAACAGGGACAGTCACAAGAGTGAACTAAGTGACAACAGGGAACTAGGGAACCACTGGGCTAAAGCCTTGCCCAGACAAAGCACTCAGCTGACAGCTCCACACAATACAGCCTTCATGCAGGCAGCAAGGACTTCAGCTCCCACTGCTGCTTCACAAACATCCCCGTTGTAGGGAATAAGGACAGACACCAGAAATGCCAGAGCATCAGCTGGCAGTGAAAGGGGTTTCTGCTGCAAAGGAGTACAGGGACACAGCAGAATTCTGTATTACATGTTCCAAGGGAAAAGGACAAGACTTGAGCAAGAGTATAAAACTTTTAATGGGTCAGTGCATCAGTCCTTGATGCAGAGGGAAAGGAGCAAAGGGGGCTATCACTGTCCCAGGTGCTCAGAGCTGCAGAGATGATCTGCACAGAGCAGCAGTGGTGGGTACACACAGAGCAGCAGCAGCCTTTGCTCTCCAAGGAAGGGACCAACACCTGGAAAAGCAGTTCCTCTCACTGTCCATTCGCTTTCACTCTATGCTTCTTCTTCCTGGTAGGGACTTTAGGCCGCATCATTCTGGGAGAAGGCCGGACAGCCTTCAAGGGTCTCCTCTGTGCCTGCAATGAACGTTTCTTCTTCAAAGCAGGTTGTGGCAGCTTCTGCTCTTTGTCAGCTTTTGATCCCTCAAGTTTCTTCTTTTTTGGCGGAGGCTCCGTGATGGTATCGGGAACAGCAGACGGAGCTGCCGCTTCCGCAGCAGGCTCTTCATCTGAAACGAGAGAAAGGTGCTTGAGAAGAACCCGCGTGGCTTCTGTGGGGGAAGCAGCCTGCGAGGGCAGGCCCAGCCAGCTCAGCTGAGCTCCAGCACCACGTTACCTTTCTGTGCCTGTGGGATGGCATTGGAGAATTTCTTGAGCTTGGCAATGAAGAACCCATCCATATTGTGCGTGTGGGGGTAGAAACGCCGCGTGGACTTGAGGGACGGGTGGAAGCGACGGTCCTTGAACCTGCAGGAGGAAGTGGAGGGAGGAGTGATACAACACCTCTGCTCAAACCTGGCCACCAAGGAGCAGTCACATGTGCAGCTTGTGACCTGGCACGCACCTGGTGAAGCCTTCCTTGCCGAAGTCCAGGCCTGTGGCCACCAAACGGACGTTGCGTTTCTTCAGGGCATAATCCACAACCCACTCATTCTCCTCCACCTGCCAGAGGCTAAGCATTAGGATCCAAAACTCACTGTCTCCTGAGGAGGAGATGACCACAGCAGATCATGGTAGAAGGCACTTACCATGACAGAGCAAGTGCAGTAGACAATGTAGCCCCCTGTCTCTGAGGCAGCATTGACTGAATCTATGGCGCTAAGAATCAGCTCCTTCTGCAGGTGGGCACAGCGCACGATATCCTTCTCATCCTGAAAGAGAAAGAAAGGTTAGGATGCCACAGGCACAGGGAAGCACCCCAGGCCTCTGCTGTGGATGAGGGGATGATAGGAGAGCAAAGCACATATAATATACAAGTCTGGAGTCTTCAGTAAAAGTAATCTCAAAAAACTAGCCCTGGTACAACACACAAAATAGGAAAGAAAAGGAAAAATGTATTGTAGGTATCTCTCAAGAATAAAGCTGCCCCAAAGTCCTTCCTCTCGTGACTCATACTTCAGCCTGCACTGGTCACCCACCTTGTTGGTTTTGACAGCAGGATCCTTGGAAATGACGCCTGTTCCGCTACAAGGAGCATCAAGCAAGACACGGTCGAACCCTCCAAGCACCTACAGGTAGATTTACATGTGGAATTATGCTTACAGGTGGGGACTCAACACAAGGCCAAGACTAGAAGGGGAACCAGAAGACTGGGAAGGCAGGAAACACCCCTCCTCCCTCCTCCCTGTCCACCTGCCTGCCTCTGTATCAAATAACAAACAAACACACTCCCCCCAGCAGCTCTGCTCATCCTCCTGTGACAGGTGACTTTGGAGAACACGGCTTCACTGAAGGGACAGCACAGCAGCTCTAGGTAAGCACTGTGAACAGGAACATACCTTGGGGAACTGGCGTCCATCGCAGTTACTCACGACAGCATTGGTGACTCCCAGCCGGTGCAAATTCCCTACCACGCTGCGTAGCCGCTCGGCACTGCTGTCGTTGGCCAGGATCATCCCTGTGTTCTTCATAAGCTGAGCTGCCAGAGGGCAAAACACACCAGCAAGGGGCTGAAAACCTCTTGTGCTTTTGTCTGCACTGATAGCCATCCCCTCCTTTCAGTCCCCCTCTATTCCCCCTTTCTGTGCAGAGCAGTGGAAACTCCTCACTTGACAGAGCATCCCTCCCAAGACTCCAGGGTGGTACCTATGTAGCTGGTCTTGCCTCCTGGGGCACAGCACATATCCAGGATGCGCTCATTCTCCTGTGGGGCCAGTGCCATGACGGGGAGAAGACTGGAGGCTCCTTGCAGCATGTAGTGTCCAGCCAGATACTCTGGAGTGGCACCTGGGGAGGGAAGGCAGCACAGAAGAAGATGACACATGAAAGAAAGGGAAACAGGAGCAGCTGAGCTCAGCCCTGCACGGTAAAGGTGATCTCACCGATGGGCACAGTGGAGTCATAAATAACAAGTCCCGTTTTTGACCACTTCCCCAAGGGGTCAAGATTCACACCACGGTTGATTAGAGCCTGCAAGACAAGGAGAAGGGACTGAGACGCTGCTCCGTGGGACAGGCAGTGCAGGACACAGCCACTGGCCCCTGCTCACCTGTGCCAGGTCTCGCCGCCGCGTCTTCAGTGTGTTGGTGCGAATGGTGACAGGGCGGGGAACCTCGTTAGCCTCCAGGAAGTTTATCAGCTGGATGGAAGACAGGACAGAGAACAGAGATGAAAATGAATTCTCAGGGAGGCAGCCAAACCTCCATGGGGCAGCACAGCTGTGGGCAGGGCAGGATCCCACCTCAGGGAGCGGGAAGATGTCCATGAGCTTGGTGAGCAGGAAGTCGCTGTAGGAGTAGTAGGCGGCCATGTCGCGGCGCAGCAGCGCGAGGTATTCCTGCCGCGAGCGCCCCTCCTCCCGCTTCACCGCAAAGTCCTGCAGCACCTCCACGTTGCCCTGGATGCGCTGGTGAATGACGTGCAGGTCAGGGGGCGCAGCAGGTGGGAGCACCGTCAAGGAACTATGAACAGCAAGGAGCTCGCCCAGAGGCTCTTCAGGAGTACAATCAGCCGTGTGGGACCCGCGTGCCACAACGCTGCCCGTGCCAGAAAGGCTCTGCTGGAATACTGCTTTCACCAGAGCTCAGCACGTGCAGGATTCAAAGGGTGGAACTGGACAAAAAAGTTCACAAGGCACAACTACAGGGTGTTTAAAAGAATTGCTTTAGATAAACAGAGAAAAATAGGGAAAAAAAAAAACAAAACAAAACAACAGAAGACGTTTTTTAATACTGAAAACATTACCTGCAGCAGAAAAGAGATTAGAAGTCCCCCAAGGGCAACCAAGGGGTACAGAGGGAGAGTAAAAAGGGAGGCAGGATATTAAAATCACCGAAGTCCAGCAGCAAGCACTTTGGATGCTAAAATTGCTGTCATCAGAAACTCTGGGAATGGGTTACACAAGCACCCACCAGGAAAATTAGGGTAGAGAGGAACAAACCACTTAATGAGACATCCATATGTATTTAGGACTAGAAAGGAAATCAGGACAGGTTCTAAGCCCCATACAGGGTGTCACAGATTTCCTAACTGTGCTATACAGAAGCACAGCATTATACACTATCTATTAGGACAGCTCAGCTAAAAATACCTTGTCATGCACAGACACTCTTGCTAAGCAATATGCATGACAAAGTCCAAGTGAAGCTCTTTGGTTGTATCCAGGCCCCGTGCTGCATCATGCACAGGACTTATGGATGTCACAGATAAAAAGGATATCCTCCTTCTCAATCTCTTCACTAGTTGGCAGTTTAAATTGTTCCTCTATATCCAGGTTGAGCTGCAGATCTGGGCCTTCTTCTTCCTTCTGTCCCATTTTCTGCTCGCTTGCCTCCTCTGCTTCCTCTTCCTCCTCTTCCTCTTCGCTGTCATCTTCACTGAGGCCTTCCCTAAGGACAAAGGATGGGATCACAGAGACACTTCACAACTACCATTTCTTAGATGACAAAAATGACAGGAGAATAACAACACAGGCTCCTCATCTATCCAGGAAAGGCTCTACAAACTCACCTGTCAGACTTCTGCTTCAGGGCAGCTTTTTCAATAGGCAGCAGCTAAATAGAGACAAAAGATTAATCAAAAAACATCCACAGTTGTCCCCTTACTTCCCACCATCTGTGAAATTTACTTGCTCTGTTTAAAAGGGACAACAAACAAAAGCACTGAATGTTATGAATCAAGTGCTAAACTTGAAATCGTTCTTGTGAAGGAAAGAAGGCGAAAATTCTCCACCACCTCACCACCCCCTGCCACTAAAGCCATCCTTTTTCCCCAGCCCTGAAGGGTCGTTTCAGCCAACAATATCAAGTATTTCTTGTGTAATTAAGGGCAAGTTCCTACCTCTTCTTCCTCTGAAGACGAGGCACCATAATCATCCACCATCTCCTCGCTGCTCCCATCTTCCTCCTCCATCTCCCAGATGCCCTCTTCCACCTCACCATCACTGGATAATTCCACGTGGTTTCCTTTAGGCTGGGTTTTCTTGGCTTTGGCTGGAGCCAGACACTTGGAATTGCCATCACTGAAGCCAGACCGGTCACGGGCAGTTTGTCCTGCTGCCTTTACAGCACGTTTCTCCTTCTGTAGGGGCACCTGCTCTTCAACTAGAGGCAGAAGAAGTGGTTAAAGGTTAGGCATTATTTCCAAAAGCGGCTGCTCTGCTTTTTCCATTGTCACACAAAAAGGCCTTTGGCCTAGTCCTGAGCTGCCTGTCCAGAAAGAGGGAGTGCTTGCTCTCTATATCTCATAAAGTACTGGGGACATTCTCACCTCTCCTCCAGGGGACCTTTAAGGAGATCCAAGCAGAATTACCAAATTAAAACACCGCCACAAAATTCTTAGGGTATTTGCTCTGACATATTATGGTACCCTCTGTCCCGAATCTTTGTCTATCCTTCCTTCCTCCTACTGCAAGAGCTTCCTGGGATATGCCAGATGTAACACAGAGATTTAAAAGCCTCAGCTACAAAAGCAGCCTGCAACAACCTTGCTGTGAATAGAGGATAAGTAAGGAACAGATTTAACATGCAGAAGAGAGATCTTTTACTAGTTCTTCAGACAACACTGCCTCCTGGCATGGCAGCCACCAGGAATCGGATAGAATTCATTGTTATTATCTATTAGAGAGCACCCTAAGGAGGGCCAAGATGATGAAGGGTCAGGAGGGGAAGCCTTGTAAGGAGCAGCTGAGGTCACTTGGTCTGTTCAGTCTGGAGGAGACTGAAGGCAGAGCTCACTGCAGGCTACAGGTTCCTCATGAGGGGAAGAGAAGGGACAGTCACTGATCTCTTCTCTGTGGTGACCAGTGACAGGATCTGAGGGAATGGCCTGAAGTTGTGTCAGGGGAAGTTTAGGTTGGATACCAGAAAAAGCTTCTTCACACAGAAGGTGGTTGGGCACTGGAACAAGTTTCCAAGGAAGTGGTCACAGCACCAAGCCTAACAGAGTTCAAGAAGAGTTTGGACGACACTCTCAGGAATATGGTGTGACTCTTGGGGTGGTCCTGTGCAGGGCCTGGAGCTGGATTCTTGTGCCTCCCTTCCAACTCCGGATATTCTGTGATTCAAAATAACGAAATTCCACGTGTCCCTTGCCTTAGAAACGACGCCGCAGAAGGGCGGTGGCGGCAGCGCCCGGGGGGCTGCGGGCCCGTCAGCCCGGTTCGGACCCCGCTCCCACTCACCTGTCGGCTCCCGCCCTCCTCCTCCTCCTCCTCCTCCTCCTCCGAGCGGCCTCCTCCCCGCCGGGCCGCTGCCCGCTCCCAGTCGCCTCTTCGCAGCCCTGGATCGGGAGGGGAAGCGGCGATCAGCCCCGGCCCGGCCCGCACACCCCGGCCCGCCGAACCGCCCGGCTCACCTCTTTCTCCCGTGACTGGAGAGCTTCTTCTTGCCGGTCTCCGGCTCTGCGGGAAGACACGCGGCGGTCAGACGGCCGCGGGCGCCGCGGGGCGGCCGCGGGCCGGTCCAGGCCGCACTTACCTGGCGGCAGGAAGCGGGCCAGCTCCACCTCGGCCCCGCGCTGCTTGCGGGCCTTGCGCCCGGGGCCGCGCTTCTCCTTCCTGGTGGGGTCGAGCTTCCGCCCCATGGCCGCGCCGCGGGACCCCCGCGCTCCTCCGCCGCACGTGCCGCGCTCCCCGCCGCCCCGGCGCACGCGCCCGGCCCCGCGCCGCCGCTCTCCATCGCTGATTGGCCCCGCCCGCAACGTCAGCGGCGCGGGCCGCCCACCCCGGGACGGCGGCAGCGCCTCCGCAGGGCCTGCGGGCCGGGGAAGGGCTGCTGCAAGGGGCTCCGGCAGCGGGCTCCGGCAGCGGGCAGGGGCTAAACAGCCCAAGGCAGACAGTGGTGAAAGGCAGGGTGCAGAGACAAGGGGGAAAAGAGAAATTAGAGAATCAGAGACTAAGGTGGGGGGAAAAGAGGGCTTAAAGCTCATCTAGCACAACAGCGGTGCGAGGGGTAGGGACACCACTCCTGAGCCCAGGTTCCTCAAGGCTTTATCGAACCTGGCCTTGGACACTGCCAGGGCTGGGGCATCTACTACCCTTTCTCAGAGGTGTAGGATACCCCAAAACCTGCTCTGATACAGCAGAAAGACATGACTGTCTCTTCTTTCAATGTTGAAACCACATACTTACCCCCAGTACACTCATGATAATAGAGACAACAAAATAAAATACAAGGAAACTTTATTTTTCAGTTTTATCAACGTTTTGCTCTGTTTTTTGTTGGTTTTTCATTGTTGTTTGCTTTTGTCTTGAAGCTGCTTATTAGTTGACAAGTCCGGTCAGTTTCTGTATTAAAAAGGATTTTGATGGAGGTAGCTTTTGTCTCTGTCCTGGCTTTTGCTTGGTCTTGCCTGCGCACTTGTCTCAGTAAACAAACTCAAAATAAAATTAAGAACGAAAACTGGAATTCCAGGCGGAGGCAATGAGCAATGCAGCCAGGTTCTCCATGTAACAGACATGGCGCTGGGGCCTCCAGTCACTATATACAGAGTCCATCATACATCCATCCCCCTCTCTCCTAAACACACTCCTTGCTCCAACGGGCTGGCTGCAGAGGAAGGAGTTTCTTCTCCTCCCAGAGACCTGAGCAGCAGCTTCCATGGAGGGAAACAGCACCCAGTCAGGAATGTCAGGCAGAGGGGTAGAGTGTGAAGGGGTGGGGTGGGGGGGTCACTTCAGCTTGGCCGAAAGATCAACAGCACTGGGCCAGGGACTCACTGCTGCTGGGCCACCTGTAGGGCGAGAGAGGAGGACCTGAGACTCACGGGCTGGTCACCAGAGCCCAGCTTGGCCCACGGAGCCCCCCTCCCCCCGTAACTCCCGTACTGACCAGAGCGGGTACGTACTTGTTGGGGAGGGGGCGGCGGCGGGGGCTCACTGCTGCGGTTGGCCAGGCGGCTGAGGATGTTGCGCTCCGACATCTGGAGGCGCACTGCCACAGGTGGGATGCGGGCAATGGTGGCAGGCAGACGAGTCACATCTGCCTTCATGTCACTCAAAAGCTCCTCCAGCTGCTTCAGAACTACAAGAGAAAGGGACATCTGTTCCGAGGGGAAAGGGACACCCCAGAGGGGACAGCAATGCTAAACACCTATGCCACCTTTGTTTAGCACACCGCCTTACCTTTGTGCAGCACAGCATTGGCTGGTTTATTCCCAGCCATTGACTCCTTGGATAGGTGCTGGTGGCTCTCAGCCAGGCATTCCACCTCGGCAAAACGCGTGTTCAGAGCCATGGACGGGTGAGATGGGTCTTCGGACATGTTCAGATAGGCAGCTCGCCGCAGCTGCTCCTCAATCACCAGCGCTTGCTCCAGGAGCTGCAAGGTGGGGCAGGAATGAGTCTTTCAGAAGCTGCCTGACAGGGAGCTTCGTTTGCACCCCGTCTCTCCTAATCCAATTCCCCACCATCTCAGAAGGTGAGATGATTGTGTAGCTGAAAGTCCTTTCACCAGCCTGTCTTACTGAGTAGCCAAAATAACAAGAGCTTCATGAAGCAAAGTCAGACACACAAGAAAGCCAGGCTACATCAGGTTTAACAGACTACTACAGCTCCTCTAGTATTTTCATTCCTCCCCTGATTCTTTATGAGGCAAATGGGATGGAGGTTGCTCTTTGAACCCAAGGGAGAAGTATTCCATCCTATTTACACAGGGTCTGAAATCTTATAAGCATTTGGAGAAATCAACTGGAGTCCTGGCAGTGCAGAAGTGATCATTCAGTCTATAGTCAATGTTTTACCCCAAGACTGAGACCTACACAGCCTTTACTTGAATTGATCTTAAATCACTCCCACAACTAAGCTATGTTCACTCCTAAAGAGGATGAAGTAGAGACTGCAGGCAGCCCTTTCAGCAACCCATTGAGTTCTGTCCAGGCACATGGAATGGGCCGTAGCAGACCAAGCAGAAGCTGTGACAAAAAAGCCACTTGAACCTTAAGCCTCCTGCATACCAGTTGTTCAATAAACATTTGGATAGAGAGCACTGAACCAAGCTCCCCAATACCATTTCCAGAAAAAAGGGAGCTCCTATCATGCAGCAAACTGCATGATCCTGAGATATACTGCTTTTTTTATTACCTCAAAAAGAAAAGGCACTGCATAAACCTTTCACTTTCTTGGTGGAAACTCAGAACTGCAAGAACTTGTTCTTAGAGATCGAGACAGTTACCACACTAAAGAGAAACCCTTACCTTAAATCTCCTTGCCAAGAACTTATTCTTTATTTCCAGGAAGTTACCCCTGTTCATCTCACCCTTGAAGGGTTCATTGAGGATGGCGTAACGTGGATCATTCTGAATATCCTGCCAACGGGCATAGCCATGACTGAGATGGGATGAGCTCAGGCAAACAAAGGCAGTGAAAACAAGGGAATACACAGCCCAGGCAGTACTGTTCTCCAGAGGGGGTGGGGAAAGGAGATACAGAGAAGGGACAAACAGAAGCCAAGGAAGAGGAATGAGAACTATGTCCTGCTAAGTCTTAACTATGCTGCAGGAAGCTTCCCCCTCCCACCATCACTTTCACTCCTGTGAAGAGGATAGAACACTCTCTCACTTAACCTACTCTAGTCAGACTCAGAACGGCCCTTCACCGTGACAAATTATGTACAAGGTGGGAGAATGTGTCTGTCATGACAAGGATACTTAATAATCCCAGCAAGGAGCCAGTAGTCATGACGCCGATGCCAGATCTCATAGGTCTTCTTGGTGACAGTTGCAGCCCGCTCTTCATTCTGCCACAGGGAGTGTAGTTCTGGAAAGGCAAGACACACCAGAATGGTTGGAAGTTACTTCATAAACATAAGCAGGAGCTTAAAAACAAATTCAAACAGACAAAGATCTCATACCAGTGAAGCCACCATCTGCTATGTTGAACATGAAGCGCTGCTTTACTGCCTTCTTGTGCCTTTCATCTACTGATTCCTTCAGCATCTCTCCGTTCTGCAGCATGACCACATCTCTCTTATCATCGTCCTTTTTCTCATCTGTACACACAGGAAATTATTAGAACAAACATGGCAGATACCACAACAAGTTGGACCCACAAGGAATCCTTGCAGAAGAAAGGCTAAGGAAGAGAAGGGAGGTATCATGCCTCACCTTTCTCATCCAGAGTGATTATAGGAGGGTCAGGGGGATTCTCAATAGCTGCTCTGTCTTCCACTTTCTCCACATCAGCTGCAGGAGATAAGGGGAACATGAGATGTACAGGAACATAGCAAGTTCAGTTTTGTTCTTCAACAGTGAAACCCAATACTATTCTGTAACTCCCCAATGATTTTCTACATTCAAGCCTGTTTCTTTAGGATTAACTGCTCCGTACCTTTGCTTTCTACTTCCATTGGTTCATCTGGTCTTTCCTTCACTTCTGTTTCCTCTACTTTTTTTTCATCGGCTTCTGTGGAGTTCACTGGGGATTTTGCTTCCTGGGGTGGTGTTTCCACAGGCTGAGCACACTGCTGAGGACAGGGATCAGTGAGACACAAAGTCTCAGTCTCTGACTGAGAGCACAGTCACAGTCTTGGAAAGCAAAGACACACAAAACTGCAAGGCCACTTCTGAGGACCAGTTATCTTCAAGTATCACTCTAAAAACGCATTTCTGCCTCAGCTGGGAGATGAAGAGGGGGCAGAAGTAGAGAAAGTACAAGGCAAAAAAGCCAAAACTCACCTCCATAGGGACTTCTGTTTCAGCAGCAGAGGCATTGAGCTCCTTCTCTGGTTCAGATGGCTCTCCTTGCTCCTTAGCACTAGCTCCTTCTTCTACTTTTACTCCTTCTTCTGTGTATTCCCCATGGCACAGCAGACAAAAGAGAAGCCATCAGTAAGATCTTTCCTGCTAGCAAGCACACTTCTCCTTTGCTCCCAGAGATCAGGCCCATCAAAATGGAACTAACATGACCCCCCTTTTCCTGCCCACTACAAATGCTGGGCTTCTCACTGATGTCAGCTTATCCCAGGAAAGCTAGTGTCCTCTCTTGCCTTTAAGGGCTTGCACATGTCTTTGGCAGCCCTCCTAACATGAGAGTAAGCTGATCTGCGTCCACCCCCAGACCCCACCACCACAGTTCCGGTGAGGGGAACAGTCAGGGTAAGGTCAGGACGCAGGGTTGTACAAGAGGGGAGCCCTCACCAGGTGGAGGAACAGGGGCAGGTGTATTCGGCTGTGTATCCCCTGGTGTCGAAGGAGTTGGAGTTTTGGGGGAGGGTGAGCTGGGCTGTGAAAGTTTCTTGTTCTCCTCTATCTCCGCCAGTTCTGGCATACTCCAGCGGCCATTCACATGCTCAAATTCCTGCACCTGCACAAGAGGGAGAGAAAGACTATCACTGGAGGGGTCATACAAAGCTCATTCTTACAGCTTAAAGGCAGACCACCAAGCACACAACAAAAGTAGGTGTGAAAGGTGAGGTAACTCCCTAACTCAAGACCCCAGTGACTAGAGTTGTATGGACAGCAAAGGGCACATTGCTCTGCTAAGCACTTACCTTTTTGCGTATGAGTGACATGACCCCAATGCGAGTAAGGACGTGCTGTCGAGAAAGACCTTCCCGTGGGACCCCATCTGCAAAGGTCTCTGCACCATCAGCTCCAGGCTCACATAAATGGCGCATGAACAATGAGACATAGGCCCTGCAGCGATTGAAAGACAAACAATTAGTCCATAAATTGTGTTATCTGGAGACATGCATTGTCAGACCCCTTCCAGCACATAAGGGAAATTACCCTGAGACTCTTAACCCATAGCAACAAATTCTGGGGCTCCAGGCTTCTTCAAGAATTTCCTGAGAGAATCACTACATACATAGAGGATACACAGCTAACTCAAGAGTCTTGAGCCACAAACAATCATAAGCCCAAGAAAGACTCTGGGAGAGTATTCATTATATGCTTGTAGAGCCATGCTACTCCTCTAAAAGCATTTGCTTTTGGTGACTTAAGAGTCAGGTCCAAGTAAGAGAGTTAGGAACAATCCCAGCTTATACATCATTCTCCCACAAAGAACCAACCAATACATTAAGGAAATGTAGTCTCTAAGGCCCAACTCTCATTCTTCCCCAAAAGGACTAGTTGCTTCCATTGCTGCCTAATGCAGACTCACTTGAACTCTTTCTCTGACTTGCCACGGAGGTCCCGAACAAGCCACTGAGTGGTGAAGGCATCCTGAGGTGGCATTCCATAGCGCATGATAGCATTGAGGAAAGCTTTCCGCTGGCGAGCGTTGAAACCCAACACCTAGAATAAAGGAGCAGACACACAGATATGGCAAGAGCAATACAGGAGCAGCTGGGATGCAAATGTCTTCCCTGGTACAACTTACCTCAATGTTCCCTCCCACACGGGCCAGTAAGGGAGGCAGAGGTTTATCCTTATCATTTCTCAGGCCCTTGCGGCTAGGCCGGCGAGCTGCTGAAAAGAGAAATGCAGCTAAGTAAAGAGACAATGCACAGCATATTGTTGTGTGAATATTGCCCCAGCAGGAGAGCACCACAAAACGTGCCCAAATCAAGTCCCAACTGTTTCCACACTCAAAGCAACCCAGAAACTCTGGCTCCAGCAGAACTTACCTTCAGACCTCTCATCAAAGTCCTCATCTCCTTCCTCAGAAGCAACTGAATAGTCTGACTGATTATCTGACTGGTCATCCTGCCAGTCTGAAAGAAAAACAGCACGTGAGCCTGAGACGCTACTCCGTTACTTCCCAGCAACACATACTTACACCCATTTTTCCCTCAGGGTCCTGTGGATTTGTACCTCTATCCTCCTGCGAGCCATCGTTGTAGTTAACTTGCTTGCGAATACGTTTGCCCTTGCCCAGATTCCTGGCCAGATCCTCCTGTTGTTGCTCATAATGGTGACGGAGCAGTTTCTCCCAGTAATCAGGATCCACTGACTCCTCCTGCTTAATAATTTCCCGTTCAACCTCCTCTTCCTCCTGCCAGAGAGGTAACAAATTTAGGGCCCTCTGCTTTAAGTCCCAGCAGATATATCCCTGCGCCTGCTTGGTCCTAAAAGCTTCAGAGCTCAATTAACTTAGTTGATCCTCCATCACTCAGGAGAACATATTAACTGACATTCACCTCGTACTCACCCCCATCTCCTCCTCACGAACCACATACTGGGCCACCTTGAAGGAGCTGAGATATTCATTCATGCCCTGAAGTTCTGTATCTTCTGTTTCATCCTGGTTCCGATCCAGCAGACGTTCAATTGCTTTGTCATCATAGTGGATGACACTACTGTCCTCACCTTCTTTGTTATCCCCTGAAGGAAGAGTACAGGCACCATTGCTGTATGAATCTCAATGGACTAAGAAAGGGAATGCCACCCTAGACCCTCTTTGTAGAGCTATAATCAGCACTGTGCCTACAGTCTCTCACTAAATAAGGAGCCAGATCTCCCCACCGCCTTTGGTTCTACTCCCAGGCACTCACCCCCCTCAGTAGCCTCATCCTTGAAGAGCTCTTCAGTGCCAAATTTGAGAATGTCATCAAGTTCCTGTTTGGACATGGAGCCTGTCTTGGAGCCCAACCCTGGTCTCACTACGAGATGAGTTAGCATCATCTTCTTCTTGGCCACCTGAGTGATACGCTCCTCCACTGAGGCCCTTGTCACAAAGCGGTATATCATCACTTTCTTGTTCTGTCCAATTCTGTGTGCACGGCTGAAGGCCTAGAAAAGAGATGTGCTCAAAACAATCTAGAGCTACACAAGCAGTAGTCTGATATACCCCACCTACCTCCACAAGCTTCCCACTAGCCTTCATGTTGGCTCCTAGCATTAGTGAAGGCTGTGCCCTGGAAGATCCCTCCACTATTTCACTTCCCATCTCTACCCATCCTCACTGCTCTAATTTTGCATATTTCTAGAGGGCAAGTCTCACATTCCTTCACTCCTTATGACCATTTTATTTCCCCTCTTCCTCAGGATTACTCCACAGTGAGTGACCTCATTCAGACTCACCTGGATATCATTGTGGGGGTTCCAGTCTGAATCGTAGATAATCACAGTATCTGCGGTGGCCAAGTTAATACCAAGACCCCCAGCTCGAGTTGAAAGCAGAAAGCAGAACTGCTGAGCTCCAGGAGCTAAGATAAAAAAGACAACAAAAGTAATCAAGGGAGAGTGCAATACTCCAAGAAGTATTTCTAACTGATCCACATCACCTGATAGGGAATTGCTACTAATTTAAGATTGCAGGAAAACAACAGAAGACTTGGGGCACAACAATCCCATGATGAGCATTAAGTACATCCAAGACAAGTTTTCATTTTACAGAAAAAATAGGAGACTATATACCATTGAAGCGATCAATAGCCTCCTGACGCATGTTCCCTGTGATTCCTCCATCAATGCGCTCATATTTGTACCCTTCGTGTTCCAAAAAATCTTCTAGAAGGTCCAACATTTTAGTCATCTGCGTATCAGAAAAACACCACCACAGAGGAGTGAGGGACAAGTAGATACCAGATCAACAGACTTCTTTCTCAGAAAAAGTATTCCCAGCCTAAAGGCTTTTCTCCATGTACCTGAGAGAATATGAGCACTCTGTGACCTCCTTCCTTCAAGTTCTTTAACATCTTCTGGAGCAGCAACAGCTTTCCAGAGGCTCGAATAAGTGCACTACCATCATACATGCCATTTGGCATTTTTGGAGCTTCCTAAGAAGAAAAAGAGAAAGAGGGAATAAGGGGCAAGGATCAAAAAACAGCTTGAATGGATGTAACTTGGTCTTAGTCCCCAGCTGATGCTGGCTCACACCTGGTCACTTAGCTTGGCACCACCACAAGGTACAGCACTACCTGTATGAAACATCAGTGCTACCCTGTGCCTCTTCTCTTGCAATCTGACTCCTACACAACCTCCTCTTTTCTTACTTACTCCCTACTCTTACAGTCTTCACCACCTCGCATAAGTAAGAAGATACCTCCTACCTGTCATATAAATGTGCTGGAAAAGGAATGGCCTTCCAGCATGTTGGGTCTAAATAAAGACAGGATAAA
The DNA here is from genome assembly GCF_041296385.1 of Aphelocoma coerulescens. NCBI lineage: Eukaryota > Metazoa > Chordata > Aves > Passeriformes > Corvidae > Aphelocoma > Aphelocoma coerulescens. The sequence goes on along the minus strand of NC_091013.1, from coordinate 93,998,699 downwards.
AAAACCACATACAAGCAAGAAGAGAGAAATGGGAACCCCTCCATGCCTCACCTAGGGAGCTAACTGGCTCCCTGATAACAACCAGCAGGGAGCATTTGCTTATACAGAAAAAGTGACTGGACATACCATAGCAGCCACAGGAAAGAGGTAGGGGTGGTTACAGCACTTCTTCAGATCCATGACAACATTGAGCAATGAGACTTGGTTACCACCACCCCTTGCATTCAGTGCCTCGAAGTTTCTTGTCAAAATGTATTTATAATATTTCCTGAAAACAAAGAAGAAAATAGAACAACTCGGGCAGAGTTCTCATGAGAATGACTAACCTACGCTTCTCTTGCTAAACTCTGCACTGCTCCTGGCATTACCTGCCAGCTACCTGGGCTCTGCCATTGGCACTCGCTATCTCTTTATCCCTTACACCAGAGCACAGGATTAGTCCCTCCTCTGCTCTAGTGGCAGCCCACTGTGCAGAAAACCCTGCAGAGTAAGGATAAGGCTGTTTGAAAGCGCAGAGCAGAGAAACACTAGCTCAACAGCAGGTGCTCTCTTCGTCCCCACACTCACTTCTGCATGGGACTCAGCTCCACTCTGACAATGAGTTCAGTCTTAGATGGCATATTCTTGAAAACATCAGCCTTGAGACGCCTCAGCATATGTGGGCCCAGCATGTCGTGGAGCTTCTTGATCTGATCTTCCTTGGCAATATCCGCAAACTCTTCTAGGAAGCCCTCCAAGTTACTGGGGGGAAACAGACACTCAGCAAACACCACAAAGGAAAAAGAGCAAAAGAGCAAGTGAGGGGATAGGAATGACAAGACAGGCAGGCTGACTTGCACTGCAAGACATACTGGAATCTCTCGGGCGTCAGGAAGTTCAGCAGGTGGAACAGTTCTTCCAGGTTGTTCTGCAGGGGAGTTCCTGTAAGCAGCAGCTTGTGCTGGAGGGAGTAACCATTCAGCACACGGAAGAACTGGAAAGGAGAGAGCAGGGAAGAAAGTGGGAAAATAAACCAAAACATGCACACAAATACAACAAAGGCTTATTAAGTCATAGGCTTACCAAAAAAAAAAAATTCTAGAAAGTTGACACCAATCTAGGGTTCAATTTAGATCACATCAGCTGTTTGGACAAGAGTTCCAAGTAGTTCACATTCCAGTCAGGGTTATTAGACTGCTCTTATTTGGATCATTGTTCTGCATACCTAAAACACGACTGCAACAAATCCTCCGAACCATCAGGTGCTAGTAGGTTTCCTTTGCTCTTACAAGTTACAAACTCTTTCAGACCACCAATCATTTCTAGGCTGCTGTACTATGTATTTTTTCTTGCTAAATTAGTGTTCCACATTCCTACAACTACTCTGCCTTGAGAATTCTAGAAATAACCAAGTCACTCTTCCTATTCATATCACTCCTGGCAGTGTTCCAGAGCTCTGAACAAGCAGAGGAGAAAAAGAGCTAAGGGTTTGCCAATGTGTCTTGAAGGTAATTTGCGCTGGTTTTCACAACAATGAAGTAATTCCAGACAGATGTAGTGAGCAGTTAAAGTACTGCACTGAAAAGCACAAGTGTACCATGTTCACCTGCACAAATTGACAGTAAAGCAGTAATTTCTTTATGAGCTTGGCCATTTCTTTGCTTATCTTACACTTAGCATGATACAAGGTCAAACTTAATGAAAGCAGCTGTACTAGATGGCAAACAAAAAACAAATAGCTTATGTTTTGGTTTTTGCACCAGAAGAGTACTTCTAGTGGCCTCCACAGGGATTTATTTTTCTATGTAACTATAGTTAAAAATGTTCTTATTTTGGAATCAAATGTGGAAGTTACTAATTATATCTGCAAAACTTTAGGAGATAACCCCAATTTGTCAAGAAGCATCTGACCTATCTATCTTGCAGCCAAATACCTATAAGCTGTTCTTATAGGTCAGGAAACTGCTGTAGAAAAAGAGATGTAATGGTTCTGCATAGTGTTAGAGTGTAACCTTGAGCCTTTACATCCTCTTTCAATTAATGAATATTAATAGTAAGCATTCATTCCTACTTCCAATGGTTTCAATGCTAAGCATAGAATGGCATCCAGTCTTAGTGCCTACAATAAAATAAGATCTAGAAACTGAACTGCAAGCACAGCTGTGATGTCTCAGGAAGATGCCTCATGCCAAGATCCAAAACACTAAAGCCATTTAAACAAAACAAACAAAGAAATCAAGCAGCAATTTTGTCTTACAGTCTCCAAGAACCTCTAAAACCAGCCTTCCAATAATAATTGTTTTTGGTGTACTGAGCACTGGAACCCAGCTGAAGACAGACAAATCAATGCCAGAATTAAGGCACAAGGCCTAGGGAGGGGTTGGATTAAGAAAGTACAGTCAAGTCTACCCAATTCAAACAAGCTTAGTTAAGGTGCAGCCTCATCTAAAGCAGCTACATGGCTTTCAGCACCTACCCACCTCTGCCCACCCTCAATTTCTGTAACACCTAATTAGTACTGCTACAAAGCCAGATGAATGCAGAGAGCAAGCCGACTCTGGAAGCAGGGTAATTCTGCTCATGGAGCATGTTTTATGTTCAGCATGGTAAACCTTTTCAGAATAGAGGTGGTGAAGATATGTGATCTGCTTTCAGAGAAGTCATTTTGTATTTGAGAGCAACAACCACATCCAGGTTTTTCAGTCTATACCAATAGCCCATTCACCTGGAAAGAAAGCTGCTCTAACTAGTGATCTGTGTACATAAAGTTGTTGCCAATGATGATCAATCTCCAAATGCAGGCTGTTCATTTTTCTTTTTAGTAACACATCAAATTTACTACTGAACAAATGACTAAGAGCTGTCTCTCTCCCCTGCAACATATGCCATGCCTATGAACCACCTATGCTTCTCTGTACCTTAGACTGATTGTTCTTCAGTCTGTGAGCTTCATCCACAATGAGACAGGCCCAGTCAATAGAGCCTAGTATGGCCATATCAATTGTGATCAATTCATAGGAGGTGAGAAGCACATGGAACTTGACGGCAGCCTCCTTCTGCAAAGGAAAAGGATGAATGTGTAAGGGGATAGAGGATGCAGTGTTTCTCCATCAAGTTATCCTGATGAGCCCTGGTCAACAGCACATCAAAAACTTTTCACACCCCCAGTCTCCTGTCACAAGATTCAAAATGCTGCCCAAAACATTTTAGCCTTTTAATTCCCTATTACTCTCAACACATGTAAGTCTCCTCAACCCCCTCAGTTCCTGCTACTTTTGGATAGTTGTCAAATACTCTAACAGAGGTATTTAACAAATAAGCAGTGAATAGAGGTATGTTAGGGAATTGAAATTTGGAGAAGAGTGACTCAAACAAAAAGCTAAGACTTCAAAAGATAAACAGTTTACCATGGAACTTTAAATTACTATTAGTACTTAAGGCTGTTCCATTTCAAAGGAAGGAAATGAGTCTGTCTGCCTCTGCCACTGAAAATGCTTTAGCTTCCATCTTGGTTTTACTAGGAAGACTGAAGTTCTAGAAAAAGTAGCCACCTAGATCAGGGCTCTTCCTTCCTGTTTCGGCACAGAATGCAATTTCTCACGTGTCTGGGTATGGCCTCGCTGCCAGCCAATTCCTCGGGATGAAAAAGTTCATACTTTTTTGTAATTTGTCTTTTACATACAGTGGCAATTCTGATATCAACTTAGATCTGTAGAAAAGATGCCCAACTTCACAGGTTAAGTAGGGAAGACAGAGGGACTTGCCTAGGGTCAGTATTACCTTAGTCAACTATCTTTCTCCAGTACTGACTTAGTTCAAAGTAGTAAGTGTTTAAACAGTCTACAGCAGGAGCCTAAACGCCCACTTGTCATTAATTTGCAGTTATTTCCCCTTGGAAACTACAAGCATAATCAGTTCCCAGGGACAGCAGAGTATCTGAACCTCAGCTGCTGAAAGCCAGGGAGTGCATCTCAATTCAGGCTTGTGTTACAGCAGAGTTCTGTACCTTCATTCTGGATGCTTTTTTGCCTCCACGTATGGCATTATCCTCAAAAGTGAACTCATTCTCACGGATGATGGCCCGGCTGTCTTTGTCCCCGACGTAAGTCACTACATACATATCTGGGGCCCACATCTCAAATTCTCGTTCCCAGTTGATGATTGTGGACAGCGGGGCACTCACCAAGAAGGGACCCTTTGAGTGGCCCTACAAATAAGAGTCAGTAAGAGCATTAGATGACTGCAATCACTAACACAGGCAGAACTTCTCTGGGCAGTGACCTCCCAGCTCTCACCTCTTTGTACAAGGAATACAGGAACACTGCTGTCTGCACAGTCTTTCCCAGACCCATTTCATCAGCCAAGATTGTATCTGTGCCCTGGGCCCAGGAGAAGCGCAGCCAGTTCAGTCCTTCCAGCTGGTAGGGATGCAGAGTCCCCCCTGTTACATCGAGGTACTCCGGCTGCCGGTCATATTTCACTGTTGGCTATAGTGGAAAGAAGGAAGAGTTGAAATGCTTTACCTCAGTTAGATAACTAACAAGAGTCCTATCAAGAGTCTATAGCCACCCTTATATTCAACTAGTACAGATGAGGCTTCACAAATGACAACCTGACTAGCACCAAAGCCAATTCCCAAATGGCCAAAGGCATCCAAAAAGAAACCACTTCTTTTGTAAAACCCTTTCACCAAGAGCTAGCGAGTCTGACCCAATGGACACAGTGGACCTTTGTCTGAAGGTCCTCTAATGCCATTTATTCTTTGGGCCATGAAGGAGCTCTAACCCATATGCTGTTCACTCTTCAGTTTCCTATTTACCTGCTGGCACCCCAAAATGGCTCCTACGCACAAAAACCAATAACTTACGTCTACTGTGGGAGTCTCAGGGGGCCTTTCCAGTTTCCTCATCTTCACTTTCTTTAACTTCTTACCAGGCCTGCCCTCTTCACCTCGCATCAGCTCCCTGTGCAGAGACAGTCCCAAGTACATGTAAGTTTAATGGTTTAATGGTCAAGAGAAAACTATTGCAAAGAATAGAAGGGCAATCACCCAACTCAAACAGGCTCAAGAGAACAGGGCTGGAACCTTCGTGAGCTGGTAGAAAGGCACAAGGTCCCTGCCCAAAGGCATAAGGAGTCAGCAACAAGGCGATGCATCTCGCCCATTTCCCTCTATTAATCCAGCCAGTGCTGGGGCAGGCACACTGCAGTGCTTTATCTTGAGGGAAGGGAAACAACCTCTAGATCCTCCTCCTACCTATGATTCCAGTAGGCTTGCTTGTAGAGGTCATAATCTTGAATATCCACATCTTCGCTTTCCCAGGATGCCTGGTCATAGGGTAGGTCTCTCCATTTAATCAAATAGTGGACATTCCCCTTCTTATCCACACTGCAGAAGAAACCAGTAAGTCTCAAGCACAGTGAAATGGCAGTACTCCCCCAATCCATTCAAATGAAAGAGAAGGGAAGGACTCTTAGTAAAGCAGCAGAAACAGAACAACAATGTGTGTCACGCCAACAAAGAACTCCCACTGTTTCTCCCAGTCATACTGCAGTTTAGCTCATCCACTCTCCCGTAGCCCTGCTTAAGGTCTCTGTTGAAAATCCTCTTTGTTATACCCCCTACCTATGATTAAGGATCCTGTGGATCATCATCCACTCTGGCTTGATCCCATATCGATAGAAACGCTCCTCCATCTCAGCGTATTTGGGGTCCTTGTTTTTTCTCTTTCGGCTTTTCTCTTCTTCCCCTCCGAAGTCTCCTGAGGGTGGCTCATCCATATCGTTTTTGCGTTGGTAGTTACGAAACATGACCTGGCAGTGCAACTCCAGCTGCAGTCAGGACACAAGCAGTTAGCAGGTGTTTTAGCCTCAACTATCTACCCTTATGCCATAGTTAGGTTCCTCCACTCACCTGCAACTCTGACACCCAGGAGCAGTGCCAGTAGGACATGCCCTGCCACTTGACAAAGAACTGCCTTTCAGGCCGACCCTCCAGAGGTTTCGGGGGTGGAGCATTAGGGTCTGCATCAGGTGGACGTGGTGGTGCAGGGCCAACTGGGGGCTGACCCCATTTCCAGATCAAGATCTTCTGCACCTTTCCTTTCAAAGCTGGGCACTGGAAAGTTAAACAGAGCTTGATGCATCACACAGTGTATGTACTCTAACACAGAAGCACTGAGGAGCAGAAACACGGTCACTTTCATGGTTTCACTACACAGATAGAATTTGCTAGGCTTGATGAGTTCAGTAGTCTGCCCAACTATGACTTCATTGAAAGTTTGTACAGAAAATATTTTGCTGTAGAACCAAGGGCCCAGCATAAGCAGCTTTTTTTTGTTCATCAGCTTTAAGTTTTTATCACCTAATGAAAGCAACTAACACCATTTATATTACTTATTTCGAGACCTTTCTGGAAAAGTATGGTATTTCTCCTAACCATCTACTAAGAAAGGTCTTAGCATTACAGAACTTACAACAGTGCAAAACCACTTTGTCTCAGCATCAGTTTAAATTACTTTAAGCACTGACTTTGCTTACACTTGTTCTCCTGCTTCTACACACATACAGGAGCCAAAAAAAGTGAGCCTTGGCATCCTGGACCAAAAACTGCCCAGCTACCCTGCACATGGACAAATCTCATGAGACCCAAAGGCTGTAGCCTGGTTCTTCCCACTGTCTGGAGAAATCAGTCAATCAAGGCACAATACAGCTATAAAGAGTCAGGCCTTTAAGCTTTATGACAAAAGTGTATGAGGAGACAGTCTTCAAAGGACCGTGTATTTCCATACAAATATGATGATACAAAGGGATTAGATCAATCACCTCTTGTAGCAATGGGAGAATGGTACTAGCAGAAACTCACAGTGCAGCGAGGACACAGCCACTCTCCATTGGGAATCTCAGGCAGTGGGGGATTCAGACAGTGGATGTGATAGGATGAAGGACAGGCATCACAGCACAGCAGCTCTCCTCCATCCTTGCAGACTCTACAGAACTCCATATGGTGGTCATCCTCTTCCTCAGCATCCCCCACTACATCCTCCAGGATTTCCTCACCTTCAGAGTTATCCTCCTTTGCTTCCCACTGAATGCCCTCTTTTTCCTGTAGGAGAAGGAAATCAGAAAAACAGAGATTATTTCATTACCACAGAACAGCAGCCCCAAGCCACTTGAGATCCCCCTCCTCCATGACCTCTTGCACCATTTTGGGGAATCCAATACTCACACAGTGCGGGCAGCTCCATTTACCCTCTGGAGCTTTCTCCATATCTGGGTCCAGGCAAACCATGTGGTAGGCACGAGGGCAGGTATCACACAATATAATTTCTCCTCCCTGCTGGCACACCTCACAGTAGTCCTGGTGATCAGTCTCATAGCCATCCACAGCCACTGTGGAGTCTTCCTCACCTGCAGAGGGTGATGAGGAGTTACCGTGGTACAAGTCACAGGTACAAGCTTCCTACAGCCAGGGAGGGTATTCTCCCAACAGCCTACATAGCCATCTAGAGATCCAGAATCCAAAACTCTTACTTATATAAGTAAGCAGGGCAAGGAAGAACACCTGGAACAGGAGCAAAACAAGTCCCTTTGTGCCCCCATCCACCCATGAAATAAAAGGTACAGGTAAGGCCAGGAAAACTCAGCACTGCATCTGTTTCCCTAACAAAGAACTCCTGAAAAACTTTTCCTTATTCAAAATAATTATCATGTTCTTCCTTCACAATCAATTCTCCCTCAAGTATGCTGTTAAACATCCAAACTCCAAACAGATATTCCTCTAATCTTTCTATACACTTAGCTGTGCTTCTGTCTCCAACTGTTGGCAAGTATCTATACCTTTCTTTTTCTTCTTCCCAGCCTTCAGCTTTTTGCGACTGCGACTACTACGGCTTGTAGATCCATCTGAAACAGAGTAGCTGTTGATGCTGGCATCATCAAAGTCTGACTCCACATCTAGATCATCATCTTCACTCTGAGGTAGGTAAGAGAAAAGCTTTGTTACTCAGACACACATGCTGGCGGGCAGCAATCAGACACACACCCCAGCATTACTATCACATCATGACCTCCTCCTCAGAAGGTCAAGACAGGAGCATCACTTACTGATGATCTTTTACGCTTGGAACCAAATCCTCCCAGTTTGATTTTTAATGGTGCCACCTTCTTTGTTTTAGGTTTCTTGATATCAGGAATACGAGGACTGGCCTTTGGCTTCCGCCGGGCATTGGGTCCTGGGAACACAGGAGGCAGAGTCAGAAGGGCTACAGCCTTGACACCACTCATGTTCTATCCTCCCACCAGATTCTTCATCTCACCTTTGCCCTCCTTTGTCTTGGCTTTCCTGAGTGGCACATCTACGGGAGGCTGTGGCAGGACAGTATCCACGTTTGTCACCATACTCTCCACTACTGCAACAGCTGCAGCTGCAGCAGCTGCCACAGATGCACCTGAACTTCCCTTGAAGGGGTTGTTTGTGCTGAACTCCCTCCATTTGGCTCCCAGTACCATCATCATCTTCGACACTGCTATTTTAGGGTTCTTGGCTGCGATAAGAGGCCTGTGTACAGTGAAGGAAGGAAGGGTTACCGAACCACCCTGAAATCTAGATTATTCCTCCCCACTGCCACCCCCCTTAGCACCTTCATCTCAAACTATGTTCCTTTCTAATCTCTGATCTCAACAGCCAATGAATCTCCCCACTCTCATCCTTCACGCTACATGAAAGATGGAAATGTTCAGGGCTTGGAAAAAAGAGATGGAATTTAGCATAGTAGGGAAGAAAGTGGACTGGAAGGACTTGCATCATCTTGATTACTGAAAACAAAAAAGCTGAGGATCTATTCTTTTACTGTTGCTTCAGTTTTCACTCTAGGTACCACACCAGTGTGCACTGAGGTTCCAAAATCAAGGAATCTAGTTTTTGTCCCATCTCTTTTTCTGTTCCCAAGTCCTTTCAAGCACAGGCTTGCAGCTCACCTGACAAACTGGCTGAAAGCTTTGTAGTTGGTGAGCGTGCGGTAATCCTCCTCTGTGAAGATGTGATCAATATCCTCCATGCCCCAATCTTCCAGGAGCTGAGCAGATGACTTTGGCTCCTATGAAAAAAGAATCACGGCAACTCTGAGCAGAACTTCCACACATCTTCCACATTCCACAGATGACCCAGGGAATTGTTCTCCCCTGCATCCACTTATCACTACCATAGGACACAGCCACAGTAGAAGATCAGTGGAAATGGGAAAAGTATCTGGATTCAATACAAATTCCATGTGTGTTTAAAGCAGTAGAGAGGAAAGAATGAAAGGTGGGAAAAAGGTCAAGTCAAGAGGGTCTAGTGGAAGAAGAGACTACACCATCCCAACTCCCTGGGCAATCACAAAGGGAGAGCACAATGATCCCCCAAATCAGACACATGGGAATGAAAAGCAAGCAGTCAGCAAGGTAGCTTGTTACCTTTGAGTCATCATCTTCTTCCTCTTCTTCTTCCTCCTCCTTGCGCTTGGCTTTGTTTTTCTTTTCCTTCTTGGGTCCTAATTTCTTCTTTTTCTTCTTCCCAGGGGTGTAATCACTGCCCTCACTGTCAGAGCGCAGAACCTCCTCTTCTTCCTCCACAAACTCATTCCCCTCACCAGAGCTGTCCCCCAGCTGGGGAGGGAGGGATCAGGCATGAGAAAATACCCTGGATAAGCACTAAACACCACTCTCTCCCCAAGCTCTACAGGATTCATTAAAAAGATTGCTGCTATTGGCCAACGACAACAGTAAGCATCCTCACCCTATATATCCAGTGTGACCTTAGGCATCCTTTTTCTTACCTCCTTCTTCTGACGCTTGCTGAGCTTGGGCACTTTGGGTTCCTTCAGTTTCTTGGGCTTCTTCTTCTTCTTGATTTTGGGAGTGTCAGCCTCTGACAGAAGCTCTTCTTCTGGCTCTTCTTCATGTTCTGGATGTGAAGAGGCAATATGTCTCATTCAATCCCCATCTGTGCACTACAGTATAGCCCCCCTTCACAGAGATCAACTTGTCTGCTTCTCGCTACAGACTTACAGACGTGGTTACAACTTTTACTGTTCACAACAGATACTCAAAAATTGTATCCTAAGGTACCACTGAACATGGTTTTCCCCCCTCCCAACACCACCTATTTCCATAATATTGCTTCTCCAAGCAGAATTGCACTCAGAACTTAGGAACAAGAAGTTTGCCTTAACCCAAGAAGAAAAGGAAAGAGTATAAAATAGATTGCCACAACTAAAGGGGGCAAAACAGTGAATGCATTTGAAAACCTGACTAGGATACTGTTTCAGTCCATGGATCTCCAGGAAAGCAACCATCTAGCCTCTTCAGCAGTACAGAACATCCTACAGCTGCATGCAAAATACAGGCCAGTAAGCCGCTACTTTCCCTCCTCCATAGGAAAGTTGTTACTCAGCAACTCTTTTCTAATCCAGATTCAACAGAACCTTCCCCCAGCCCCAGCAGCTAGTAAGCTCACTGCCTGGCCAGAACACACGCCAGTTCCCCAGTGCACACTTCCATCTGTGTGTCTCTGTTCCCTGGGTGCCCTTGGCCCGAGGGGCAGGGGCAGCCAGACAGCCCTTCCTTCTCTTTGTGGCAGGCTGCGGGAGCAGCACGGCCACCCGCCCTCCCCTGCCGCCCCGCCCACCGCACACAGCCAGAGTCACTCCTTCTCCCTCCAAGGGAAAATGGCCTCCTGACCACCCGAGCTGGGCAGGATGGAGGAAGCCACAGGTCAGAGGAGCTACTGCAGCCAGGGTTGAAACAGCAGAGGTAGAGCTCTCAGAACCTGAGGTCCCATGCCTGGCCCCTGCCATATTCCCAACCAGTGGATGTCTCTTTGCTCCCATGGTGCTGCAACACCAGGTCCTTCAAGGACCACGCATCTCCCCCAAGTTCTGATGTAGAGCCTCTAATGACCCACCCTTTCCAAGGTACCACCTAAACCTCCCCACTTTGCAGTGATTTTACCAGGGTTTTTTTTCAGCAAGATTTTCCTTACTGACAGTCCCCTTCTGCCCAAGATCTCAGAGGTGCCAGAAAACTCTAGAGTCAAAGCTTAAGAAAAAAATGCCAAACAAACAAAAATCCAAAAGTTCATAACACCATCTTCCTGTTTCCAGTTACATTTCTCTTGTATTTCTCTTATATGACACTACAACACTCCAGCATGAGTTAGTAGAAAAACCCACGCTTGTCCTACAATTCACTGTGTACATCACTCCTTTTTCAGAAGGAAGTGAAGAATCCAGATCCATGTCCACAGAGCAGGTCATCAACAGCCAAAGCAACAAAAAAATCCCACGAACAAGAAGAATTCCCAGGCTCTAATGCAAGCCTCAGGTTGATGATGAGGATGCAAATACAAGGCAAAAAGCAAGATACAGGACTAAAAAAAAAACCCAAAGGTGAGCAAGCAGCACAGAGCAAGAACCACAAGAAACCTCAATAATTGGGTGTGGTGATGAAGGAAAGTGGGTCACGCAACAGCCCAGGGCAGTTTTCTCTGGACGTCAGCCGGTCTGAGTTCCCAGATGAAAGCAAGCCAGGCAACCTGCCCTTTCACATACTACCCCCTCTTCCCCCTCCCCATTCACGAAAATTGAAACTTGCAGGCATTTCGGTACCCTGTCAGAATTGGATGCTCTGCCTCCACCCTCTACACCTCCTCCAAGCACAGGCCCTGACAACCTGCAACGGCTTGGAACAAAGTCAGCTCCACCTGACACAAAGCCGCGAGCCTCGCACTTCAAAGTAACCCTGGGACTCGGATGGCAAAAACATACACATGACTTGCAGGGAAAAAAAAAAAATTACATTCCCCAACACATCATGCATTTCACATATTCAGCTTGAGACCAACATTATCCCCACTCCATATGCATGCCCTGCAGGCTCGGCATACCTGGATGCTGGGGGATAGCGTTGTTCAACAGGATCTCCATCTCATCATCATCACTGCCCCCTGAGCATGGTGATGGAGATCCAATGCCCGAAGCCATGTCCTCCACACCGGGGGAGGCCTGGGCTTATACAGGTTGTCGTCTTCTTGCCAGTCTGGCCAGTACTTCATTGAAAAGAAAAAGAGAAAGTTACAGCAAACCTGAACTCCGTTCTCCCAAGCAATAGTGCTACCAAGAGGATCTGTGAGAAAGCTTAGACAGCAACTTTACTGGAGCCTATGGATAATAGAAACACTGGCAGCAAGTATCAGTTTAGAGTTGTGATAAAGCAGGCTTTGAAGACACCAGATATTAAACTGAGTCAGCAACTCATCTCTGGCGACGAAGCCAAAACAGCTGTCCTAAAGGAAAACTCTCCCGTCCTCTGCAGCCGGGTGTCCTCGGTTATTTCTGCCTTGGGCCGGGAGAAGGCAGCGCGGCAGGCAAGGCAGCCGGGCTTTCAAGGGAGCCCTGGGGCCGGCCGGGCGGCTGTCAGCGCGGTGCCCTGGCCAGCAGCCCCAACCCTCCCCGGGCTGGCACTGCAGCGCTGGCCCTGCCCCTACCCCGCCGCCGGCCGCACACAAAAGGCCGGGCGGGCTCGGCAGCCCCACTCCGCCGCCCCCGCCCGGAGCGGGGCTGCGCGGCGCAGGGCGGGGGCGGGGGGCACCGTCTCCCGGGCGGGGGCGCGGGGCGGGGCCGGGGAAGTCCGGCGGGCGTGCGGCGAGGGGCCGCCGTTCCTCGGGGGCCGGCGCAGGCCTGGGCTGCGGGCACCGGCGGGGTGGCTGCGGGGCGGGGGAGGAGGGGCCGGACCCGTCCTGCGGCCGCCCGGGCAGGCGGACGGCGCGTCCCCGGAGGAGCTGCGGCCGGAGCCGACGGGGCGCCCGGCGGACAAGGGCGTCCGCCGGCCGGGACGCCCCGGGAGGCGGCAGATGGCCTTGCCCGCCCTCGTTCCCTCCCTGCTCCTCACCCGGCTCCGGACCCCGACTCCTCTCTCGCCACTGCCGCCGCTGAAGGGAAAATGGCTCCGGCCGCGGCACCGCCTCTTAAAGGGGAAAAAAACCCGGCTAGGCCCCGCCCCCCTCCCGCCTACATCCCATAATATGCCCCGGGACCCCGGCAACAGGCCCCGCCCCCGTCTCCCCGGCAAACACACACCCCCTTCCCCCCCTCCCCCCGGCATCCCATAATACTCACCCTCCCCTCAGAACTTCCCACTCACTGCCCGGCCCGGCATCCCATAATAATAACCACCCCTCCCGCCGGTAACATCCCATAATACTGTCCACCCCCCCCCCCCCCGCACCTTCACCCCGAGAAACATCCCATAATACTCCCCCACGCTCGCACCCCTTCGCTCCGGCATCCCATAATACTGACCCCCACCAAGAAACATCCCATAATACTGCCCCCCCGCCCCGCGCGGGACCCAGCGCGCCGGGCCAGGGCGCCCCCCCGCGCCTCGCGGGGCTGCCATCCCATAATAGGCACGTCCCCCTCCCGCGGGGAGGGCGCGCTGTGAGGACCCCCCCCCCGAACATCCCATAATAGTCACACCCCGAGCGCGCACATCCCATAATAGTCACTTCTCCTCCCCCCCCCTCGCGCCCAGGCAGGCATCCCATAATAGTCACCGGGAGCCACCGTCCAGCCCGGCATCCCATAATACTCGCGGCCGCCCGCCCCGCACCCGCACCCGCGGGGCTCCGCCGCCGCCCCCCGCCCGCCCTGCCCGGGGGCGCGGGGCCCGCTCGGGCCCGGGGCGCGTGGCCGACCCCTGGCACCGCGCGGCCTCCGCGCACCTCCCGCCCTCCTGCGCGCTGGCACCGGCCCCGGGCACAGGCTGCGGGCACCGCCCTCCCACCGCCGACCGCCCCCGACCTCGGGGCTGAGGGCCCCGCTCCCTCCCCTGCCCCGGCCTCCGGGTGCCCCATCCCGCACGCTCTGCCCGCGGGGCTGCAGGACCCCTCCACGGTTATCCATGGCCACCGCCAGCCTGTGTGTGGGGAACGCACAGTCACGTTGGTGCCTCCCCTGCACCTCGAGGCTTCCTGGCTGCTGGTCCCTGCAGAACTACCTACCCCAGGCAGCTAGCGGCAGGACAAGAGCATGTAGTCTCAAGAAGTGCCAGGGGAGGTTTAGGTTGGACATCAGGAGGAATTTCTTCATGGAAAGAGTGATCAGACATTGGAATGGACTGCCCAGGAAAATGGTGGAGTCGCCATCCCTGGAGTTGTTTAAGGAAAGGCTGGATGTGGCACTTAGTGCCATGGTCTAGTTGCCATGGTGGTGTTCGATCAAAGGTTGATGATCTCAGAGGTCTTTTCCAACCTAACTGGTTCTGTGATTCTGTGATACACGGCGGGTCCACGTACTCCATTCCTCCCTGTCACCCAGCAGCCTGCTCCCTGCTGCAGCCTCCACCAGGAAGCTCACCATCGATTTACACAGACGTGAACGGTCCGTAGGTATAAGTATACTCCAATTATGCACATGCAACTGTGTCATTAATTTCCCATTAAACAAAATCACATCCCATAATGCTGCCTTATCCTCTGTTGAGCATCTTCATAACACCATCAATCTCAACAGAGGCGCAGTCCTGTCCGTCTCTCCCAGTGAATGTGGGTGTCAACAACTGCGCTCGTTGCCCCTGCTGTCCCACACCTGGTGGTGCACGAGCACGTTTCATCCCGACGCAGTGGAGCACGACGGAACATAAGTGGAGGATGGAGTGTTTACAGACTGCAACAAGTCGCTTACAGATCCTGTAACACAAGCCGTGCTTTGTCTGCTGCACCACACTGAAAATACATCCACGCACACAGCAGGCATGCAGGTGTTCCATAACACCATCCCATCACCTCGGCCGTGTGCCGAAGTGGCTCTGGCTATTGGCAAGCTCTCCCTTAACTGTGCCTGCAGGCTCCGACCGCCTCCTCGCACCAGCACCTCTGCTGAGATACCACCAGGCTCCACCACCACATCCGTGTGCCCATCTCCTCTGTGTGCTCCAGCAGAGTTCCACATGTGCAGCCACTCCACAGCACGAGAGTTGTGCCTCCCATGCCCTCGTTCCCGACTTGCCAGCAAAGACTAGACCAATACATTCCAACAGGCTGTTGTGTTATCCACATTCCTGCACATACAGAAATCCCACCTACCTCTCCAGCCACCAGCAGCATGCAACCTGTACTGCCCCCGTACATGCCTTTGCCTGGATGACGATGATGCTCTCATTTATCTGAGCTCCACAGAGGAAAAGTGGTAGGAAAGAGCACACTACTCTTCCACAGATCCTATCCATCCTCTGCATGGATCAAGCAGACCATCCAGCGCTGCAGAAACATGGGGTGGATGACACCACCACCAAACTCACATGGACCTCTGCAGGACTTCTCATTCCCTCTTTTGTGTGCTGACAGCCGTAATCCCCTCTAACAGAAGCCGGGTGAACAGCCACACCAAATTCCCAAGCCGAGCAGCCTAGCCCCAACCGGTGTCCCCCAGACTCCACGTTTGCCTCTTTCCTCCAGTGGCTTGGCCACAAGGGAAGAGGTGCCATGCAGATGAAGATCCTGCAAAGGGAGTTAGGTGCTGGGGCTCTCTCTGCAGCTGATTCCCAATGCTCCTGCCAGCAAGGTTATGGCTTGAAGAGGGCTGTTTGCTACTGGTTAGGCAATGTGTACCCCCGTGCCTCCGATGCTAAAGCATGAAGCTTCCCAGTGAACCACCACCTCCCTGAAATCTTTGTCTGCATGACAAACACATTTTTATCATGAATGTGCCCAAGGTTCCCCACCTCAGCTCCGACTCCTTTTCTTCCTTTGTAAGTTGGGAGTTTTTTAGTCAGCAGAAGTCTTAATTTTCCCTCAAAACCAAAAATCCATATGGGATATACATGATTATGATTAAGATGTTTTTACTGTTTGTGAGGGCCAAGTAGATTAAATGGATTTTAAAAAATAGACTTCTAAATATTTTCCTTTGATGAGGAAGTGATAGATTTCCGTGAGATAGACTTCCAGTTATTTGACTGCTTTAAACTTGGAAGTTGCTGTACCTTACTGTGGTTCAATTACTTACCCAGTTTAACTGAATCTTTTGAGTTTACAGCACTTGGCTTGGAAACAATTACAGCAAGATGTGTGTACTACAGTCTTCCCAACCTGTGCTGATGGGCGTCAACACCCTGAACAACCCCACAGTGAACTTCCCATGGGAAAATCACCTACAACATCTCCTGCGCCCATGTTAGGGAAATCCAAACTAGCCAGAGGACCTTCCACACACCCCTGCCCAGGTCTGCTTCCAAGAACAACCAGGTGAAGTGGGCTCTGTGCTCCCACAGCAACAAGCTGGGGCAACCTCTAAATTATTTCTGTAGTTTTGTGCATGGTTTAAGTCAGTCAGGGTTCAGGTCCCTGTGTGGGTCCCAGGAGAGTCCTGCCCCATCTTCCTTGACCTTGTGGGCAGCTGCCCTGTCCAGGTTTTTATCAGGCCCACAGCCCTTTCTCAGTTTCACTTTTAATTTATGTTCACTTTTAAACATGCTTCCCCAAGGTAACAAGAAGAACAAAGCTTTTGACATTGTTTCACCCTGGAACTCGGGGTTGGAGGCTGGAAACCTCTGTCCAGTGTGTTTCAGTGCTGCCCAGTGTGGGAGGCAAGGGTGGGAGGAAGGAACTCCAGAGCATTTTGGAAAGGGGGGAGACTCTCCAGCCTAGCATGAGCTGTTTGTATGTGGGACACAGATAACAGACTACAAGCCTGACATGCTGGTGCTGCAGACAATGTGATCTGAAAGATCGGTTTATGGTCTTTCAGGCTATTTTTTGTCAGCTCCTCTTGCATTCCATAACAATGCAGAGGGGCTGATGGGCTTAGATGCTGGGCACTGCAATGCTGCCACTGTATTGCTTCATTTGTGTGCTGGGACACAGCCGTACTTCCGTTCTCCTAATTTTTCCTGTTTCCTGGACTGAGGGTTGCTCTAGCCTGTGTGTAATATCCGTCTGTCAGGTTGCATACAACCGGTAACATGAAAAGTATCTTTCAGTATCTGTGTAAAACTGGCACCACTGATGTACCCCTGAATGTGATACTGTCCTGCAAACGTTCCAGGTACATTTCACTTCTTCCTTTAACCTAGTTTTGACCGTAACTAATGTGGATGGACTTACTCCTTGTGTTTGCCATTCAGCAGCCCTGTAGGCTCTCCAGATTGTACTGATACTTGCCATGCCTGAACTAAGGTTTTACCACTTCTGCCAAGGAACCCTGAAGATCCCAGGATTTCTGAGGAGTCTTGTCTTTCTGTTTTTTCTTTGGTAAAGCTGAGAATTTTCCCCTAGATGATTTTTTGAGAGGGGTATCAGACTCTGAGATAGGTAATTTTTACTTTGAAATTAGCAAGAAACTGGTTCAAACTTTCACTCGATATCTGGTTATTGTCCCAGAGTCTGCATCTCTTCAACACCCAAGTCCCCCTGTCCCCATTTTAAACTATCTTGTGAGAATCCTGTGTCCCCAGCACTAGCCAAAGCGACTGTCCTGAATTCTGCAAGTCTTCCCCAACACTACAAAGCCCTTTCCTCTGCCCAGGATACTCTTCTCCGCTCCCAGCTTTCTACAAAGTCTCCATGGCAAGCTGAGGAAATCTAAATCACCAATTTTCTTCATTGTTTTCTTCATCATGCACCCCCTTCTATTTTTCCCCCTTATTTAGTTTAGATGGGGGGTTTTCAAAGAAAAGCATGAGCTTATTTGTTTAGCACAATGGAAGTATCTTTACTTTGGTGTCAGACATGGTAGAAAATGACACAGGAAAGTCTCCTTGTCTTGTGGAGAAAAGACAAGAGTCCTTCCGGTCATGTCCAAGGAGCTGCTCCTGCAGCAAACAAATGCCACTGGAACAAGAGGCAGAAAGAGACTTGCACACAGAGGATTTTTGGAGCATACAACCAGAATAAGATCAAGAATCACTCAAGAGACCACGTGTGCTTCTTTTTTGAGAACATTCTACTGTCAATGGAGGACTGACACTCTCTCTCTAACAGCCACAAAGGTGAGGGCTGCCCCTATGCCAGCGTGACTCTGCATCTACTTCCCGTTAGGGGAAGAGCATTTCAGACTTCGCTCAGCACTCGTCATGAGCCTCGTCTCCTGTTTTGCCAGGAGAAGGAGGGGGCAGGGAGAGCGGCGTGGCCGTGCAGCCGCAGCCGCACCGTGTCAGCAAGACGTGCGCGGTGCAGGAGGCAGTGCTGGCGGCAGAGAACTGAGGCGGGGGGAGAGATAGAGGAGATTGGGGGTTGCTCAGCCCCCTGGAAATCAGAACGGCTGATGTCTATCTCTATGTGCTTCGCTGGTTTGTTTGCTTTAAAAAACATCACATACTTGGTACTGACACCTATAGCTAAGGTTACTCGATATTTTCCATCACAAGTCTGTTTTCAGTTACTCAGAACTTTGCCAGACATCAGATCATCAGATTCGAATTTTCCATGTTTATTTTCACTTTTTTTTTTTTTCTGAAGATGGAGGCACTTAGTAAGGTGTAAAAAAATAAATGCTATTTTGCAATTATAAAAATTTGACTTTGACACCAGTCCTTTAACATAGAATTATGTGTATAATGAATAACAAAAGCTGGAAGCATTACACAAAAGTTAAGCGTGCTTGTTAGTTACCATTTTTAGGTTCCCATTTCCCTAAAGTGCCTTAGGGATGATGCCCTGTTCCCCTCCCCTCTTCATGAAACAAATAGTTGGATCCAGCCAGGGAAGGAGCCAGTGGTCTCAAAGGGGCTGCAACAACAACCCACTGGTTTGAGCTGCCTGGACTGCAGTTCTGCCATACCTATTTTTACCTCCTGTATCAAAGCTGGTGCATGCTGGCAAAAATCACTAACACCGACACACATCTCTTGAGCTCATTTAGCAGAAATACTGAAAAAACAGGCTGGGACAGAACTCTCCTTCATCTCCTACCTCCAGCTGGATCTGGGAGAGGTGTTTCCAGCGCTGCACCCAGCAACAACTGTTCTACAGGGAACAGTGTTAATTAGCCTGGAGGCTGCATTCCCCATTTGGCTGGGGGAGAACACCACTGCTGCTGAGCAGAGCTGATGGTTGGCTGGAGAGGAGGAGAGTCGAATCTCGATGGTGATACCTAAGTCACCTTGGGCTCCAAACCGGGCAGGGGTTTGCAGAGCTGCCACAGCCCCACATTTCTGGAGGAGGTTTTCTCATCTCGGGCAAGAACGAGACCAGGTACTTTGGGGCTGTGCTCTCGGTGTAGAAACCAAGGATCACATAACAGGCTCTGCTCTGGAATGGACCGTGCAGGGACATGTCTTGCTTTGTGCCATCCTTGTACACGTTTCTTGAACTTAGAAGTCAGAGCTTTGTGACACTTGGACTTAGACGGCAAGTTTCTTCCTAAAAACAGTACGGTTGGGACCGATGTACAGGTGAAACGTTGAGATGCTCCACAGCCCCAGTTTGAAAGGCTGTGGGTTTTTTCCCTTCCTCAGCTACGCTGGGGTCAGAATTTGCTTGCGAGGGCAAGCAGGAGTCCGCAGCCTCGCCGTGCTGGGGACTCGGCCGAGGGTTCCTAAAGAGCCCACGTGGAGTTGGCACGCAGCAGCCCGCCCCGGTTTGTGGCCCGTGCCCGGCGCATCCCCGCATTCCCATCCTCCCGCCGCGCTGCCCCGGGGGGCGGCGGGGCCCGCGCGGCCCCACCCCGCATCCCATAATAGTTCACAAAGGCGACTCCATCCCATAATAGCCACCCACGGGAAACGCACCATGGCAACCACCCCCCCACCCCCGCGCCATCCCATAATACCCTGCCGGCTTTATTGGTCCCGACTGAGGAGGGCAGGGGGGGGTCGGGGCCGGACGGGGGCACCGCGGGGAGGTCCCGGCGGGCACCGCCAGGAAGCCTGGCTGGGGCTGCAGCCTCCCCTCGGCATCCCACAACACCCCCTCCTCCTTCCTGCTGCATCCCATAATACTTCCCAGGGAGGCAGCCCCGCTGTAAGGTAGAGCCATCCCATAATAGCGGCCCGGTCACACCGCGCTGGGAATGGTGCCATCCCATAATACTCTCGCCTCACGCCGGCTGCGGTGGGCCCTGCCATCCCATAATAACCGCCCGCTCCCCCCCCCCCCCCCCGCTCCTTGTGGGGCATCCTCCTCATCCCATAATACTCCCCCCGGCGGCACGAGCGCCCGCCATCCCATAATACGCCCAGCCACCCACCTGCCCCCCTCCGGTCGCGGGAGGCCTCGCCATCCCGTAATAGTCGCGGCTCGCCCTTCCCCCCCCGCAGAAGGGCTCGCCATCCCATAATACTCGCCGCTTGCCATCCCATAATAGCCGCGGCTGAGGCCTGACCCCGTGGGCCGGACCTCGGCTGCCCCGCTCGGCCCGGCCCGGCCCGGCCCCCCTGCAGCTCCCCTCTCCCGTCTGCCGCCGCTGTCACCACCGGGCTGCCTCGCCCCAGCCTCGCCGTTGTGCTCCGGTTTGGCTTCGCCCTCACCTGGCAGCGCAGCTGGCGCTGCCGCCCCAGCTGCTGCCTTGGCCACGCACCTTCCCAGAGCCTTTTCCTGGGTGCCCCCAGCCTGTGCTTGGCCCCTCGCCATGGTGCCTTCCCCATCCAGCCCTCGGTGTCCACCCCCAGCCCAGGCACTGCCTGCCGGCCCAGCCACCATCGAGTCAGCAGAAATGCACAAAGCTGGAGCAAGTGCTGCTCAGTGACACCCATGGCACGGTGGGCACGTACCTGGTGCGGATGGAGCCCCTGCTGCCAGGGAGCCCGGGGCTGTGCTGGCATGGCCTTTGTGACCACTGAGCCCTGACCTAGTTTGCCAGGTGCTGTGCTGCCCTTGGAAAGGCCTGCTCCTTGCCCGTGGCCACTGTGTGCTGCATTGGGGTCGGCTCACTATCCGCTCACTATCCACTCACATCTGCGTTATTACGCGTCTGGTATGGAAGATAACTCCACATCTTGCCATCTGCTCATATTGAGTGTATTTATTTTACTTCTGAGGGCAGCTTTTGCCACTGTCTTTGGGTTTTGCTTTCAGCCCCATCCTTGCTTTTGTGCCCCAACTGGATTTAGTGTTATGGGCTCCAGGGAGTGTTTCTGAGCTGCTCCATTGTTTTCCTGGGCACTTTCACTACCCGCCCTTACAGGTACAGCTCAGCACTTGCAAGGCTTACTTCTTGTTAAAGCCAGCAAATGTGTCCTGATAGCTAAGAAAAGAATAGGAAGTGTAAGCCCCAGCAGCTGAAATAATGACATGTAAAAGGCTGATACGCAGAAAAGAACCAAAAAACTGTAATTCCCCATACTCTGAACGGAAGCTACAAATTACAGACTTTGTGGATTAAAAGGTGGGCTGGGAAATAATAATGCATGGTGACAAGACAGTGAGGTGTTTCCTTGTTGGGTGGGATGCAGCAAAGATGCCGCATCCGTTCAGTCAGATCCTGGCAGAACATGCAAAAGGAGGAGGTTTTTGAACCGCAGCAGGAGCAAGTTTGGACACTGCTGCAAGGAACGGCGGGAAGCATTCTGTTTTCCCTTTGAGAAACCCACAGCTGCTGCTGCTTCTAGTGGGGAAGGCTCTCCATCGGGCCTCACCCTGGTGAAACCGGACAAGGGGTCTCCCAGGAGCGTGCCCGTGGCCGGGTGCCCACCGGCAGCCCCAGCGGTGGCCACCATCACCGGCAGTACTGGTGAGGTGTGGTCCCTTTGTCTGTTGGCTTTCCGGCAGCAAATGCAGGAGCCCCCTTTGCAAACTCCGTGTTTTACAGGGAGTCCCCCTGTGGCAGATCTGTTTTACAGGGAAAGCGTCATGAGGCGGTTGAGGATGGAGTGTGCGAATCACTGCCCGTTTTATTATGCCTGTTACACGTTTTGTTTGTAGCTGATCCTCTGGCATCACCGAGAAACAAGAAAGCAAACTCACACAGCACTCCACTGTCTCAGAGAAGGAGCTCTGGACTCGGGGAATGGAAGCCCTGAGTCCTTTAGGACAATTCTTCCCACTCCCTTTTTTTAAGGTTTCCATGCAGTTGGGCACCTACTAAGTCAGTCTCCAGCCTGCCTCCTTGGGAAGATACCTGTCTTTTCCTTCTTTTACCTAGAGAGTAGCTGAAGGGCCAAGCGAGGTTGTGCCAGGCTGAGCTAACATAGAGCTCTAGTTTGCAGCATATGGTCCATATCGGACGGATTCTTGCTAGATGTTTCATCGTACCATTTGCACGTGATGTGTTTAAAGCAGCGTTACATCTGTTTAGTAAAATATCATAAATGCCTAGTGCAGAGGAGGAACTTAAACTGCTCCAAGCCTGGCTTTAACTGGGTAAATCTGTGGTTTGGGCACACACTTGCTTAGTGGAAATCTATCGCAGTTTGGGTGCTCCTGTCCCCTGGCTGTTCACTACTGACTTACTGCAGTAAATGTTGCTCCTCTCTTGGCTCTGGCAACAGAGCAGATGTGCCTGCTCAGTGCCTGCTCCAGCGGGAAGTCCAGCTTTTCATGTCACAACGGCTGCAGGAGGAGGGCTGAGCTAAGAGAGCTGGTCTGACTGCAGTGGCCGTGTACAGACCCCTCTGGGGCATCCCACTTGTCAGGGCCTGCCTACCCTGCCAGCAGCCATTTCCTCCTCTCCTCCTGTTCTCCTCAGCCACCATGTCAGGTCCTGTGCCCTGCATCCTTTCTCATCTTGCACCTCTCGCAGGCAAACAGGGTGACTGCTGCAGCCGGGCTGCTGGCCCAGGGAGCAGGAGCCATATTTCTGCAGGAGTGAGAGTTGCCACCCAGCGTCTGTGAGCTGCAAGCGGGCACAGGAATGGCATTAGTGTCCTGGGCAGCGAGCCATGCCAGCCTGCAGGCTCTCAGTTTGATTGCACTCAGTGAACAGGTGCCTCATCCTTTAAGAATACACCAGATTTAATTATACCACTTCAAAATGTTCCGTCTTAGGTGAGGCTTTGAACATGTCCACATTAGCTGTTTATAGAGGTGTGACAAGACTGTTTTTAAGTGGATTGATTTACACTGGTGACATTGCTAACAGACCAACCACGTTATGAAAAGCTCCAGCTTTTGAGTCTGACCTCTCTTTCCACAGAAATATTGTAGGCTTTGCATGTGAATTTGTTTCCAGCTATCAGGCCTCATTTCCCCATCTGCCTCACAATTCAGACAAAGCTTCTGAGAAGCCCTGATCTATGGCAAAGCAAGTCCTGTATTCCTGCCTTATTCTAAAGCCACTAGGGACAGCAACGTGATTGATCCCAGAGTGGCAAGTTCAAACTGCAGGTTTTTGCAAGGAGAAAGTTACCAGCAGAGATGGAATTAGACTGTCTGGGCATTCCTACTGTAAACCATTCAGTTGCTTGTAATTTTTATGATTGGAGCTGAAATTTTCCATTCTGGCTGTCTGCCTACATCTGATTTTTTTATAATTTTTGTTTTCTTTTTAAATATGGCTTCAGCCTGTACATTAAATCTACTCGGGGGAAAAAAAAAGGCAGAGCAAAACATTTTGGTTTTGAGCGTTAAAGTGTACGTTAAAAAGAACAGTCTTTTGCCCAACTGCTTCGGAGGAGGAAGCTGAAACCTACGAAGGAGAGCTGTCCTTGCGTCAGAGCTACACTACTCACTGTCCCCACAAAAATCTATGCTATATTTTGATAAATTATAAGCCTTTAAAAAAAAAATCCATTTCACACATGCTCTGTAGGGACATTGGAGATTTTCCCAGTGTAGTTCTTCCAAGATCTGCTGTTAACGCTGTCTCACAAAGGTGGGATAAGGTTGTGTGAATGCCAGCCATCTTCTGCAAGGGCCCAACTGCTGGTGAGTGCGCTGGGCCAGGCAGGGGGAAGGAGCAGCAGCTGAGTGAAAGGAGAACAGCAAGTCCCTTGGGGAAGGGAAACATGGAGGATAGATGAGGGCCAGGAGCTTAATGATACTAAGTCTGTTGTGGGGATAAAGACAGGAGTTACTGGAAAACAAAGGGATGGAAGTGGAAGAAAAGAACCTTGACTGGCTGAATAATGTGGCTAGATTGAAAATCAGAGTACGTGGGATTATAAAAGTCAAGAGTGATTGCTGTACTGGAAGCAGGGCCTAGAGAGAGGGAAGACTAGTTGAACAAGCAATCATCTAGTCTTGGGAGCTGCAGACAAAGCAGCAGTGTTGGAGGCAGTGAAACGAGGAGAAAACGAGGAGCTAAAATTGGCGGGAGGGGTGTAACAACACTGGATGTGGAGATAGGAAAGAACAAGCTGTTCTAGACTCATTAAGGAACCAAAGAGCGGGAAGAGCATTCAGATAACTGAGCAAGGACACTTGAGGTAGGGGGGTGAGCAAGGAGCTGGCCAAGCAAGCACCAGTGTCTCTCTTGTTCTAAGGGCACAAGCAAACCTTTAGGTTCCTGCATCTCATCATTCTTGAGTCATGATTCAGGAATCCTGGGGCTGGCAGCACTTCTATCCTGAAATGTTAATGGAGAGAAAGAAAAAGAATAAAAAGTGAGATGGAGGGGATCCTACATCAGCTACAACAGCTTCTGAGCTGTCATTCTCACATGAAAAAAACTACAAATGAGTTACTCATAAAAAAGTTCTGATTCCTTCACCAGCTCATACATGACATCCTGAGACCACCTTAGTGGCAAAAGAGCATCTCTCCTGGTCCCCACATTCTCATTTGTTCCCTTTCCAGACTCCTTGCTAATGTCACTGGACTAAATGAATGAGGACTGTCTATTTTAAAGTCTGTGGCTAAAAAATCCTGCCTTTTTTTTTTGCTTTTCCTTTGCGGAGGAGGGATTGAGTAAGCAGACCTGTTAGAAAGCTCTTTATAGATAAAAAGGATAAGGTGCTCCCGATGTCTGTGCTCTACCTTTTCCTAATTTCCACGTGCTCTGCTCACTTCCATTTAAAGTTTCCATACCTGCCCTTCACGCTTGCTGCCCAGACTGTAGGGAATTTCACCAGAATTGCTGATGGGCAGGAGACAGGGATGCCAGATCTGGATGTGGTCCATCCCAAATTTGTTGAAGGCTGTGTGATTCTTCTCCTTACCCATCTTTTTCAAAATCTGTGAAGCCACAGAGAGCAAAGTGGGACAGGCTGAGAGTGACTGAGCCCTATGAGGTGTGCCATTCCCAAACGTTTGTCTCTCTCTACAACAACACCTGGTATGTTTGCTGACAGATGCAGTCACCTAGGCTTAAAGCAGAAACATGAATGACATTAAGAAACTTCCCAGAGCAGCACACAGGGACAATGTCAGATGTTAAAGTTGGTCTTCAAGTCTTGGGGTTACCATATTTTTAAAAACAATTCTTTAGTTAACAGCCAAAAATACTCCACCAGATACCCCAAACAAGGATTTTGCACCTTTCCCGTCTACCCTGCCCTAGTTGCATGTACAGACAAGTGGAATCTCTCTTTTTGTAATCTGACCCCTTTTATGGATGCTCAAACTTTTTTCTTCCCCTTTCCCTGCCCCTCCCCTCTCCCCCACTTCCTCTCCCCCTGGAGAAGCTGTGGGAGCAACAAAATACATGAAAGAGGTGCTGACTTTCTTTGACCAGCTTTCTCTTCAAAATTATAGCCTGGAAATAATTCCCTGATCTATCTGGGGAAGGAACTTGAGATGGATTCGATGCAGGCTTGGTGTAGGACAAGGAGTACCAACAGCACTCAGGAGCTACACGGGATCAGCAAGCTGTAAGCTCCAAATGGCTGCAGGTTCAGACACAAGCAAAGCCCCATCTCAGCTTCCAAAAGCATCCATCACTGTGGCATGAGTCCAAGGAGATGAGACAAAAGGCCATTCTGGACATTTTCCCTGGTATCCAAGCACAGAGCCTGTGCTATGAAGATCCTGTGTTATTGGTGGGGTCACTGTGCTGTCGATTTCTCAAAATACTCCTCTGGTAAAGAGCACAAGCGTCTTCTTCAGTAGGTCTCAGAGCCTTTCCTATTTCTTTCAGGTTTTGTTGCAGTGTGACATCTCACAGGCAGCCGTGGCAATTTGAAACATAAAGCAGGACAACTACCCTCTGCAGCCCTCTGCTGCTTCCAGGAGCTTGGCATGGGGAAGAGCTGTCTGTCACACTCTGAGATCCCCACCCACCACCCTGCTCATCCTGACAGGCAGGAAAAGCAGTACAAAGCTCAGACAGATCAAACCATCAGCTCTGAGGAGGTTATTTCTCAGGATCACTAATACCACCCCTGTGCTAAACACAAGCCAGTATGAAACACTTTTTAAATTGAATTATCTTTTATTTTCTTAAGTTGTTGAAGGCTACCCCCTATAGAGGGCTGTGGAAGTCAACCCAAGGACGGAAATAGAAGTGGTGAAAAAGGCAGGCACAATCAGCTTCATCCCGTGTTTTGGTGTCCTTGGGAAACTGCTCTCCCAGCTGAATTACATCTTTGGTGCAAAGTCCCTCAGGTTTTTGCAAGAGTAGTTTTTCTGAGTACTTTCAGACTGCCTGTCCAGAAAACGGCATGAGGAAGGACAGCATGGAGGGAACAGAGAGCACAGGGTCAGGTTGGAAGAAAGCAAAACAGAGAATTGTATCTATGACAGGGCCCTCCAAAGCTTCAAAAATAGCTCAAGTGATGAGCCTGACCATTTCCCTTTGAAGCATTGATGTCACCCTGCCTGTGGCAATGATCCACTTACCAGACTGACGATATATTGCTACTGGCAGTTACTCTGAAACTAAAGTCAATAAATACCATTTCTAAATTAAGTAGCCAGAGAATTTTCCTATTGCTTCTCCTATATTTAATTCTTCCTTGTCCAGTAAGTCACGGTGTCTCACCCATTGCCATAGCTTTCCCTCACCATTACAAAGTACAAAGTGCAGAATGACAGAATGGCCTATGTCACTTTTTGTCTGTCTTACCCTTTTGTTTTCTAAATCTCATTCACATTATCTCTGACTAAGATGGCATTTTCCCCTTGATTACAGCTGTGGGCTCTTTGACTAGGTAATAAACTTCATGTAACCAACCACCAGATCCGCTGATGTTTTTCTCTCACTGTGTTTCTTCCTGAATAATTCCCCACAACACTTCCCTCCTCTGGAGGCAGGTCCTTTTGGAGCACCAAGTGTGCTCCTTGGTGGTTCAAGTTACACTACAGATGCGCAAATAAGGAGACCTGGTCAAGAAGACAACCTGCAATTCCCAGGCCAACAACAAATGCCTTGGCACCCTTTGCAACATGACCCCAGGCAAGCTGGCTTGTGGCAGCGCGGATCCTTTTCCTGCTACAAATTGTCACCAATAATTTTGGCAAGTGCTAATGAGGCATCGTTACTGCAGAATATCTCCCACACATTTCCCAGTTGCAGGTCTCCCATAGCCTGTGTGCCACCCCCTGGCTCCGTATCCTGGGCACACTGTGATGCTTTCAGCAGCTGTACTGCAGGGACTGCTGTCCCTCAGCCGTAGCGGCATGTTTCCCCAACGCTTCTCTTTTTTTTTTTTAACCTCCCTGTCCCCTCTGAATAGGCTGTAACTGGGGACTCAAGCACGCTGAAATTATGCAAATCGTCCCACAGGGTTTTTTGTAATGCTAATTATATCAAATGCATGCTCATCAATGAGAACGTCTAATTCCCCTTGCTCATTATCTAGATGTCGCACACTGATATAGAAGCATCTGAAAAAATTAATCTCCTCATAACACAGTGTTTGTGAACCCCGTGCCACCACCTTCACAGCTCCTGCCTCTGCCCCAGGGCCCCCAGGTGATACTGGGCACCAGGACGTGCACCAAGTTGTCCGCAAAAGCCACAGCTCCCTTGCTCCTTCCTGTAGAGAAAGGAAGCCTTATCATGAGGCTTTGGTGTTTGATTCACAGAATTGCTTAAGTCCTGTATTTGTGACTTAAATCAACAGGAGTGACATGATGGATATGTGCTATATAGCACTCCAGAAAGTGGCATCCAAAGTAGTTCAGAACATACATCTTAGCTACTCCGTTTCCTGCCTATAAAATAGTAGTAACACCTTATCAGTTAATGGGCCTCTTGAGAATGACGTTAATTCAAATTTATGAAGCCATTGGATATGGGGATGGTAAATACTACAGAAAAGCGGGACAAGATCAGTAGCCCTGTTTGCAGAATGGAGTTCACATATGTGCAGTAGATAGCTGATGGATTTGTATATGGCATAGAAAAAAACAAAAAGGGGGAAAAAAGTAAAAAGCCACTTTTTTTTCTCTCTGTGACTGATGTTCTTCCTACATGATGAGCAAAGAAGGGACTTCGTGGGGAAAACAATCTGTCATTGCGTAACCAAGGACAACCGTGGCACCTGTGCACAAGGAGTCCTCAAGGAGAAAAGTAAGTCTGGCCTTTCTCAACTCAAAATGCAGGGCTGCGACATCTTCTGTGGGGGTGTGTTTTCATTTATCGAAGCGCTCCCTAAATGTGTGAGCTCAATATTTACCAGGCTCCGATCGGGTAAAACCCTCAGGAAGACCCTGACCCATGCCATGGGCTAGATTACTTCCAAATGCTTTTATTGTCGTTCTGTTCTTTACGCCTTACGGGGATGTTACTATCCGGACAACAAAATTAACTCCTCTTCTCCCCCTGCTCCCGGCGAAGACATTTACTTCCTTCAGTTTTACAGCTTCTTGTCTTTATTAACATTTTTTTTCTTTACAAATTGCTTTTCTTCCAAAAGCTGAGAGGAGCTGCTTTGCCCCGGTGCATCTCGGAGTGGGTCGATGCTGAGGGAGCGGACGGCCCGCTCCGTCCCAGAGGCGGCGGGGTCCGTGTGCCCGGAGCTCCTTCGGGAATCCCGCCGGTGCGGCCCCGAGGCGCCGCCGGGGGCCGCTGTTGGCCGCGGAGAGCGCGGGGCGGGCGGGGAGCGGCCGCGGAGCGGGGCGGGAGCGGAGCCTCCTCCGGCCGGCTCAGCACCGCCTCCCTTCCCTCCTTCCCTCCTTCCCTCCTCCCCTCCTCCCTCCACACCTCCTGCCTCTTCCCCCGTTTTTAATTTTTTTTTTTTCCAACACAGTGTTAGAAAACCTCTTTTGTCATCACCTCGAGGTGAAAAGTTTGAGTTTCTTCCTCCACTCCTTGCCCTTCCTGGGAGAAAAGTTCTTCCTTGTTTCCTTGTATTTCAGGGGCTCAAGCGGAGAGTGACTGCCCGTGCTTGAGGGGACAATGTGTGCAGTGCAGGAAGGTTTTACAGCTACCATGGAAGCCTTGTCACTGTCACTGTCTGAAATAGGCAAAAGCAGTGATGCCTGGCTTTAGTACATGCAGACTCCCAAATAATCTCAAACAAAATCATCAGCATAGCAGGTTCTCGAGCGATATTACACTACTTGTTATCTTGGTTGGGAGCGCTCACTGATCGCTATCTCGCTGCTCAAGATGCTGTGCAAATCAAACAAAAAACCATCCGTGCCCAAAGATCTCTCCGAGTGTGAGAGAGACAGCAAAATGTGGGAAACAGCAAGGAAACCCTGAGCCGGTTTCGGTCAGCAGGATGTACAGCAACATTAGCGCAGCGGCAGCCGGGCCTCTGCCGACATGCTGTTAGCACTGCAGAAAACACGAGTTTGCAGGAAAGGCTTCAAAAGCAACACACAAAATGTGAAGCTTTCACTGCACTCAGCCACAGGATCAAGGACTCCGCAGCTGTAAGGCAAGCAGGGTATGCAAAGTGTAATCCGAGCAAGAACAACTCAGGGAGGGAAAGATAATGAAAAAAAATGCCTGGGATAACAGATCAGTATCTAAAACACAAGGTCAGGGAACCATATATTTATTTAGGTTGGAAGGACCTCTGGAGGACATCCGTTTCAACTCCCAGCAACAGAGGGGAGTGGAAGGCAGAGGGTAATCTCCCAAGCTCTAAGCAGGCACGGCTGAAGTTGCTCAGGGCATTTGTAATACAAAGTACATGTTTTGTTGTAGGGATACATCTAGTGGTGGGAGGCACACAGCCAGTACGTGGTGGAAGGAATAAAAATAGTAATAAAAGCAATCTGAAGATAAGGTCTGGCTTGTTCTGGGACTTCTGAAACATCTTTTCAAGCTGACTTACAGAACTCTGAGTATCAGAGGATTTCTAGAAAATATAAAATACATTTTAATATTAATAGTCATGATTAATACTAATAAAAATAATTTTATATATCATCCAAGTAGGGAACAATTTCCAGAAGCATAGGACATATCCATTCTGGAAGTCAAAGGACTTGAAATCCTAATGTATTTGTACATTTTTGCAGATACTCTGTCTGATCCATACAGAATAAATGCTCTGTGTGCCTTTGCCATCTCTCTGACCTTTCACTTGTTTAGTCTTACTTGATGAGGAGACATTTGTTTAATGTTCACATCTGCAAATGACACGAAGTACTGGGAAGTAGTGAATGTCACCTTTTACCTCTGACATACTTAACAAGAATACTAATTCAAGAATTGTCACAGTAGAGGGTCACCTATACAGGTTGAAAAGACTTTGCTAAGCTTATGTTCCTATTTAACTTTCCCTTCTTGAATACCATTGCTTCACGTAGCTCCTGTTATTCTAAACACAAGCTTTAAAGTGGTTCTGTTTTGTATTGTTGGATGCCATCATACCCTAGAACTTTCAGATTTGTTTGTTTGGCTTTTTTTATACACACTGATTAAAAAGAAGCAATAAAGCAAGATAAGGGTGAATGACTCATTTTACTAAAAGACAGCACATACATGTGCTATTCCTTATCACCATGTGATGGAATAAAAAACCCCTGAAGCTTACAAAGGCAAAAATGCGGAAGCAGAAACTTAGTCAATGGCAATTCTCTCTGTCAAACATGAAAAATATCCCAGATACCCTCTAGAATCCAAAGCAATTAAGTTTGACTAGAATCCTCAAAAATAAAACAAAACTAATGCAAACTGAAAAAGATTGAACACCCAAAGGACAAAATGCAACAGCCCACACTGGGCACACCACTGTCTATATATAACAATTAAGCAAAGTCTTCAGAAATACAACGTCAGGAACTTTTCTGCTGCATGTAACATGACCAGCAGCCCTCTTTATTGTTAAACTGGTTGATGAGATTCATTAAGAGATCAGCTTTGCAGTTATTTATAATTTAGTCAAAATATTTGAGCTAAAATTTCCTCTGCTGGAGGTGGAATATTTATGAAATGTTCCAGGTAAAAATAGTTCCACTATTTTCAGGAATGAAACTACAAGAAAAGATCATGTTTTCTGATGTGTTTTTTGAGAAGTTGTGTGTTGTGGAGGATACTGTAACTTCAGCAGAGGAGCAGCCTCTTCTGAAGGAGTGGCATCTGCTGGCTGACATTTCATTCATACTTGGCAAGCTTGCCAAGACAAGACAGAGCCAGACTCTGCTCGTAGTGGCCCTGAGAAAACACAACAGCCATGACTTGCAACGATCCTGGTGAGCATTAGCAAAAGCCTCTCCCCAGGGCATGTTTCAGCACTGGTGTGGGTACCTCAGGAAGCTGAGGAATCGTCATCCTTGGAGGTGCTCAGAAGACACCCGGACAAGGCTCTGAGCAACCTGAACTACCTTGGGATCCCAAGTACATCCTCTCTGCTCCTGGGGCTTTGGCTGTATGAGCTTGGGGACAGGTCAGAGGCAGTGGAGCTCAGCCTCTTCCCTCTGATGATTTTGGGGAGAGTTTCCATAAAGCTCTGCTGGACACTCAGCCAGGACTGACCCCGTGCCCCAGGAGATGCTTTTAAGCTGGTGCTCTTGCCCTTGGCTCCTGCCTGAGGAGTCTGGCCTGTGCCTGACCATGCACTCAGTGGATCTAGACCTGTGGATATGCTTCCTGGTTTGGCCCAAGTCCTGCCTTGTCATGATGGACTTGTCAGCAATCTCTGAATGGTGGCTCACCCTGGTTCCTTCCTCCAGACCTGATCCTGATGCTGACTTGATTTCCTAGTTGGACCTTGGACCTGCCTCATCACCACAAGCTTGCCTGATGGTCTGGATTCTCAGCTGAACCCACCTATCTGCCTATACCTGCCTTTGTCCCCTTGCTCAGATGCTTTCCCTTGCTGGCTAAGGCTCTTCCTCTGCCTGCCTTGTTACACACCTGGATCTCAGCTCTTATATTCCTTTAGGGAGTCGTCAGCCCTCACTGCCCCCAGCAACCTGCTGTGAGCAGGCAGTCTGGCTACAGACCTCCAGGGGTCCCTTCCCACTCGAATCTCTCTGTGAACTTGTAACAGCACTCTAGCCAAGTTAAAAGGAAACAAAAAACCAGCTTCTTTAGGCAGGGAAGAAAACATAGCTGTGAAGGCATTGTGTTGATACTTAGGTGCATGGTGCATTAGTTCAAGGAAAAGGAGAAAGGACCAGAGGTACAGGGACAAGGAAAGGGGTCTAGGAAGGAGGAAGATGGAGGAAGGTTTGAAAACGGACAGCAGTGCATCTGCTGTAATATCACTCTGTTATCCCATAAATCCCAGGAGAAAAAGGTAGCAGAAGAGATGCACACAGCTCTGTTTCCTCTCCAGCTGCACTATGTCACAAAGGATTCATGGTAATCCTGAGTTTTAAAAATAGAAATACCTACTGCCCTGCAAGCCCTCTTCCACCTCTCTGCCGGCATCTCTTGGGCGCCATTTAATGTTCTTCATCTGCAGACGGATTTCAAGGCTTGTCTGCTGGTGATGCATGGGATGAGCAAGGGGACAGAGCTGGCTTGCCTAGGGCATATGTCTCACAGGCAGGCTGTGACACAAGGATGTCTCTGTGGAGAGGCTCATCATCTTCTACAGGTCTTCTTGAAGACCTGCTTCGGCAGTTGTGTATAGTGAAAGAGAGAATCTTCAAGGGAGGCTGGAAAAATGGATTTAAAATGCAGTATCTCCTAACACAAACCCGTGATGTATTACAATACATTTATTCCCACAGCAGTCATGAGGTAGGAACTTGAAACCAGATTTATTGCTTATTGAGAAGTCTAAAAACTATAAACCCCAGCACTTTGGGCTGCATTTCTTGTCAGTTTCCCTGACCTTTCCTTTAACATTAAAAAAACCAAAACCAAACCACCGTAATGGATCCACTCCAGAACAGCCTGAGACCTGCTGGAAGCCACAGAGAGGCTGTTTTGCAGTGCAATTGGAAAGGCAACCCTTGGCCATCAGCAGGAGTGAAAAACTGGGGCTTCTGGCACTGCCTGTGTACAGCTGGATCTCGCTTCTGGGAAGATTTATAGGGCTTTCACATACAGTGCAGACTGGAAAAGCATGTACAAACAGTGCAAGCAAATACATTTCATTGCAGCCTCATCCTGTGACATCATTTCTTTTCAACAGTGAAAATCACTCAGACCTGAAATCAGTCATCCTATATAGGGCCCAGCAACAAGAGAGTGCAAAGCACTACTGTCAGCATGAGCTCCTGACACAGGGACAATATTGGTATCCTCTCTTTTTTTCTGGGGCCATTGAGAATGCAGTTTTTAAAGTATGCTAGTGTTTCCCAAGCCATTTTGCTTTAGGTAAATGTATAGCCATTGTGCCACATGTGTGTGTGTACAGCTGCACATTTGACATACCTCCTGAAGATTGTTTTGCTAAGGTCTGTGATTTTCTATACAATTAGGAACTTATTTTCTGCAAGATTACTGAAAACTCAGCTATTATCCTTGACCCCATCAAAGCTTGCTAAATGCTTCAGTTCTTTTGGAAAATTAAGCTACTCATTTAGATGTCCTGAGCTGGACCTATGACTCAAATTGAAACATCTGGTCAAAGGTTTCCTTCAGCCATTGCTAGTAAATTCACTTTGTCAGCAGTGAGTACCATATCTGTGTTCTAATGATCCCCAGAACTGCCTCACGCTACAGTGCAGCCAGGAGCTACTCAGACAGGATGGACTTGCTATAGGAATTAATACTGGCCGGACTTAGACACACAAAGTTTGTTTTAAATCCTTGTCCCCCCCTATGTTTCCTGTACCAAAAGAGTCAAGTATGACCATGTCACCACGGCACCTCTGTTTATTCAAAACAATCTTTCACCCTTCAGCTTTGCATCATCACGTTCACTCACAGACAGCCTGCCGTGCTCCCTCGGACAGCTTGCTGTATCCCATAGGCTTGCTGTAGTTATTGCATGGGTGACTCTGCAATATGTCTTTGGGGTATGGCTTTTCCGGGTATGGCTTTCCTGGGCTTAAATTTCCGAGTCCTCGATAGGGCCATTCAGAAATACTGCAGTAGGAAGCGACGGCGAAGATTTGTTGGGACGGATAAGGTTTTCAGATGGGAACAGTTTGACTTTAGAGACCGCGTGGTCTCGGGTTGACTTACTCTCCACAATCTGATGCTTAAGTGTCCCCATCTCTGAGTCCCAGGCTTGTCCCCGCCGCAGTTTCTTGAAGGTGTTCCGGAAACCCTCGGTGCTAAAGTAGTAGATCAAGGGGTCCAGCGTGCAGTTCATGCTGGCCAACATCATCGTTATAATTAGCGCTTGGCGCACGGAGGCCTGGGTATCTTTCTCAACCTTCATCACCCGGGCCTTTATCATGCCATAAACTGCCAGGGTAGTGTTGTAGGGCACAAAGCAGATGATGAAGATGACCAGATTGACCAAGAGGAGACGCACAGTCTTCTGCTGTCTCAGGGTCTTTGTCTGGCTGGGCTGGCAGAGCTCCTGAAAGATCCGAATTGAGCAGTATGTCACAGAGCTGAGAGGCAGGAGAAACCCTAAGATTTCAGCCAGGATTACCAGGGGGAAGAGGTTATTCTGCCACATGTTGTCGCTAAAGCTTTCAAAGCACAGATAAATGGTCTGGTTCTGTACTTTACAGTGGTTTTGCTTGTGGACTATGGCTGTGGGGATGGAGCCCATGAAGATCACAACCCAGACAAGCAGGCAGAGGAGCTTGGCCACCTTGGGGCGCCGCAGATGCCGCCAGCGGAGTGGGTGAACAATGGCAATGTAGCGATCCAGGTTGATGCACATGAGGAAGAGGCAGCTACCGTACATGTTGATCTGGAAGACTGAGCCAGAGACCTGGCACAGGATGCTGCCAAAGGGCCAGTGGTGGTTGGAATAGTAGTAGAGTCGCAGGGGCAGAGGGAGTGTGAAGCTGAGGTCGCTTATGGCCAGGTTTAACATGTAGATCATCACTACAGACTTCAGGCGCAGGTATCGGACGAATATCCATAGGGCCATCACATTCAGTATCAAACCTGTGATGAATATCAGGGTGTAGCCAGGCATGAGGAGGTGGTGGTTGAAGGTGTAATCCTTGCATGTCTGAGATGCATTGGACGTATTGGATGTATTGGACGCTGACATGCCCAGCATGGATCAGGGGATGGTCTCACTGAGATGGCTGAGCCTGTTGTGGGCTAAGGAGGCACAAAGAGCACTGAGAGAAGTCATTCCCCTCTAAGGAGCCACGGGCAGGGCATTCCAGTCATCTGCAGCTGGGAGGTAGATGGGCAATGTCTCTCTTGGCTGGCACTGCTTTGGATTGCGGATCTGTGGTCATCTGGCAGGGATGGTAATGTAGAGTCTGCTTCTGCCTCTAGTTCAGCAGTTCTTTCCAGTGGTTATGAGGTGCTAAGGAGATGGAGAATCATTGCCAGCTGTCAGTACAATTCCTGGTCAGAGTGAAAGACCAAGACAGAAAAGTTTAAGTTAATGAAGGAAATCTCTTGAAATGTTAAAATCCCACCATGGTGGCTTCTGCAGCAAGAACTCTCAAAGAAACCAAAAGACGAAGGAAAATGAACACTGGAAAAGTGAGTAATTACATGGCAGAAGAAGACAGAGCTCAGAGAAGGTGGTTGTTGTACAGAATCATTTATCACTCAGCCCCAGAAAATGCACTTTGCTTTGATCACTGCTGAGAGCACATGAATACAAGAAAGGGACACCACAGGCACACAGGGGAAGTAGTTGAGGCAGCTCCAGAGAAAGAGAAAGAAAAAGAAGAGAGCAGCATTTGAAGGAAAAATGCTGACGGGAAGGAACTTAAAATAAAAACTGCGTAGTACTGTTTTGTATCAGAGAAGCAGGACTTTGTACATCCATTTCAGATAAAAAAAGTTACAGTACAGTTAGACCTGACTCCACCCAAGCTCCTTTTGTTACATGAAACAACACACACAGACCTCAGTCCCAGTGACTTCAAGTTCCTTATGTTGCTCACATTCATACAGTTCCTTTGGTGTCCTTACTTGCTTGGGACCAGTGGTACTTACTTGGATTACAGGTTTTCATTCTGCTGCTTGTAGCACCCTAAAGCTTGAAGCAGACCATGTCCCACAAGCACAGAGCAGCACAGCCATGGAAGGGAGCACAATGAAAAAGGAAGAGCTATGGGATTCATGTGGACGAACATGAGGCTGGTAACCACTCTAGGTACTAACTAGCAGCATTGTCCAAACACTGATGAGCTGGAGGGAGCCCAGTGGAAGGCCACCAGAGTGGTCTGAGGGCTGGAGTGCTTGCAGCATGAGGAGATGCTGAGGGAACTGGTCTTGTTCAGCTGGACAAGAGAAGGCTCCCAGTGACATAATAGCAGCATCCCTCCACTGGGTTTGCATGGCAAGGTTTTGGTAGCTGGGAGGGCTACAGGTGTGGTTCTGTGAGAGTGTGCCAGAAATCTCCTCTGTGTCTGACACAGCTAGTGCCAGGATGGACCTGCCACTGGCCGAGGCTGAGCCCATCAGTGATGGTGGTAGCACCTCTGGGATATTGAAAGGGAAAAAGTTACTGTGAGACAACAATTGCAGCCAGAGAAGAGGAGTGAGAATATGTGATAGAAACAGCCCTGCAGACACCAAGGTCAGTGAAGAAGGAGGGGAATGAGGTGCTCCAGGCACTGGAGCAAATTTCCCCTGTTGCTCCTGGAGAAGACCACAGTGAACCCATGCTGGAACAGTCTATTCCTGAAGGACTGCACCCTGTGGAAGGGACTCACACTGGAGCAGGGATTGGTGTGACACAGTTCCCCACAGTTGTTTGCAGGGGTCATATAGGGACTCCCTCACAGGGTCCATGTAGATTGTGATAAACTTCAAAAGGAAAGCAGAATATTCTGTCTAGAGAATATCTTTACATGAAGTTGATATTACTCAGCAACTTGACAGGCATGACAAGCATGTCAGACCCTCTGGATGGCATTGTGTGGCAATGCACAGATCCAGAGAGAATCTGCTGCAGACAGTAGAGTGTCCTGACCTCACAGAAAGGAAGAGAATCATTCTGGTAACAACATGTTAAACAATGGAAGTGGAAACCTACTACAAAAGTGTAGACAGCTACCAACTTGCCCATCCTTTTGTGTTGTTGGGCAGGTGATCATCAAGACAAGTTTCTTAGAGAAACTTCTGCTGGTTTATCAAGCTATATCTGAGTGGATTCTAGCCTTCCTGGTGGGTGAATACTTTGTGTGAAGCCTTGTGCAAGTTTGAAGTATAAGATAAGCTGACAAGGCAAAAGTGCAAGAATGTTGTCGGTTTCAAGGGAAATGTTTCAATTCTTCAAAAAATCTCAAGGAGAAGCATTGCCAATGGTCAAAGGAGGTGATTGTCCTGCTCTGCTCTGCTCTGCACAGGGGAAGCCTCACCTTGGGTCCTGTGTGCAGTTTTAGGCACCACAATATAAAAAAGACATTGAGCTATTAGAGAGTGTCCAAAGGAAGGCCACGAGGATGGTGAAGGGCCTTAAGGGGAAACCATATGAGGAGTAGCTGAGGTCACTTGGTCTGTTCAGCCTGGAGGAGACTGAGAGGAAACCTCATTGTGGCCTACAACTTCCTCATGAGGGGAAGAAGAGAGGCACGCACTGATCTCTTCTCTGTGGTGACCACAGACAGGACCCGAGGGAATGGCCTGAAGTTGTATCAGGGGAGGTTTAGGTTGGATATCAAGAAAAGGTTCTTCACCCAGAGGGTGGTTGGGCACTGGAACAGGCTCTCCAGGGCAGTGGTCACAGCACCAATCCTGACAAAGTTCAAGACGTGTTTGGACAACACTCTCAGGTACATGGTGTGATTCTTTTGTGTCCTGTGCAGGGCCAGGAGTTGGACTTGATGACCCTTGTGGGTCCCTTCCAACTCAGAATACTCTGTGATTCTATAATTCTATGAGAATATGTCAGCTTTTGCAAGAGCCAAAACCCTGCAATGAACTGCAGACTGAACAGACTGGTCAGACCTTTGTTATTATTATTACAAAGTTACTGAGACTGAGACTTAGTGAGTGACCATGACCTGCTGTAACACATGTACTCAGACCAGCCAGATGTCAGGTGAAAAGGACTTATCTCTACAGATGTGTTTTTTCAAGCTTCCCATAGGTATTCAATTAACAAATCTAGAGAATATAATATGTCAGCACAGTCCATGCTGTGTGAGGCTATCTACAACTAGTATTCCATCTCAAATTGTGGATGATGAAGGGATTATGTTAAGAACAGTCAGATCAGGTAGTTACACTGCCTCAAGTTGTCTTCCTGTTGCCAGCATAAATTGTAGCCCAGGAATTTCCTGAGCCACAGGTGACCTAGTTGTATTCAGTAGCCCTCAGGGATCTTCTATTTCACTTTTTTTTCAGTTGCTTTTTGAGTTGATGTAAAATTTACCATTTACATCATCCAGTGACAGGAGTGCCAAGGAGTTCGACAGCTTACTTGTGCCTCAGGTGAAGAATCACTTCCATGTACCCATCTTTGATTCACCACCTGCTAGATTCAGTTCTTAGCTTTAGTGCTGGAAGAGACAGGGCAGAAAACAACCCTATTCACCTTCATTTCATGCTGATAATATTATAAGCATGTACCCTATTCCCACCTTCATTTCATGCTGATAATATTATAAACATCTACCCTATTCCCACTCAGTAACTTTGGTTTTTTTGGGCTTTTTTTTTAGGCTAAAGGGTCCCTATCTTCGTAGTTTTTCCTTGCAGAGAAGCAGTTATGTACTTTGGAACATCCTTGTTGCCCTTCTCAGCCCCTTTCCACTTCTGCTAGAGCCGTTGTGAGCCCTGTGCTGGGGTGCTGAAAGCACACGGTGCTGATAATGTGGATGCACTGAGCTTCGTAGGTGTAGATCTCATTTGCAAGTGGTAATGGTCAGTTCAGTTTGCTTTCTCCCATCACTTCACTAGATAAAATCTCAGCTGTTAGTTTAAGTCCAGTCACTCACACTTCTCTTAATCTCTGCAGTTCTTTGCAGCCAAACCTCATCTTTTTTAACTTGAATAATTTTATGTCTCCAACAGATTTTTTATTTTATTATTCATCCCTCATGAATAAGTCAAACAGTCCAAGCCCCAGCACAGGTGTCTTATAACTCCACTGAGAAAAACAACCATTTGCCCTCCTTCTCTGTCCCTTCTTTTAGGCACTTTTCATCCAGGTAGGAACATTTTCTTTAAATTTTTTTAAGTGCCATTGGTGAGACTGCCTTTGAAAGCCTTCTGGAAATTCACCTGGGCCACTGTTCACATGCTTATAGAGTCCTTTAAGGAAGGACTGTGGGAACAGCGTCCCTTTATAAAAGCCATGATGACTTTTCCCTAGTAATTAGATGTGACTGTATGCCAATTGATTTTTTCCTTTATTATAGCTTCTACTAATTTGTTCAGCAAAAACATCAAGCTCCCTGGTCTGAAACCCCCCAAGAGCCTTTTCTTAAATTGAGTCTGCCTTTAAGAGCTGTTTTAAGCAGATGTTTCTATAGCACAATTAGTCAGGTCTTCCACCCTTCAGTTATTTTCGGACCTTTGGGGTAGGAGCTGTGTGGTTTTAGACATGGTTTAGTTCATCTTGCTGCTCTGTGGCTGATCCTACTACTGTTTTGACCAGAGACAGTCCTTTGATGAATTTTTCCGTAAAGAGAGTTTCTGCTGTGGAAATCTCCCAGGCTTTCATGCCATGAATACCAGTGAAAGAAACCTGTTCATTTATTTTTGCCCACAATCACCTATTCTTTCTTTTCTGAGTGGTCTTTCCTTACATACTCTAGCCTTTCAGCCTTCAAGACAGTGAACAACACAGTTCTAAACTGGTAGCAAAGATCACTGAGAGCAGAAAATAGATTGGTGGTTTTGAGGGGATTTTTTTTTGGTGGGTAGATGGAAACACGGAAGAAAGAATCTGCTGTGGTGTTGGTATGGAAGCTAAGCTGATAGTCTCAGACTTGCTGTGACAGATACCGTGACCAAGACCTGAAATGAGATGTATGCAGACACAGCCACTGGAAAGATGAAGCTGTGCGAGCAGAGAGTTTCTCCAGTGAGCTCTGGAGGTGCTGCTTTGACTGTCCCTCTCTAAAAAGGAAAGCTATGGGTGGGTAAAGCAGGCTGGCAGCAGGGACACCGACTGTCTTTGTTGGTTAATGTTGGAGAGTCAAAGGGCATGTTCCTTGTGGCTGCCTCTAAAAGAACCCCAAGCACTCATTGCACAAAAGCTGCCAAGAGGTCTCAAGCCACCAGCTGTGTAAGGAGGCAGCGGTTCCACAGCTGAATAATCCCCCTCCTCACAAGAAAATGCTCTCTTTAAATCCTGAAGAAGCTTTCTGTTTGGTGACTGACCTTATGTGTCCCAGAAGGTGGAGGAAGCATTTCTTTGCC
This sequence comes from Aphelocoma coerulescens, assembly GCF_041296385.1. Taxonomy (NCBI): domain Eukaryota; kingdom Metazoa; phylum Chordata; class Aves; order Passeriformes; family Corvidae; genus Aphelocoma; species Aphelocoma coerulescens. Next base: position 93,958,098 of record NC_091013.1, on the reverse strand, counting down.
TCTTCAATTTGAGCCCCTGAATACCATCAAGTGCCAAGACTGTGACTTGCAAAATACATGGGATTTTAATTTTTTTTCTTTTGGGGGGTGAGAAGGCCTAGATGCACTTGCACACAGGGGCCAGAACAGGCAGGCATGCCCTGAGATGGGATGTGTGCCTGGCATCTTGTGGCCTGGTCCTGGGAATTCTCTCTCCTGGCTCTGTCTTACTGGGAGTCACTGCCGCCGAGCACTACAAAAATGATGAAGAATCTGAGAAATGAGGTGGAAAAAGAAAGCTAGAAAAATACTGCTGAGCATGCTGCAGGGTCAGTGTTTCCACAAGTCGCTTGTCACTAAAACCATGGGGAGTTTTGGGGCTCCTGTGAGGATGCAGAGAGCAAATATGGTGTTGGGGTGCAGAACTTAAACCACAGACTATGTGACCTCATTTACTTAATTTGAAACCAAAGAGGAAACAACAAAAATATTTCAAACCTCAGAAAACCCACCCAACTTTACCCTAGAAATTGGAGATACATTTTTTTCATACATGTGGATGCTTTTTACCTGCTGTTGGTGATATTTAAGCCCCACTTTTCATCTTTTTCCTACTCAAGAAATTAGATTTTTGTGATGATTAGAACCTTGAAGACATTCAAGACTTAGGATGGCTTGTTTTTTCTAAAAGATACATGATATAAAAGCTGGAACCTCTGTCTTTAACTCATGAGGTTTGATCACATTCCTATTGCCTACTCTTTAGAGATGTTACCCCCCTTCATCTCCTGAGAGTCCCGTGGGAGAAGGTTCCCTTTGTGGGCACTTTGGCAAGTAAGCTCTGCAGGCTGCCCATGCTTTTAATGTCACAGGATCCCAAAGAAAGCCTCAGTCTGAACAAACACAGAACTGTGCCTTGCACCTCTAGGCCCACAGGGCAACTGAAGAGGGGCAGATGTCCCCCAGCGCCCCGTGGTCAGGTCTGGCAGCACATGCACAGCAGCTCACGGGGCCGGTGCCCAAGGTGCCCGACCATCCGGCTCTCCAGATGTTCCGTGTGCCTTACCTCACTGCTGGAGAAGAGCCAAGCGTGGATGCCAGCTTGCTGGTTGGTGATTGCTCCCACTGCAGAGGTCTCAATCCGTGCACCAAACCTACAAAGCAGCTTGGATCAAAACAGAACCAGGCAGGCTCTTCATCCAAATCACAGCTGTCCCCTATTGCGCTACGGCTGATCCTACATCTGGCACGCTACAGTTTGTCTCTTCTCCTTTCTCACTTCCTGATGCACTTCTGCCTGGCTACAAAGCATGAACTTTGTTATCAAAGGCTGATAAGCTAAACCACATCCTACAACAGCAAATGCAATCATGAGAGAAGCAGTACCCAGGTGTCCTTGCAACTAAGGAGACCTGCCCTGGGTCATAGTGCCAAATACTTGCTTGTCTTGCTAACTCAGCCACCCTCAGGACTGACGGGAGAAAAATAAAACATCCCTCTCCCCAAAATATTGCTAAACAGGAGATAGAAGTGAAATACGGGAAGTGAGAGCAAAGTTGATTTAATTGCTAGCCAGCACAAAGACTTGGAGTCCTGTCACTCCCATGGGCTTGGGGGCTTTGGGATTAAACTCCTGCCTGGGGGGCCAGCTGCGCACTGCTGGCACGCGGCAGGGTCCCAAAAAGAACCAGGCTCTGAAGAGGTGTCATTGTCTGTGGCAAGCAAAGGCATGTTTGCCACAAACGTCAGTCCCTGGCGTTCAAGGCTACAGGAGGCGCAGCGCTAAGAAAGTACAAGGGCTGAGCTACCAGGACATCTGTGACCTGGCACTGCCACGTGTAGCTGGGAAGGGAGCTGACCTTGTGCAGAGCCCATCTGGCACTCTGTTGCTTCGAGTCCTATTTCTGCTTTGCCACTCTCAGCACACCTGGAAGATGACACGAGTCATGGAGACACTCCTAATCCCACTGTCGTCCTGACCCAGGAACAGCTGCCCTGGGAAGTTGCTGTGGGCTCCCTTTCTCTGCAGCCCTTGCCCGGCTCCTCTGCCTGCTGGTGTTTGACTTTCTCACTCCCTGCCTCCCTTGTTCTGCTGTTACTGACTCCTCATTCAGGGAATGACACACTGAGGGATATATGTTCCTGCTACTCATAAATCCTTGGAGGGTACAATAGCACCGAATCACTGAGCTCACCCTGCTTCTTTTCAGTGCCTCTCTTTTTTATCCCAGACCTCCTTTCCCACTTGCTAGTTGCTGGGATCTTTGTTCTCACGGCTTTTTGTGTCTCTTCAGTTCCCGTCAAGGCGCTGCTACTGATAAAAGCTTGCAGATATGCCACGGGGGTGTCCTTTGCCTGAGGAGTGTCTGACACATTCTGCGGGAACTTCCCCCTCCCCTGCAGCTCTCACCCCTCACACACATGAGCACACACCTGGCTGAGCCCGGCAGTCCTGGCTTTTCCATGTGTGAGAAGACAAGGACACGCTGGCACGCAGCCCAGCCCGTGAGCCCCACAGCATCCTCACCCAGCCAAGTTCACTCACCTCCCCGGGTCTCGCTGCATCAGCTCACGAACTCTGTGTCCCCTCAGCCAGGTGGGCTCACATGTTTGCCCCTCGCTGTCTCTTGGAGGCTCAGCTCATGGGGAAGAGCAGCTCAACCCCCGGCATTTCCTCACCGCTGTCTGAGTGAGCAGCAGGTAAGACCAGATTACTGGGGTGTGTGTTGGAGGCTACACCCCGATGCTGCAGATCCCAACATGCCTGCCACCTTGGAGTGCTGGCTCCGGAAAGCAGGAGCAGGGACCCAATAGGAGGAGGGATGCAGGGAGCTGGGAAGGCAAGGAGAGAGGTGAAATGCGTGCTACAAGTGAGAGGCTGCTCAGGTTTGAAAGGATGACTGATAAACACCAGTGCTCTTCAGACCTCTTTGTGCAGGAAAATGCGGCAGAGCACAGCAAAGGGGTGAATCCCTTTATGGAAGAACCACAGGAGGGCCAGAACAGCCCTGCTTCACTTTCTGAATGATTCAGACAGGAAGAGCAGAAACATGTGGCTGCGGAGGAGTTTTACCTTCCAAGGTGGTGGGAACAGCACGTTGGCTGGGGGAATGGCAGGCTTTTGTCCCGGGACATTTCAGCTCCCTGGTCACACAGGGGCTCTTAGGAAAAGGCTACCCACTGAGAAGGGGGACAGCCACCCCATTGTGCCTCCTAGGAGAAGGGCAAGGACTGAGTTTGGGGAAGGACAGTCAGTCCATGGGCAAGAAAATGAGGGAGGTGAAGGGAGACCTGCCAGGGAAAGAGTTAAGAGAGCCACTGAGCAGCTGGGCTGTGTCTGTTTGCTGTAGCTACATGGGCTGCAGGGTAGAAAAGAATAATCTCCAGCCTGGAGGAGGCACATGAGGGAGTGTCTTCAAGAACAGTGGATGTGGATGAGGGAGGCAGCAGGTCTTCCCCTCTGCTCCCATGAACTGTCACTGCAGGGAGACTCTCTGTCTCCCCAAAGGGCATGGTGACAAAGCGGTGATGAGCTGGTGGGTCTGGCAGCAGCTGCTTAGTGCTGCTGGGTTCTTCTTGTGTGGATGGCTCTGTCTGCTGCTGAGCAGGTCTTGGGCTGCTTCCTGCTGAAGAAGTGACTGGGCTGTGGAGGAAGACAACCACACCATCTGCTGACAGGATGGCACAGGCCACGGGTGTGACACAGACGCTGTCCCCATCCATGTGAGCTCCTCGTGACAGATGCCCACCCCAGAGCCCTAGCTCAGAGCTCTCCCACCGTGCTGCCCGAGCTGTAGCACTGGTGTGGACAACCTCGCAAGGCCAGCCCAGCAGGGTTCTGCGGGCTACAGGGTCTCTGATGCTGGCAGGCACACCCAGACAGCCCACGGCCACTGCCCAGGGCTGGGACTACCCCTGCTTTGCCGGGCTGGGCTGGAGCTGCTGTGAAAGCCACTGTTGGGCAGAGGCTGTGGGAAGCCACAGGAGGGGGATTCAGGCAGCTGCTGTGCCGGGGCTTAAGGTGGTGAAGTTTTGCCACGGACAGGATGGAGCTGGTGTGGCTGTATGTGGTGCTGATCCACGTGCAGCACGTCACTGCTATGACCTGGCTGTAAGTATGCTTTGTGCTTGTACTGTCTGGGGTGGAAAGCCGCCTAGGGAGGTGCTGTATCAAAGAAAATAGGGTGAGAACAGGGTGGTGGAGGAAGGAATCTGGGCAACCAAATGGCAGAAGGGGCATCTCTGGGAGCATGGAGGGAGAGGGATGGTGCAGACCAGAATGTGGAGCAAGAATGTCCAATTCACAGACAACATGGCCACATCCCCTTCCCTGCCCAATTTCTGCTCTAAGCTATGGCTAGAGAGGGTTAGTCCTGCAGAGGTAAGGCCCTGGCTCTAGCCCATCTGCAACTGAACCTCTGCCCTGCCCCACAGGTCCCTGGCCAAGCAGACTTCCCTGAAGGCAGTCCTCCGGGACCCCAGGGGCTGTGATGGCCTGGCAGGGCTGGTGGAAGAGCAGGTCCGCGTTTGCCGGCGGCAGGTGGAAGCCATGGAGGCGGTGCAGCCAGGCACGGAGCTGGCTGTCCTCGAGTGCCAGCACCAGTTTTACTCTCGCCGCTGGAACAGCTCCACCCTGCAGGAGCTGCAGGTCTTCAGCAAGGCCACCATCCAAGGTCAGCAAGGGGGAGTTGGTGCAGGCAGGCTTGGTGTGGTGTCACCCCAGTATGCCTACTGTCCCCTTGACACATCAGCCTTTCCTGGGCTAGTGTGCAAGGACCCCTCCCCAGAGGGGCCAGTGCCTTCTTCCACATGCTAACCTGTCTGTCAGCACAGAGCAAACTGAACCAAATGCTCTCACATGTATTAGCATTCTGGAGAAACTCCTTCCCATTTGGCCACATTTGGCATTTTGGTCCCATTGGACCATCCTGGGTGCCAGCTCTGCAGGCTGGTAAATCTTCTCCCCGACCCCACCACCCACCCTGCCACAGAGCCGTGTCACTTACTGGCTCCCAGCCTTGGGGCCAGCTGCACTGGGTGAACATCCTGACATCTATTCCTCCCGAGCAGTCTCCATCTGCACACATCCTTCCTGCATGCAGTGACAGCCTCTTTTCCCACACTGTGCCCCATCAGTGCCTTTGCCCTCTGCAGACTGTGCCAATTCTTGTCCTGCTGCAGGCACATGGGAATCTGCTTTCATCCATGCCATCTCCGCTGCCGGCATTGCTTTTGCTGTGACCCGTGCCTGCAGCCATGGGGAGCTGCACAAGTGTGGCTGCGACCACAAGGTCCGAGGAGTCAGCCCTGAAGGTGAAGGAAGAGGGGTGGCAGGGAGCAGTTGGCAGAGGGGAAGGTCCATGGGGGAGACAGAGCAGAGAAGGAGACACTTCCATTCTCCACAGGTCTTTGGGAGATCCTCTCAGGGCTTCTCTTTCCTTGTCTCAAGGCCACTTTCCCTCTGCAGGTTTCCAGTGTCAGGCTGTTCTGATAACCTGTCTTATGGGATTGCCTTCTCTCAGGCCTCCATGGACAGCCCTGAGAGGAGATGTGGTGTCTCCTCCAGCCGAGTGCTCATGAACCTGCACAACAGTGAGGCTGGGAGGAAGGTGAGGGCAGGAACAAGGACTGGGAGCAAACCTGGCTGCAGGGGCTTCTCCCTGGCTGGGCAGATCTCAGTCCAGCCCCCATGCCCCAACAGGCACTCCAGGGCAGCCTCGTGTTCCCAGAGGAGTCTGCATCCTGCTGCCTTTCCTAGCCCACCACTGAGCTGGCTCCTGCCTGTGTGGAGGGTAGTCCCAGCCTCCCCTACCCACTTCTGTGCAGCCTCCTCTTCCTCAGCTATGATTTAGGAAATTTACTCTGTTCTGCTCTGAAGGGTTTCCCTGCCCCTCCAGCCCCTCTTCAATAAAGATATCTGCAGGAGCCGCAGTCAGATCTGGTCCCTTGAACATCCTCTGCCTCTGGGCAGATGTGTTCTCCTCCCACAGCCCCGCAGGTCAGAACAGGTCCCCATCCCTCCCTCTACCTCAGGAATTTCTCTTACAGACCCAAACCATCTTGTTTCCCACAGAGTGGATCTCCTTCTGTTTACATTGGCCTGGCTTAAAAAGACATTTTTGCCCTTTCCCCTTCCTCTTCCTCTTCCCTTTCTCGATCCTGCCCCCGCTCTCCAGCTCCCTGGGCGCAGCGTTGGGGGAACAGCAGCAGCATGGGAGGTGTTGGGAAGGGTGTCCCTGGTCTGGCTGGCAGCTGCCTCCTTCTCCACAGGCCCTCCTGGCCCACATGAAGGTGGAGTGCAAGTGCCATGGCGTGTCGGGCTCCTGCGAGGTGCGCACCTGCTGGAAAGCCATGCCTCCCTTCCGCCAGGTGGGCAACGTCCTCAAGGAAAAGTTTGAGGGGGCAACGGAGCTTTACCCGAAGCGGGTCGGTTCCCGCAAGCTCCTGGTGCCCAAGAGCTCTCGCTTCAAGCCCTACACGGCTCACGACCTGGTCTACCTGCTGGCCAGCCCGGACTTCTGCGACCGGGACCCTGGGCACGGGATCTTCGGCACCTCCGGCCGCCAGTGCAACCGCACATCGCTGGCCACGGACAGCGGCTGCGAGCTGCGGTGCTGCGGCCGCGCCTTCCCCACGGCCCGGGCGGAGCTGGGGCAGCGCTGCAGCTGCGAGTTCCGCTGGTGCTGCTCCCTCAAGCGCAAGCAGTGCCGGCACCTGGTGGAGGTGCACAGGTGCCGCTGAGGGGAAGCTGCCCGGCCACTGCGGAGCCGCAGGGAAGGTGCCCGGGGGTGCCACCGGCTCCTGCGTGCTCCGCACACAGCACCCTTCCCGCCGGCCGCGGTGGGCTGCTGTGGTTTGAATTGTTTCTCCGGAGGGAGGGTTGGAGGGCACAGGCCAAATAAACCACTAAACTTAAGCAAAAGACCCAGCCGCAGTGGAAAGCGAAGTGCACACAAAAGCCTCTTGCTCACATGCTGCGTTTGGGACCTGGAGAGTCCCTGCCTCTGGTCCCTCCCCTGTCTCTGGACCTGCAAGAAATGCCTTCTCCAGTGCTCAGCCGTTCTTTTGGCTGGAGAAACGTTTCCAAGAGGAGTTCCAGCAGCTGCCACAGTGAGGCTCTCCTCATTCAGTCTGACCTCCGTGCCAGGGAATGTTACGGAACAAATTATCCTCAGTGCAACCACACAGCACAACCAGGGAATCGGCCCCAGCCAGGATGGGTTCATAAAAGACAGGTCCTGCTTGACCAACCTGATCTCCTTTTCTAAGCAGGTGACCTGCCTAGGGATGAGGGAAAGGCTGTGCATGTTATCTTCTACCTGGACTTCGGTAAAGCCTTTGACACCATTTCCCACAGCATTCTCCTGGAGAAACTGGCAGCCCATGGCCTGAACAGGTGCATTCTTTGCTGGGTTAAAACTGTCTGGATGTCCATGCTGGAGAGTGGTGATGAATAAAGTTACATCCAGCTGGGAACACCAGTGGGGCTCCCCAGGGCTCAGTGTTGGGGCCAGTCCTGTCAGACCTTCATCAATGATTTGGATGAGGGGATTGAGGGCACCCTCGGTCAGTTACTGGATGACACCAGGTTGGGTGGGAGTGTTGATCTGCTGGAGGGCAGGAGGGCTCTGCAGAGGGATCTGGACAGGCTGGATCGATGGTTTGAGGCCAACTGTATGAGGTTTAATAAGGCCAAGTGCCAGGTCCTGCTCTTGAGTCACAACAACCCCAGGCAGCACCACAGGCTGGGGCAGAGTGGTGGGAAGCTGCCCAGAGGAAAAGGACCTGGAAGTGCTGGTTGACAGTGGCTGAACATGAGCCAGCAGTGCCCAGGTGGCCGAGTAGGCCAATGGCACCTGGCCCGTATCAGAAATAGAGTGGCCAGCAGGAGCAGGGCAGTGATTGTCCCCCTGTAAGTGGCACTGGTGAGGCCACACCTCGAGTGCTGTGTTCAGTTCTGGGACACTCACTGCAAGAAAGGCACCAAGGTGCTGGAGTGAGTCCAGAGAAGGGCAACAAAGCCTGTGAAGGGTCTGGAGTGTCTAAAGGAGCTGGGGTGGTTTAAGCTGGAGAAAAGGAGGCTCAGGGGAGCCTTGATCACTCTCTACAACTCCCTGAAAAGAGGCTGTAGCCAGGTGGGGGTTGGTCTCTTCTCCCAGGCAACCAGTAACAAGACAAGAGGAAATGGCTCTAAGCTATGCCAGGAGAGGTTCAGGCTGGATATTAGGAAAAAATTTCTTCAGTGAAAGGGTGGTCAGGCATTGGAACAGGCTCCCCAGGGCAGTGGTGGAATCACTACCCCTGGAAGTGTTCAAAAAACAAGTAGACATGGCACTTTGTGATATGGTTTAGTGGGCATGGTGGTATTTGGTCAAAGGCCTCGACTATCTTGAAGGTCTTTACAAACTTTAATCCTTTTTTGATTGCTGCCTGGAGAGGCTTTGGAACCTCTCTTGCCACAGCTGCACCTCCTTGTCTCCCTCCTTCACACTCAGCACCCGGAAGGTCTTGTTATGCTGGCATTCCACACGAATCACCTGCAAGGAGAGCCTGAGTTCGCAGGGGTGGTACCACTGCCCATCCTTCCCCAAGGAAAGAGACCTCCGTGGTGGGTGGCATCTGGAGGCTGGGATGATGGGGGCACCAGGGGTAAGAGGGGAGGACCAGGTGGGAAGTGGTTCAGCTGATAGCTGAACTGTGTGTTTGCTAGGATACAGGCCAGTCCCCTGTCCTGCTCTGGTGATTTGGGGTTTTGTTACTGCCTAGGAAGCACCCAGCAGATGGGGGAGATCCTGCCCTGCAGGGAGATACAGGGATACCACCCCTCACATGGTCCTTGCAAGTCTCACCCACCAATGACACCCCAGCTGTACTGGGCTCGCTATTTGCTCCCCCTTCCCCCAAACACACCCAATTATGTCCTAGAGGGAAAAGCAGTGGGCCAGTGAGTCCAGCAGGGACTCAGGGCTGGCTGTAGAGGGGCCAGCCATGGAAGAGCAGACTGTGCAAAAGGCAGCGCAGCTGCTTCTCACCCTGTGGTTGTGGATGCTCTTCAGGAGGCACTGGTAGCTCTTGAACATGCAGTAGTTGGGATGCTGAACTCCACTCGAGTCACAGATCTGATGACATGGGAATGAAGGTCAGAGAAAGAAGAGGAGAAGGAGGGATGGGAACATCGACCGATGCTCACCCACCTTTCTCGAGCCATCCCTGTCTTGGAAGGCGTCGTACTCTGCCTTCAGCCAGAGGGTGACAGCAGGGTCCTTACAGCCATGGATGGCCAAACGGCTGCACCAGTACTCCAGCCTCATCCCTCTCAAAAAGTCCATGTTGTAGTCCTCCAGGGTCTGTGAGGACCTGGACTGCAAAGGGGTGGGATAAAGTGATCCATGCTTCTTCCTCTCCTTCCCCAGCTCCCAGTCCAGGCTCCTCCTCGGGGAGCAGCAGGACGTTCAGCTCGCTCGGTACCTTGCCCTCTGCATCCCTGTGCTGGGCTGAGATCTGAGGGTTGATGTAGGTGGAGAAGCCGCCTGAGTCGCAGTGGACGCGGTTCAGGGTCTCCATGTTCTGGCACTGCTCCCTCTTCAGCGAGCAGAAAGCGCAGTCGGGGCACAGGTCCATGTGGTGCCGCCCAAGGCTGTCACACACCTGGGGTGGATGCAGCGGGGAGTCAGGGGGGAACAGGAGACTGAGAACCTCCCAAAAGAGGTGCCTGAGGAGTTCCTGTATTCCTGACTTGGAGCTTGCCTCCCTGGTCACCCAGGTCAGCTTCTCCCAGGAGGTGGCCTGCACACAGTGGGGGCCAAAGGTGGACATTGGTGTCTTTACCGAGTCTCCAAACCCAAAGACTCTTCTTTCCATCTCCTTCCAGGCCATGGCGAGCATGGATGAGAGACAATTTCCCTCCAGCACTGCATAGCACAGGACCAGCACTGCCTCATCATTCTGCAGGGCTAAAAGGCTGACAAAGGGAAGGAGGGAGTCATCTCATTCCTTGTCACAAACTGAAGAGATGCATCTTTAGTCAGAAACTGAAAACAACACCAAAACAAAGCAAAAAATCCCTTCCCAAAGAACCCTTGGACTCTTGGCTAAACTGCACAGAGGAATGGGGCTCTCTGTAGGGTCTGTACATGCCTGTGTAACACAGAGGCCACAGGGGAGTTGGTGAACATTTGGGGGCATGTGAGAGGGACTGGATGAGGAGCACAGCTTGAGAGCTTTCCCAGGGCCCCTGCAGCAGCTGCTGCCTAATTTCATCCGAGTGCACAGTGAGGAGATGTTTGTTAGATGTCTGCTGAGTGTTGAATGTGGGGCAGCCGCGTTTGGGTCTGCAGGATGTCACTTATTAAGCCTCCCTCCCAAGTATTTGACAGAAACAGGGAAAAACTTGTTAACCATGAATTAGCTGTTCCTCCAAACTGACACGGGTAGCTAAAAGTAGAGAATTTAAGGACAGTGGGATCGGAACAATGAGAATATTTGACATCTCCTAGGAACAATGGAATTTGTAAACATGGTACAGAACTGTTAGCAGACAGGGATGGTTGGTTTCAGTCATCATCGATGATGCAGAAGAGGTAAACATGCTCATTAGATATTTGCTTCTCATGTCTGGAAATAAAACCAGTGATAAATAAACAAACTTTTGATCTGACAGAGAGTAAGAAGAGCAGCATCTACTTATGTTAAAATGCTCTTAAAATCCATGCATGGGCTAACATGTATAGACAAGTTTTCCTGAGAATATCTGAAACTTCTTGGAGACCTTCAGATCAGCATTAAAAAAAATAAAGAAGAGGTGGAGAACCTGAAGGAAGATCACGAAGATGAGATTTCCTAAGGCCTGGAAAACTCTCTCCTAGAGGTAGAAGCTGAAAAAGCATTACTCAGTTGAGCAAACACCCTAGTGGGTACCCACTCAGTCAGTCAGCACTTTTACCAAGGAGGGCTTCAGCTGGAAAGCTCTCCTTGTCAGCAGGTGGAAGACTAATGACTTTTGGTGACTGGAATTTGGGGCAAGATCCATTCAAACCAGAAGCAAACTGCATCTTCCTGGGGTGTTTAGCATGGGAACAGCTGATGGGGTGCTTCCTCCACAGTTTGGAGGCTTCAAAAAGATATCCCAAACTTCTCTTAGGAGAGCAGTCCATGGCTCAACCACAAAGCACTGATTTTTTCTTTGGGGCTCACCAGACATGACTTCATGTCCTGTGCTGGTCAGGAAGGTCAGGGTACACGGTCAGAGCAATTCCTAGACCTGAATGTTAAAAGAGATGAGCCTCCCAGAAAACTGAGTGGTGCCATCCGCCTGAGTTTACAAGAATTCTGCTGCAGTCTCTGTCACATCCTTTTCCTCCTCTATCTCTGCTCTCCATCTCTGCTGTGAGTTTTTCTGGCCTCACAGTTGCCAATTTATGAGCTGATTTACCACCTCTGGGTGAGTATAACAGCACTGCTGCTGGTTCTCTCCACTCGTTGACATGCTGCTGAGCTGTTTGTGGATGCACAGAGGTTTCACCATGCTTCAGGGAAAGGGATGGGTCTATCTAAATCGATTTCCTAATGCAAATCCCTCCCCTGCTTAGTACCTGTGCATGTTATTGTCCTAACCACTGCCCTGGAAAAAGCCTAACAGGGACTGTGAGGCAAGGATCCAAGGGGAATGGGAAAAAACCCCCCAGGATTAAGAAGAATCTGTGGGCCGAGATCAGTAATTGATCCAAGGCAAAAAGAGAAAACTTCAGGTAACAGCTTATCATACTTTTTATCTCAGGATGTGGAAGGACACACAGAGCCTGCTCCAGTGGTATCTCTGAAGAGTGCTGGTGAGCAGCACCTGCCTCTCCCGCCATGTAATGACAAGGATTTGGGCCATTAGCTTTCAGCTGCTGAACCTTCCTGATACTGGCTGGCTGAGGTGCAGTGAGCACCTGAGGCGAGCAGAAAAGAAGATAAGGAGTGAACAGCAGCTTTCCAGCACTTGGTAACTTCTGATTTAGGGGGGTTGCTGCAGGAAACTAAAACCAGTTATGAAAAAGCCACTCTTAAGAGCTTCAGAAAGAGGAAAAAAATCTTTGACTGCATGCTAGGGCTGGTTATGGGTGATGATAAGTCAAAAAGAGTGTTTTTTCTGGGGATGGTATTTTTAATGAAGGGTCTGGCCTTAAAATGAAAGCCTGTGGGGTTGAAGTAGATAAGCACCACAAGGACTGTTTGGAGGGGTAAAGCAGGAAGAGAAGGAGGAGGGCAAGTCACCAGGAGTGTATGTATCTTTCACAGCACATAAATATCCCAAGGGTGGGGGCCACAAGGATGGTGCCAGACTCTTTTCAGTGGTGCCTGGCCACATGATGAGGAGCAGTGGCCATAAACTAAACCACAAGAAGTTCCACCTCAACATCAGGAAGAAGTTCTTTACATTGAGGGTGGCAGAGCACTGGAACAGGCTGCCCAAGGCGGTCATGGAGTCTCCCTCTCTGGAGACAATCAAAGCTCACCTGGACATGTTCCTGTGCCACCTGCTCTATGTGACCCTTCCTTGGCAGGGGGGTTGGACAGGATGATCTCCACAGGTCCCTTCCAACTCTTAACAGTTCAGGGATTCTGAGGGGGCTTGGAGCAGCCCTGCTGGGGAAGCTGGGCTCACATGAACCACAACTGAGCATCCATGTGTGAATACCAACAGAATGAGATCTGGATCTGGGACAGCTGTGATGCTGAAAGGGGCATAGGGATTGTAGCTGACAAACGACACAACAGTGGGAAGCCCTGGGAAAAAGGGCAAATGCAATTCTTTGTGCAAACAGAAAAGCAGGGAAGGGAGGTTGATGTCCTTCCACGTACCCAAATGCCGAACCCCATCACTGGGTAGTGCACACAGAGCTGGAGCATGGGGTGTTTTAAAGGGACACTGGAAATTGCTGCAGAAAATGAATGTTGCATGGGCTTTATAAGGTGAGGGCTACAGAGCTCTCTTTAGCTTATTGCAAGACTGAATCATGCTTTAGAGGTAACCGAGGAGAGGAAATACTGGGAAATAACGCAGAAACCACAGTAAGGACTAAAAATAGAAGCTAAGTGCAATAATTGTCATCTCCCCCTCCTGCCCAGTGATTCACTGCTACCAGAAAGACCACAGAAGAGTGCTGCAGATTCTTCTTGTATTACTACCCTTGCCCTGTCTGTCTCTAAAGACAGCAGTTGGCCCCATCAGGCATTATGAAAGCTGGAATAGCTACCAGAGCAGCTGCCACAAGCCACAAGGGATGAACAAGAAGGATGGATGTCCTGCTGGACATAAGGCCCTAGGGAAGACATGCAGCTCTGGGATCGGTGCCCATCACAGCCCTGCCCACCTTGTGTTAAACCATACGCTGAATGGCACCTGTGCACAACGACCGGTCCCACCCAGCACTGCTCCTCTGGCTGGAATGGAAATGCCTCCAGGCGTTTTGCCCCTTTTTTAGGTCATGCTTTGAAGTCCCTCTGAGAGGAGGCGGGATGTGGCGAGCAGCAAAGCCGACAGGCGCGGTCTATCTCGCCTTTTTATCCTCAGTGAGGTTTAAGCTTTGCTTAGCGTGATTGATGGGGCTCGGCTGCCAGTTACAGACACACAGTCAGCATTAGTGTCTTTGAGAAACTCTGCAGCAGAATAGCGAGTGTCATCTGCAATCACAGCAGTCCCCCAGTAATCCCAACAGAACTCAGTCAGAGCAAGGCTCAGTTTCAGAGGCAGGGAGAACGAAATCCTCAATGAAACACAATTTTGCCTGAGAGCACATACACCAGGAAAACTTTATCCAGGCAGTGAAAGCCTCCTACAATATTAGGAAGGAGGATGACATATGTTAGAGGCTTGCAAAAGAGCAGTTACAGCTTTAACGACGTGATGCAATTCATCTTTACATGCAGAAGTGGGATCTCTGGCTGCACTGTGGCACTGGTGTGCAGTGCATTCAAGAGAAACCACAGATGTGCAATCAGGCACAAAATCTGTGCATTTACAGGAACCCCACCGGCCAGCAAGAGGGTGAAACCAAAATCACTTCTCCATGAAAACCACATCTAGACACTGTTTTTTTTTTTCTCTTGGTAAGCAAAATAATATTTGCATGTCAGTCAAAGCAAGTGGTCCTCAGCCACAAGGTAGTAAAGGATCAAAAAGTAAATTTGAGTGAAAGCAAATATCAAGCAAATATCATCAAATATCAAAAGATATCCTTTTGTAGATCTTTTCTGTGTGGGGTCACCAGCCCCAGCTACCTGAGGATGGAGGCAAACAGATCCTGGCAGACCAGCTGAGAAGAGCTCAACATGCTCCATAAGCTCCTAATGCATCCGTAGGCCAGAGGAACTGAGAAGGGTGTGTGGAAGGACTGCAGCAAGCTGGCCTGGTGCAGGGCCCCTACTGAGCTGCCATGTTGCTGCCTCCAAAACCAGAATGGGGAACCAGGCAGCCCCTTGGACGAGCTGTGCACAGATCCAGAGTGCACAGAGGAGCATGTGCTCGAGGAGAAGCAGTGGCCCTGCACAGCTTTGTGCTCCCGGCTGTTTCCTAGCCCAGGGCTGCTTTCACTGCCCTTGGGTGAGGACAGAGAACTCCTCGGGGCGCTCCTCAGGTCAGGCTGCTTTAAGAACCATCTGCTTCACGTTGCATGGAGAGGCAAGGAGCACAGCGGGACACATCCCAAGGACCTGTGTTTGCAAGGACACTATTTCTGCACATCACCCAGACTCCTGGGAGATGTGTTTGGAGGAGCAGTGCAGAGGTGATTGTATAGTGCAGGTGGCCACAGTGTGGGGAAACACAGGCATGGGACAAAGCCCTGCCTGCAGCTCAGGCCTAGACTTAACTCACTTTGGTCAGGATGCCAGGACAGTGCCATTTTCAGGCACTAACAGTGCTGGATCACCCTCTTCCTGCTCACTCTGTGCTGGAATGAGGGGTGCCTGGGGGGGACAGGATGCCTCTGGATGGGACAGCTCGCTCCAGAACACTTGCCCACATCACCACCTGCTCCGAGTGGGGACATGGATGCCGTGGGGCTGCCGTTCCGGTGTGCACCAGGACAGCCCTGCACGGGTGGCGTGTGGCACCCAGACAGAGCAGACTTCCCCTCACCTGCCTCGGGGGGGCACTTCGGGCTCCGATGTGCGTCCTGGGCCCCAGGTGGTGAAGTTCCAAGATGAGCTCTTGGTGTCCAGGGATGCATCCAAGGAGAGGGCTGAATGGATCAGCTGCCAGATGCTTTCCCTCAGGCTTTGTTCATCAGGGGATTCCACCGTGGAAGGTGAGGTGGCAGCCCAGGGAGTTGGTGGGCTCGTAGTCCTCCTGCTCTTCTGCCAGGGCATGGGTGCCTTTGGCGTGGCTGCGGGGTGCTTTGTCGGCTGTGGTTTCTGACCTAACAGTGCAGGACAGAACTTCAGAAGGGCTTCCACATTGTCCTGCAGCAGGGCATCAGCAGGCGAGAGAGAAGCCTGCTTACGAGGGGTGAGACAGAGGGATGGAGCAGCCGAGGGCGCCTTTTAGAGGCCAGACAGAAAGCTGCAGGGGTGGGGAGCAGCTGCAGGAGACCAGCAGGTGAGCGGGGGTGCCCAGCAGAGCTCGGTGCAGCCGTACCTTGTGTGTCAGGGGAGCCTCTGCCCGCTGCCGAGGAGTTCACAGCGCTGGATTGCTCCATCGGGGAAGGGCTTGGTAGAGACCACAAACATGGGACTCGCTGCGTGGAGGAGAGAGGGAGAAAAGTGTCTCTCACTGTTAGCTTCCCTTCCTCCTCACCCTTCCATTTCCCAAGAGATACTCCCCCCACTGTCCCACAGCCCACTCTTTACCTTGATGTAGAACTCCTGTTTGAGGCAGCGATACTGGGCGAACTGGCAGAAGGTGTGGAATTGCACCACCTCTGGAAATTCACTGCAGACTGGCCCTGCAGACAGAGATGTGGGATGGAGGCAGGCCTGGATGCACCAAGAGGTGAGGACCTCTCGGGTGGTGGCCCGAGGGCAAGTCCAAGCTGTGTGCCCCCAGGTGGAGATCACAGCCTTGGGCTGTTACAGCTCCCAATTCCAGGCACCACATCCCTTTTCCCTCCAACCCTCTGAGGTTTCACTTTGTCCTTCTGCCCTTTTCCACACAGTTATCTTCCCTATGACAGTGAGACAAACTTCCTGTTTCCAGGATCTGATGCTTCTGTTATTAGTCCTTGTTGGGTTTAAAAAAGAGAAAAAAGGCAAGTAGTGATGTAATAGGTTAAAAAGATCACCAGACCAGGCCCGGGAGCACCAGAGAGTCAGAGAATGGTTTGGTTTGGAAGGGTCCTTATAGATCATCAAGTTCTAAGATCATCTCCTTCCACCAGACCAGGTTGTTCAAAGACCCATCCAGCCTGGTCTTGTTGAGTCAGGGATGGGGCTGCCACAGCTTCTCCAGGCAGAAGAGACAAATTCTTCAGGGCAATATAATTTGGCATTGATTCCAACCTTGCAGAGGATGGAGGAGGGTCCATGGGGTCAGGATGGTGCTGGCAAACCCTGTGCCTGTACACACATACATTGCAGTCTTGACCAGCACGGCCAGCACACTGACTCCAGAGCTGCAGCTCTTCCTGCAGCGATTGCAGGAAAGCCAAGGGCATGCAGGAGAGCAGAAAACACTGAAGAACTGGGTGACCTTGTGCTCCCTCTGCTCTAGGAGTGCATGGCCTGGCTGTGAGAACAGGGGAAGTGCTGGCTGAGAGGGAGGGCATTAGCAGTGAAATTGCACTGCTCATGCACCATCCTTTACCCTGTAGTCACTTCTTGTGCTGAGCAAACAGCTGCACCATCAAAAGTAGAATTTCAGATACACACCATGATCCCAGCCCAGAAGAATGCCCAACTTGTAGGAAAAGCTCCAGACCCCCACCCTGTCCCTTGTTTAAAGCACAAGGTATTGTATTGTAGAGAGCAGTCCAGATCCCCACACTGTCCTTCATTTAAGGCACAAGGCGACTGAATGGGCACAATTAATGCTCATGGATATCTGGATGTAGACAGCACTGCCATAGCTCTGTGAGGACAGCAGAGGCTAAACATGAGAGGGCAGACACTCTGCTACATCTGTTCCACCTCTCAGCCTGGCTGAAACGTGCCAAAATAGCCCCAAAACTGGAAAAAGGGTAACACAAAGGCAAATAAATTCTGCTGGATGGGTGTATCAGGCTGAGGGATGGGAGAAAATAAGGTAAAGAGGGCAACCTGCAAAATTATCCCATCTTCTGGCATTTCCAGATGCTTCTGCTCTTGACAATTGAGTTTCTGAATGCAGCAGCAGTGGGAGTGTGGCTGGACATGGCAAAGAACAGTGCTGGGGAATTGGGCACCACAAGGAGAGGAACCAGGGATAGGCCCTGGCTGCACAAAGCACCATGGCATCATGGATTGCAGGTGCCCAAAAGTGAGTGAGGAGCATAGGACCCAATCCCTGGGTCTGGTGATGTGGGGTGGGACTCATTCCCCCAACACAGCTGCAGAAACCAGCAAGAAATAGTTGCCCTCAAGCTGCAGTCCAATAAGCACAGTTGGCTGATCATTCAGCTCATTGACGTTCATATCTAAATATAAAGACATATTTTTTTATGAGAAAATTGCTCCTATTTTTTTTCCCCTCTGAAGAAAATACAACAGAAGTAGTCCCAAGTTTTTCAGCTGCACAGATATAATTATACCACTTAAATTCTCTGATGCAGGGGTGCAGGGAAAATATGACTGCAGAGATTTGAAGGGTGCTGTTGCTATGGTGCTTTCTGAACCGGGATGTTTCTTGGCTCCTGGTATGTTAAACACTTAAAAAGGCAGCTCATCAGCTCAAGTTTTCTTAAAGACCTAGGAGAGCCCGTGAGCCAAGATTCTGCATTAACCCTCAGATGAAGCTGGAAGGAGCTGGTAAGATATGAGGAGCTACACTGAGCTTGAGAAAACTGTGGCCAGTTTTTCCTCTTGCCAGCCCACCAATAGAGATGTGGAGAAAGGAAAGGCCACTGAACTGGCTGTGGCTTTAAGCCCCATGACCTGTGAAGAGAGGCTGGGGCAGCTGTGATTGATCAGCTGAGTGAAGAGGAGGAGTTACAGCAGCCCACGGGCTTGAAGGAAAGCTACAAGAGGACGGACCCTTTTTGGTGGTGCCGGACAACACATGGGGGTTGAAAAAACCATGCAAATTTCTGCTTAGGAGGTTAGGGCTGGCCATTGGGAAAAGCTTTTTTTCTTCTCCAGGAAAGTGGTGCAGCACTGAAAGGGATGCCCAGAGAGGCCACAAGAGCTGCTGTGCTTTAGTTCTGCGAGTGTCTGCTCCAAGCCTCTCTTTGGGCTGTAGAGCCCAAAACAACCCATCCCATTCCCGCAATCTTGTGGCATTTTGGGGCAGAGAAAGAGCCACGCTGCTCCAGCTGGGTCCCCGCGCTCCTCTGCGCCTGGGGGTGGGAGATGCCCTTACCTTCGGGGATTTCGCCGTGGTTCTCGTCCTGGTCCAGGTGCAGGATGCTGGGGCTGAGGCAGCCGTACGCCTGGCGCAGCAGGCAGAACATGTTGGCCTGCCAGGGCGGGTGCAGCCTCGCAAAGAACTGCTGGTACTCCCCGTCCGACAGCGGGCTGCCCGCCATGGGGGGCACCGGCGCAGCGACGGCGGCCGTCGGCAAGGCCAGCACACCTGCGGGACAAACACGGGCATGGGCTGCGCTGTCCTTGGCAGGGGCGAGCGGGTGGCAACGAAGGGGCAGCTGGCAGGCTGGCCTGCTCCTGTCTGCTGGCACAGAGCAGAGTGCTGGGACAAATGCTTCAGATGCTGGCCTGAAGTCTCCCTCCATCACTCCTGCCTGCAGGGTGCTGAGGTGACCAGGAGCCCCAGGGGAAAGGGGGGAAAAGAATACAAAGGAAGGAAAAAAACCAAAAAACTTTAAAAGTCGGATTTTATTGTGAGTTTGGTTTGGACTGGGTGGGAGTGTTTTGATTTTGGTTTTGTTGTTTCTTTTTGTGTGGGGGGATTGGAGTTTTTTGTGGTTTCTTACTGTGTTTGGGGTTTTGGGGGGGGGGGGATATATATGTGCTTTTTAAATTTTTTCCCTCAAAAGCCCCAGCCTCCAGACGCACCCACAATGGTGGTGGTTCCCCTGCTCCCTGCAGCATGCTGTGGGCACATCCCTGTCCAGGGGGACATCCCTCTGTCTCCTCCCTCCCCTCTTTACCTCCAGCTGGGCCCCCTCTCCTCCTGCCTCTGCACCCTGCTCTGTCCCCCACCCTAAGTCCCCTCCAAGAGCCTCCAGCTGCCCCAGGGGCGAGCAGAGCTGAGGGCTGACATGGCCTGTGGGCCAAGTCGGGTGGTCTTGTGTGAGATGGGTGTGTGGCAGCAGCAGAACAGGGCTCCAGCCCTGGGCTCTGAGGTGGCCCTGCCAGGGTGGTCACTTACTCAGTAGCCAGAGGAGCCGTGACGTGTCTGCCACAGGCTTCAGCATCATGGAGCTGCTTGGTGGCCAGCTGGGAGTCACTCACACACCGAGCAGGGCAGATGCAGGACGTCTGAGCACTCCGGTTCTGCCCTTGGCAACGGTGGAACCAACCCCTGGCCATGGCACCACACTCGGAACCCGACAGTGGTGTCACCATGGGGCTTGGGAGGGGCAGCGGGAGCCCGGGCTCACGCCTGTTCGGGGCTCAGGGGACGTGGGCACTCACCAGGAGGGGAGACACCAGGATCGTGGGGACAAGGAGGAGCGGGAGCCAAACTGGGAGCTTCTCTCTCTGCTTGGGGATATGGTGGCAGCTGGCAACAGCACAACAGCATCTGAGGCCTGGCCAGGCTAACCTGAGGCTGAGAGTAGCCCAAAAGTGGTACCTCTGGAGTACCTTAAACCCCAAATCATTTTAGGCTCTTCTGCAGGGGAAAGGAGGTAGCATCTGTTCCATCTGCAGGGTTTGAGAAGCACCCCATGCCTTCCCAGGAGTGTCCCAGCACCAGCTTTCTTCAGGATGTGGTGGGAAGCTGGCTTGATCTGTCCCAGGCAGACACACCACTTTCTGAACTCCTGAGAAGTCAAGGGACCACCAGCTGGTCTTCCTCTGCTTCTGGCACAGGTGCCCTGAGCACGTCTCTCTGCACAATAAAGCCTTCCCAGGAAAAAGCAGGAGGACAGCTGCTGGCAAAAAGTGTTTGGGGACCACCAGTGCAGAAGTGCTCAGAGCCCTAAGGACTGACTTTGAGGGAGACCCACACCCATGCCCATTTCTTAATGCTGAGACACCCGAAGTGCAGGGCCCAGACACAGCAACCCTCGAGTGCAGCCCGTGGATCGCAGCCAACACGCTGCCTCCCACAGCTGGGCACCTTCTGATGCGAGAGGGAAAGGCACGGCGGCGACCAGCACGGGCGAGCAGCTGTCAGGCTGGAAGGAAAGCGCTTGGCACAGCAGCTCTGGGAAGTGCAGGCTAAGCAGAAGTCAGGCTGGCACAGCAGCACCCGCCTGTCACCCCTGGGCTCTGCGGAGCGGCACCCTCGCGGAACCAAGGGCGAGCTGCGGGCAAAGCGGGCAAAGTTTTCAGCTGCGCAGCAGGATCCTGCTTCAGGAGCCGCTTCTGTCGCAAATCCTGGGAGATTCCAGCGGCTCTGCTGTATGGAGCAGCTGCAGAGCGTGCTGCAGGTGCGCCGGCTGCGGTTGCGAGGCTGCCACATCGCCTGCCAGTGCCCCGTGGCCATCCAGGCTATCAAGGTGAAAGCTCGAATCGCTCCGGCCACACAGTCTGCTAAAAAGGTGTTTGGCAACAGCGCGTAGCTCTGGGGGGCCCGGCAGGAGGCGAGCTGTGATTTTCTCTAAGATGTCTTGTTGGAAAGTAGCGTTTCTGAGAAGCTTGAAGCCTGACCATTTAACAACAGCACTGAATTTTGAATGTTTTTGCAGCTCTTTAGAAAGACGGTGATCAGGAGAGTTTTTCCAGCTAGCTCTTGCTGCTCATATTAAAACAGGCAACGCTGGTGGAGCTTGCAAATTTTTGTCAGTCCCTAGTCTTCCATTACTTAGCTTGAGACTTACTGCTTATAGCTGATTTTAGACAACTGCGGAGCCTTCAGATCCCCAGCTCTGTTAATCACCTCTTCTCCTCTGCAACAACAGAGCCAAGGCTGAGCTCTGTCACCCTGATTGAGCAGCTTCCCGGAGAAGTTCAGTGCTGACCTCACTGGCTGACGGAAATGTGGGATTAAGGAAAGCGCACTGATGTGGCATGTCACAGACTCATGGAATCGTAGAATTTCAGAATGGTTTGGGTTGGAAGGGACCTTAAAGATCATCCAATTCCAAACCCCCTGCCCTGGGCAGGGACACCTCCAACTAGACTAGGTTGCTCAGGGCCCCATCCAACCGGCCTTGAACACTGCCAGTGATGGGGCATCCACAACTTCTCTGGGCAGTGCCACATAGTGTTACTGATGTCTGGCAGGTGCTGGTTACACTGCCTGTGTCTACATGTGCCAGCAAGAGATTTATGGCAAGTGAAAACAGGAAACGTGAAGGAATGCAAAAGACGGGGGAACTGTCAAAGATGTCCCCCTTGGCTGGTGCTCTGGTAGCCCTGCCTGTGGGGAGCTGCTGTTTATTTGGAAAGGTGTTTACTGATGTGAGGACAGATTGGCTGCTCGGCACTTCTCATGCACTGTGGCATGCCCTGGACTTGCTCCAGGTTGTCAGAATCCTTCAGAAAACTCACAGTCCACAAGAGGACTATATAGAAGCCATCGAGTCTCTGGCATGCACCCAGCAGGGCTGGGAGGCTACGAGAGCAGGAGGTACTGCTGTGCTGTGTGATGAGGTGTGTGCCAGCTGGCTGTGGGGCACCTGCACTTCAAGTCTCTGCAAAACAGAAGTCATCTTTGGGGGAGGGATGAGGATGGGAGGAACAGTGACTTGTACACGACGCATCAATGCTGCAGGCTGGGGAAATCTACTCCCTACTGCTGCATCAAGCAATTATAGTTGTCAGCAATGCGGAGCACGGGGGTGATGTTAATTCCAGTGTTTTCTGATTTCTGAGGGTTCACTTGGCACCTTTAAGGCTGTACCCTCGATGATGCATTACAAGCGGTGTAATTTTTGCAGTGAAGCAGATTTGTACCCTTGTTTTCAGGGTTACCAGAGTTTCCTGCAGTCAGTGTTCCTGTGCCAGCTGGGACCCGGCAGGCTGAGGGACACAGTTGTAGCCCCTGACCTACAAAGTGCCTGAGCCAGCAGCAGGGAGGTGTAACAGCAGGACAAGGACTCACTGGAGCGATGTTTTCCATGCTGCTGTCCAATTGCATGTCAACCCCTAGCTTTGTAAGAGCATGTCTGGTTTGTGAGGGACCACCCTTCAGCAGATGAGCTCCTCTTCCTTGTTGTTGTCTGAAATACTTCAGCTATTTCTCAGCGTTTTCCATGCTGTGTGTTCCACCACAAACACCACCAGCAGCAGCAGCAATGTCTGAAAACCTCTTGGAAAATCCAGGACCGTGGCTCACAGATCCCGTGTCAGGCCAGTGAGTTAAACTGGGGGATTGGGGGCAGGGAGAGGAT
Source organism: Aphelocoma coerulescens (assembly GCF_041296385.1). Classification (NCBI taxonomy): domain Eukaryota; kingdom Metazoa; phylum Chordata; class Aves; order Passeriformes; family Corvidae; genus Aphelocoma; species Aphelocoma coerulescens. Next base: position 93,935,542 of record NC_091013.1, on the reverse strand, counting down.
GTCTGGTCAGCTCAAAACCCCATAAAGATGGAGGCCACAAAATTAGGTATGAATTCCAGACTCAGTGGCTTGTTAAGTAGCATCCCCAGAAAGCATGTGTCTTAATTTGAAATGCAAGCAGAGGTGATAGAAAAATGCTTCCCAAACCACCTGTATGTATGTTAGAGAATATGTATGCTAGGAAATAAACACCAGGCTGCTTAGGGAGGAGGCCATGAGCAGTTCTGCTGGTGTAGATGTTAGGGGGGTCTCAGAAAGGGCTCGACAGAGCCGCTGAGACACGCCAGGTTATGCATTCCTCACAGAACACCAAAGGGAAGTGTGATAGCTCCATTTATTAAAACATACACCTAAAGGAGCAGGTAGAGATGGGCAACACTCGCTCTGTTCACACAAGGAGCTGGACAGTCCAGAGGAGTCTCCCAGCAGAGGGGACAGCCCTGCCACGAAGCCATCAGCACCATCACACAGCAGACAAGCAAAGACCCCCTTCCAGTTCAGCACCAACTCTTCCAAACACTACTCCAAGATCCCAGTGCTGGACACCTTCACCCCGTGGGAAGGGCTGTAGGTACCAGCCTATGCAGAGCAGGGTGCAGATGTCCATCTCCACAGACAAAAGTGCCTGAGAGTGTTCTGATTTGAACCAAAATTCTCTGAATTGCTGACTTTATTCACAGCTTAAATCATCTTCATTCTGCATTTCTACTTTATTTCAGTGGGTTTACTGTCATTGGCTGAGAACTATGCGAATGTGCTGATAAATATAGACTTTACATTAAAATTGGCACTCTTTTTAACTAGGTAGATATGTTAATCTATTCACATTTGTACAAGCACCGCACAGTTATAACGTGCATTAATTCAAATACTTAATTTACATTTTATTTTGTTAGGAAATAGTGAATGAAGCATTTTTTACTTGACATTTAGAAAATGGAATATTTAATTGATTGCAAAAACAGCATTTAAAAGTGGTTTCTTGAATTATTAATACAACCTAAAATGGAGTGGATACATAAAGCCTGCTTGAACAAACTGCTGTAGTCCTTTTAGGCAGGTTTGTTTCACGCAAGAACAACCTGATCTAACCACAATTTTATCCCTACTGTGAGCAGGGGCTTGGACTGCAAAGCTCCAGAGAGGCTTCTTCCCACCTCAGTCTTTCTGTGGTGAGTAAATGGATTCTTCCAATGACTGCATCATTCAGGCTTTCGGAACAAGGAAATCTCAGGGTCTCACACTTCTTTTTCTTGCTTGCTGTCAATGTGTAAAAAATAATTCCTTTCCTACTCCCAGATGGGCTTTCAGTTTTGAATGAGTTGTTTCTTCAATGGCAGCAACCCAGCCCACTGCAATGAAATGGCACACCCGCAAAAACAGACCCAAGTGGACACCTTGCTGAACATTTCTTTCACACCAAGATGTAGGAGTTTAGTGTTTGTCACAGCTTTGCCTGTCCTTAAGCCTTGGGCACAAACGTGGGTTTTTTTAAAAACTAACACTCTTAGTTTCTTTTATGTATTCAGAAAAATAAACATAAATTAGCATAAATTAATCAAGATGTTTGACTATTTTTATAAATGAAATTCATTTTATTCGATAAAAACAGCTATATTTCTTCTGATACTGTAACTGCTAGGAAGCAGAGTTGGATAAACTTCCTTCAGTTGTCTTTGGGAAGAATGGTAGGACATTTTGTCTCCTTCTATTAGTCTTTAACTCTTTCAGTACTGCAGTCTCCCTTGCCTACTGCCAGACCCTTAGAGCAGATGTTGCCACTCAGGCTGTCAATGTCTTCACAAGTTTGTCCTCCTTGTTCACGTGGCAGGGAGAAAGTAGAGCTGTGGTTGATTACAAAAAGCACAACGGCTCCAAACTGTCAAACCAGCCAGGTCTGGGAGGACATGGGCTTATTTTCAGTCCCTATGAGCAAGTTGTCTCTTGGGAATGTCTTCCACTGCCAATTTGAGACTTGTGCACCGATTTGGCCAACATTTGAATCGAATATACATGACGGTGAGAGAGTGTCCACCACATGGCTCTGAGTGGTGGTTAGGTAAGTCACACCTTAAGAGTGCTAAAAGAAAGGCTGGGTGTTGCTGAGCTGTGGGGTGAGTTTATTCAAAAGCAGGGGAGGAAGGTGGTGCCACTGGTGAAAGGTGACAGTCGTGGCTGGGATGGTTTCCATGCACATTATGCAGCGGAAATGGTGGTGGCAGAGCCTGAGGGATGGGAGCCTGGTGAGCACATCTGCTTGCTGGAAAGGGGAATAGTTTGTGAACATCCTCGTCAGCACATTTGCCCAGCTACCCAGGAATGATGGCTGCAGATGGGGCACGATAAACCGGCCACTTGTGTGCATGACCAATTATTATTAATAAATGGGCTTAACAAGGCTGGAAAATTCTTTCCTCTTGTCATGCTGTATGGCTCCAGCCTCCTGAAACTCAGACTTGACTTCACTCATCAACTAGGATATTTCCAATCACTCTAAAAGGGCAATTTCTCCAGCACCATTTTAGAAAGTGTTTATGTTGCACTGACAGCTGTTCCAGGAAATCTGCAAGCTAGCCAGTTCTGTAACGGAGTTCATGATTACTTACACTGACTGTATCCCTGCTTTAAGCACTTCAATTCTAGGAGAAGTAAACTTCTCAGATCCCATTACCACTACAGTGATCCAGGTAACTATTAACAAGGATTGTAAAAAAAAATTCAAGTAATTTTTGACTGATCTTTTTTTGCTACTTCCTGTCAAACTGATTTTATTTTGTTGTCCTGGATTTCTTGCTTCTTTTAGAGAGAAGCTATTTACTTCCCTGCTGTTCCAGTATTTCACATCTGGACTGTTGTGGCAGCCTTCTTGCCATCATTAAGGACCAGAACAGAGCTGGCTTTTTTCCAGCCTTGTAGGTTTTCCCAAGCAGTCCAGAGTCTGACAGAGATCAGCCCACAGATGCCTCCGGGTGGCTTTCACAGGATGACAAACACCGTTTATTGAGGACCGATAATCAAAAAAGTCTTTGCCCCAAGAGGTGCCACTTAAAACCCTTCTTTACTGTTTGCCTAGGAAGCACACCATCCCCATATGACACCAGCACCAACACAGAATAAATATTTACAGAACACTTTCCCTCCTCTCATTACCAACAATTCTGCTATCTGCAGTCAGTAATGGACAAGTGCCATGTTCAATTATATCAAAAACAAAAGGCATTCTAAAAAAAGCTGCTCATGTTTCCAGCCTTGTCACTTTCAGGCTTTGTTCCCACTGGCTTCAGTTTTGTACTTTGTATTTTCTAGCTTCTACTGGTTCTTTTCCTCCTCTGGTGATTAAATACCGCACAGCTACTGCCCTTATTTCCTCTCTTCCAAGGTTAGCTTTTAATGTGCTTTCATTTGCATTTATACTTGCAAGCCATTTAAAAATGCCTAGGTTTTATCCAAATTTTGGTCTAAATTGTCTCATTGTGTAAGTCAGAGCATTCCCTCAGTGGCAGCAGAAGTCCCTGGAATGCTCCTTGCTGCTGGCTAGTGCTTCGAACACCTCTCTAGCCCACAGTTCCTAGAGAGCTTGCTGCTAATGCTGGCCGTTACAATCCCGTGTCCTATCCCATCGAAACCAAGCTGCAGGGAGCAGTGTTTGCATCCTTCATCCCCCCTGCACTCTGCCCAAAGCCCATTCTCAAGTTCAGGCCACATCCCCCATTTCTTCTGTCAGTTGAGCGCCAGCTGATGTCTGAGTAACCCCCAGCTGAAGAGATCAGTTCTCCTGCCACAGCCTGCTCACCTGCTGGATCACAGCAGTGTCTTCCTGTTATTAAAGCCACACCAGAGACACAGCCAACATCTTCCAGAATTTACTTCACCTTTGCTTAAGAAGGGAAGCCCCAGGAAGTGGTGTAATACAATCTGGGGATTGAGATCCAGACTTATGGCAGGGGGACCACAAACCATATGAGCCACAGCCTGCGGAAGAACTCACCCTTTTTTCTGCGCAGAATGAAGAGACAAACAGAATTAACACCCCTTCTTGAGGCAAAAGCAAAGACTCACTCAGTGCTAACTCACTTGAAAACAATGTCAGCTTCTGAGCTGATGGCTGCCAGGGTCCCCGTGCAGTGACAAGGCGGGAGTAGTGATCTTCACTGACACTGTCCTCTGAACCCGAGCAGAGCTTTGGCTTCACGACTAAACGAGCAAAATCCTCCATGCATCCTCATACTGGTTATTTGTGTGAGGAAAACGTTCCATGTTTCAGGTGAAAAGCTTAAACCCTTCCTGGTGAGCAGACCACAAGCAGGAAGCAGACTTGGTTTGTCAGCCTACAGGCTGTGCCAATGGAATTGATAAAGGGAAGCTTCAGTATGGGCCATCTCCTCACAATTACCTACAGACACTACAGATCTCCAGAAATTGTTTCGGAGCCTAACGTTATGTTAGTAACAGCAGCCAGAGTTTCTGGCAACAAGCTGATTGTGACCTACTGGGAAGCAAGCTATCAAGGAGTCTGGAAAACCTATCCACTTTCTTGGAGACACATGGTTTGTCCTGATGGTTTATTTTCTCAGCTGCGCTGCCCAACAGACAGGGAGGGCTGGCCTTTGCACCCCCCATCCCTCCTCATTTAAGAGAAGGCAACTGATGAAGTCAATGATCAAACAATAACATGAATAAATGTTCACCTTCTTGTGAGGGCACGACTGAAGGGGCAGGCATTTTTCACAGCCACCAGAAAGCTGAGTAGCTTTTTGCAAGTACATTAGGTACATTTTCAAGCCTGACTTATGCAGAATGTCACTTCTTAGTGCTGCTCAGGATCGCTACATGAAACAGCTGCACCACATTCACCATTTACAATAAAAGCAGAGCTAAGAGAAAGAAAAACTAGAGACCAATTGCCAGTTTATTTTAGAGGTGACACCAAGGGAAACAGAGTATTTATTTCAATTAATTTTATTTAATTCTGTATTATACAAGTGGGATCTAAATTCCCAAACTTCCCACCATCGACATAATGGAGAAGCACCACTACACTAGAGGAAGGCAGAATTTTGAAGCCGGAAGACAGACTGGACCGAGCTGCTTCTCCCCACGTGGTCAGAAATTCTTCCTCCTTCACACAGTGTGCTTCCCAGACCAGCAGGTTTACCCCAGGAATAAGAGAGACAAAGCTAGCTCTAAACACTCCCTCTGCCTCCTCCTCTCCCCAACAAAAGAGGCTGCTCAATGCCAGCAGTGGAATGGTTAAAGACAGGGAGCACATCAGGTTTTCAGTGTCTCAACCAGCCCACTAGATTAAGAAGTAGCCTGGTTACTCCCTCTCTCCTGAAAAAGATCCAGGAAAATGAATGACCTAAAATGCTGAAGACTTACCTCCTTTCCTTCCCCCATCCCATAGCCTTGTTCTCTAAGCAGAGAATAGGCAATGAACTCTGAGGAGGCTGAAGGAAAGCCAAGGAAAATCAGGGGCTACCTGAATCCCTGGGAATCTGGTGGCTACCCTGGTGCCCTCATTCATTCCCTTTGAGGTTCAGAGACCTGTTTGGAATAGTACACAGAGAGGGCCTCCCTTAAGGACTCAGAAACAACCAGGGATACAGAACACACAGGAACCACCGTGAGGGTACACACCATTCCAGGGATGGCCCAAACCACAAACAGGGCAAGACTTCCCTTCAGCCAAGGCCCCAAGGGCTGGGGGAACTGGGATGAGGCCCTGGCAGGGGGAAGAGAGCTCCTGCAGCAGTACTGAGGTCTCATGTGAATTTACTTCTTCTTCCTCTCCTGGGAACAGCGAGGGCAGAACCTGTTAGAAAGGGAAGTACAAAGCCAACATTGAGGGCATGATGTGAACCTCAAGTACATGGTCCCAGAAGACCTTTTCCAAAGTCCCTGACAAAGCCTTAATTCAAATTTTCCTTTTAATGATATGTTCTAAGCGTGTATATACAGTACTTTTCCTCCTGCCACCTAGGACCTCCCCTTTCCAAAGGCCAGTGGGCCCCCCAGGCTGTTTCACTCACCATTTTCCTCTTGGTTTTGTTGTCAGACCCACACAGGCAAAATGAAACCATTCAATGGAACACTGTTGGGATGAAGAGCAGCCAGTTAAAGAGCAGTTTTCTCTTGAAATTGTTGCTTTTGGGCTATGAGAGTTTCCCAGCATTTGATCACAAACTCCTAAAATCCTAGCAGTGATCAAGGACTGAATACTCACATCCACCCTACACACTGTTAGCAAGGAGAGAACTCCCTTTCTCCCTTGCTAGGTTCAGGGACAAAAAAACATTTTAAGGAAAACCCTGAAGAAAGAGGCACTTCAGAGGTCATGCCCAACCACACCTCTGCCCTTCCCAACTATCTGAGGTAAGCCCTCTCCTTGTCACTGCTTGCTGTATCAGGCCCCACCCAAGCAGGACAAGATTTTCCATGCAAGACTCATCTCTACTCCATTCCCTCCCCTTTCCACCAAGTGCAGGCTCTTACATCTGGGTTGTCACAGCCAATCATCTCCCCATAGGAGACCTGGTGGCAGAGGCAATAAGTGGGTTCATTGGGGTCCACGGGCATATCCAGTACATCCGAGGGGTGCACATTTCCAAAGGTGACTGAAGGCATCCCATACTCTGTGCTACTGCAGGACAGGAATAAAGTAGGTCAGCAAAGTAACAGGCTTTGAGTCCCTTCCTGTGTCCCCAGACAATGCCTTTGTTTGCCAGAGACAGATACTTCTCTTCTTTAAGTACATACACCCAACTCCAATGGAGTGACCTGCTTTCCCCTTCAACCCACACTCCCCTGAAAGAATAAAAGTTTCCTTCTTCTTGCTTCCCAAGAAGGGATGGAGGACACACCGTTCCAGTCTGGGGATCAGCTACCCTTCTCAGGGCTAGGCCTGACTTGGTCTGATTTCTAGTGCTGCTTCTCATTCCCTCAAGTCCCTTGAACACTTACGTGCGGACGAGCTTCAATTTCTTTTGGGCAGTTTTTGGTGCTTCCTCATCAGAGTTCTTCCCTTTAGAGCGAGCACGGGCAGCTTTTTTCTCTTTCTGGGCTCGGCCCTCTGGGAAGAAGAGAAAATGGTGTTGCTTCTGCCACCCCACCAAAACAGACAGCTGACAGTGACAACCTCTCCAGCACTAAAATACACTCCTACTTTGGAATGTATATTGGTTATGGGCCATGCACCCCATCTTAATTTATCTAGCAGCCTTGAATATGCTCACACAAGAAGAGCCCAGGTCACCATCTTTTTACCTGTCCTTCAGATTCCAGCGCAACAGTCTTTGATCTGCACCACTCCAGTGCCTGCCTTCATCCCCACCACTTCCATAGTCACTTGGCTGCCTCCTGAATCAATCTGCAGCCCAGTGGTGGTACTCACTCTTCTTGCCCTTGCTGGAAGAACTGTCATAGTCACTCGATTCTATCTGCTTCTCCTTCAGGTCTGCTTCAAAGCGAGCGAGGTCTGTGTCCAGCCGCCGGATGTGCTTATCAACCTGCAAAGACAGTAGTGACCAGGAGTTACCCCAGGACAGAGCCAAGGAAGGCAAAGAGAGGACAAAGAGGGGACAAAGGGGCAGGGGGCTTGCACTAAAGAGATGAGGAGCAAGAGTGGGCATGGCCTAAAAATGAGAGATCAGGGCCTTCTGAGATGGGCGGCTTTAGTTCGGGTGTTCACACGATAAGCACGAGACACTTCCCTTCATACCATCTCGTAGGTCTGCATAGCCAGCTGAACCTTGTCGTCCCCAAATTCCTTGCACTTTCCATAGGCCTCCTGGATTTGCTTGAGAAGCCCCAGTTTTTCCTCTGAAGACAAAGTCCGTGCATTGCTGATATACTCCGTGGCCAACTTATCGATCTCTGACTTGAGGTCTGAAACAAGCGTACCATTAAATACACAAACACCACACACACGCTACATGAGGAGAGACTGAATGACTGGAGCAGCTCCTCCCCTGCCTGGTGATCCCCATGATAAAAGCAAAGCCAAGCAAAGTTGGTCAAGCTACATACTCCTTGTCTTGGCAGAAAAACCATCTCTAATCCTCACCTTCTGTCCTCTGATCCAGATCTCGCATGAGCTGGAAGTTTCTCTGTAATTCAAATGGCAGGTTCTCAATACCTGCAGAGAAAGGACAATACATGGAGGAATCAGGTTCTTGCCCATGATGCCAAGGCAGGAAAAAAGCTAACCAATAACAACAACTCCTCTGCTGCACATTAGCCTGCTTCCATTTGTTGCCAGCCCCAAAGGAGACGGGCTATAAAAAAAGTGATATATTTAATGCAGAAGCATAGTTCTAGAATATATATTAGTTAGCAGAAAACTGCTGCCATGCAGAAAGGTCCACACTAAGAAAGCAGAGACCCAAAATCTGTAATGAGTGTCAGTCATTATCATATGATGTCTCCATCCAAAAACTCCATTCAGTAATGAAAAAACCAGCACAACAGCTGGTAAACAAAGCCATTTAGTTATTTCTACACAAGGATGTAAAAATTAAAGCTGATCAAATGCTAATTCACTGAAAAGTGAGTCTCTTTAATGCATCCATTTAACATATAGGGGACAGTAGACACTTTGGGCAGAGCAAAGATCAAGTCTGAGATGGGATGGGAAACAGAGAGCAGTCTTAACCCCCTGTGACTCGTAATTTGTTGTGCCTTCTGCACTGTCATCTCAGTGTGGTCTGTCCAACACCTGGAAGGGTGCCACACACAGGGAATAATAAACATTTGTAGGACTCTGAATGAGCAATGTGAAATTGATAGTCAATTAATTTTCAATGCACTATGCTACTTACCCCCTAGGCATCACCAGATGCTCAACTGGCAAAGCTGATAAAAACAATTCTAATTTTTCCATGCCTGTCTAATCAAACCAAGATCTAGTGTCACCACATTAACCTGGAGTCTAAGCTTGATTACTGTCACCTTTATACCTAATAAAAAAAATAAATCTCTCTTGCAGGTTTCAAAAAAAAGGTGGTGGGAAAAGCTCTTCACAAACACAACATAAGCATGTCTGAGCTTCCCAAACTTGCTCTCCAGCTCACAGGGAGTGCAACTGAAGGTGTGTCTGGCCATCACCAAAGCTGTCCAACATCTCAGTCTGGGCAGCAGTCTATTTTCACTGCACGTATTTCTACAGCAATGAATGCTTTTCCACTTCCCTGAAGAGCAACCAGTTGACAGGGAAGGTTCTGTATGCAAGAGGAAGGTTTTAACAAGTTTTAACTCCTACATAGCGGACGTGAAATTAATTTCTGTAAGAGGTAAAACCAACTGTAGGCCTTGCTGAGCACAGAAATTGTTCCTTTTACTTAGTTTTTTGCCCAAACAGCATAATAATAAGTTACGTACAGCATCCTTAGGAGCAATCAAGCTGCTGCTTCAACAGATTTCTGATGCCATTTCTGATTTAGTTACCTGAGAAATGCTCAAATAGTATGTGTCCTTAAGTACCCAGATACATAACCCACAGCACATACACATCACCCCTCTGCATTCAAGGACAGTTAACAGTGCAAATTCAGATTCTGAAAAATTACTAAGTGTCAAAATGAAGTCTGTCAGCATGTCCTGAATTTGATACTTCCATGTTTGTTCAGCATGGAAGACTTCACACAAGCTTTAAGCAGCTGACTACTGAATTACATCCCTACGGTTTGAAAAAGCATCTCAGAACACGACGGGGACACAATGCTGAAAATTATTATTGCTTATAGAGGGAGCTTACAGCAGTGATGAAATCCAGCTTGGGAATCTAGGGACCATGCCTTTTTCCTTCCTGCAATCCCCAACCTCATCAACTCTAAACCTTTCAATTTATACAGCAAATGAAACATGGCTCATACTGCAGCACGCTGCTTTTAATTCCTCTCCAAAGCATCCGCTGCAGAAGACAAGACAGGTATCCTCTAGAGGAAAACAGAAGCTGTTCCTGCACTGCACACAATATGTCAAATTTATATTGAGTTTATTAATCCTGGAAGATCACAGCTTTGAAATTCTGGACTTTGTGGTTTTTAGAAAAGATTAATGTAATTCCTTTTTCTCTTCTGAAAAGGACAGATGGTAAAAGCACAAATTCCACCAGGTACTGTCAGTTTTCCCTCAGCAGGGCTAGAAACCTTTAGATAGAGCAAGCACCTGAGCCAGCACAAAAACCAGTAGGATGCTACTCTGCGGGCAGAACAACCCCACACGAGGTTACAGTCACATTTCACAGCCATGTTCTTGCACCAGGAGAAACTCAAGCAGGAGTCTGATTCTGCTACCGAACCTGAAAGGAACTGTGCTCTAGTTTTTACAGCTGTCACTGTACAAATCTGCCACCACCAGTAATGCCAGCACATGCCCTCGTCTGGACAGCATGAATCCTTCTCTTGCCTCTACGTGCCTGGCCTTGTCTGTTCAGCCTGTGCCCCCCAGCCCCTCTCTCCCCAGTGCCTGCTCCCCTCAGTGTCGGCCCCTCGGCCGGGCCAGTGGCTCCCCTGCCTCATCTGCTGCCTCCAGGAGGGCAGAGCCCTCTAATTCCAGCGGCTCTCACAGTGTGCGGAGAGCCGTCACCTTGCTCTGGCTCTGGCCGAGCAAACGCTCAGCACAGGCACCATGGGCGGATCATTTAAGCCCGTCTGGGTTCATGATCTGGGGCTGACGAGACAAACCCCTGTCAGTTGAATTCTTTCCCTGCTAAAACCAGCAAAATTATTTCCTAAAACCACAGCAAAATATTTCACTCTGCAAATGTATTACTGGACGAATGTTCTGCCACTGCTTCGTCAATAAACTGGGAGAAAATGAAACAAGTGACAGTACAGTGACTTTATAATCAAAACTGCTACAAAGATATTTATCTGTTCAACTGGAAGTGGAAGGGAGCTGAGCACACCATTACAAATTATGATCCAGAGAGAGTCTGGCAATAACAAAAAGCTTAACAAGATAAAGCTGCAGCTAAGCAAGTTATAACTGAGCAACAAACTATTTGTCTGGTACAGAACTTAATCTAGCTATGGGGATGTTTACTACTATCTGCAGCTTAACTCCAAAGCTCTTGCATAGCCTCAAACAGAAGTGATTCTCTGCGTCACAGTATTTATCACAGGGGCCAGAACACTTGCTGAAATTGCTTGACCTGTGCTGTGCTGGCTATCAGACATCACCACCCAATAAGACTCATTAAAAAAAAAAAAAAATCTAGATTTGAGTCTCCAATTTCCTCATTCTACCACCACACTTTTCCTCACTATTTCTAAAAACATTCATGTTATTTATGTAATTTCATTTCCTCCTGCTTTTCTCCTTTTTTTCCTCTACAATTAATTTTGCTTGTTCATCTTAGTAAGATTCACCTAAAATTATCATGACTAAATACTATCTATCATAAAATACCCACGTAATTCTCAGATTATGAAACCGAAAATTGTGAAGAAAAAAAACCCTAGAGACATCTTTGATCACTGGAGAAGAGTGATGAAACGCAACAACGGACAGAAAAATCAGGAAAAGCAAGGGCCTCTTTCCACACAAATGGCACAGCAGTAAGAGAGGAAGAGGAGGATGCTGAAAATGTACAGGAAAGAAAGTGCTAGCAAGGCCAACAGCTTGACCCAAAGCACGGGCTGGCATTAATGCAACTGTGTCACAGAATCCCAGAATGGGTAAGGCTGGAAAGGACCACAGTGGGTTTATCCAGTCCAACCTCCCTGGTCAAGCAGGGTCATCCCAGAACACATGACACAGGATTGTGTCCAGATATTTCTGGAATATCTCCAGTGAGAGAGACATGACAACCTCTGTGGGGAATCTCCTCTAGTGCTTGGTCACCCACAGTAAAGTTCTTCCTCATGTTCAGGTGGAACTTCCTGTGCATCAGTTTCTGCCCATTGCCTCTTGTGCTGTTGCTGGGCACCACTGAGAAGAGTCTGGTTCCATCCTCGACACCCTCCCTGCAGATACTTACAGACATGGATGAACCCCCTCTCAGACATCTCTTCTCGAGGCAGAACAGGCCCAGGTCCCTCAGCCTTTCCTCACAAGAGAGATATTCCAGTCTCCAAATCATCCTCATTCCCCTCTGCTGGACATGTTCCAGGAGCTCCATGTCTCTCTTTAATGAGCTCAGAACTGGACACTGCACTCCAGATGCGCCTCCCCAAGGCTGAGTAGATGGACAGGATCCCTCCCTCGACCTGCTGGCAGTGCTTTTCCTAAGGGACTCATTGCACAGATCCATACAGAAGCCTTGTGCAGCCCTACTGACTCCTCTCATGGTACAACTATCCTGAAAATCACTGGCGCAGGTCTCTCAGCGAGTTTTTCTCACCCCTTCCTTTTCTTACCTTGTTTTCATTTCTGATCACAAGCTAAAGTCTCTCTACCTACCTTTGTCTTTCCTTTCCTTGTATGTTATTCCTTCACTATCCCCATTCTTCTTTTGTCTTTTTTATTCTCCTCTTTCCTTGTCATTCTTTCCCCCACTCATTCTTCCACAGGCATCCATAACCATGCTGTCTTCTCCCTTAAGAACCACGCTCTCTCTCTCCAAAAGTCAGAATCCAACACCACTTTTTTCCCTCTCCAATAATTATTACTTTATTTACTTCTTTTTAGAAACACACGTGGGATGTCAGGTGCAGGCAACTGTTATTTAAACTTCAGCTACTTAACTCAGATGTTAACTGTGACATACAGAGAGCAAGCCTACACAGCCTGATAACTTCCATTGTGCTTCAATCCTCTGCAGCACGTCTGTACTGTGCTAAACAATGGATTTGTACTGTCCAAAGTCCTAAAAACAGATCAATAGCACCAAGGACCATCCAAACACACAGTGCCTTTCCCAAGACATCCGTTCACCCACCATGTTCAGACACATTTTTAAATTTTATTAAAAAATGGGAAAATACATTTTAAAACATAGCCATGGTTGCTTTATTGAACAGCTTAGATTTCAGCAAACACTTTAGACACCACATTGCTGAAGACAATTTAAAAAATTCCTGCTTGTGCCACAATGAGAAGGTAAGTTCTTTGCCCCCCAAGACAGCAAACTGGCTGGGATCTTGTTGAGGAAGCACATCGGACTTTTCGGTACTCTGCGATTCTCATAATTTTGTAGCACTTGAAGTCTATCGCAGGACAACTGGCTAGCAGCAATCTTCAGGAGCTTCCTTGCTCCCTCATTAGGGGGCAGGGTGTTTTATATCCCTCCTTTCAGAGTGTTTCACCCTTTTAAACTACTGCTTCTACTCTGTCCTGCGTTCCCAAGTAACCAATCACCTTCCTATGCAGTTTATTGAAATTGGTGCTTGAGCACAATGATCCTTTTCCCTCTTTTCAGAGATGGCTCAGCCCTGCTGCAATAAAAAATCCTAACCTGTACCATTATCCTCACAACACTTTGGTAAGGGATAATCCTACCTACAGTTTTACAAAGAGGGTGCTCAGGTGCATGGCAGACTGATTTAGCCACAGCCACCCAGGAATTCCATAGCCATATCATATATCCCAAGCTTTGGGCCAATGTGCTGCACACCAGTCCACCCAAGCACATCTACTTCAGGCATTGTCCAAAGAAATGGGCATCAGTCAGCAGTGACAGTCAATGTCAGTGACAGTCAGCCACAGAACCCCAATACTTCCCGCAAAGTGTGGGCCCTTTTCTCAGGGAGGGAGGGCTCTTTTTGTTGTTTTCTTATTACAGTAGCTCAATGCTACAGCATCCACAGCCAGGATAGCAGGCAATGTTGTTAAGCCTCAGCAAAGGCATCTTTATTGTTAAAGATCAACCTTGATTTCAGAAGCTTGGAGGACTTGGAAGACTGACACAGCAGATGAGACTAGCAGCACTCCTGGCATTTCCAGCCTGCCACAGACCTCCAAAGGAAGGGAAAACCACCAAAGAGATCACAGGGCTGTTTGCCAAAACAATGACATCAGATTTGCAGTTGGGTAAGTGAAGAAATACAGAGAAAACACAGCATACTTTGCCATGTAAAGCCATCTTGTATCAGCTCCAATAAAAATATCAGCCAACAACAAAATCAATTCTAAATGAATTGGTCATTAAATGTATCAGCTCAGCGTGGGCTGTGCCAGTAGCTTTCACACAGAAACAAATGATGCCTATGAATCACCAAATTCTCTCCTCTGCACGAAATCTTTTGTAATTTTCCATAGATCATGTGTGGTGCATCACAGGTGTAACTAATCCACAGTCTCAGTAAGGTGAAAGGCATCTTTCACTACACTAAAGCAGTGACAAGTATAGAAACCATTTACTGAGACACTTGCATTTCTGAAGAATGATGTGAGAAACCGGAGAGGCAGGGACAAGGGGGTATGGCTGCACGCTACACTGGGGAGGGGATAAGAATAATGAAGGTAGGGAAAACGAGAGATAAAAGAACTGCTGGGGAATTTGGAACACAGCCAGCTCTGGGAAGGAATCAAGGGCTCGCCTACAGCAATTTCCGACATCACACCCATGTCCTCTAAGAGCATTAAGATGACGATACCCATCGCACCCCCATGTGATGAAGCCACACAGAGGAAAATCCAGGCAGATGTAGCATTCCTAAAGAATAATCCTATTTTACTGGGCTAGCTAATGTTATCGAGGAACGAAAGGACATTCCCACGTCGGTTGTAGGAGAAAGTAGATGACTTCCATGAGGGCATGTGCTGCTTCTGTTGCTCTGTGCTTATGCTGGCTTAAGTTTTCTTGCAGTGACAAGCCCTGAACTGGTGCATCTCTATGTGCCTACTGACATAGGCAAATAGAAGGAGCAAAGGAAACTCGATGCCTCCCTAACCAGTGTAAAAAGGGGGAAAACCCCAAGGTTTTAACACTGATTACATAGAACCACATCAACTTACCAGCTGAGCTCTCCTCATCTAAGCCTGTTGTCTCCATCACCCTCGGCACTGAGGCAGATATGTCCTAGTGCCTGCTCCTGGAACAGGTCCTGACTGGTGGCCTCCAGGGCAACAGAATTAATATAATGCAGCCATCTGAGCAGCCAGGCCTGTGACATCTTTTTGCCTCTCAAGCTCACCAAGTTTACCTGCTACTCCTGCTGCCCATGACTCTCCCAAGTGTTTAAGTCTAATTTAGATGAAACGCTGGCTTTAGTTCCTCAGGGTTTTGAGGTGAGGGAAGACGGAAACAGTTCTTGTTGT
Source organism: Aphelocoma coerulescens (assembly GCF_041296385.1). Classification (NCBI taxonomy): domain Eukaryota; kingdom Metazoa; phylum Chordata; class Aves; order Passeriformes; family Corvidae; genus Aphelocoma; species Aphelocoma coerulescens. The sequence goes on along the minus strand of NC_091013.1, from coordinate 93,920,341 downwards.
TGAGGAGAGATACATGCCTTGGTATGTTGCCATAAAAAAATGATTAATGTGTTGTCACTAAGTACACTTAGTTTATTCTGGCACCCATGAGGTGGGTAAACAGGGAAGCACTGATGGTAGAAAACACAGGTGGTTGCACAGCAGTTCCCTCTACTGTAAAGACAATCGCTACACTCATGGCACACTCACACACAGACAGAGACTTGATTTGGGACTGTTTTCTGAGTATGTGTGCTCAGATGATGGCTTTCACAAAGGAGCTCTACAATCCTCTTGAAACTTCCAAACATGAAGAAAACTCAGGGTTTGCATCTCACCTTCTGGAAAACCTGTGTGAATCACATGATCCCTTTCTCCCCTTCAAAGCCTCCACAACAGTATTTCTAACCCCGTACGAGAGGCAACACTGAGCAAAGCACAGTAACTCAATCTCAAGCAAGTGCAAACTCTTCTCATGAGTCTTTATGCACATTCCATCTTTTAATCCCAAAACACTGTTTTCTTCCTTCTTCTTCCGCCTCCATTCCTTTCTACATCTCTAACTCCTTTGCACCCATAGGTTTTCCCTCACTAAAGCTGCACTGCGTTACTGCTAGAGGGAAAGCACTTTTTTATCTTGCTTTCTCCCCTCAGAACCAGGCATAACATGGTTTAGAAACTAGAAGGAGGACAATATTTGAAGAGATGGAAATCTTTTTATGCTTAAATTCAGCCACTGGAGAAAAACACTCAGGAAGAAGAGAAGTGGAAGTCTCCCATTCCCTGAATCCTTTGGCTCAGTGTAGTCATTGAAGAGACAGCTTCAGTGTAGGATGAAGGAATGAAGGTGATGAGAGTAGACAAGACATGGAGTTTCTCTGTCAGGATGCTCAGCACAGAAGGAATGTGCATATTTTTCTGCTGCAAAAACATCTGCCAAGAGCATAACATATTTCAGACAGATCTGCTTTGTAATTAACAGCTTAAAGCCAAGGAAAGGGCATGCCTAATCCCAGGTCTAAACTCAGTTTCAAATTACAGCAAGGACTTGAAAGCTGTTGAAATGCCAGACCTAAGAAGCTTCCAGACACCTTTTACTAAGAGAACAGCTCTTAACTTCACTATTCCACAAAAAGAAAATGGAAAAGAACTTTAGATGTCTAAAGCAGAGGACTCAAAATATCTGAATTGAAGCAACTGGGGCTATATGCCTAGCTTTGTCAGACTGCTCATGCATTTTAACACACGGTTTTTAATTTCCTAATCACATGATGCTTCATCTAAGGTGTTTCTCATTCCCAGTGACTGAGCACTGATTCAAAGTTTTATTTTATTCTCTTTGCTCAATACAGAGTCACATGCTCAGACCCAGAGCTCCATCTGAAAACTGACTTTGTAGTCAGCTTTTCAAGGTGTTTGCTATTGTGACGCTAAAATGTTTTCACAGTGCTGCAGTGGAGTGGCCCATTTCCCTCACCAACAGAATGAAAGCCAAGAGATTTACTGAGGCCAAGAGATTAAAGCCGAGAAGACCAGCTAATTACAAACTCTCTTCTTGAAATGTGCAAAAATGCTTCATAGCCTGACTTTTCAGAATTATCTGTTCAAGGCAGGCTTCAGCTGCAGCTATGAGCATTCTGCACATCTGCTCCTCTTGACTAAAAATTTCCACTCATAATCTGAGGGAAGCACAATCCAAGCAAGGAAAACCTGTATAAAGTGGGACTCACAACATAAATAAAAACATCAAACTCACTTTGTCAGAGTGGTATTCAACTGCTTCAAACAGGAGGCCACTCTTTTTCTTCCTACATTCTTCACTTAATTCCTTATACACCTTCCTTCATTCAAAGATATGAAGAGGTCCTACAAATAACTGCCCTCTTTCATCACACATTCCTCATTCATTCCCTGAGCAGATCCAGACAGAAAACCATATGAAAGAGAATCCCTGCGGGAGGAAAAAAGACATCCAGCTGAAAACTGTGTCTGCAATAGCACTACACTACTAAAACAATTCCATTCCAAGACACAGATGTAAATTAAGAATTAAGACACTTTTTATAACAGATGACCAAAAGTTCTGGACTATTTATTTCTATCAAATTTCAGGAAGTTTTAGGACATTGGTGAACTACTTTAAAAAAGAACTGAATGTTTTTAAAACGCTAAAATAATGGGGGGAAAAAAAGGGAAGTAGCAAGTAGGAAACGGAATGCTGTCAATCAGTTAGCATCAAGAAGAAGACTCGTGTCTAAAATCCTGTATGCACTTTCACAGAGTCAGGAGTTCAGGCAGAACTTCAGAAGAGGAGAGCAGGCTTAGAGAAGAACAATGTGGGTAATTAGAAATATATGCTATCACCTATCAGCAGCCTGACTTACTGAAGACTGTGATGGGTGCTCTTTGGCTGTAAGTATCACAATTCATATACGCTGTTCTGAAAGAAACCTAGAATAAGCACAGCAAGTGTCTTACGATTAGCTAATAACAGGAAGTAAGATTGCACCAGACAAAACTGGAAAAGGCCTTAGAGATCTAAGGGTAAGCGAAAAAGGCTAAAGCACCAGAATGAAGAATGTTTTGCTCTTCCTAAAATCTTTGTAACCAGATACTTTTAAGGACTTTTAGATTGTGCACATCACTTTGTTTTTTTAAAAAAGTAAGATACCTCAACAACAACAGTGACTCTACCATATTAATATCCACCTTCAACAGGACAAGAATCTCTACAACAGTTGCAGGACCACAAATCTCAGTTGAGAGAGAAGAGTTGGTCATTTCCTCTGCTTGCCTGTATTTGAGAGGAAGAGGAGTTCCCAGGGGGTTGGCTGATTTTAATTGACTGTGATGACATAATCCAGAAGTGCTTGACTTTGGCAGGAACATTCTCCAGCCACCAACCTTCCCTTCTCTCCAACTGGGTACCTACCATACCTCTCCACCCTCAGTGCTGCATCCTGCTCATCTCTGCCTACTGACTGCAGATCCCAGTCTTTGCTGCTTTATCTTTGCTCTGCAGCTCTTACCCAAAATACACCTCTGCCCTCCCAGGAGGAAAACCCTGCATCCTCCCTATGCACTTACTCCCTATCCCTCTGCTTTTATCTCCTCTTTCCCAGCCCTTGTCCTCCCAACTGAGGAGCCTCAGTCAACTGCAGTTCTTCTACAACAGCATGAGAACCGCACAGGAACATAAATCTTTGCTCCTCTCCAACAACCTGCCTCCTCATCCAGCTCTTCTTCCTGGCTTTTGCATCCTCCTTCCTTGCAGCTCCTAGATCCTGTTCAACTGCAGCTTCTTTTCAGCTTTCACTGACATTTATTATGGTTCTTGAACATTCTCAGACATTTTCTTTCCTAATGACAAAAGGAGCACTGAAGACACAAGGAACGAGACCCCCTGTGTCCATATCAACACCTTATCACTTCTGTGCTGGAAGAAACCCAGTGCAGCAAGATTTCTGAAGAGCCAAACTCCATTTTTTGTATGCATATGCAAACAGACAGTGAGAGATTTAACTGGCTGGGTACAGTGAAGCAGAAGACACATTACCAGAACTACCCAGCTTTAAACACACCACCCCATGAACATACTTCTCCTTCTCTAGTGCCAACACCAGACCAGCAGGAAAACGTGAGAACAGCATTCCCCAAAGAACAGGTTATTGAATCATAACTCATTAGTCCATTCATTGAGAAACAACTCTTCTGATGGATCTGCTTGGCTATTTTAAGAACATGTGGGTAAAAGATGCACTGAAAGCCTCATCCCCAAAGGGCAGAGTATGACAAAGTTTTAAGCACCTTAAGGCAGGATGGTAAAATAGGAGGTACCATTGGAGGGCTCCGATAACGTTACCAACTCCATTAGCATTTACAGAGCTCCTCTTTGGCCAGAAAAGCAGGGCTGCATTTGTAAACTAACAGCGTAGAAAACGATCATAACTGCCCTCCCCTTCCAGATCCTAAAGTTATCTCTGGCTCGATGTCTATCCCGGGAAACCACTGACAGCCAAGCTCCCGCTCCCGAGAGGCGGCTGAAGCAGCACCGGGCTCCTTTCTCCTGGGACAAACCAGTCGCGGGGCCGCGGTGTCAGGGCTCCTGCAGGAGCTGCAGCCGAGCCTTGCCCCACGGACGGGGCCTCTCCGCACGGCCCGGGGACCGGGCGCCCGACAGCCGGGCCGGGCTGCGCCCGAGGGGCTGGGAGAGCCCGCGGGCACCCTGGGCAGCGCTCTGCCCCCGCGGGGCTCCGCCCCTCGGCCCGTCCGTGTCCCCCCGGGCCGGCTCAGCCGCGGCCTCGGCCCCGCCCCGGCGGCTCTTACTGTCCAGGTAGTGCTCCAGGTACATCCCCGCCGCCATCTTGGCCCCACACACCGGCGCTTCCGGCGGGAAGCGAACGCGCGCGCCCCCCGGAAGCGGCGCTGCCCGGCTGCGAAGCCGCTTCCGCCCTCCTGCCCGGGCACTTCCGCCCCGCTCCGGCCGCCATTTCGGGCTCTGCGGGGCTACGCCGGGTGGTCCCCGCCGAGGGCAGCGAGGGTGACCGGGGCACTGGGGCATCGTTCCCACGAGGAAAGGCTGAGGGAGCTGGGCCTGTTCAGCCTGAGAGGCTCAGACGACTGAGAGGGGACCTCATCCATGTCTATAGGTATCTGAATGGAGAATGTCAGACAGACTCTTCTCGGTGGTGCCAAGCACTAGGACACGAGGCAACGAACAGAAACTGATGCACAGGAAGTTCCACCTGAACAAGAGGAAGAACTTCTTTACTGTGCGGGTGACTGAGCACTGGGACAGATTGCCCACAGAGGTTGTGGAGTCTCCCCCTCTGGAGATACTCCAAAACTGTCCGGAGGCAATCCTGTGCCATGTGCTCTGGGATGACCCTGCTCGAACAGGGAGGTTGGAGGAATGACCCTCTGTGCTCCTTCCATCCTGACCCATTCCATGAGCCTGTGGTCTGGGCGAGGAAGTGCTGTTGACTTGTTGCTATGGTTTTCCATTCGCCTCGTAATCTACCAGTGACGAGCAGCTGCTGCTGTGTCACAAAAGGAGACGGATGGTCTCTGCTGCAACAGGATTGGTACAACCTAACACTTCTAATAGACTAACAAAGCAAGGGAATGAAGTTAAACCTGTGACCGTGCTCTCTTTTTCTTCATCATGCCAGACCACTTTTGTGACCATACACCACGAGCCACTTGAAGGTTTAGAGCCCCTCGAGCTATGGAGTTGAGAAGCCCTTCCCCAGCCGTCCATTGCTACGTGCACAGTGTGGTGGTGTGAAGTCACATGTGGGTATGGAGGGACTGAGACAAAATGATCTTACTTCTTTTGATACTTGGGTTCTAAGATACACAGGCTTGTTTTTCCAAGAGGTCAGCATTCATTTAGCATCCTATACAGTTTAGGAGGCACTGGGTTTGGTAAATACTACATTTCACCCACCTTTCTCCTGCCTACTCACTTACACCGTTCTGTTTTTTTCTGACAGTCTGTATAATGACAGCCGTTGCTCAGGACTGAGTGCTCCCAGATTCTGGCCACAAGGAGAAGTGACTAGATTTCTTTTTCTCTCTTTCCTCCCAAAGATCTTCCAAGACACTGTGCCTTTATTTATATGGATATACTGGGATTAAATCTTCCAGCAGCCTGCACTGCAAGACTGAGAAGGTGTTATATAAAGAAATTGCAGCTGTTCGAACTATGAACTATCTTGCTGCTAAACTATTTGGTTAATTCAGAGATCCCCTATGTTCTGAAGATGGAGTTTTCCATTCCTCTTCCTACAGTCATTTAAGTTATTTATGACATATTTTTAATTATTCAAAACACATTTCTTAGTCTTTTCAGTTCCCATGTGGAGCAGCTGGCTTCAGTTAGCTGAACATTATTGTTAAGCCTCACTTTAAAGTACTTCAAAATTCTTATATAAATTGCCTTACACTCTTAATTAAGGGGAAGGATGTGGCTGTTACATAAAAAAAAAAGAAAAAAAATCTGCTCTCTATACCATGTCACAGTCCTAAACTAGAATCTCCCAAACACATCCTGCTTGGGGCTACCAGGGTGAATAGAGCTGAGGTTAAGAATTAGACATTCTTAAACATCACTAATTTGGTTAAGAGACCACCTGGGAACCCTGTCTTATCCTCCAAACCAAGGCTAGGAAGATGTCAGAATTCTAGACCACTGAAATGGAGAGACAAACTCCCTCTGGACTTCTTGCCATTGCAGATACGAACGACAGGGCAAAGAAGAGACAAAACTCTAAATTGCCAATCTCAGTAAAGTGTACAATTGTACAGTCTTTAACTGCATGAACTGCCACTGTGAAGTTGCAAAATAAAGGGGAGAGGCAGTTTTGTGTGCCTGTGTGGTCTCACAGCAGTAGAAACTACCCTTCCAGCAAAAACTAGTTCTGAGCCCTCAGTCCAGGAAAGCTTGTTATTTTTGCTTTCTTTACAAAGTCAAAAAGAAGGTTTGCATCACTCAGGTCTCCAGAAGCATCCTCAGCCACAGAGGAAGTGTCACCATGGTAGTTATTCATCGAGAGGTGGAATATTTTTTAGAGTAAACACTTTAGCAAGTTGAAGTCTGAGCATGGGCACAGATGATGGGCAGAAGGTGCTTCCCCAGCTGAAATAAGCTCTAGAGACCCGTGACCATTTATGTCTAACCCTCAGCCAGCCTCATATGCTGATCCCTTGGCAAGTGCGGTACTAACAAAGCCACATAGGCTCTAACCCCTGTGGTTATCACACTCCTCCCCCTCACCCCAGTTTGCTACTACAGCTCCATCCTGTAGTTAATCCTGCAGGTAGCTCCTGGTTCAACAGAGGACCTGTGGGATGAGTGGTGCTGTCCAGGCCTACACACCTCCCACAGGGAAGCTGCATGGCCTATGGAAGCAGTCTGCAGGAGTGGTTCTCAACCTTTATTGCTCTACAGATGTCGGTGTGTTTTCCCTTGGCAATGTAAACGTCTGCATACCAAATTCAAGCCTCCAGCTTTTCAGTTACCTTATAGACTTCTTAAATGTTGTCCAAGGACTGTGAGGTGAAGGCCAGTGCTTGAGAGGGATCCTCATGCAGAACCCAGCAGGAGACCTGTAATTTCAGACTCTTGTTCAGTTACCTTTTGGCTGTTGAGGTATGTTCAGGTCTTCTCATCTTAACATTCTCAGTTCAGAGGTCTCTGAACTTTGCATTTCCTGTCTTCAGGAAACACAAGAGGTACCCACGCTTCATTCTCACGAACAGCAAACGATTGATCTGCAACACTTGGCCCCAAGCTAAGGGTTAATTAGCTTTACAAATAAAAGAGGATGCCAAAGGCCACAGATTATTGCTGTGTCCATGTTTCAAAATATCCTGCTTCAGTAGCAAAACTAGGCGTAGACTCTAGTTCTTTGGTGTCACGATTTCTTTTCTTGCAGTTTTTTTCCATTCATTACACAGACACTACATGAAATCGAAATGTTTGTTGGACCAAGTTACTACATCTCTCTAGTACTTTGGTGTTCTACTATACAGAAACAAGAAACCATGCACACAAATTTAATCTGTTGTACCTGAAAGGACGATTGAACAGGTACCTATCTTGTAGTTAAGGAAGTGTACAGAGCAATTTCATTCTGTGTTCTGAAACTGCACTAGTAAACTTGGGCAGCTTTCAGGTACATTACCTGCAAAATATTAGAAGAAAATCCTAAACATGATATATATCCTTTAGTTGATATAAAGATGATAAAATAATCAATAAAAATATAGAAGACAGACAGAATCTCATAATTATATTCTACATTAGGAAGAAAGTTGGATGATGTAGACACATCCATGAGGTAATGAAATATTACCTATTGCCAATGAGATTTAGGAAGATGTTTAGTTCTACTCATTAAATAAAACATCCTAGAAGTTGCATAGCTAGAAACTGACAATCAGTAATTTGAAAAGAATTATCTGGCAAGCAGATGGAAGCAATGGGCTTTCTTTTCCAATCAACTTTGAAGTTGTGAATGTGTTCCAGAAGACCAGCAAATACTTTTACTTAAAAAGTATTTGCAAAGCAAGTGGGCTCATCCAGGTTGCTGTAAGGCAGTTAACCTAACACTGATGTGGCAAAATCACAGTGTCATTGACAGGGGTTGCACTCAGCTAAGAAAAGAAACATATTGCTGTTTGTTTTAATTTAAAGAAAAAGACCTCATTAAAAGCACTAGATATCCTTGTATGGCAATATTAAGTTTGGTGGCTCAAGATAGCCATCTAGGCCTAATGCAGCCAAGACTTTAACTGAACACTACACAGCCTGGTCACTGAAAGGGAAAAGAAAGGCAACAGATAAGAACTACACGATGGAGCCAAGCCTTATCTTGAGACACCTAAACCAGCTCAATTTAATTTAGCTGTTTGGAAAGATGAATACAATGATTTGATCATGGCCTGTTATTCATTACACGAGAAGAAAGACTTCTGAAAGCAGAAGACTTTAATGTACTTAACAAAGGCATAACAAGACCCTATGGATTAAAATAAAAAAGTAGTGATAGAGAATGGCAGTTTCAATGGCAGTTATAACCAACAAAAAAACTGTAATAAGGGACATGGTTGATTAACCATAAGGCTTTAAATTATAAAAGGCTTAAATCTTTTTTTAAGATTTAACTGAATTATAGACCAGCAATACTATCATTAGTCATGGCTGAGATTCAGTTACTGTTTGTGGGTGACTTTTCTAAATGATTTCCAGCCTACATGATGTTGCCTTTTAAAGCAATGATAATTTGTAAAATCCAGCTAAGAACAGAAAATCAGCTTGGAAAAGGACAAGGAGAAAAAGTGCTATTGCTTTTCATCAAAGATATGAGATGCAACCTAATACAGAACTCCAGAGTCATTGTCAAGTCTTCTTGGGTACAGACATATAAAAATGAATGGATTGGCATCACAATGAAAATGCAGGGTCAAAGAATTCACGGAGCTGAAGAAGGACCATGGGATCTTGTTAAGAGAATATTCCACTCTTGTGAGTGGGAGGTAAATAATTGAACCGTTGTTGGCTTGAGTGCACAAACCTGCAGACTGCAGAACCTCAGGCTTCATCTGACGAGGGAAGAATTTTGTAAAAGTTGTTACATTTTGTGTCTCCCAGGTAGCTCCTGTACTTTTTAAACCACCTGGAGCACTTGGAATATGTTAAACAACCTTTAGAATCCAGAGAGGAAGACCTAATCCAAACTCAAATAAGTGACAAAGATAACAAGGATATGGTATCTTCAATTATTTCCACATCGGCAACAGGACTGGGTAAACAGAGAAATTCTCATTGATAAGAAAGAAAAAGAGGCCTGGAATAAAGTGGCATTTCTGAAGCTCCGTGGGAAAGTCCCTTAGTAAGAAATAATTAGTTTCTTCCTGGGCAACAGTAAAAGCTATAGGCTCAGCAGCAAACTGCACAAACACGAACAGTAACACCTTTGAAATGACTGGTAACAGGAATTGTACAGCCTTAAGTACATATGGATGCCCATGCTAGGTAGCAGATTCCAAGAAGGGAAAGGGTAGCAGACATCAGAAAACAACACATCAAACCAGGGACCAAGAAAGGCGATTTCAAGCACCTTTAACATATAAAACAAAAAATCATTGCAAAGAATTTTAACTTGTGAGCTATTCCCCAGGGAATTCAACCAGTCAGCAAAGTATTATTCCAACTTTTAAAGCCTTCCCAGCTTAATTCAAGACACTGCACCCAAACCAAGCTATTTTTCAGACTTCAGGATGATGCATTCAAGATGAGAGAACAACTTGAGTGAAGCTGGCATTTTGTCCTGTTCATGTCAAATATGGACATACAGAGGAGAGCCACAAGTAGCAATAAACCTGTGCTGAGTCTGATAAATTCCAAGGGGAACAAAACTTTAAACTGAGTTGTCCATGGGAAAAAAAGAAGGCAGAGGAATATGAATTAAACTCTCCTGTAAAGAGAAACGTAACAGATGGAAAAGGTGAAGGCCAGACAGCAACCAACATAAATTAGACACTATAAAAATAGAGAAAACAGTTAAGAAAAGCTTAGTGACTAGCAAAACTAATGATAAAGGAAAGGAATATTTTGCTCTTTCATTCCTTTCAGTCACAAAAGAAACAAAGAAACCTTACTAGTAGTACTGATCCAAGGTAGATAAAAATGGTGAAAATGCTAGTGACACAAAACAGGAGAAACCAGTCAACAAATAGTTCCAATTCCATATAAAGAAAGAATAGAATGGAGCAGTCATATGAAAATAGCAACTTCTATCTAGTACCATAGTGTCAAAGTAGGAGATGAGACAACACCTACTAAGGATGTATATTTTGAAATCAGGAAAGAAACAGGAGTCCTGGAAGAGTTCACTAACAAGCCCTCTAGCCCAGTGATTCTGATCTTAATTAAACTTAGGATATTAGAGAAATACCTTAAGACACTCATGACATTACTCCCAAAAGGCAAATGAAAGGACTCAGTAAGAAAATTATGGAAAAACTGCAGAGATGAAGAATTAGTGAATGAAAAAATAAAACCTGTAACACAAAGGTTTTATGAAATACAGATTCTGTAGTTAAAAAAAAAGAAGGAAAACCCAAACCCTAATTTCATTCTTAGATGACATCATTATACATTTGGTTTAACAAAGGGGACTGCATAGGTACGACATACTTAAATTTTTATAAGGCATTGACCTAGCACCGTAAGTCAGAAAGATCTACTGTACATAATCAAATACTAAGAGGATTAAGAAATGCCCAGCCTGCAAATCTCAAAAAGAAGCTAATGAAAAGTCGCACTGAATGATGCTTTTCAAATTAGCATAGGTCAGATGCAATATTGCATTTCAACCTGGATCTGAACATAAAAATAACAACTGATACAGTTTGTGGGTGACAGAACTATGGAAGCTGTGAGTAACCTGGTCCATCAGTCAGCCAGGTCCATTCACACTGGCTGGACTTGGACACAGTTCCACATGAAGCATCCAGGAAGTAAGAACCCAGAGCATACAGTAGAGAAGGGAAAACACTATCATGGAAAGCTGATGGAGACTTTGGATGTTCAGACTTGACCAGACAAGCAGCCACTGTGAGCTCTTGTATAATGCTGTGAGAAGAGGGAAAACACAATCTTCTGCAGACTTAAGGCAAAGGGCCAGGGGGACCTCATCCATGGCACTGAGGCTTCAACACCCAATTCCAAAACAAACATTTTTATAAGATACTGAAAAATTTGACAAGATGTAGAAAGAAAAGACAAGAATAATTCATGGGCTGGAGGAAATCCCTGTGGAAGATTTACAGAATTCTGTTTACCATGTCAAAAAGTGGATTGAGAAGGGACATTAGAGTGTTTAAATCCAAGTCTCGGGGGGAGAAAGTCCCATTCAGGCTCGCTGAATCACAGGGATGGATGTTTCCAGAACTAGTAACCAGAAGCAAAAGGAAGGAGAAATCTGGCTTAAATATTTAAACAATGAGAACACGAAGCCCTTGCAGCAGGCTACCAATGGATTTTGTGTCCCAGTGCCTCAAAATGAAGCCAATACATTGTCAACACAGTTCAAATACACATTAGTTCTTGGGGCTCAATACAGCCTAAATGGATTGAAATGTCACCTGTGAAATGCAGGAATAAAACCAGACAGGTCCTTCTAGCCTAACCTATGCACCTACCAAACACTCCAGCCGTTTGCAGCCAACCCTGGTGACTAAACGCAGAGAAAAAGGTCTCTGCCACAGGCTCCCCGTGTGCAGAGCTCCTCGCTCTCCTTGTGCAAACCGCAAAGTGCCAAAGGCAGGGATGCGCCGCCCTCGCGCCCGCACAGCCCCTCGGGACTCACAGCAGCCACAGGCTCCTGCAGGGGTTGGGTGCAGGGGGAAGGAACACACGTCACAGGGGCAGGGTGCTCGCAGCAGCACCTTTGAGGAGCCTTTTACACCAATTTATTTCTATACAGGGTGGTTAAAAAAAAAAAAAATAGAAGCCCCTATTGGTTGTTCATACAGAAGTCTGGGATTCTATAGGCTTTGGGTGGGTGACTGATTTTAAAACCCAACAATACATGCTTTTTCCCTTGCCTTCTCATTCTCTTCCAAGTCAGCCTCCATGATCCAAAGAAACTAACAAGTAACACACAAGACTAGCAGTCATGTGGACCAATTTAAAAAAAAAAAAAAAAGAGGAAGAAGAATTGAAGACGAAGAGAAAGGGAAAAACAAACGAAGATTGAAAATAAAAATTCGCCAGGATAATGCGTTTTATAAACACAGAGATAGAAACAGTTACAGCAAGGACAGAGCGGGCCAGGGGTGGGGAATAGATATTTATATATATATATATATATATATAAATTCAAGGGGCCTTCAGTTTATTCTTGTTGGCTCCCCCTTCTCATTAGATTGGTCTCTCTGTAGGGATCTTCATCCCCTTCTCTCCACTGTCCACCTTTTGGGGATTCTCTCCCATGACCAGGGTCCAGAAGAGGCCACCACTGCCATGTGAGTCCAGCCCGTCTTGGCAAGAGGGAGCCTGGGAGAACACTCTGGCAGGAGATGAGGAGAAGCTAGCCTTTCCCTGCCTCCTGCCAGCTCCTTGAAAAGACTGGTCTATTCCTCCTCCTCTTCCTCCTCCTCCTCTTTCCCTTTGGGAAACTGGGGGCAGGACAGGTATGTGAGTGTCAGAACGGCTGTCCTTCCGCCTTTTAGGAAAGGGAATAGAGAGAAGGGTGATGATTATTTTGGCAGTCTCTTACCCTCCCTCCAGTTGCTTTTTGGTTTGTTGTTGATGCCTGCAGGCTTTTTTGAGGAGGTGAGGGGAAAAGCAGGAGGGAGAGGAGGAGGAGTACAAGCTGCTAGGATATCATCCACAACAGGCAGGAAGAGCAGTGAGCAGGAACCCACATTCCTACGGGGCCATCGTGCTGCTCAGACAGCTGGGAGAGAGAGGCAGCAGCCAGTTCAGACAGACTCCTCTCTATTGCTCTCCACCAGGGGAGGAGAAAGAATGCAATACTCCACAGCCCTTGGGCAGTGTAGGCACCTGTCCGTCCCAGAAAACATGCCTCACCTCTCCCCCCTCCACTGGTCTCACCTTCCACTGGGGAGAAGGTTTCTCCCATCCAGTCCTTGGGGCAGGACGAGCGACCCCTCCTCCCTTTCACAAGCAGGAGGGACAGGAATGGATATTTCTCTCTTAGACACTCAAGGCAATCCTCAAAGAACCCCATCCAGCTGTGAACCCTGCCACATTCTTCTGTGGCCTGCTAAAAACACGTGTCCAAGCCCCTGTACATACAAGGGCCGTCTCTCCATCCCATCCACCATGCGTGCCTCAACACGCAACCCCGCTTCGTACACATCCTACAGTGAGAGAGAAGGCAAAACCGGGGCCTTTCTTTGGGTTTCAAAGGAGGGGCTCTTGCATGAGGAAGTGATCCCAGCACAGGAAAGGGGCTCTTGCACAAGGAAGCATCCTCCTACCAGGCAGGCTGTTGCACAGAAGGAGCACCCCCTTGAGACAGGCTGTTGTTCAAGGGGCTGCCATGAACAGGGTTACACGGCCAGAAGAGGCTGTTGCAGGAGGAGAGGCCGGAAACTGTTGCACGAGGAGGGCCGCTGCACAAGCGGTGCCCCTGGCACAGGCTATGCACAAGAGGCGTTCTGCTCCCTGGGTTGAGGTCTCTCTAGGAGCTGGAGAGGTGCTCCACTTGGATGGCGCTGGTGCTGACAGTGAGGCAGATGTCCTTGTGATGCTCTGAAGTCTTGTAAGGAGTCAGGTCAAAGGAGCACTGGGGGGGAGGGTTGGGTTGGTTAGTGTCTCCAGAAGGGCCCCCTGCTGCCCCCCCGCCCTGCGGCTGGAAGTGCTGCTGCTGCTGCGAGGCCTGGGCTTGTGCCTGAACCACCTGCTGCTGTGGGTCAGGGATGTTGTGTTTCCGCATGTGCTTCATCAGGTACGTCTCCTGCAATGGGAAGAACCGTGTGAGAGGAGGGGACGACGCTCGCAAAGCCAAAGCCAACAGGGAGGGACATGGCAACTCAGGGGACTGCTCCCGTTGGATCTAGAGGAGCCACTCCCTGGGAAGTCTGTCCACTTCTGCTACCCCCCAGGGCAGCAAACACTCACCGAGGTGTAGGCCCGGCTGCAGATGGAGCAGGTGTAGACCTTGGCGTGTTTCACCGTGTGTGTAGCCAGGTGTACCTCCAACGAGGCAGCATCCGTGTACGCACGGTGGCAGTTGTGGCACTTGAAAGGTTTGTCTTTGTTGTGCTGCCGTCTGTGGGACTGGGGGGCGGCAGCAGCGGGGAGGAAAGAGAAAGCAAAGCATGAGGAAGTGAGTATTAGTACTGGAGACAGCTTTACCTTGGCTTACCCCTTCCAGCCAGGCCCCAAGCTCCCAGTTGCTCAGGAAGGTACACCTGGCTCCCAGCGTAGGGACAGAACTTCCCCCTGCAGCCCACCACACCTTCCCCACACACACCCTTTCTTCTCAGGCATACTGTGCATATGAAGAGTAGAGACTCTTAATGCTCCACAACCCCCATCTTCTTTCCATGTTTCCATGCAACTCTCAGTCTTTTCCTGGTCTCTCCTTTCCTGCCCCCCTACACATCTGCTCCCTGCATCTAATACCTTCAGGGCAGGATTTGCTTTAACTGCTTGCAGGTGTTTACAGCTCTTTGCTATTTGGTACACTCTACAGTTCCCCTCCTCCAGGGTACTGCAACAGGACACACCACCTCTGCTTCCCTATATCCCTACCCTTATGCCCTCCATTTCATTGTAAAACAAACAAAAACCCATCCAGATACCCAGACTTTATTGAGTGTAACATTTTGCAGAAGTCTTGCCCCAGCTAAGTTAGAAAACTGCAAAACAGATGGGAGGAATTCATTAAGGTCTCACCGCTTTCAAGTCAAGTTAACAATTTTACAGGATGTGACTGTTTATGTGGCTTCTTTGGGCCACTAGTGCTACAAATCAGGAATCTTTTCCCCGCCCAGGGCTTCAATAACTTTCTGTATTCTTTTACTCTCCTCCCAGCTGCCCCACTTCTTCCATCTCCTCTATCACAGGCACCCATACCAACCACCACTGGCGAGCAGGACACACCCAGCCCCTTACCTGCAAGTTGGAAAGCTGGGTGAAAGCCTTTTCACACCCAGGGTGAGCACATTTGTAGGGTCGGTCCCCGGTGTGGATACTGTTGAGGAGGAAGAGCACAAATGGGAGGCAGTGAGCAGGAAGACAGGGCAGACTGCCAGGGCCTGCTGCTGCAAAGGGGATGATGTTGCTTCCAGATGCTGTTCTAGCTGGACAAAGGGAGCTCTGCCCAGCTCCTGTGTCCAGTTAGAAGTTGGAGAAGACAGGCAGTCAAGCAGATTTCAGAGAGTGACTAGGACTGAGGAGCAAGAGCTTATGAAGGCCTGGACAGCTCAGAAATGTGTTGGGAAGGGGTCTGGAGTCCAGGCTCCCTGCTCCAAGCTCAGGAGTCCCAAATGACCAAGAGGAGTCTGTTCTCTTGCTTCCACAGTACCAAGAAAGCAGCTCTGTTCCTTCTCAGGGTAGACACTCCAGCACTTTTCCTTTTAAGTAACAGGCTGAGTTTACCTACAGTGTTAATCTGTCCCTGTCCCCCTGCAATGCCAGGAGCAGCTTCCACACACTCAGTCCAACCCCCAGGTGCCAGGCTGGGATCCCCTACAGCCAATGCCTCTCTCTCTATCGCTCTCTCTCTCTGTGCCGCCCACGGTGCAAGACCAAGGATCCCCAGGGACAGCACGTGCCCACCTCAGCCCTGACGTGGTCAGTGTCTCCTGCGCAGCCTCCACTCCGTCCACTCTGGTGGGTCACCTCCTTCTGGGGGTGCAGCCGGCCGCATTCCCCGCCCGCCCCCCGCATGCTTGGCGCGCGTGCTCCAGAGGTGCATGCCGGCAGCGCGGGGGGACCAGGGCCAGGCCCCCAGCCTCCTCTGGCCCTTACCGTGTGTGCTGCTGCAGGTGGGAGAGCTGGCGGAAGGCCTTCTGGCAGTAGCGGCAGGTGTAGGGCTTGGCCCCCGAGTGGATGCGGAGGTGCTGGGCCAGGTAGGATGTGTTGGCGAAGCTCTTGGAGCAGTGAGGACACTTGTGCGGCTTGACAATCGCCGTGTGGAGCTTGGAGTGGATCCTGCCGAAGAGGAGGAGGAGCAGCAGCAGTTGGACATGACCGCCATCTGGCTAGTGCTGATGGAATGAGGGCACAAAGGGGGTGGGACAGCACCACGCTATCTGCTACATGAAGGAACTCCAAACACAGCATGAGCTCTCTTGGTCTCAAACTGTGCTCCGCTTGGATTCAAGAGACCATGGTCTGTCTGCACCGGGGAAGGATCCAGAGAGAGGAACTATAGAGCTTGGACTGAGGGGCATTGGCAGAGCTGTGTGTGGGAAGCCTACGGCTGAAATAGCAGGGGGGCTGCAAGCCTGGACTTGAGATGTTTGGCAGAACTACGCTGGGGTGACAGGGAACAGTCCTCCTATGGCCACTCTACTCTCACACTGACACAACCAGCCCTACCTCCTGTCAGAAAGCATCACTCCACTGCGAATGCCTCTCCGGCTGAGCAGTGCACCCAGCCCCTCACAGCCAGGGACCAATCTCATGTGCCAGATACCGCTACTGCCAGTCTGACGTGTACGAGACCTGACCAGCCTGTGAAAACCAGCCAGGTCTCCCCAGGCAGTTGCCCACTGAGGTGCTCACAGCATGCTGGGATGACAGCAACATGCAGTGCGGAGGGCCCCAGCCTCCTCTGGCCCTTACCGTGTGTGCTGCTGCAGGTGGGAGAGCTGGCGGAAGGCCTTCTGGCAGTAGCTGCACGTGTAGGGCTTGGCCCCTGAGTGGATGCGAATGTGCTGGGCCAGGTAGGAGCTGTTGGCGAAGCTCTTGGAGCAGTGAGGACACTTGTGTGGCTTTGTCTCCGTATGGGACTTGGAGTGGATCTGCATCTCCGACTTGGAGTAGAAGGTCAGCGAACACATCCGGCACCTGGGACCGGGGCGAGGGGAAGAGACAGCGTCACATGGGGGTAAGCCCCAGTATGGATCAGCTCTAACTGGATGGGATATTCCACCCTGAGTGAAGAAGGGGCGTTTTCCCACTCTGTGCTACTGGGGAGGTTTCACCTGGGACACTGCTTGGCTGCGAGTGCTCCAGTCCCAGGGGGACAAATTTAAGCTGGGAGCTGGTGTAACAGACCAAACAATACTTCACAGCCAGACAAGTAAAGGTGTTGGAAGAAAGCAACTGGCTTGCAAGAGAGACAGGGCAGCACTTTGGAAATTTTCTGACAGCAATCCTAAGGGGACAGGAATAATTCCCAGACAAAACCCCCACTTTGTTAATCTGTTATTTATTTCAGTCAAAAAAACCTTGGAAAACCTGGAAATCCCAGGTTATAGTTCATACTGTAGTTAATTCCATGTGCTATGAAGTCTGTGAGAGCGGTTATGGCCAAATCCACTTAACTCTGCTCCCATTTTTGGCAAAGACACTCAAATATTTAGGATACAAAATGCTGAGAATAACAGCAGTGCTGCTTTCTTAGCGGGTCTCACCAAGATACTCTGGATATCAAATGTGGTATTTCATTGGTCTAGTGGGCTTTCATCATTTCAGTCTTACTGATGTGATGTAAAATGTTTTGTCTGGGCGTTTGGATCCATCTGTTCCCATAATGATCAGAAGTGTATTTGTTAACACACAGACTCTTTGAACAAGAAGAAGCAGTTGGCATCACTCTGCTATGGATGCTGCTGTTAAAAACTGTTCCTCCACCACACCACCAGGCTGTTAAGAGAAGCTCATACTGTTTTACAATTCAAGATGTTAAAAGCTTTTGTGGTTGATAATTTGACAGAAAGATAGAAGCTGCATCCAAGTTACTGAACTTATTTCCCCCACCTCCCCAAAAATGTGTGTCAACCAAGGGGCTGAGTTAAGGTTTATCGGAATTTAGGCTTTTCATTTGCATTAAAGACAGAATTGAACCTCCACATGTAACTTCCAGGGTCACATTTGAGAGAAGAAATGCCATCCAGAGGAAGTCTGGTTAACATGAATTCAACCTTCACAGTGGTTTTGTCTGGGAATTTCCTGGAGTTTTATAGTGTTTACAAAACTGCTCAGCACCAGAAGTCTCTGCAGGTATTACAAGCCACAGAGAGCTGATCCTGCTCCTCCCCATATCCATCTCCTCTCAGGAGGATACTTCATTACATCTACTGTTGTGACTCTGTTGGAGCCAGAAGCTTTATGATGTGTGCAGTCTGATTAGAATATGTCATGTAAGCAGTATTTATCCAGCACCTACCTTAACTTCCACAGGCCCTTCCAAGCCACAGCTTGATTCCAAGCCACATAGCTGGAAGCCATGCCTCCCTAGCAAGTGCTCTAACACACACCTGTTGTAACATGTCCCTCCTCTCCACCTCTGCTCTTTTACATTCATTATCATCTCTAACGGTTGTTCCCACGTGTTCTACCTTCATCTTTCTCTTAATCCATTTTAATTGCAAGCCCTAACAGAACATGCAAACTAAGTGCATCCTTACATAAATCCCTCCTCACACACCAATCCCTTCTGGAATCAAGAAACAGAAGCAATTTGGCTGTTTATCCCTACATCTATTAAAGATAAAAGGAGTAAAAAGGAACATCAGCATCACCTTTTTTAAAAAAGTAGCTCTTGGTTTATAAACCAAACTATATCAAGTTGCAGTTTGCTCCAGACTTGCCAAAATGCTAGACTTGAATACAGCATATGTATTTTGCAGTAATCGTCATACTTAGAGGATGAGGACTGTGTATCCTTGAAAGCACCCACGTTAGAAGTAACTTTGAGGTGAATAGTGAACTGAAAAATTCCTTTGAGTCACCAAGTCCAGTTCCCTGCTAATGCAAGCAATTACAGCATAATCCCATGCTTGACTTTTAAGCAAGCTCCTTCTCAGCAGATGCTGACTTCCATTACTCTCAAATGAACCCCGTTCCACAACATCAGCCCTCTGAAAAGGAACCATTCAACTGAGAACAAGCTCCCAGTGTGATGCTGTGCTAATACGGTTCACCAAAACAAACGGGAATAGCAGGTATCCTTTTTGTATACAGGAGGGGAGCAACTGCTCTTGCCAACAGCATGCCTCATTCTGAAGTCCATGTCCTCAACAATTACTGAAAAACTCACACAAACTTAAAGAATGATGGCATGTGGAAAACTGGCTTTGCAGGAAAGATTCACTGACTCCAGTCAATCTAGGTTTGGAGTAAAGCTTAAAGATAACTTGGTCAATATCCAAATAAATCTACATAGGGAGAAAAACATCAGTTACTAGGGGCTTATTTTATGAACAAAAAAAGATTTAATGAGAAACAACAACTGACACCAGAAGTGAAAAAAAAGAGGAAACAGGCCTTTTCCAACCGTGAGAATAATGCATCTTTGGAACAACGCTCGGAGGCTACAACATGGTCTCAATCAACTGGCCCCTACAATCAATATTTTGAGAATCCAGCTACCTTTCTGAGAGAAATATCCTTCTAAGGGTTTTGCTCTAGTTTAATCTCTTCTGTGCTGTACACAGGACACTATATTTTAAATAGTCTGTTCTGTTCTGTTCTAAAAAATTAATGAACTTTACCATGCTATCAAGTCTAAGTAGTCCCATGCATTAAATCTATAGTGCCATAAAGCCATCTACTTTATCTTCTGTAACTTCTGTGCACCCTTTCCTTTATTTATTTTCTTTGCCAGCTATCTGCCTTCAGGTCAGAAATTCTCTACAATAAACTTCAATGAAGAGAAACAGACTGCATGTCCTTTTCTATCTTCAAAATAAAATTATAAAGAAGTTGTTTCAAAACCTTACTGGCACTTGTGTGACAATGATAAACCTGACTGTTAGAAAAAACATGCCTCAACAACAATAACAAAACCCCCCCAAAACTCCAACCCCCTTAAAACCCCCCAAATCAAAATAAAAACCCCAAACAAACAAACCAACCAACCAATCCCTGTTGTCTGAATTTAGCAGTTATAGACATTCTGATACTGTTTTTCAAACAACATTTAGAATGAAAATCTTGCAAGGACTCATTTTCTAATCATCTAATTAGCATCAACCCTGAGAGAGCAAGACTGTTATGCAGCATTAACAAATTCATGAGCCTTATGAGTTAAAAAAAGCCCTGGAATATAACAGAAAGCTGCATTTCAGAATTTTTTATTGTGTGGTATCAGGCTTTTTCAAGGGAACAAATGATCCATTTAATTAAGGGCTTCACATTCTGCCTCAGACAACATCAAATATTAAAGGGGAAGATGCAATCAGCCCTCTAGTGGGCAAATGTGGATTCAAAAAATTGTTAAATCTATATGGATAATGAGAACATCCCATCTGACAATTGCAGCATTTCAGTATTCTACTTCAGTGAAATTCTGGCTGGGGAGAGGAAAAGTAGGGAGTGCTCTTTGCTAAGCATGAATGAAACACTATATGAAGTAATTGATTTCTACCCCCCCTCTGTTTAATATCCATTTTTAATAGTCTCCCCACTGTGCTTCTAAACTACCCCTCCTTTGGCTGCATTCTTTCTGACAGCAAGTAACAGAAATGACTGCAGCATTCCCATTGACGGTGTGACACAACATCCCCTGCAGCTGCTTGTTATGGCTCTAGAAGTTCAGACAGCCTTGGAGAAAATATCCTTAATAACACAGAGGTTCATATCAACAGTTAAATTAGCACTCAGCCATATGCCAGAGATCAAAAATAACCCCTTCCAATGCTTACAATGCTTTCTTTTTATAGGAAATAAAGACATTCGGAAAATGTTCATGTTAGGCAGAGACACTCTGAAAAATCATGAAATGCCAGTAAAAGGTGGATGTGCAATTCTAATTCTACTCCCATATGAAAGTCATCACAATGAGTCATAAACAAAATGATGCTTATAGCAACTACACTACAACTCTGTGGCACACAGCGCTGTATTTTTTTCCACTTTTCATGGAATGTTCCGCCTCATTCATCAGATGCTGTTAGGAGATAAAATACCATCTGAAACACCAGCTCATAGTAAAAATTGCCTAACATGGATGAACAGCCTTTTTCAATCAAGTGCTTAATTAATCAGTATCACAGTAGTGAAAACTATGCAAGCTTTTACATGGCTCTGAGAATTCAAATTCCTAGTATCTACTGAGAGTAGACTTACAAGTTAGTTGAGTCCTTGCTCCTTCTGTTAGGCTACATATAGAAGTTAGACTATGAGTTTATTAAAATAAAAATCAAAACTGGAAGGTCTGAAGTTAAACTAGATTTAGGCTGTCAGAGTCAGCAGTTCATTTAGCAAGGAAGGAAATGTCCTGCCTTTGCAATGCAGAGTTAATGAAGTAACTAATGCAAGCATAGCATAATAATGGATGCACAGTTCATGATAAATGCTAACTTGACCCTCACATTCCCTCAGTTTTTTTTTTTTTTTAAGCTGAAGTTAAACACTTTCTTGTTAATATTTTGTAAGAGGCAGGGAAAGGAGACAAAACTAACATCCAAGATACAGAGGTACACTTGGGCAACACCTAAATAAAGCCAGCAAGTATGAAGATGCCAAATGAAGGCACAGGAATTGTACCTCTGTTTCCACACTGGCACACCCAGCATCAGCTCCTATTCAAAAGCCAACACTGTGCTTCCACTGAACAATTTACACTACTGGTGTGTGAAACAAATCTATCCACGATGGTCAGAGATCTTGGTCAACTTATTTCCACAGTCCTTCAGTTACCTGGTGGCTTGATATGGCTGCAGAAAAGCATAGTCTCATATACTGGCAAGGCAGAGAGTAGTTTTAAATGCTCTCATCATATGGCACTTTCCCAGTTCTCAGATTTCAGAACATCCCTGAATTTTGTCCATTTTTCCAAATGACCTTAAAAATACCTGACCCAGAATTTTGTGGTATTTCAGCATATTTCACAAGTTGCCTGTCTTCTTTTAATGACTCTATCATTTATGCTTTCAACAGTTGCACCTTAACCTTTTCTGTCATACTCTCGCACTGGGAGCTTTCATGATGTCACTTAATTCCTAAAAGTCTTTTTCACAGTCATTGCTTTCCAGGATACTGTTCCTCCCTTCTCCTTATCTTTAGATCAGAGACATTCAATAGTCTAACAAGACACTTCTGTCTGATAATGTTTCCCATTGTGTCCAAACATCTGGACCTCAATCCCTGGCTGCTGGAGACGTCACGCTGTCCCAAAAGGCTAAGTCTTCCATGGGACTGTATTAAAATATATTTTGTCTGAACAAACAACCACAGAAAGATCCCCTTTTTTTACAGCTATCCACCAGCATTGCTTTTATCTTTAGGTTATCAGCCATGACTTTCTATTGACCTACAAATCACTGAACATCAGGCCTAAGACACTGTCTGCCAATTTTTGAAATCAGTCACCATTAGCATAAAAGACCAACAAAACAATAAAACACAATAAGGTGCTTCCTAGTATGGTGATAACATGCAAGAGCTAAAATTAAAAGAATACAGAAGCCCCATTAGAAAGCACTAAGAAATTTGGAAACACCAGGATTAAGGTCATCCATGTCACCATAATTTGGCTCTGCAATGCAGGTGTGTTCTGATACAGCCTTATTGACTGTTTCCACAGAATTGCACTCTTATTTTGTTACACAGACATACTTAACAAGCAAATGTGGAGTTTTTTCTATCACCACTCTGGACAGCCATAAGCCTTGTCAACCGCATGCAATTCCAACCTCATGAAGCAGAATCACTCATCTCTTGCACCCACCACAAAAATATCAGTGCTCCGTAAGCACTCATCTATCCTCACAATGTCCCTGTTTATTTTTTGTAAGGGAAGGGAATCACAAAAGACAGAGTGAAACGCAGTAAGAGAGACATATTCACTAATTCCAAGTGGCCAAACTGATATCCGTGTCCCCTTTTTTTCCTTTGAAGGAAAATTCCTATCACATACATTCATATCACTGCTCCTATAGATGTCTATGGCACTGCTGTGAGATGCAACACTTCTGCAAAGCAAAGCAGGGGCTGACCCGTGACAGAGGACTATTCAGTGATACTTGAGATTATGCTTTTGGGAACGCCAAATGTTAATTATTGCAGGGTAACTCTCTGTGGTCATTTGTAGCCTGAGACAAATGCAAATCCACTGAAGATTTGACCTAATTCATATTTGCACACACTTCAAGGCAAGATTATCTGTAGGGCTGTATGATACCACAGCAATCTGTGGCAGAGGCAAGTATAATCAGCAGTTCTTCATACCAGCAAATGCCTTCCCCAGATCATCCTCCTCAATTCCACAATCCCATGTCAATGCATTTTATTTTCTTTTGACAGAACATTCCTTTCAGGTTGAGCAAACATGCAGGACTCTGACAGGCTATCATGTACCAATAACTAACTAATCAAGGATGGTATCAAAGTGCATTGACTCAATAGGGCCAAATTAAGGTGTGATCAGGTAAGAGGCTCAAAAAATAGTTTTGAAGTTCCCTCTCTCCCAAGCTGAAATTGTAACTGTCCCACTTATTCCCTTGCACACACTCATTTCCATTGACAAGTAACATGCCAAAACTAGAATTTGTGACTGAAGAACTTCTCCTGTCAATTCCTTCTGTTTGGCACTATGAGGAACTGCCAAGGGAAAGCACATACATGCACACACACACAGTATCTCACCAGAAGGGAGAGAACTTACCATAACACAAGTTTTTAACTCATTATACTCTGAGGCATGTGGCCAATCTAATTGTCATTTTCTAACCTCCAAGCACTGCATTTATGTACAAAGCAAGGATTATGTGTACAAACTGCATGTGTATATGTAAATGTGCATGTGCAACTGTCTTCCTTAGAGTTCTGAGATTGTAAGCCAATTCCAACCAATCTGGAAAAGGGGTAAGGATCTTAAAAGTCAATACAAGTCTCAAAAATATGCAGCTGAGGAAAGAAGAGAGACTCTCTTGGAGTCCTCTGCTGAGGGAAAGGGCTAATAAGCTCACCCTTGATTAGACATCAGAGAATCCACACAGGAGAGAGCCGCTGGAAACCAGGCATCATTAGTTCCGCTGCTCACGGAACTACTTGTTAAAAAAAGCAAACAGAAATTCCAACGTGTGGCATCATACTGACACCCACGTTGGTCATCAGCAGTCTTAAAATCCATTGCACAGACCTCTGCCACTGCAGCTAAGATGATAAATGACAGCAACAATTCTTTGTCACCTTTTTCTAGCCTAAGAGGGAGATGAGGTTCTTTGCCAGAGGAGGTCACATTCTTGTGCTGACATCAAAGACATGGCAAAATTTAGAAACACTGGGTTTAATATTTCTAGGCTTTGGAGGGAATGTGGTCAAACTTTCTGCCTGACACTTCAAACTTAATTCCCCCTTTGCCCTTAGCCTTCTAGCCCAGAGCAATCCCCTCTCCTGCACCAAAGCCCAGACCCAAGCTTTTTACCCATGTACCCCAGCCTCTCGATCCTCTACTGCAGGGGCTCTTCCCTATTTCATTCCCTCAATTACCTAACATGTATCTCCTCTCCCCCATGCTTCTGTTTGTTGGTCTACATCCCATACTCTTGTCCCTCTCTGTTCTGCCATTTTCAGGTATCTCATTTTCCAGCACCTAGAAGGTCTGGTTCTTTCCTCCTCCCCTCAGTCTTGGCCATTTACAGCTTATTCCTGTGCTAGCTCTCCCATCTCTCCTTTGCAAAGAGGCTCCCCATCACATCTTCTGCTGCATTCCCTAGTTTGTAGGCTCTTGTCTTTTCTCTCCTCCTTTCTAATTCCCATCTCAACCAAGTTTCCAGATTTACTCAACACAAACAGCTCCAGTCCCTGCACATATCTCATTCTCACCCCTACCACATTTGAACCAGCAGTGTCTTCTCACGCCTTGCTTTTGTGCCCATCAGAAGGGGAGGTTACTGTCCACACTGAGCACTAAAGATTCCTTCCAAAACAGAAGGAGGAGCAGCTGTGCCGAAAGGAAAAGCATACTTGGCCCTTCAGTGCAGCTCTATAAGATGCTTAGAGGTGCAGAGAGAGCAGATACATAGTCCAGCCTCACACAGAAACTGAAAGAAGTTAGGATGTGTTTGTCTCCTCTCTGTGGAGATGGGACTGTCTGTGCCTGGAGTTGTGCAAGCCTCAAGAAACAGCAAAGAGAATATAACCTTCACTTATTTCAACCACCAAACTATAAATCATCTCAGAGCATGCTCAACAGATTTTTTCTAAGCTCAAAACAGGCCAAATTCAACAATAGTTTCACAGACATATGTGGCTTACAAAAGCCATAGCCACCACATTACAAATCGATTCAAAACTATGGGAAGTTCACCAAACAGCAATGCTAAATCCAGTACAGGTCAGAAAAAACAGGCTCAAAACAAGGCATGTCTCAGAAGATGCCCACCTGCTGTATTCAAACCACTGGTTCCCCCTGTGTAGATAATTTGCTTCCTAATGAGGGTTTCCATCCAGGTTCCTCACCTTCTACAGCTCAATTTACTAAGGCTTCTGTTCACTTTTGCACCCTGGATTCATCTCAGAAGTTTCCTATGTCCCTCAGCTGCTTATTGTCTCCCAACCTCCCTGCTGTTCCCCAGTGAAAGCAGGGAAACCTCAAAACTAGAAGTGGAGAAGACAGAGGTTGTTGATTACACTATGACAGCAAGGCCCTTCTCAAGCCTACAATCTTTCTGTTGGTATCCGAGGCTCCAGAGCACAGCTTGCAAAACCATTCCAGACTATGAACTGGTATTCATCCTAGATTTTCCATAATACCAGAACCTAGCAATGCCTATACTGAGCTCTCTTCCTCTTCCAAAGAAACTACTTAGAGAACTGTCAAGAAAAAGAGAACTGATGATCTGGCCCAGAGCAGCTGAACGACTTCATCAGTCTTGTCCACTGATCACACCACACCACAGACTCCTAAAAGTGCTCATGTACAGGCACCACACCAGGACTAAACAACAATCCTACTGTATCCATGACCTGCTTGCTACCTTTTCCTCAGCACCTTTTAAAGCACTGGGATTCACAGTGCCAGCACCTTTCTAGAAAGACTCTTGATGCTGATTTCATTTTCCAAAGAAAAAGCAAGTTCTACAAAGATGTCAGGGAAGATTAACAAAGAGCTGACGATGAATCCAGACACGACTGAAGTGACATTACTCATAAAGGAAAATCCTTCACAGGACTGGGTTAGATGCTGTCCCCTGCAGGTGCAAGCACTCTTCCAGTAGCACAACGCAAAGCACCAAGGACTCTGCCAGACTAATCCTAAGGACAGACATCGAAGAGCTGTAAGTATTGCCATCGTTAGCAAAAACCTCACACCTTTTCTTACAGAAAAACCCCTAGTCGTAAAGATTCTTGCACCACTTCCACAGCAGCCTACTAATTCACTTCTAGAGATGATACAGCAGCACAACAGCTGCCATTTGCTGGAGAAAGCATCTCTACATTTAGTAGAGAATGGGATGAGCTGCAATATATGTATCAAGGTTTGTGCTTCAACTCCTTCCACATCTGCCTAGCTATGCTGCTCATTCAAGGCCTTACTCTGTCTTTATCACCACAGTAGGAGTCAGGAATTACCAATATTAGCTACCAGCCCAGACACTCAAGACAAGAGAGCTCACAGCGCTCAAAAAGAAAGCTTAAAAATATAATTAAATTTGACAAAATAATCCCAGACTTTAGGAATGGGGTATTAAAAAAAAAAAATCACACTAATCAATATAGTACAACTCCTTCCAGGAATCCGAGTAGATTATTCTCAGCGTCTCATCATGGGAATCAGTGAAATCATACAAACGTAGTCATATGAATGCCACAACCAACTCCTCCTCCAGCCTGAGAAAGAAGCAGGAGTAGATGAACCTCACCCACAGTCTTAATTTAGCTAGCATATGTCTGCATACTGTAGTGACGGGAACTACTGAAATCATCCTCTAGAATACAGAAGGATCCCAGTATTCCTCAAAGTTTTAACTTGCGAGTCTATTCATATGCATATTACAGAGAAACGATTTTACTATGTTTCACAAAGGTTTTCTCTCCCACAGCTCCAAGAGAAGATAACGCTTTCCTGTGTTTTTCCAACAATCATTTTTAGTTCCAAACTTGCAAATGAAATGCATCATCCAAAGAGCAGATCTCAAGGAGGGCAGAAGCACTCCTTGGTGGTCTTCAATAAATCTCAATTTAGCTCTCTCACACCTTAGCACTGCTCAGAGGGAAGGCCTGCTTGGGATGGGGGCTGGAGGAAGAGGTACCACACTCGGACTAAACATAAAGAAATCTTAAAAATAAAGAAATTACATGTCCTCACATATATACTCATCTGTTTTTTCCCTGCAAAGCCTTTTTCATGAGCTGTTACACAGACTATGCGTGTTCATAAAGTTTCTGCTGAGTCACTCCACCTGGTCCTGGGCATTTTTTTTCCAAACTTACAAGTAAACAAGGAGCTATAATTAAAGCCCTGGTTCAGCTTTAATTCTAGTGTTCACTGCCAATTGTGTCCCCTGTAAATACATATTTAACAACCTAATTAGCAACCCAGACTGTAAGCAGCTTGAGTAGTGTGGAACTGTGGCTATGGCCCAAAATAAATGGTGGGATTACAAATAGCAAGCTACCTAACACTCCCACCCTTCCTCACCATACGCTGATTATATTTTCAAAGTGGAAGAACTGGGACATTGGCTAAGATAAAAAGGCTGATCCAAGCTCTAGTTTTGTACCCATTTAACCATGTTGATTAAATATGTAAGTATTTAAAAAATGCTATAGTTAAAAGTGAAAAAATGCCTGAGGTGGGTGCACAGATTCTGTGTAGATGCCTTCATATTCCTATGGCTTAATTCCAGAAAGATAACTCAATCTGTACCAAAACAAAGAG
Source organism: Aphelocoma coerulescens (assembly GCF_041296385.1). Lineage (NCBI taxonomy): Eukaryota > Metazoa > Chordata > Aves > Passeriformes > Corvidae > Aphelocoma > Aphelocoma coerulescens. The sequence goes on along the minus strand of NC_091013.1, from coordinate 93,892,313 downwards.
TATCTAGGATGATAAAGAGAAAACTGTTTGAGATGGGATCCTGGGCACATTGCAGGGAAGTGAGAAGACCTAGGGACCATCTTCTGTTTCTGTTTCAATTTGGGTACTACTTTGCTTCTTATTTATCTTAATCATCCATCAGAAACACCTATCACTGAATCACCCATAAGTGCTCCTGCTTCCCACTGAAGACAGACCATCACATTTATTCCCTACCACTTTCTGCTCTGTCTGGTTCCCACCTTTTCTGAAACACCCACACTGTTTATCCTCTGGTTCAAGTATCCCCTCCTAGCTTATCTCTCCCCTCCCCATCACTCGTAAACTCAAGCCACATCCCTCCAAACTCAGAAACCCAACCTCAGGGCTCAGAACTCTCCTCCCTCTTATCTGACACACTTAGGGTTCAGAAACACCCTTATATTTAATTCAGAAAGACCATTTTTTTTCCTTGTTTTGTTTGGAGTGCTGAAATAGGAGGAGATCACATGGGGCAAAACACACAGGAGCAAACACTATCACCACAGTTCACTTCCTGCTCTATGTGTCTCCAGTTTGTAGTCTTTACACTGGACAGACTGGAGTCCTAACTGAGGAGCACCCAGGTACACCAGGGCTCTCAGCTACACCAAAAGTGCTCCAGCTGCACCAGACAGCACTGCACTCTGCAGTGCACCAGCCATACTACCTGGCTGTGCCATCAAGGATATAGTTTAGCCTCCATAACATCCTGGTCATTAACTAACCTAGTAACATTAACAACTATATATTCAGGAAATCAAGACTGTCCACTAAAAGGAAATCCTTAGTTTTGGGTCAACCCATCAGTAAATATTCCTGACCAGAAAGAAAACTCAACTCTTTCTGCAGCTCTAAGGTTCTCTACTCAGGGACTTTCTAGGAACAAGGCAGAGATCTTCTCTTCCCCACGTAACCCTCTGAAGGGTTAAATACACCCCCATCCCCATGCAATGTTACAGTAAAGGTTTAACCCCACTCCCCACCTGTATGTCTTGCCATCCTTGTGCTGGTCCTCATCATCCTCGTTCGTCAGCACAAAGGGGTCACTCATCTCTGGCAGCCCTGACTCCTGCAATCGTTTCTTCTTCCGGCCCCGGGGTGGTTTGGGGGCAACTCCCCCACCCCCGCCACCCCCTCCACCTTCAGTGAGGGTGGTTGTCCCTTTCTTGGACAGGTCTGGAACCACCTGCAGGGCTGCCTGGGAGCCAGGGGGTAGCGCAGAGACAATCATGGGAGCTGAGATGGGAAAGGTTTGGGCAGAGGCGGCTGTGGTCACCAGAGAACCTGACGGGGAAGTTATCACCAGACCAGGACCTGCGAACAAAGGAAGGTGCAGGAAGTCAGTTATTACATCTCTAATTATGCTCAACCTCCTTATCCGACAGAAGCACCTACTTTTGACTACAACACAAGCAGAAGGGTAGCTTCCCCTCCCAAGGCATTCCCAGTCTCCACTGCTGGAAGTCAAACTTCCATAAAGAGGGTGGACGCATGGGGTGCCTAGAGATTCACAGTGAAACCATGCCAAGGCAGTCCACACTATCAGTAAGGCTAGGAATAATCTACAGGCCCATAAGGATTCGCCAGGAGCTCGTGTTTCCCCATCCCAAAGTCCCCTTTGTACGTTGCTGAAGCCTTCGGAGTGCCCTACCTGCTGTCATGAGCCCAGCAGACTGCACTGGTACCACAGTGATGTTCTGAGTCACAGGGGCTTGGCTGTGTGGTGTCAGCTGCTCTGGCTTGGTGTCCGAGTCCATGGAGATACCAGTGGGCAGGGCCACAGAGGTGGGGACCGTCAGCAAGGCAGGGTAGTGGGGGGGAGCCAGGCTGCAGCCCTTCTCTGTGGGCAGTAGCTGCTCCTTCATCTTGTTAATAAACATGGTGTTCTCAATCTAAACAGGGGGGAAGGACAGGTTTGAGCATACCCTGGCACAGCTTTGCCCAGCATTTGGCTGAGCAAGAAGTGCAACAGAAGCACTCATCATGCATAAACTTCTAACAGGAAGCAGGACCAACGTAACAGAGGTTGGAACATCTTACCTGTCCCGAGACGGTGGGCACTGCTGGCCAGAAGTACGGGGAGGAGTTGAAATGAGATTCTTCCATCCTAGCTGGGCACAGGGGGCAGGAAGAAGGGGGGAGGGAAGAGGAATGGAGGATAAGGAAGACAGACACACACACACACAAAAAACCCATTAAACCCAAGAGACTCCAACATGGAACTGACTCAGTCTACTGCTGTGACAGTTCCTTAATCTCCCCTGTCTTTCTTGAGCAACTTCTCCCCCCTTTTGAGCTATCTGCCCAAATAAAAAAAAAATTATTTTCAGTGGAAAATGCTATTCCCATGGGCTTGGGTCCATCTGAAATGCCTCTGTCCTGGTAGTCCTCCATGCAAAGAACAGGACTGACTAGAAACCCAGAACACATCCAAATTTTCCCAATTATCATCCACCCAAGTACATGGCATAAATGAAGTCTGTGCATCTGCAACCAGGCAAATACAGATGAAAACTGTTTATCAGCATCACAGACAGTGTGACCCCACAAGCAGTGAAAATTTTGGACTTTGCCTGTCCCTCCACCCCAGCTCAACACTAAGGACCCAGATGCAGCAAAGGGACATTAGCATTATGTTACACAGGAAGAAAGACAGGCAGAGAGAGGGAAATAGACTTGCCCAAGATAACAGACAGCCACAGCAGACCAAGAAGTCAAACTTAGGGCTCCTAACTTCCTGCTGCCCACCCCAGCCCCACTCTTGAAATAAACACAGAAATATCACTCAGTATGCCTGCTTTCCTAAGCAGTAGGAAAATAACCTGATTCCCCTGCTCCTGAGATACCCTATTTAAGCAAGATCACGTCACGGCTCTCTATTGCCCATTTCCTTCCTATCTTTGGGACAAGATTCTGTAGGACTCTGTCCCCAGCCAAGTGCCCGCTGCTCCATCTCAACTCTCCATGCATTCAGAGGATCAGTTAGACACCAAAAGACAGTCTCCTGTTCTCTTTGGATACACCTGACTGAAGAAACACTTTCCTTTCTAATCCTTACATTCCTCTGTGTAATAGCATTAGTGAAGAAAATTTGTTACGCTTGCAAAACCGCTATTCAAAACCTACAGAAATTAACAAAACAGTAATTTCTGAATCAGAAGATACATCTATTCCTAGACAAATATGGCAAAAGGGGTAGGTAAAAACTATGCTCAGAATACATCTGGCAGAGAGCGCAACCACTGTAGGTCTCTCCTGCAGCTGCCTGCAAACTGTCCCAGTCCTATTCCTGTTATGGTCTGTCAGTGGCCTAATTAATTAAACAGGATTTTTTCTGAAGGGTCTATCTCAATAAGCAGGGAAGCTCAGAGGCATGCCCCCAGTAGCACGAAACACCTACATTACATAAGTATATCAGGACAGAATACACACATGTGGAATTGCTGTGCGTGAGCCAAAATGCAAAGATAATTTTCCTCTATGTGGAGAAGCAGTATTTAAATGAGCCAAATTACCCGATAATTTTGGTTTTATGAATTGCTCATGCAACAGCAAGGCCAAGTATTCCTGCCTCACTCACTCACTGCAAATCAACCAATAAACACACTTAAGGATAAATTATTTACCTTACGTTGGTGGCATGCAGTCAGACTGCTCACTGCCTGACTGAATTACTCTGGATTTACACTGCTGTGATTCAATCAGAGGCTGATGGGGCAAGACTCTTACCTTCCTTCCTCTGCTTTCTTTTCTGAGCCAAATTAATTATTAAGTACACAGCCCACAGCACAGCTCTATGCATGTAACGCCTAATTACACGACTTTTTTCTTCCACAGGGTGGGCACACATGAAGAGATAACACATCCTTCACAATTGAGCACCACCTGAATCAAGAAGGGTATTTTGTTTGGAATTTCCAAGTTTGGGGGGGTTTTTGCTTGGTTTTGTTTTTAAAATAAATAAGCCCTTATTTGCTTAGCTTCCACATTAAAACCACCAAAGTGGACCTGACTCTCCAAAAACATAAGGTCTCATATAATAATCAGATGCATTTCCCAAAGAAACTTTGTAGTTGTCCAAGACTCCCTTGGATGCAACTGCAAACTTCAGGAGTTAAACAGAAAAGTGCCAATTTAAGCAAAAATCTCACAACAGCTTTCTTATTTAAAGAGAACAAGTAATGAAAGGCAAGTCCATTTCCAGATTCCAAAATCCAGACTAGCAGAGGCCAGGACATTCAGTGTTTGCCTGCCTCCATCTAGTCTTCCACCAGAACTTCACAGAGAATCTAACTTTTGTTTGCTCCATTTACAAAGTGTGCAAGTCAAAATACGGCTCTTACTGATTCTTCAAAGGATGGCTACACTGATTTCATTAAACTCCCTTAGAATCCACCTCCCCATCCAAAAATCTTCACACTTGAGCGTATTATCAGGCCTCAAACTTCTGGCTTGAAAGGCTGGAGTGTGATGGAGTTATAAGAATGTGGAGGAAAAGGAGAAATGGTGTAAAAGTTGAAGCTTTCATGCAATTTAACTAGCAAGCCAGTCTTCCAAAGGCAGAAAACAAAGGTAAGATTCCTCCACCAACCTACTGTCCTAGTACCCACAGCTGTCCCTCCCCTACCCCATTTTTAGGCTAAAAGGGTATTTTGAAAACATGCACCCCTATTGGCAGCCCCCACTTAGACGCTGCTCACACTTACTTTACCAGAACTCTGCACGTAACCCTTCCAATTGCTCTATAACTACCAGACATGGGCTGGAGCTTCAACCCTGTACCACAGCACGTTCCCACTGCAGTGCCTTCATCATCCCAGCTTCCACAAACAGGCCAGAGATGGGACCTTCTTCCTATTCACCAGTCTAGTATCAGACAGATGTCAACGTACCCTCCTGATATAAACCAAAAACACTTTCTATGTACAGGCCACAAAGGTACATACACCAAATAAACAACCGAGTGAACCAGAGAACTCACAAGGGACAAGGGATCTGGAGTTTAGATCTCACAAGAGTACTTCACAGAATCATATACTTAACATGCTGGATTTATACTTCTTGGCAGGTCATCACTTTAATCATAAACAGACAGATAAAAGCATGTGCAAGTACACGGTGAGGTAGAGGCTGTGTTTCTGGAAGGCACAATCAAGGTTGGATATGCAGGTATTTATTCAGAGGTTGACTTTTAACACGGTTTTCTTTATTCTCCAGATGCCTGGCTTTTATTTCCTATTCGGCACGGAGCTTTCAGTCAACAAAAGGTCCTGAGTGTAATACTCGGGAACAATTTGCACTGTTGTTTTATGTCTGCCCAAGATCTTTGTTCAATCACAAGGAGCTTTTAGGCTTAATTGCTGCAAAATACTAAGGATGCTGAAAGCCACACAGGCTGTTAGATCAAAAGCAAAAATGCTTCCACGGAATTCATAAGCACCAAAAAGTTCAAATGCTGCTACACCTTTAGAATAAGTGCATTTGAACACACATCAGGAATATCCCGAATGTACCGGACAAAGTCCTGGATCCCAAACCCGCATGTCAGAGATAGAACTTTGGTGCCGTTCCCCGACACTTGTGTAGCCTCCACCCCGACCGGGCGAGCCTCTGTTGGAACAGGTGCCTGGAAGAGGGCATATCCTGCCCCTCAGTTCCTTCCAGGCGGTCAATCCCTTCTCCCGCACCCTGGAGCTCAAATGCCTTCAAGCCCCCAATTCCGGGACCCGCGGCCCATCCCATCTCCTCCCACACCGCGGCAGCCCCCGGGGCGGGGGGGGGGGGGGGGGGGTCACTCACGCAGCTCCGGGAGCTCCTTACCCCTCTCACTCTCCCTCCTCTTGCATTTCTCCTCCTTCCAGGGCCGGCTCTGCAAACAAACCGCCTCGGTTACCGGGGCGCCCGGGGCCCCGCATGGCAGCGGGCGGCGCTCCGCGGGGCCCGCGGGCCGGGGCACCCCGGGCATGTGCCGGGCAGGCGCTCCTCGCAGGGCCCGGACCCACCTCCCCCCGCGACGGCCGAGGGCGGGGCCGGCCCGGAGCGCGGCTCCCCCGCGGCGGAGCTCCCGACACCGGGACAGACGGGCGGACGGACAGACAGACAGACAGCCCGCCCTCCTCCATTTCCGCTTCCGGATCGCCCCGGCCCCGGAAGTCCCGCTGCCCGGCCCCCTGCCTGCGGCCCCGCCGCCCCGCGCATTACCGGGCTCCCCCCCAGCGGCGGCCCCAGCCCGGCTCCGGCGGCGGCGGCGGCGGCCTCCTCACCGGAAAGGCAGCGGGGAGGAGCTTCCGGGTCAGGGGGCGGGGCGCGCCACGGCGCTTCCGGGTCGCCGAGAGGAGCGGAACGGCGTCATCAGCGGTTTCGCTTGAAAACGGGGCGGCGGAGCGGCGGCGGCGGTCGGGGGCAGGCTCCCCTGGTCGGGGGCACCGGCGAGGTCGCCGCGGCCGGAGGTCGGGGGTGGGGGTCGGGCGCGCGCGCGCTTACCGGAAGCGCGGAGGGCGCCGGCGCGCGGGGAAGCCCGGGCTGGCGGAAGGGCGGAAGTGGCTGTGGCGGGCGGGGGGCGGGCGGGCGCGCGGCGTCCCCGAGCCCGGCCGGCAGGGCCGCTTCCGGCCTCGCGGCGTCACGTGACGTGAGCGGGCGGGGGAGAGAGGCTGGCGCCCTCATGAATATTCATGACCTTCCGTGAATAATTCGGCCGCCGGCTCCGGGTCAGCGCGGGATGGGGCTGGGGCGGCGGAGCGGTCCCGAGCGCTGTGCCTGCCAGCGCCTGGGACGGTCCCGCCCCGCCGGGATGATCCCGAGGAGTTGTCCCAAAGTTTGGCTGCGAGCGCCTGGGACGGTCCCAGCCTGCGCTGGCTCGGGCGCTTTCTGGCACGCTGTTAAGCATGTTTGTCCTGCTAACCCAACAGAGGGGACTGCCCGCAAGCTGGTTCCGTGCCAGATGGGCAAAACTGGACCATCTCATTCCCTGTCGGGAACAGGAGGGCAAGGCCAAGCGTGGAGGGGAACAGGGCAGCCCTCTTCCCGCAGTGGGCAGCCGGAGGCTCCACGTAACCTCACCCAAATAGCAATTGTTGTTGTATTCGTAAGCGCTCACAACTTGACCCCAGAGGGGGCTGCAGCTCACCCTCGTTCTCAGTCATTGAGAATGCAGTTTCACAGATTCAGCCCACCCAAGTTTTGTCTGGCAGCCTCCCGCTGCCTCCCGTGCGCTGGCACTGCCGGGCGCGTTGCCGTGCAGCGGGAGAAGCAGCAGGCAGTCACTCCCGTGAGCCTCGGGCACCGTGCGGGAGAAGGCAGGAGGCTGTTCCTGCAGGAAACATCCCGGAGCCGCTCCACCAGATCGCTAAGCCGGGCTGGCTGGTCACCCCCACGCCAAACTGCAGACACCCCACCAAATCAGCGCGCCGCGGTGGCTCTGCTCTGCCTTAGACACTTCAGGTGGAAAAGGACTTTAGGATAAGATACGCTTCGTTCCGCTACTCGTAGCAGGGTTAACTTTGGCGCTGGGCCCACCTCCCAGGTCAGGTTAGGTTACCTTCCTCACCTGTGGTGTTGCGCACCGGGCGTTTGGCTGAGCTGTTTCAGTGCTCTGACTTGAGAGAAATCTCTTTTTTTAATTGTTGCATGAGTTTGCTGCCAGCTTGGCATGCTGGAACAGCTTTCCAGAGCCAGCATGAGTAAGAGGGTGGGACCAGGGAGAGCACAAGTACAGCAGCCAGCGGTTAGATTGGCTCGGGCGATCGTGCAACCGCAACATCCGGAGCAGTGGGCACAGGGAAATCTCCCGGCGGCTGCAGCCACAGCGGCCGCCTGTCCCCAGAACGTGCTGGGGTATTGGTCATCCCAGGCGGCACAAAACTTCGTCGTGGGGGGAGTCAGGATTAGCTCTACGTTCTTCAGCAGGAGTCACATGAAGGCAATTGTTGATTTATTTAAATAAAAGGAGTTGGCAGCCTAATCAGTTTGGAAATTAATTTCCTTGTTAATTTGGGGGTTTTGACTTGCTAATGAATATTCACAAATGCTCATCTTGTTGTGGTTTTTTTTTTTCTCTCCTCTGTGTAATTTATTTTTGTGATTGTCAGATCACCTCTGAAGGTGACATTTCTCTCCTCGTTCTGCAACGCAGCAAATGTATTCAATCTTACGCGTTGGAAGAGGAACTCCAGCCTGGCACTGACATCTCTTTTACTTCTCTCTTCTTTGCCAGAGAGTCCTTTATAGCCTCCTTGCTCCCTGCATGCTGCCTAGGAAGAAACAGGACTGAGTCTCCTCGAAGAAGAGGGCTGGCCTGGACTTGATAACTGGGAGCGCTTGTCAGAATGCCCTATACCTGGCAAGGGAAATTGTCACTTGAGGATTGGGACAAAGTGGTTAATTTTTCTTAGGGTGCCTGGAGTTTTTTGCTCCCCCTCCCGCCCCGCACTGCCGAGCACCCTTCAGCAGCACGTGAGGCAGCGTGACTAACATCTGCCACAGACACTTGATTTGTCTTATCTCCTTTCATTCGGAGGAGGCAAAGTCAGAGAAACACGGGTATGTGTCTCTGGAGAGTACAGCTGATCTCTTTTACCTTCTTTCCCAGCTCTCTGTTGCCTTCCTTTACTAATCCTGCCTGCCCTTGCTCCTCTCCACACCAGGGAAGAGCATCCTGGTCACCACTCCTGGTTTCTCCCTGGTGAGACATGCTCATGTCCCACGTGTGTGTTTAGGGCTTCTAGGATTTCATAACACTGACTGGCTGGGCTCAGCTAAGGAGTGTGGTGAATAAAAACCTGTGTAAAACCACTGGTGCTGGGGGCAGGAGGAGCTGTGTGGGGTGAAGAGGTGCCCTCCTTACCCCGTGCTTATGCACTGAGAAAGGCTTGGCTGAGAGCTGGCCCCACAGCAAGTAGCATGATGTGTGTAGTGGAGACCCCCAGGCCCAGCCCAGTCTCCAGACCAGCTCCTTTCTTTAGAAAGGCCAGCTTTGGTACAGCCTCCATCTATCCAACTTGCTCAGAGCATGCTTTCTTGGGGCTTGGAGCTGTGTGAGGAGGGGTGGCCATGCTGCACCAGCCATGGGCTTCACCCAGCAGCACTACCAGCCTTGGCTAGGAGCTGGGAAGGGGGTGACAGAGAGGTTTACAGCTCTGCAGCAAGAAAATAAGCCAGCAGCAATGCAAAGTAACTGCAGGAGGTAACCGAGCCCTGGAGCAGGCGGTAGGTGGAGGTTAGTGGGGCCTCCCTCCTGGGAGCAGAATCATGTGAACAACACAGCCGGGTTCCCACCTCCTGCTGAGGGCACCAGCTCCTGACAAGCTCAGAAAAGAAAATGTGTGGAGAAAGCCAGCCGGTTACCACGACTGTTGCTCTGTCACAACCTTTGTAACAAGCTCTTCTATGTAGCTTTGGCCCGGGAGGGTGGCAAACACACACCTCCACGCTGGCTGCCTGTTCCATCTCCCATCCTTGTTGCCTCCTCCACAATCACATCTGACTGTCACGTTCCCACCTCAGCGCTTTCCTTCTTTATCTACTCTCCTGATTTCTCCATTTCTCTTTTCACCACCCCAACACGAGGCACCCACCCCTGGGCCTTCAGTTATTATTACAGACCATCCTCCCGGGGTGCCACTGTATTCTCTGTGCTTGAACACCTTTTGTTTGCTGTCTGTGTGTGAACTGCACTGTTCATGGTGGCTGTCCCGGTAATCTAGGTGGTATTTTGTGTCATAGGATCCTGCTTGGCTGGCTTCTAGGGCTGGTAAACCTGGCCTGACATGTTCATTAAGCTGGCTCAAGTGGTATCTGAATTCATTGGGGGTACTGACCAGTAGGCAGAGATGGACAGATAGACTCGGAAGGTGTGATGATGTAGTGACACACATTTTAAGGATGGCGGCTGTTCTTTCTCACCCAAATTTTTAGCTGCTTGTAGGACAATATTGGGTTTATCCTGCAGCTGGTATTTTAATCTGGTGAGTACATTTCTCAGCAAGGCGTGTTGTCCTCACTCTTTTCAGGGAACTGACATCTCTTTGGCAATCGGCTGATTAAATCCCCTGGCAGCACACAGCAGAGAGCATTTCAGCACGTCATTCTTGGTTGGGGTTTTTTTTTGGTTTTGGGTTTTTGTTGGGTTTTTTTTTCTGCTGCATGGAAATAGATTGCATTTTCCCCTGTTTGGTAACTTTTCTGCTTAGTGTTGTTTAAGCTTTTAGAAATACATGGTAATGGAGAGTTATAGATATATGTTAGCCTGCACATGCTTGGTTGCCTGAATCATTTTGTTATAGTGGCATCTTGCTCTCTTAAGGACAAGGAGCAGAAACCACACACCTGGGATACACTTCGGAATTTGAAGCATATGCAGCAACAATCCAATGCTTTTTCGCTGAAAGAAGTAGGTTTCTCTGGAACTGGGAACTTGGAGGCAGGTCCCTGTTGGGCAGGAATGTAACAACCTGTGATTTGATCAGCCTTGGCTCCAGGCTGAGTTCATTTGGCACTGTAGTGTAGTAAGGGCAGTTAGTTACTCAAACTTCTGGCCGATGTGCCATGAATACAAATCCCATGATTTTGAAGGGGGAAAAGTTATCACTCACTGGATGTGTCACTGCAGCAAGAGTGGCTGAGGACCTTCAGCACAGGGTGAAAATCACAGTCGCATCAGAAGTGCCTGAGGGGGTCTCTCTTGAGTGGGCACAGCCAAAGCACACCACACATGCACAGGCAAAGCCTGTGATAAGTTCTCTGTGGCAATAACCCCATACTTTATTAGATCCCCACGAAGTATCAAGAAGCATTTTAAACATGATTCAGCAGTGAGCCCTTCAAGCAATGAAGGTTCCCTGAAGCCTAGGCTGCATTAGCAAAGGTGTAGTCAGCAGATCAAGGGAAATTATTGTTCCCATCCACCTGAGCGGTGTGAGGCTGGAAGAGTACACCCAGGACTGGCTCCTCAGTGCAAGATGGATGTTGACAAACTGCAGCATGGCCAGTAAAAGGCCCCCACGGTGGAGGGCTAGAGCACACAATGCACAAGGAGAAGGCTGGGGGAGCTGGGTTTGTTAAACAGAGAAGACCGAGGGGGTGTCTAGTTGCTGTCTGCTCCTACCTAAAGGAAAGCTGGAGAGAAGAGGAAGCCGGACTCTGAGAAGGCAGCATAGTAAAAGGTCAAGAAACAATGGACAAATTTTGAAACAAAGAAATTCTAAACATGTGTGAGAAAAAATTTCTTCGTACCTAAAAAGACTGGGATATCTCCATCCTTGGAGGTGTTAATATTGTAGCAAGGCCCTGAGCAAGCTGGTCTAGCTTTGGGGTTACCCTACTGTAAGCAGAGAATTGGGCTAGAGACTTCTAGAGATCCCTTCCCACCTGATTTTTTGTGTGGGTCAGTGTTTTTGTGCTGCTGATCTGCCATGAGCCAATGTTCAGTGTCTTCACAATGCTGGAAGCCAGAAGGGCAGCATGCTTGCTTGGCCCCGTGGAAATGCATCTGTGCTGACAGCAGCATTAGCATCTGTAAAGCCCTTCTGCACGAATGTCTCTTCTCCAGCTGGCTCGACACCCTCTGTAGCACTACTTGTCCCATTTTATACTACAGATGAATCTCCTAACAGCAGGACCTGGTTGGTCTGGGGGTGACTCCTTAAGCTGTAGCACCTATGTTTTTCTGAACATCAGCAATCACTGAAATGTCATTTAAAACTATACTGCAGCATGTAAGAGTTCCCTCCCTACACACAACCCCTTCAGAAGCAGAGAGACTCTTGGGTTAGGTGTCTGCATGTTTCTGTGCAGTCAGAGAGAATCTGTGACAAGTTTCAGGGGATCTCTCTTCCCTTTCAGAAGTTAAACAGTCGCTTCTTGGGCCCCCTCTTTTTGAGAAACGTGTCTGTGTGATAGCCTAAACTGTGGCTTTCAGCTCACCAGGAGAGCAGAGGGGTGGGTGCTTGGCTGATACACTCCTCACACCACCTTCAGTGCTCACCACAGTGCTGCTAAAACATGTCTGGGTCTTTACAGCTGCCTTGTGTCATTTCTCAATAAGAAGGATGATGCTGAAAAAGGTGGGAGAAGAGGATAGAAGAAAGGATGGAGAACAGTAACTTGATGTATTAAGGCAAAAGCAAACCTCAAGAACCTCTATAACAGCAAAACTGGAGCTCACCACCTTACCTTGATATTTGTGGGGTTTTTTTTCAAAGCCGTCTGAGCAAGCAGCAGTTTTGGGAGCAAAGATTTGCAGCATATCTATCAACTTCAGAGTAAGCATGTCAGGGCTGGGAAAAAGGAGCTATATTTCAGGAAGAGAGAAAACAAAGTACTCTGGGCAGCTGCAAACCCATTACTCTAGTCTCAACAGAGTATAAGGTTAAGAACAAATTACAGAAGGAAAACAAAATTAAAGCTACAGCAGTAAGTGGAAAATGGAATCAAATACAAAATGGGTTTATCAACAAAAGCACTGTGTGCCCTTAACTTGATCCTTTTCTCTACCTTTTTTCCCTTACCTGGGTGAAAAAAGAAATTGGTAAATCTAATCTAGTTGGATTTCAGTAGGGCATTTGATGCAGTAAGGGCTGGAAGGCAGCTAGATAAGCTGAAGTGAAAGGAATTAGTAGGAGAATTTTAGGTGGGTAAAATGCCGGGGAGAGGCAGATGATATGTGGAGTCAAAAGGGAACTGCCACCATGGAGGAATGTCACTGGCCTTGGGAATAATTCTGCTTGCAGTAATGGCTCTAGCTCAGCAAAAAGCAGCATGAAAAGGAAGTTTGCTGATTAAATGCATTTAGGAGAATTACTCACAATCTGAAGCAGAGAAGTGCGAGGTCCTGTTCTTTGCTCCTGCTAACAGGAATGTCTTTTACACACAGAGATTCGCTGGTTAGAAATGACAGAAGAAGAGACAGATCTGGGTGCATTCATCATTCACGAGATGATTATGAAGCCCTGATGTGACGTGATCACAAAGACAACAGCCTTAAAGAGATCATTACGTTAATCTTATTTAGGATGCTATATACAATTTGTCACTCATATTCAGCAGTGGGCTCGGGGCTGGCAGCTGTGTGGGGGAGCTGGAACAACAGAGTCTGTCTCCGTGCCTACCCCTGCTCTCCATGTGAGCGTTGGAAGGACATGGAGCCTTCCTTAGCTTATCAAAAGGCTGGAATGGATGAACTTCTCTCTAAAAATCCATTTTATACACAGGGATGTGCACAGCGAAATGAGCCATTATAGAAGGGAAGGAGCTCAGCCATGATTTAGTTGGGCAGTCCCTTTCTCTTCTGAGTTTGGCTCTTTTTAAGGCTGCACAGATTTACCTCTCCCTGCAATTTGCTGTGCTTCCTTGGCAGGCAGAGCAGGTTAGCACGACAAGCACAGCATTATAAGAAAAGATGTGCTGAACACAGGCCCATAAGGCCACATTTTTCTGCTCCATCCCTCAAAGAGTTTTTCCTTCAAGGGTAAGAGATCAGTCCAAAGTCTTGTGCTCTTTATGCAGGCGACTACTTGGTGTTTCTCCCACACAATGCCTGCTCCCATAAGCTCTCAGAATGGAAATTTAAAACCCAGCATCTCAGAAAAGGCTCGGTTCTTTGGAAAAATACACAAAAGCCAGTCTGAACTAAATGTACCACATGCCTGTGCAGCAGAGCTGAAAGGGTTTCATCGTGCTGGTTTTCAGTGTTGGGGAAAGAGTGGTAGGTCTTGAACCTGGTTTACACTTGGATGGGATTAGTGCTGATCTAACACTTGACTAGGGGCAGGGGGGGGGATGCAGTAGGTATAGCTTGCTGCAGCTTGCTTGCTTCTGACAATGATTTCTGAGGTTTATTTAATTTAATTGGGGGAAATGAAATTGGGACGAGACCTCGGGCAATCATGTAATTCAGCCTCCTGACCCGACGACAAGATTAAGTAAGCACAACTCATTCCTGACAGATATTTGTTGAACCTGTTCTCAACAGCCTACAGTGACAAGGCTCCCTGGCCAATCTAGTCCAGCGTTTTATTGCTTGATAGTTAAAAAGCTTTTCCTACACACAGCTTAAGCTTTCAGTGGTGGGAATGAATCTATCGGTTTCCACAGCCCCGCTGAAAAGTGCCTTTCCACCCTGACAGTGCAATCTCCCCAGACCAGCTGTATATACTTTTTGGCAATTGTGTGCATCTTTTGGCAATTCCAGCTGTGGTTTTTTTTCCACTCTTCGTGCCTTTCACTCTATCAAAAGCTTTGAAGTCAAGATGTATCACATCTACTACACTCCCCCAGTCCACTAGTGCAGTTACCCTGTCAGACAGTGAGGTTAGATGGGCTTAATGTGATCTTCCTGATGAATTGGATGGTTTTTTCAGGTTTGAAGTGCACATTGGAGAGGAAGCTAATTCATATGTGCAGCTGCTGCCTGACAGGGATGAGAAAGAGGCTGGGAGAGAGGGGCTTGGGGCTGTGGCCAGCTGAAGGGGCAGGAGGCAAATCCAGCCAGGATAAAATGCAGTGCTGGACAAGTAGTCTGCTGTTTGGGTTCTAGGGATAACAGTCTGCTAGGGGCCCCTTGGGTAAGCAAAAGTGTGGAAGGACGGTCTGCTACAAGTGCTTTAACAGTCTGTAACATCAGAGATGCGTCAAGTCTGTGCACCGTGAACCCCTCTGGAATTCATTATGGACTAAAACATGCTCAGAGGTTTTCAGAGCTAACAGGCTTGGGCTGCATCACTCTGGGTGGCTTTTCATGTTTCAGCAGCTCTTGTGCCTCTGTTGTATCCCAGAGTTTTCACAGCATCTGGAGCAGATCCCTCTGGTCAAGGCTCCCAAGTTTCAGGTAAACATCATGTTCAGGGAAGTAATTTTTTAGATGTGTTTACAACATCAGCAGGGAGAACTCACCAGCTGCCTTGCTTCCTCTCACTGTGCTGCTTATCTCCCAGGGTTACTTCATCGTCCTCCTTGTGCTGTAGTTCCCAAAGAGCTAAGCTCAGCAGCAGTAGTGTTAGTTAGTCACAGCACATCTTGCAAGCTTGCCACTGTTTCTCCCCCATATCACATACCTGGACGCTCCTTTTTCCCCAGCAGGCAGGGCACATAGCCATATGGCAGGAGGGAACAGCTCCTGATGAGAAGAGCAAGTTGCAGTTTCCCTGTCCATCAGGGAAACTGTCTGCAACTGTATGTCCTTTTCTCCCATACCAGCTCCATCCTTCCCTCATTCTACCTCTTTGTGGGATGGGGAAGTCACCCTGTCCTTGTTAGAGGTTCAGCCTGCCACCTCCTGAAGCCATGTTTGTATTTGTGCCAGAGTACTCAGCCCTGGGACACTGGGCAGACTGGGGACCTGCAGTCACCTGTTCTGTCACCCTGCTGCTGCAGTTTTAGCCCAATTCAGCTATTGCTGCCTGAGACAAAGCCCAGGCACAGCCTGGGGTGGCACTCTTCAGAGACCATTCCCAGTAAGTGGTTTCACAGAATCACAGAGTGGCTGAGGTTGGAAGGGAGCTCTGGAGGTGATCTGGTCCATCCTGCCCCTGCTGAGGAATCACTCAGGGGCCTCCATCAATCAAGAGTCAATGCTAGGTCCTGGCTTCCCGCTAGACTTTGTGCCACTGCTCAGCACCCTCTGTGCCCCTGCTCAGCACCCTCTGTGCCCGGCCATTCAGCCAGGTTTCAGCCACCTCACTGTTTGCTCATCCAGCCCATACATCAGCAACTTGTCTGTGAGGATCTTGTGAGAGACAGTGTCAAAGGCCCTGTTGAAGGTGAGGCATTTTATCATAGAAGGTTATCAGGTTGGTCAAGCATGACTTCCCCTGGGTGAATCCATGCTGACTATTCCTGATGATTTTCTTGTCACCCGTGTGCCTGGAAATGATTCCCAGGATTACCTGTTTCATCATCTTCTCAGGGATCAAGGTGAAGCTAACTGACCCTGGATCCTCCTTCTTGCCCTTCTTGAAGACAGGAGAGATGTTTGCTTTCCCCAGGCCTTCAGGTACTTCTCCCAGGTGCTGTGACCAATCAAGAGTTATTGAGAGTGGCCTTGCAATGACTTCTGCCAGCTCACTCAGCACTTGTGGGTGCATCCCATCAGGATTTGATGTATTCCTTCTGTTTCAGAGGCAAGCAGATCCAACTGCCTGTATCCATAAGCGTGTTCTGTCTGTTTGACAGAGCACTGTCCTTTTCTCATTTTGCACTCTCCATCTTTATGTTCCTCACACTCCACAGTGCTGTCTGCTCTCTGGGTAGTTTTCCACTATTCGAGCTGAGTGCACTATTTGAGCAAGAGTTGCAAACTTGTTCCTGGACCCTCTTACCAGACCCAAAAGCTCCTGGATTATTTACTGATTCTCCAGGTGGAAGCTTCTCTAGATAGGGCTTTAGGGAATCCAGACATGTCCAGGTATTCTGCCTGGAGGAATGTGGGACCCAAGGGCACAGGTTTCCTGCCCAGTGCCTCGTCGGAAGCAGCAAGTCCTTGGATCAGGGCAGGTGAGTGCAGAGATGGAGCAAATAGCATTCTGCAGGTTCAAGTGCTTCCTTCCCACTCATCTGGCTGAGCTCCTCCTCCCAGACAGGCTGGCATAATGATCTCCACATCCGCAGGGCAGCCCTCAGTCTCACCTAGATACTCAAGAGTTCCTAGAAAATCTTTTGCATCATTGCCGGGCCTCATTTTAGTAAGGATGCTTGTGTTTTCCAGGAACTCCCTCAGCACCACGGTCACCTGGGGCTTCATTTCCTCCAGCCTTGCAGGCAGAGTGAGCATCTGTCGCAGAAGCCTTGTCTCTGTCTGAGGAGCAGCTGCCACCTGAGAAATCACTCTTTGCTCATTCCCTCTCTCCTTTTTCTGGAGTGGAGCCCTCCAGGCCTGCTAGCTGACAGCCCCCAGATCAGCTCCCATCATCTGCACGTCCTTGCTATGGCAAGTATGGCCAGCTGCCCTTTTGGGTCAGCCAGAGGGCAGGTACAGCACACATTCCACATGTGAAAAACTACAGAAAGTAGAGAATAAATTTGAGAAATGCTACTTGCTCCCCCCAAACTGCTGGAGATCAGGAGCCCGGCGCAAAGAAGGATGCTGAGCAGCCTGAGGCAGGATTTGTGGCTGCCCTTCATATTGAACTTTCTCTAAGCCACTCATTAGAAAATACATACCCAGCAGTGAACACTGTGAGAAAATTTGTTTTAAACATTAGCAGTTTCTAAAGCATTAATGTTTTAATGCAGTGAGAGAGGTGAGATGGGTAACAGGGCAGTGGTGTAGAGAGAGAGTCCTTCTGGCCATTCTTTGCTTCTGTGCTTGAAGCTTCTGCAATCACCATGTATGAGAACTTCCACAATTTTCAGCCCTGGCTCTTGTGCACTGTACATCTCTGTAGCCATGCTGGCAATCCTGGCCTGAATTTCTTTAATATAGAGCCTGGGATGGGGCCGAAGCTCATGGCAGCCTCCTAGCATCCTTCACCTTAGACACAGCAACCTCTGTGGTAGAAACAGCATGACTGCAACTTGACAAAAGGGCAAACAGCCTGATGCTGCCAAAAATCACAGGAATCCTCCCCAGCTGTGGTTGTGCCAAACTTGCTGGGCTAGCTAAACCTGGAGATGGCTTTCCCCCACCCCAGTGACCCTGCAGTGCACTGGGTCAGGACCTGCTCTCCCGGTGAGCGCTGGCGTGCTCTTCCCAAAGCACTGATGCCACACGGCTGCATTTTTATGAGTTGATGCTTGCCAGAAAGTTGTTGCCTTCGGTGTTGTTGCAGAATGGAGTGCCTGGTGAAATCTTTACCCCAGGACGTCCTAATCACATGTAATCTCCTTCTGTCCTTGAAAGTGGTGCACTGAAAGAACCTGGCTATCCCATGGGCAGAAACACTTTGCCTTTCATCCTAGAGATGGCAGCCAGAACCCCCCCTCACCTGCCCCCAAGGGACTGGCTCTCCCCTCCTTGCTCACCCCTTCCTGTCCCAGGTAACGCTTCCACTGATCATCACAGAACACTTTATACTTGACACAGTGAATGCAGACAGAGAGCTGACAGTCCCTCTGGCAGCTGCCAGCTCAGAAGGAGCACAAGGAAGGTTGCCTGGGCATGTACTTTAACTCTAAATGCCCTGTTTTTCCACAAGTTTGCGTTTTGATGAACATAATGTTCTGGGAATGAATGAGCTATCACCAAGCAACATTAACTCTGTGTTAACAAAGGGTTTTGACATTGAATTTAAGCCTGAGGACAATGCTGGCACAAGAATGAGTTATCACAGGCTGGGCCATG
Organism: Aphelocoma coerulescens; assembly: GCF_041296385.1. Taxonomy (NCBI): domain Eukaryota; kingdom Metazoa; phylum Chordata; class Aves; order Passeriformes; family Corvidae; genus Aphelocoma; species Aphelocoma coerulescens. Next base: position 93,874,021 of record NC_091013.1, on the reverse strand, counting down.
GGTACACTGAGGATGGAAATTAGAAGGAGCTTCCCACCTGCCAGTGCAAGGATCTGGAACAGCCTTTCAACAGCAGCAGTGAGGCCAGGAGACAACTTGTTTTGGTACTGGAAGTCTCTGAGCAAGAGAATGCAATGGGGCTGCCTGCTGCAGGCCAGGCAATCTCTGCCAGTCCTCTCTTCTTATGCAATTGCAGGACATTTTCATAACGACTTGGCCCTTAAAGCAGCTCAAGCCAAGCTGAGTGCCTGGGGCTGCCTGGAAGTGGGGCTGTAGGGGGCTGTGGGATGGTGTCCTGGGGATACTGCAGAATGCTGTAGGGATGTAATTACCCAGGGAGTGCAGGATGTGCATCCTCCTGCCTCCAGCATGCAGAGAGCTAAGCATGGAAATTGGAGGGGACAGTATGTGACAGGCAGGCCCAAGACCAATTGCTTCAGGTGACGGCTGGGTGTCTTGCAGATCTGAGGGCATTTCTGATGAGCAGAAGAGGGCTCCTCCACACTGCAGCCCAGGGGAGAGTGAGCTGGGCACTCAGGGGCTTTGAGGCCAGCTCCCCCACTGGCTTAGTGCCCAGTCAGAGTACGGGTTCGTGGCCAAGGTCCATCCATCACCCCTTTCCCAGAATGTGCATTCAGTTGAATGGGACTAGCTTGGCACAGGATGGGAAAAGGAGATGAGAGAAGGGGATGCCCCAGGAGAATCTGTCAAGGCCAAAGATGACAGCAGCTCTCCCAGGGCAGCTGCAGGCTGGGTGCTACAGTGAACCAGCTGCATCTGCCTGGGAGCACTGCGTGCCTCCCTCCCTCGCTCCTTTCTGCCACCAGCCCTGGACACCAGCAGCCATGGACACCAGCAGCCCTGGGATGTGGCTCACAGCTCCAGCCACCCCTGCCTCCCAGCACCTGCTCAACTGCCCAACACAAAAATCCTTGCGTGAAACACTTCACTGTCAGATTACAGTGGATTATATGAGTCAGAGATAAAAGGAGAGTTACAGCAAACTCAGTGGTTGACTGTCTCTTTTCTGTTCTTTAACAGATGATTAAGGCCTTGCCAGAATGATGTCTACATCTTTCCTCAGTGAGGAAGGTTAGGGGTTTGAAGCCTAGCTGCTGACTCATAACCCAGAAGAGGAGAAAAGGGAAAATTAGCATGAAGAATGTTGCTGAAATGGCTTGAATGTGTTCCGAGATTAGTGTAGACAATATATTGCTGCCTGTGTTATGGCTGGTGTGTTTAGTAGATGTTTTTAATGGAATCTGATCTTTTGAAAAATGTGGAACACCTGTTTGTAGAGCATTTGCCTTATATCTGCAGATCCACTGCCAAAAAGGGCAGATTGTAAACAAGCTTCTCCAGAAAGCATCTTTAATTCCTGACGTTGTAACACCAGTGCTTTCTTCTATGCCTAGATGCCTTTGGATATCTTGGTGAGCTGTTGAACCACTGGATGGCATGTCCCTGTCCAGAGTCTATCCTGGCTCTGCAGGGATTAAAATTTGCTCCCTGTGAGTGCATGTCTGCAGACCCTTCTGGGACATGAGTTTGGTCCTCCAGCTTCCCCATCAAACACTTGGTTTCTGGCTGCACTAACTGGCAAACTCAGCAGAGGCCTGGAACATGACCTTCATCTAAGCTGTGTTACCTCCAGTGCACATTTCCTCTGGATCAAGGCTGAGGCAGGCGGGGGAGGCTCAGGCTGCTGCTCCTGAGATAACTGGAAGGATCAGGGGAGCTGGGTGAGTGCTCAGTCTAAACAATGGCTTCAGAGTCAGGGCTGTGATCATACTCAAATTAATTTCAAATATGCACAGTAACACAAGAAGCAATTTGCATAAGACGTCACATGGAGTTGCATACAATTTCGCATATTTAAACAAAGTACAATAAAGCACAGCTCGGGCGGGGATGTGAAATCATTTGTGCAGTGAACCGTGCAGAGAAACGACGTACAGTTATCACCAAAGAAGAAAACAAATGGCAGCAACCACCCAGGATGCAAAGTCAGCTCAGAAGTTGTGAAACACCAGCTTCTTCCTTCATCCACCATCCTGACAGATGCTTGGAGTCAGGTTATCAGGCACTTCTTTTCCAGCAGGCCCTTCTGGTGCAGAGGATGCTGCTTGCTGTTTCATACCACTACTCACTCCTTCCTTCACATTTGCATCCTTGGCTTCAGCTTTGCTAAGCACTTTCTTCATGCATCATTCTTTCTGGGATTTCCAGTGCATAGATTTCCAGGTCTGAGAGACCCCTCCCTCACCAGGCACCGCTCCAGGTGGTACTGTCCTTGCCCTTTAGTGGTAAAGGCTAGAGGCCAGAGGATTGGCTCTGGGAGCCCAAGGGCAGACACTGGCAGCCTCATTTCGGTGGTCTCGGTGCTGTGCATGTTCAGAGCACAATCCCTATGGCTTAGTTCTTGGTACCTCTGTAGGTCACGTGAAGTGGGCTCCATCTCAGCTCCTGGAAAGTGATGGCTGGACAACTAGCATAGATAAGGAAGCAAGAAAAGGGAACAACATCCCTTAAGTGGGAATGTGTCGTCCTTTGGAGCAAATATCAGAGGGCTGAGACCTTTAAACCTGCAAAAGGGACTTTCAGCCCGACCTGCATTTCGTGACAGTCCTGCATTTCTCACACATGGGTTGGGTCAGTGCTGCAGCAGTGAGGCTGAGCTCTGAGGGCTGACCCATGAGCATGTGCTTTCCCTTCTCTTCCCTCCCCAGGAGGCAGGCAGGCAGGGGAGGATTCAACTGCTGCTCCTGAAACAGCTGGAAGGATCAGGGGAGCTGGGTAAGTGCTCAGGCTAAACTGGGGCTTCACTGTTGGCAGCACCCCGGTCCCTGTGAGCTCCCGGAGCCCTGCTTTGCCCACTTTGTCTTCATTTACCCTGTGCTTTTAATGCCCCCCAGCTCTGATCTCTGCCTCTGATCCTACTTCTCCTTCCAGTCCCATCATTTAATCCTAGCTAGATTCTGGTTCTGCCCACTTTCTCCTCACCCTGCCTTTTCCTGCTTCATGTCCCCCTCATGTACCCTCCTTCATGTTCCTTCTTGCTCAATACCTCTCTTTAGGCCTTTGCTTGACAGCCTCAGCTCCTTATATTTTAGTTAGGCAATTTGTTTCTCTCTGTAGGACTGCCTGAGTATCAACAAAGAACTGTCACCAAAGCCCTGGGAGAGGCGGTGTTACGCTTAGTCACCCTTTTGTCCCAGCCCTCCTCTAACTTGCACGTACAAGGAAAAAATCTGTCTCTTCCCCATATCCTGCACTCAGAATTACTGCACTGCATAGGGAGCTGTAAGTAAGCTGTGAGTAGCTACAAGAAACCCACATTTATCCAGGACAGTCTTTTTGGTCTTCGGTTTTGTCATGGAGACCCTGATGCTTGGTATAAGAGAAATCTCATTATAAAGGAACCTCTTACGGTTCCTGCTGTGTATCCAGCCAGCACAGGGTAACACTAAGCAGAGCCTCAGATCTCATTTGTGTGATGTTCACTCACATGTAATATGTCACACAAGAAAATAATTGGCAAAGCAGAAAATGGCATGGGAGAGAAACCATTTCAGGCTTAGATAACTCATCCTGGTGTTGCCAAATGTGTCTGAATCAACGTAATAAGACCGGCACAAGCCTCCACTGTAGGTGTGCTTAACCACTGCACTCATGTTTTGGTTAATGAACTCATTCAGGCAAAACTGTGTCCATTCATGGTGCACTAACCTGGCTAGATTGACTCCCCTGACACTAGCAGAGGACACCCACCACTGACTGCCCCTTGGTTTGGGAAGGGCTCAGAAAGCTTCTGCAGTCTGTGTCACTTTACCAAGGCTTAGAGGGTACCTGAGAGAATCACGATGCCCGTGATTGTGGTGCATCCTTTCATAGGCAAACTAACAAGGAAACCAACTGTCTCCCTAGCCAGGCCAGGCTGTAACTCAGATTTGACCAGTGCATGCTGTAGGCATCACACCATGTTTCTCTGACAGAAAACAAGTCACCCCAGGCTTGTTTGCTTGCTTTTGTTGAACCCTTGTGGTATGTCCAGCTGTCGACAAAGTCTGAGCTTCAAACTCGACTGGCTACCCTAGAGCATCTGCTCTCCTGCCACTGGAGCACTAACTAGGAGCCACAGAGAGGCAGGACAGGGCCCCGGAGCAGAGACTGGCATTTGCTTCCCTGCCAGATCCCTTGTGAGGATTGATCTGAGGTTGGAGATGGTTTGGCTTGTATTCTGGTCACTCCCAGGGAAAGCTGGGCTTTGGATCAATGTGGAATGCGTCACTGAATGGCCTATTATTCACTGAGTGCAATGTGCACTCGGAGACACAGCAGCCCTCAATAAAGATTCAATTCTGCCTCTAAGGATCAAAGCAAGAATGAACCAAGGGAACTACTCAACTCTTTTACATGATGCTGAAATGAGAGGTTGCTTGTTTCAGGGTGACTCTTTATGGCAGTTTCAAGTTGTGCATTTCTCCTAATTAAATGGCCATCCACACAGCCAGGTCCCTTTAGTAGAGTGCAGAGCTACCTCTGATTGAAGCTCTCCGTTCCCCCTGCAAAAAGGCTCACACTTGAGTTAGCACAGCTTGTCCACGCTGTCATACCCGCTCCACATCCACCCCGAGGAGCACAGTGATGTCCACAGCTCCACAGGTGTTTTCCCACCACTCCCCTCGTGGCCACAGTGTCGGGACGGCTCTCTCACAAGGTGCACTGCGAAGGCACACAAAGGAATGATATCCAACAGGACAGGCCTGGGGAGGAGGGCAGAGCCAGAGCACAGGGAGTCCTAACTTCCAGACACAACTCTGGAGAAGGTCCTTGAACAGGGAAGCAAGCAGGTGTTGTTGGTTGCTGCCACATCCCTGCAATACAGACACTTCCATCTGACAGTTGCCTGATTTTTTTTTCCCATAATGGGATAATTTATTGCAGGTTATAGAAGGCACTCAGCTGGAGGAAATCCCAGATTTTGGAGATGTTTTCAAAATGTTTTTCTGAACTACTCTCTTTCCCAGGAAATCACAGCGCTCAGTAACACCTCATGCTTGTTTTTTTGAACACTCATTAGGGTGATTTTTGTGTGTCTTGAACTCATTGTACAGGTTTTAGATGTTCTTCTTTGATTTAAATGATTGCATTCATTCTTCCCATCTCTGCTGTCCTCATTCAGAGTGCAACTCCCAGTGCTAGCTCCGTGCTGGAGAACAGGATGTGGGGGAGATTCTAGGGAAGGAGGCAAGGCTGGAGACTGGAAAGGAAGGGAGATGCTGGAAAAGGAGTCAGGGCTGGGACCAGACTGGAAGGGTGGGAAGTCAACATGGACAGGTGGGTAGGAGTGATGTAGTGGGCAGTGGTGATGGGAGGGTACTAGACCAGGGAGTCAGTGTATTCTTCAGGAAGCCAGAAGAATAAGGGGCAGCTTGTGGAGCTTCTCCTGTGAGTCAGAGAGTGAGTCCTGGTGAAAAAGGATATGTTTGGCTGAGTGCCTGCAGCCCCTTATGTGCAGAGCGGGGCACCAGATTAAAAGCATCTGATGACGGAGAAGTCAGCAGGAAGGGCTGAAGCTCTGGCTGGAAGCAGATGAGGTTTGTGCAAAACATTTCACTGCACCAATGAGTACAAGTGTAATTTCAGCACAATGAGAATCTATCACCACCTCTGTCAAGTCTCTCCGACTTGCCCAGCCCCAAAGCTGTTGACTGGAGAGGATCTTCCACCTAAAGCAACAGGGGTGAAGGACTCTGCCCTCCCACACGCAGCACGGGGGCAGAAGAGGTGCTGGTCGGCCTCTTGTGTGTCTGTAGCCCGGGACAGCCACCGCAGGAGTGTGTCTGCTCTCTGATGGGCCTGGGCCATCTCCAACCCACAGAGATCCTGTCTAGGGCACAGGGTGCCATGTGGAGGAGCCTGGTCCTGCAGAAGCAAGGGTCCTTGGGCAGAAATCCCAGAGTCCGAGGTCAGGTCTGGTCTGCGAAGCCTGTTCCTTCCTCCAACAGTAAAGCAGAGGATTAGGGACACCTCCAGTGCCCAAAGGACTCAGACAGCGACAAGGCAGAGGGAGCAGGGGCTGGGAACCATCCCCATCCTCAGCAGTTTTCCAGCCATTTCGGAGTGGCCATCAAGCCCGGTGCGCCCCCAGCCCCGGTTGCCGCCGGGCTTGCGGAGTGGAGGAGTTGCAGGAGACAAGGATGCTTAATTACAGAGCAGCCCTGGAAACCAACAACAGCAGCAGCACTGTGGCCAGGAGGGGAGGCAGCAGGGCTGTAAATAGAAATTGCGGAGGCAGCCGCGGGGAACAGAGTGAGGGAGGCTTCTGCGCTTGCAGCGCTGCATGCCCCTCCCTTCCCCTCGGCTTCTCTCACCTCTCCCGGACACCATGGTCCCCAGCGTGAGCCGGAGTGTGACAAGCGGCATGTGACAAGCAGCCCCGGAGTGTGGCTGGGAGGCAGCAGCTCCAGAGGCAGGACAGCGGCTTTGGGTGGGGAAGTGGGTGAAGAAGGGCTCCTCCTCCCATGGAAGTGTATGAGGGTGGTCAAAGGACCTCTTTAGCCAGCAGAGACCAAGGCAGAATGGACACGGGGCCAAATTGCCCTCTGTACTCCCAAGAAGAGAGTGTGGGATGCCAGGAGTCTGAGCCCCCATCCCGCTGGGTTTCTGCCCAGGGTGCAGTCCCTCTCATCCCACCCTGACTTTTCCAGTGTGGCATCATCCACAGCAGCAAGAGGTCTGCTTTCAATATTTTGTAAAGTTTTATTTAAAAATGTTGAAACTAACATCCCACAAGATTTGAATATTTCACCACAAGGAGAAGAGAAATCCTACAAAAATATATATCACAGCGCACAAGGGCAGGGGAGAGGGGGAAGGGCGAGACTGAGCAGGGGAGCAGGAGGGAAGCCAGAGGGGAGGATGGAAGCCGTGGCAGAACGAGACAGAGTGGCAAAGGGAGAACAAGAGAGGAGTAGGGAGAGCGAAACAGTAGGAGGGGAGAGAGAACCAGGAGGGAGACCATGGTACAGGACAGGAGTGGGAAGAGGGAAAACAGTGGGAGAGGGAAAACAACAGGAAAAGAGGAGTAGAGAGCCAGCAGTTGGTGAAGGAAGGGGACCTCTCTCTATGGTCCTGCCAGGTTAGGGCCAGGACTACAGTGGGACAGTAGCAGGGATGCAGCTGGGGAGCTGGAGTTTGACCCAGGACTTTTGTGCTGCAGGTCTCAGCTCTAAGGCTGTGCCAGAGTTGTGGTTTGTCAGAATGAAAAAACAAAACCACAGTTTAATTCAGAACAGTCTCAAGGTGGTCCTGTTTGAGAACTTGCAGGGAATGAACAAACCACTCCTTTCCAATTTCTTCATCGGGAAATAGAGTGGGAAATGAAGGGACCAGATTTGCAAGGGCACTTGGGTGCCATTGAGGAAGAGGTAGATAGCCCTCTCTGAAATTTTGGGATGCTTGGCTGGATGTGAGTCCCTGGAAACTGGACTGGAGGAGAGGTGTAGAAGCACACACCAGAGGTCTGCTCCCTGCCTACCAGTTGCTACCAACCAGATGGGAAAGCCTAAGCAGGATTTGGCCTTGTGGTCATACCACTCTCTTGGGTAAAGAGAAGGAGACTCCAGTTCCTGCTTCAAAACAGGAACTTCCCTCCCTTCCACTGCGCTCACAGAGAGACCACACTTGTGTTTAAAAAGCCAGGGCTCTCCAGGAGACACAGTTACTTCATCTCACTCAGCCCACCTGGATGTTCCCTTTTAATAGCATAGAAATATTGGGCAGAATTAGCCCAAGACTACGAATACTTCCAGTTGGTTTCCCTGCACACTTTTGTCTCTGCAAAATTTTCTAATGGAAAAAAAAAAAAGTCTTTCTCCTCCATTCATCTAGAAGACAGGGAAACCTGATGGGCTATGACTAAGAAGGTGCTGCCCTCTGCCCTGGCTTGGTACTCAGTGCTGTCAACCCATCCATGTGCACATCCTACAAAATATTACCCTGGGCCAGGGTAGAGACCTCAGGCATGCTCTGACTCCAGTCTGTGTAGGGGAAGATGGTTTATAAGGCTCCAGTCATGGAGCAAACAGATCCAGTGAGATTATTTATTGACTGGAAGAAGCGTGTGTGTCCACATGTGTTCTGTGTTTTGTTCCAGGGACAAAGCACAGCAATGAATGTTTGGGCAGGACAATGAAGTTGTTTCCCTGTATCTAACCTGTTTTGTTTGAGACATTGAATGACTACCATAAAAAACGTATTTGGCTAGGAAAGTTGTTCTTAGAAAAGATGTTTATCATACCCAAGCTTCTGTTGTTGTAAGAGTTTTCTCTACACAACTTCACCAGCTTTCCCCTTACCACAGAATCCATGAAAGGCTTCACTCCCTGGAGACACTTTTACCAAAACCAGAGACATGTAAAAGGGGGAGGAAAAACCCCCAAACCACCAAAATCTGATTTGTTTGCAGAATTTACAAAAGCCTGGCCAGAAGAACACAGGGCTTCCCCACATCAAGTGTTGGAAAATGTTTTCACTACGCCTCCTGTGGTCCCCTGCTACTTCCTTACAAACCTTCTCTCCATGCAGCATGTGGAAAATCCAAGGACAGCCCTTGAAGTGGAAGAGTCCAAACTCTGGCCTTGTTTCAACAAATGCTGTTGATCAAAGAACAATCTAATTAATCTGGTCTTGAAGATTACTTCAACCAGTTCAAGGTATTGTAAATTGCCAGCAATCAGCAGTGTAGCCTCCTGCAGATGTCCTTCCCCAGCAGGGATGTGCTGGAGAGAGGGGGAACAGGGGCAGCAATGAATGGGGCAGGGAGCAGGAGCTGCCACCTGCTCCTTCTCTGTCCATCTGCAGCTTAAATGCCCACCAAAGCCTTGCATGGATCCTGAATAAGAACAGGCTCAGTAGCAGATCGATCTATGGTAAAGCACTAATATCCCCTGCCGTAAGCACAGACTCAACCTGTGCTTAGACTAGAGATCTCCAGAGTCCTTTTCTACCTACATCTTTCAGCCACTCTGTGCTTTTAATAAGCCAGTAATTTTATTTGACCTGTCATTTTCTCCAAATCTCTACTGTTTTTGGGAAGCTTATTGTAATCTACACTCTCGTTTAAATGCCCTTCACAGTGAGTCAGTTGGGACCCAAGAACACCAAACAGTTCAGCTGGGTAAATGGGCAGAACCAGGCCTCTTGTGAAATTCCCTGTGCTTTGTCCTATAAAGAACAGCCTTTTAATGCAGAGATAAAGAATGAAAGGCTGCTTCCCTCTCTCCAATATTACTTTTGTCAGAGACCTTGTATGGTGCATTAGGGCCTTCAAATTGTGGGTGATTTTCCTGCCTCTGGCCACATCAGCCCAGCAGCTGAAGGTGTTTGTATGCTGTAGGGGCAACCTTACCTAAATGTGCATCTTTTCACCTCAGTGGCTGTCAGTGTGGGGTTTTAATTAATTTTAAAGTGTCCATAAAAGCTAAGAGCAACTATTGTCATTAAGGTGAAATTTGCCATCTCACGCTTCCTCAAAGTGACACTCATGGGTCCATGCCTAGGAAGAGGTGGAGATGCATGGATCTTGCTCACACAAATAAGTGACAGTGTGGCTACCAGCCCCACAGACCACCACAGCCCCAAAGGAGCAACCAGTTTGGACAGATACCTGTGCCATCACTTTCCATTTCTAACCAGCTGGGGAACTGAATGGAGCTTCACTTGGGAGCCCAGATACACTCTCTCTCGTGCCCTTGGTGAGCACTGCCTTGTGGGTTTCCAGTCACCTTGCACTCCAGGAGACCTCCCAGCAGTACATGGCAACACTTCCAATGTTCCCAAGGCCAACTCTAAACTGCTCTTGGTCATCCCAGGTGCAGAGTCCTGTCTGCTGCCTTGTTGCCTCTGCCAGGAGTGTCTGAAAGCAGTTCTCTTCCTCAGCCCAGCAAAACTCAAGCTCCTCATGCCCAGCTATGTCTGCATGCCATGCTTTAGCTGTGTACAGGACACTTGTTAAATAACATGGTGAGCAGAGGGCTTCACCTCAGATTTTCTGGAAAGCATCATCATAGACTGGTGCTATTCAGAAAAACATTGCTGAAGGAGGCTGAAGTGGTGAAGAGGGACAGCAAGGAGGCTTTCAACAGATCAAAACATTTGGAAAGCTAAAGGAATCTTTTCCAACTTTAACTGGCAAGAGAAGTGGCATGGGGGGGGAACTGAGGGGAAAAAACTCTGGACGGAGAGAGGAAGAAAGATACAAGCTGAAGAGAAAAAAAACCCAAAGGAGTGTTAGGCAGAAAGAAACTGGAAAGATGTGAGTATCTTCCATCTAGGGGGAATATGATGTTTCCTTCAAGGAAATGGGTTGTTGAGAGGGCCCAGGTGCTCTGTGAGCCTCTTCTGCCCAAGCTTCACCCACCCTTGGGACTCTCAGGAGGGCCAAGGTCTCAGGAACAGACGAAGTTTCCGCCTTCTGAGTCACCTGACAGGCAATCCTGCAGCCACTGAACTCCAGACATTCACTGCAAAGCACACGACATGGGAAGGGACACACGGAGGGTGAGGGCCCACAGGGACAGGGGTACGCCTTTCCACCTTGCCTACCCCTGGTGTCAGGCATGCACTGGTGAGAAAGTCGCGGAGATCCAAGCGTGTCTGTGCACATATGCTAGGAGAGGGGCTGGGAAGGTCAAGATTTCACACCACCAGCAGCTGTATTCCCTCCCACCATGCTGCTCTCTCGTCACCCTGTCCTGCGTGGGCAGGGCGGGTCCCCAACTTCCCCCAGCAGGAGACTAAGGAGGCCCAGGTCATCCATTCGCCCAGGCACATCCCGGTGGGGTTAGTTAATAATGGTGGTGGTAGTGGGCCGTGGCACAAGGAGGTTGTTTTTTCCTGGGGTAGCAGAGGTGGCAAGAGTCCACGCTCGCCAGCTGTGACAGGAGGGTGGGGACGCCAGCTCAGCCTCTCCCGGGAGCTTCACAGGTTCACCAGTGGGATTCTGGGAGGAAGAGGGAATTGGAAATTAATTAGCGCTTACACTGCCCCAACCCACCACCCCCGCTAACCAACATCACCTTTGCCCTGCCTCAGTGTGCCCATCGCCCTGTCCCCTGCCAGCCCCTCCTGCCCCAGCTCACTGGACACTCACCGGTTGAGCTGGAAGGCTGCATTCTTCCCATGGCCACCCAGTTTCTCTGCACCCTCCTGGCCCTGCCTGGACTCCTCTGCCTCAGGTGCGGGGGCCAGGGGGTCTCCGTAGGGCCCCAGGATGCTGACGGTGGTGGGGGAGAGGTCTGTGAGGGGCTGCTGGCTGTCCTGCTGCCTCCCACTGCTCTGCTGCCCCGAGTGACGCCGGCGTTTCTGATTACGGTCCCAGCTTCAGAGAGAGCAAGGGGTGAGGTAAAGAGATAAGCCCCAGCCCTTGATGACAGAGAGGTTTGTGGGATGGACCCCACTATGCTCGGCATTCGAGCCCAGCGTGGCCAAGTGCCAAACCTTGCAAGGGACTGCAGCACCAGACCCGCACCCCTGGGACAAATGGGTCCAAGCCCCTGGTCTTCCTGTAGACACCAGCCCAGTGATAGCCTCCATTGGCCCAAACCCCACTCACCAGAACTTGACTATGATTCCAGTGGCAACCAGGACAATGATTATGGAGATGGTGATGGTGACGTACAGCTGGGGGTCCACACCTGCGAGACAGAGGAGTGAGGGTTGTGGTGGCCACTCCCTCCTCTCCCCAGAGAGCAGCAGGGCAAGGGGAGGTTCCTGATGAGTTTTGCAGAAGGAGCTGCTCCTGCAGGGGACAGGGGGTGACAGAAGCAAAGGGCAGATTTACCTTCCCCCCTGGGCCCGAACAAGAAGGGCCGCAGGGTGGCTGGGGTCTCGCGCAGGTTGAGCCCCGCGTTGTGCAGGAGCGAGTGGGAGTTTGGCTGCGCCGTCGCCATCCCGTGAGGCGAGACAAAGGTGTATCCCAGCGGTGGGAAGCCTGGGTTGGCTGAGTTTGTGTCCCCTCCATCCTCATCCGACACCGTGGGACCCCACACGATGGCCCAGGGGTACTGGGAGGAGGGCATGCCGTCCTCGAATCCAGAGGGGGTGGCGGGCCGGGCGCCCGCGGCCTGGCGCCTCAGCCGCACCACGTGCCGCAGCTCTGCTCCCCGCGCGGCCAGGGCACGCTGGCGCGGCAGGGCCGAGTGGGAATCCGAGCGGGAATCCGAGCGGGAATCCCGCTCCGGCTGCGAGGTCCTTTCCCAGATGCAAATGGAGCGCGGGGCCGAGGGGCTCCGGCGGGTGCAAAGAGGCCGAGGGGCTGCTGGGCCCCGAGAACGAAGAGACCATATGCCAGGAGGAGGGACGGCCAGGACGACGAGGAGGAGATGCCACAGCTGCAGGGAGTGGATGCGGGAGAGGAGTGGAGGCATCCTGCTGCAGGGTGGGGGGAAGAAGAAGAGAGCCTGATCTAAAACGTTCCTCCTGCTGAAAGGCCAAGCAGCCGGGAGCAGCCCACCACCCACACTCCTGTTTCCTTCCCGCCTCACCTGCCACTGTGGGAAGCTGTGAACCTACCAGGCACTGGGCTCCATCTCAGATGCAACAGTGTCTTTGCTCAGTCAGGATCTTGTCTCATCTTCTTCACTGGGAACCAAAAGGGAGGGGTGTCAATGTCCCCTCACACAGCGGTCACACAGCTCTCTCCTTGCAGGCAGTGTGTGCCACCCCAGGTGAGCTCCCGGCCCCGGCAGGCAGGATAAGGGGAGCCCATGCACACACACGTGCACCCTCTCCTGCTCCCATGCCCCCCATGCACGGAGGTGCATTTTGTCCCCGCAGATGCCAGCTCCACACAGAAACACATGCATTAGCATATGCTCACAAAAGCAAGGAGTGATCTCTGGAGCACACGTGCCCAGGCACATGCGCAGCTTCCCCAGGGACTCTCCTGTCTGAGGGCCAAGAGGGGGATCCAGCATCTTTGTTAGCTTATCACTGGAACAAGTTGGAATCTTAATTCCTGTGTTTATTTATAGTGTGGAGCATGTAATCCATTTATTAAAAAAGAGCCTCTTCATTGTGTGCCAGAGCGAGGGAGCGAGAGGGGAAGCACGAGAGTGATAAACCAAGACGACTGAGAAAGAGTGAATCAGCGAGAAAAGTCCAGCCTCACTAAAGAATTTAAGAGAAAAAATATGCCTATCAAATATTTAGTATTTACTTTCCTCTTAGCTAACATGAAATTACCTTCCCACACTCCTTGTCTTAATGTCCTCTGCACTGTCCCATCCCTCCCTTTCTCCCCTGTTCCTCCCTTTTCTCTCCCACCTCCCATGGCCGAGCAGCAAAAACAGGGAGTGAGGTCGGGTCCCCTCAGCCGGATTTCTGCCCCGGACGCACAGCACCCTCCAGCATCAGCCCGGTGGCAGCACAGCCGCCCTTCATGCTGCCTGCCCCTTCCTTTGGCTGGGCACAGCGCGGTGCCGGCCCTTCCCCGCTGAGTTCTTAAGAGCCTGACCCCGGATCCTCTCCGCAACCGCACGCACACACAGGACAAACAAAAAAAAAAAAAAAAACAAACATGCGAGGTGTTCAGCCTGCTCCTTCATCGTGAAGGGGAAAGCATGAATGCCGACAACCCACGGTCATGCCCTCCTGTGGCTGCCAGGATGGAGAAAGAGCGATGCTTGGCCGAGGGAGTCAATGCAGAGGCCAACCCTGCCCCTCCAGCTCTGAGCCAGCTGTGCTGCACCTCCCGGCTTCCAAGGGATTACTGCCATCCGCCCCTGCTCACCCCATGCCCTGAACTAAAGCTGCAGCCCCTCCTGGGTGGGAGGCTTCCTCTTCCTGAGGGAAGAGCCCGGTGCTTGCTGTGATGTGCACCTGAGAAGAGGGGCCAGGAGGAAGGGCACCCAAGAGTAAGTAGCTGTCTAGCTCCTGCTGCATTAACTGGGGATATTTTTAGTTTCCTTCTGTTAAATATTTAAACAAAGTTCACAGAAAAAAAAAAAGAATTGTTGGTTAATGTGCCCTGCCCCTCCCTCTGGGGCAAGATCAGTCTCTGGAGGGATCCTGAGATGAAGATGAGGAGAAAAGAGCAGCTATTCTCAGCATTTCTTTGTACTTGCTCCCGAACCACTAAGCCTTGGAGGGGACTCTATTAAAATGCAGCTCTGCAGAGAGGCAGCAGAATGGAGCAAGTTTCTTCTGAAGCCAGATACTGGTGAGATATTGGCCATCTGGATTATGATCATGATGCCGTGGAAGATCATGTCTGGCAACACAAAATCCATGACACAATTTATTTTGGACCTTGAAAGGGAGGGAATTCCAAGCAGGGAGGACCTCCTCTTGTGAATCCCCAGGCTAGAGGGCACACAAGTTGAAGGAGGGGTTTCAAGGTGGCCTGGAGTGACTGGGGCCATGCCTTGGACTCACCACAGGACAGTAGTTCCCTGGGATGAAGAGCCTGCTCTGCTTGTGGCATGGCACTCTGAGTGACAGGTCAAGTCTTCAGGGGCTGGGGGCTGTTTTGCATTGGGAAGCAGGAGATGTGGGGCTGGACAGTGCTATCCCAGCGGGAGAGACCTTCTCCAAGTGCAGGAAGACCTCAGTGCCAGTCCCACAGGGAAGTGTGCTGCAGTAGGGCTGCATGTGTAACCTCTAGCACTCCTCCTAAGAGCAATGGCTCTACCCTCAGAAACGTGCCTGGGTGTAGGAATGCTGGGGTGGCTGCGCTCTCCTCGCTTGTTGGGAGGTCTCATACTGGAGACATTGCTGTTCTTCTCAGCTGAGATTGTGAGCTCCAGCAACGACACCCCAGTCTATGGAGTTCCAGGGTTGAAAACCTGGGAATAAGAAACCCTACAGAGCCAAATCCTGGATGGCTTTCTAAATTTCAGCCCTGTGGAGCAGGTAACATCTGGAATGAGCTGAGGGGGGGTGAGCCCCAGCACTGACCACCTCAGGGGCACATGATGCTCTGAGGAGCTGACAGCCCATCCATGAGGTGCAAGCTATGTACGGGTTCTGCTGCCCGCAGTGAAGAGCTGGTGACTCCCGGTGCCCCCATCCCAAAGGTGGCTCCAGATGAGTGCGGGAATGATGCAAAGGCGGTTGGTCTCTGTCAACACATTCTGGTTTGTTAATCAGATCCTGGCCAAAGACTGAGAGTGTGTCCTGCACTGGCACACCCAGGACTGATTGTGGAAGAGCTGGGAGCAGAACAGAGGTGTCTCCCATGGCATGGAAGGTGTGGGAGCAAAGGAAGGTTTCAGGTGAAAATACCAGCCAGCACAGGCTGGATTCCACCGAGCTTGGAGCGTTTATGTTTGAAATGGAGCATAGACGTCCCCGTGGATTATTGACAAACCAGCAGACAAAGCACGTCTGGGGCACTCTGCGGTCAGCCACTGGCAGTGGGATTGTGTCCTGGGCACAGACCCTGCTGCATTGGAGGGCAAGAGTAACACATATCCTTTGTTTGGCTCTGGATGCAGCTCCCAGTGTGGATCCTGAATAAACTGGTAGACCCTCAGAGCGGAGGAGGGGATGCCAATGCTCTTACTACCTGGGAGTATAAATCCCACCTTATACCGTTCAAGAAGCCTTTGTGTGCCAGAGAAGAGAGACTGGATTTCTGCACCAGTACCTCATAACAAGGCTCTTGCTTTCATATATGTTTCCCAGGTCTAATGGCAATAAAAGTGGACAGGGCTACTCCCAGAGCCTGAACAGGAACCTGTATACTTTCACTCTAGGTACAGAGCCTTCATCTCAGCGTTCCGGTCCTGTGATGCACAGATGACAGAGTGTGAATGACAAAGCTATTTCCCCAGGGCACTTCATTGAGCTCAGTTTGTGAATCTTGGTGCTTGAAAGCAGTGAGTAAGAATTACACTGTTCTTTGCTACTGCATATGGACCCCACCACCAGTCCAGACTGGGGCTAATCTGTTAGGAGCTGCTCTCATTGCATTTGCAGGATGGAAGCAGGAATCCTGCTGCTGTTCCCCACACCCATCTGTGCTTCCTCCTTTGTAAGTCTCCCACAGCATGGACCTGCCGCTACTGGGACATGAGAGAGCAGATCTCAGTAACCATACCCCAAAGCATATATAGCAGTTCAACGAGGAGGGCTGGGAATTTACACCCTACCTAATGGCTAGGAGCAAAGCCTGCTGCACTCCTGCTCAGAGCAGGGAGCTCTGACTAAAGCCTGAATGTGACACCCTGAGCTCTGGAGTTCAGATACTGCTGTGCCCCAGGAAAGCCCTAGGATTCGCTGACAATAGCTCCTTCTCCATTTTCAGGATTCTTGTATACCTTAATGCCATGGATAAATCCTATCCAAATAAAAAAGGCATCACAGGAATAAAAAAACCAAGGTGCCAGCCGTGTGCTGTAGCTCCCTCACATCCGATGCAATCTGTCACCTTCTGCTACAAAATGCTGAAGTTTGACAAATTCAAATGAGGAACAATACTATTAATAAAGAGGGTCACAGACCAGCACAATTCACCTAGGCAGGTGGTGTGTTCCCTACTGCCTGCAGCCTTTGCCTGGCTGTATTCCTAAAAGAGATGCTACAGTTCAATCAGAAGTTATGGGCTTGGCGCAGGAAATTAAATCGGTGAAATTCTCTGGCCTGTGCTCTGCTGTAGGTCAGTCTCGATGATCAAAATGGTCCCTCTGGCCTTAAAATCTGAGAATCTCACAGCTTTCTCGATGCCTAGCCGAGATCAGCTCTGACTGGAGAGCAGTTGGATGAAGCCAAGCGCACACAAGCCGTGTTAGTGAGGAGCGGGTAGAGTCTCCTTCCATCCGGGGATGGGAAAAGAGTTGCACCCGATTCTGTCTGGCTCATCTGGCAGATGATGATCTATCTGTATTTTTGTAACATCTAGAGCTTGACTGCTGTGATACTGTGCCTCTAGGAATGAAGCTGCCTGCTCTCAGAGCGCTCCAGCTAGTTCAGAATGCAGCAGTCTGTTTGCTCGGCGACTCGAGCTGCCGGGAATGCATCAGTGTGCCCCTCTGCACCCACATCGCCTCGCCTTTGAGCACAGAGTCCAGTTCAAGGTCTCCAAACCAGCATTCAAAGCCCAGCATGGGACAGGCCCCAGTGACCTAAGCAATCAATCACCTCTCCTTATGCAGCGATGACCTCACATGACGGATATATTCCACTGGAACAATGAAATTGCCAACCAGTTTGGGGAGAGGGGGAAGGGATGGAAGAAGGGTAAAGAGGCTCATGACCCTGAAAAACGGAACATTCACAAGAGCTGGGCCAAGATTATGAAACTTACTGCTGGCTGAAATAACGCTCGCCATTAGCAACCCCGCAGCACCGAGAGCTTCATGCAAATCCTTGCTTCACCCAGCTCCCCCACTGCAACAATTCCACTCAAAATAGTGATGAAAAAATCAAAACAAACCTGAGGAGGACCAGCCCTCCTTACAGAGAAGGAATGCTAGGTTGGCTGTCATTTTTTAAACTCCCAGCCAGCATTAAGGGCTATGGGGACAGCTACTGATACGAGTCTGTGATCTGGGACCACGGAACCTAGCAGCTGTCTCCAAGCACCGAGCAGAGCGAGTTCAGGCACTGGCAGTGAGACCCCCCCACACTGCATGATGCCCTGGGCACACCACACCTGTGTTTTTCTCAGTGGCCATGAACACCCTGGAGTTCATGGTCCGAGAGGCAGAGATGCAGTCATTATGGGTTTGGCAGCAGGAAGCATGAACCCCGGTGTTGGTAAAAAGGAGTTATGTATATGCCCTGCTGTATTCAGCTGGGTGGGGACAGGGAAAGGGAGGAATCCCAGAGCAGCTGACCCAGGGAGACAATTCTGCTGCACTCGGAGGAGTTTCGGCAGCTGGGACTGTGAATCTCAGTGCTGGTACCCTGGGGTGGAGATGCCAAGCCCATCCGGGGAAAGAGTTCCCGCTGTGCGTGGGGCTGGGGGCAGCACCTCCCAGAGCTAGCTGAATTTGGGGGCTGGCAGTTGGAATGCAGTGGCTCACGTCAGGCTGGTCTACCTGATATCTGAGGCTGAGAGGGTTGGTGGCAGCACCCAGGAGGATCCAGCAGGATCGCGGAGGGGCTGACACTGCTCGCCCTGAGTCAGTGCAGGTCCTGCAGCGTTCAGTGACTTGCCGATGGGAATTCCCGTGCCAGGCTACCAGGGTGAGCACTTACGGGCTGGGTATGACAATCCTAGGCTGGGGCGGAATGCAGGGCTGGAAGGGTGATGATGCATTCGGACATTTTCATAGCAAGGGAATGGGCGTATGAAACCCATCAGTGGTCCTCTGAGCTTAAGTCTCCCTGCATTTGGGAACTGTGAGTGTGGCCCCATTCCAAGCAGCACTCTAGGATGCCGGTCCCCTGCCATCTAGTGCCTGCCTGCAATACATGTCATGAGTCTGACAATCTTCTGCCTCCCAGTTTCCTACTGTTCCCGGGCATCCAAGTGCTTCAAGTGCTGAGTCTCCACATCTGAATTGCTCTCTCTTGCATGGTGCACCCTTGGCCAGGCAGGAGGTGGGATTGACCCCTCTATTTCCTTTCTCCAGCTGCGCCAATTTGGCTGAAGTCGCCTTCCTCAGCGCAGGCTCCAGTGCTCCAGCACAACAGGTCTGTGATGGAGCCCGGAGCTGGAGGGCAAGAGGCAGCGATACCTCGGCTGTGCCCCCTCCCTCCCGGCCCCTCAGGCATCCCCTGCTCCCGACTACGAGAGGAAGAAAAGGAGGGGGAAGGAAGGAGACAGCCGGCTAGAAGGAGATAGAGCACCTAGATGGAGAAAGGGAAAAGAAAAAGGGGGAGAAAGGACACAGGGAAGGAGACGGGGAGAGATGACTTGGAGACGGGCGTGCAGCCCCCCTCGCCCCCGCCCCTGCAGCCCCGTCCCCACTCTGTCCCCCAAGCCCGGGCCGAGAGGATGAACTTACCTTGCGGGGAGACGAGTGGGGCGCAGCCGGGGCGGCGGAGCAGGGGGCTGGGGGAGCACAGCTGCTGCTGCCCGTGCCTCTCATGGCCAGGACGAAGGAAGGAGAGGAGGAGGAGGAGAAGGAGGAAGAGGAGGAGGAGGAGGAAGGTTTGCTGAGGCTGAGCCTTGGCTGAGGGAGAGGGAGCGAGAGATGCCTTGAAATAAACAGCTGCCGAGGACTGGTCCAGCCCCTCTTTCTCTCTCTCTGTCTCTGTCTCTCTCGCTCGCTGCCTCCCGTTAACCCCATGGCTGCTGGCACGGGCGCGCCCGGCACCGTGGCCCCCGCTGCAGCCCGCGGGGGGCGCCGGGGCGGCCGGGCGAGGCCAGCGGCCGGGCGGGGGCAGCGCGTCCCCCCGGCCCGGAGCCCCCTGCCCCGGCGGCCGGGCGCGAAGGCTCCTCCCGCTCCCGGCCCGCCCGCGCCGCGCTCCCGCAGCCCCGCGCCCGCCGCCCGCCGGACCTGCCCCCCGCCGCCTCCCCGCCGCCGCTGCCCGCACGGCTCCGCTCCGCTCCGCTCGGCTCCGCTCCGCTCCCCCGTCTCGTCGGTTATTTCGGGATCTTCACAGGAAGCGATTAGGTTGCCATGGAGAGAGGTGTCTCCAAGGGACCCGTCGCTCCAGCTCGCTCCGGCGAATGCCACCCCCGGACGGGTCCGTCCTTGGGGGCGGAGGCCCCCCGGGATCCCCCTCCCCTGGGCCGCCCCCCCGGGGCTCACCCCCACCACCCCTCGCCTTTCCGCCCCGCAGCAGTGCCCTCGGGGAGATGCCACCCCTCGGTCCCGCCCCCCGTCCCCCGTCCCCGCATCCATCATCCCCGCGCTTCGGGCCCCCGGGCCCCCGTGGCCGCCGCGGTACCGGGCGGGGGGGGCGACAGACGGGCGGCCGCGGCGAGGCGCATCCCCGGCGGGGCAGGCGGCGGGGTTCGGTCGAGCCTCACGGGCAGAGCCCGTGGGACACACGGGTGAGGTAGGAGCAATGGGGAAGGGGCGGGGAAAGAGGGGGATCCGTCCAAGGTGTGTTTTACCCGTTGAGGGATCGCCCAGGTCTTTTGAGCGTGTCCCCAAGCGCGTTTCTGCCAGGGATCGATGGGATGCGTCTGGAAATGGTAGGGATGTGACAGCAAAATTAAAGAAAGAAGCTGATGTGCCTTTGAGGGGCCGAGTGTTTCACAGGGAACATCTCCCTCCACCATCAAGAACCAAACAGAAAGCACAGACCAAATCAGAAGGGAGCAGCTGAGCAACCAACGGGCGAGAGAAGAAAGTCAATGACAGAGAGACAGTTTCCACTCCAGGGCCTGAAATATGAGGAAGCAAGAAAGTAATTTCCTCAGATCCTCAAAAACAATCAAACTTTTCATCATAAAGCGATGAGGAAAGACTGTGACTGACCCTGGGAAAAAAAAAAATACCAGAAAGAAATAGTAGAGATAGCACTGAGCTGTAAAGCAGCCTGCCACTGCATCAGGGATGGATGCACGTGACAAATGGACACACAGTACCAAACCTGAGCACGGCAGGATGCCCGGAACAGGCCGTGCCAACTTTGGATAGATATCTGAAGGCTCTGAGCTTGTTGTTCTTCACCAGGCCTCCTGCATGCTCCTGTGCTAATGAACCAGGCTACTCCGAGCTTTCCCATGCCAGGATACTTGAGTCTTGCATTTGTATTTGTGAGCATGTTTGGGAGAGTCAACAGGTTTTTCACATGCTTGGGAGTGCTGTCAGTGTGTGTTTGAACATATCAGCATGGGGATGTGGTTATGTTAAGGCTTACTGTCACTGGGAGGTCGTGGTGTGGGAGGAGGGCACTGCGGGCAGCGGTGTCACAGCTGAGGCTTGTGTGAGATGCTGCACCACTGTGTGTCACCAGGCATGCACACACCAAAGACCCCAGCTTTTGTCCCCTTCATGTACATGGGACTTTATGTCAGAGATTATCCAGGCTCCTGTCGTGCTCTCCAGCCTTTTCATCTCTAGCTCTCACAGGACTTGTACAAATCATCTGCGCAAACCTTGCTCAGTGATCCCTCACACTCTCATCCTGAGAAACCCCCTGTGCAGACGTGGTGCAGCAGCACAAGTTGGCATTCAGCTTGTCTTGCTCTCTGTGCTTCTTTTCCTGCTTTCTCACCTGGGAGTAGCAGAGGGTAGAAAGCTCTGGAAGGGGCTACATCAGGCACACAGGCTTTCTGACCTTTTCAAATCCTGACGAATGTGTTTAGTATAATTGGGAGGCACAAAACAGAGGAGAAATTTCAACCAGGGAAAGGTCAGCTAAAGGGTGAAAATCCAAATGACGCAAACACTGAAAATCCCCCTGAAGAGTAAAACTGCAGAAGGCAGCAAAAGGAGTCAGAAATATGAGAGAGGACAAGGAACACGATTTTGTAGGGACCAAGGAAACCTTGGGAGATGTGGTGGGAGGAGTCAGGAAAGCCATCGGGATGACAAGAACAGAGAGCTCAAGGGCTGATGTCACTTGTACCTCACTCTTACGTGATATAAATGGAATGCCTTGTTTGGTTTCCTTTCCAAAGGAAAGTTGATGTAAAATTACATGGAAAATTGATGGGAGAGATGGAATCAGGTGATACTGGCTGTTATTTCTGTCTGGCAGTGGTCACGTACAGATCATTTACACCCAGGAGTCCTGAGGCCAAGCAGGCCACTGCTGCTGTTTTTAGTGTTGTTTCCTAT
This sequence comes from Aphelocoma coerulescens, assembly GCF_041296385.1. NCBI lineage: Eukaryota > Metazoa > Chordata > Aves > Passeriformes > Corvidae > Aphelocoma > Aphelocoma coerulescens. The sequence goes on along the minus strand of NC_091013.1, from coordinate 93,852,326 downwards.
GTTGTTGCCCTGCTACCTGCAGAATCCTGTCTGTCTATCAGTTGTCACGGATTTGACAAAATAACCAGATTCTAAAAGGTAAATAAGCTCCAACAAATTGTTTGAAAACCAGCAGCCTGACAGAGGAAAGAGATGCTTCCAATGCCTGTGCTGGAACAGAGCCTGTAGCCATGCTGCTGGGCAAAGCCCCACAGGTCAAAGCAGTCCATCCAGCAGGCCAGAAAATGTTGGGAAAGCTGTGTTATTTTGGAAACATAACAAAAAGCTATGTAAAAAAGCTGTGTAATGTTAGAGAATGGTGGAGGAGCCCAGTGATGCAGATTATAGAAGAAAGTGCCCCTCACAGATGTGGCAAGCTGTGCAAAGGGTGCCATCAATAGACCTGAGCTGAAGGTATGGTAGTGGAAAGTACAAAACATACAGGCAAAAAGTCCACAAAGAACCTAGTTTCCTCTGCCCTATTGCTCACCAAACAAGGGGTTAATAAGCTTTGGAATATCAGAGACATCCCAGAAGACTGGAAGAGAGTTGTGCCCTGTGAATATTTGTAAAGAGCAAACAGAAGACCTGAAAAATTCTAGGCAAAGCAACAAAGAGCTGATATGAGATTCTCCAGTTAATGCCAATCAGCCTGGTTTGGAGGAAACTGATCTTGCTGCATAAACTTGTTTTGTTCTTGTCAGTCTTTGATGTGACTTACAGGTTTGTTTGGAAAAGGTGATGGCTTAGATCTATCCAGGCTTCTGGAAGTGGTAATTTCCCAAAGCACGCTGATAAGAAAAAAAAAAGCGTTATGCAACATTAACAGAGCAGGAGGTTAAGTGAGCTGGTTAACTCTATTTAATGCCTGTAAACACAAAGGAGGTCATCCCTGGAAGCCCACCATTGAGTGGCAGTGTTTCTTATGTGGATGCCCAGGAATGAGTCCCGGGTCAGGTATGACTCACCATTTTATTCAGTGCTTGGTGAGCAGATATAGTTCATTCTGACACAATTTACTGAGGGCACAAATATTGTTAGAGTGTTAAAAATAATGAGGATAGGACCAGGACAGAGTGGCCTGCTCCTTTCAGTAAGATGGTCATTCTCATAAAACTTCTCATAAGATGGTTGAGAGCAAATTGTACAGCCATGAACAGGAAAAAAAAGTCCATATCTACAGGGAACAACTTCCAGTCCTGGAAAGAGGTGCTCTGAAAAATATGTGGGGATCATAACAGGCAGAAAACTGAACACAAAGTCAGTGGTCCAGGCTGCAGCAATGGATCTGATCCCTGGCTGTGTAAAGACAGAAGTAAGGATGGGAAGCGAGGAGACGATTAAACCTCTCTCTGTGTCTGAGAACGTCTCATGCTGGAAAATTGTACAGTGCTTTATGCTCCATATTTTAAAAATAACTTTGAATCAAAGGTGATCTGAAGGCTGGAGAGCTCAGTAATTTAAAGAGGTCAACCTGTTTAATATATCAAAAAGCAGAATGAGACATGACTTGCTTGCAGTATCACTCCTTTCCTGGAGAAAAGTCTACCAAATATTCTGACAGAGAATAACAGTCACTGGAGAGTGATTAATCACAGAAACAAACTACCTAGTGAAGTGCAAGATCCTCTGTCTTCTGGAGTCTTTGAATCACAACCGGAGGCCTGTCTGGAAGACAGTTCCTGGTCTGCAAAATCCTGAGGGCTGTGAGAGCAGATCAGAGGAAGAATTATCAAGCAGCTGATATGGGCTGACTTTAGGTTTAACCCCTGTGTGCATTAGCCCAGTACAAGCCAAAGGGTTAAATGCCTTCTGTATCATGTTGGTATCCAAGAGAGTCACTCCAGCCTCCTTTGTCCTTACAGTGTTTTTGTCTCGGAGTCCGTGTTACACACAGTTGTGAAAAACCGTCTCATGAGATGTGACTCTGCTATGTTTGGAGAAGGACTGGTGAAAAAAATATCTTCAGCGTTTTGACAAGTTATTTGGATTCTGTGGTGGCGAAGAAAGGAACAACCTAGAATGAGCCTGTACAGTTCTACAGCTTTAAAGTGGGACAGTGAGCACAGAGGAAAGAAAGTGGATCTATAGCACAAAGAGAATGGAGGTTTCTTTCTGCAAAGATCAGAGCAAGATCAGAAGAGAGGGATGATGCTAGGGGGTGGTTACAGCTAGGATCAGAAATCCCAAACATTCAGAAATAACAACACAGAACGTCTCCATGTCACAAGATTTATCTTAAAATTATGAAATGTCGTACAGACTTGCTTTCATCTGCACTCTTCGCCTCCTACTTTCGGCTCTTTCGGTTACATGAAAATCACATTTCACAGTTTCCCTGTGACCATAAAGATAGGTGTTTGCTTTGTGAGGAAAGCAAAAGCATGGAAGTTACTGACTCCAGGCGGCTGGAATTTAATTTCAACACCCAGCAGCCCAATCCAGGGATGAGGGCACAGTTTTGCTAAGTTGGGGGATGTTACCCATAACTTTTGTGCTTGTGAAGACGACGACCTTCTCATTCGGAGAGCACAGGATCTGAGCCATTCATAGGCCCTTCTGGTCTTTGCCCTTGATGCAGGATAAAGAAGGAGCAGACGAAAACATGGGAGCTCAGCACACAGGACATAGGACCTGGGGCCAAAGTGGAGAAGAAGACAGAGACAGCATCATGCAGCTAGGATGCTCAGGCTGCCAGGCTTTATCTAACTAATAATGAAAGGCAGCAAGCATGTCAGAGAGTGTGAGAGAAACAGATCGATAGAGAGATAAAACTGAGATGGAAGGAGCCGGCAAGGGGGTGGGGAAGAGAGTAATAAAACACTACAAATCAGCAGGGTTACTTTTGAACCTGATTTGAATGCACTCTGCACTGGTGTAAGTGAAGACAGCAGGTGTGAGGCTATGGTGAATCAGGCCTAAATACAGAAACAGAGAGGGAAAAGCAGGGAGGAGATGGTGCTCTTTTCAATATCGCCCTGTAATCTGCCTTCACAGCTCTCATCCAACCTTACCTGCCCTGCTTCTCCTTTCATCCTGATATACAGGGAAGCCCAAATATTTCTGGCTCTAAGAATACAGACAGATAGACTTTCCTGCTTCCCTGGGTCATCAGGGTCTTCCTGAAGAAATGCCTGTTGGGTAAAATGTGTCTTGGTCACGTTTTACCTGACCTGAGCATAACAAACACTCCTTACTACCTTGTTCATTGAGGACCCAGGGCAGCTTCCAACAATGCCCTGAGCCACTGGGTGTGAGGCACTTTCCTAGGAGAGCTGATTGACTGTGCCCATGCTCAGTTACCAATGGAAGCTGATCAGAGAAGTTTCTTTGCTCAGCTTCAGATTTTTGAGGCAGAGGAGACTGTGACATCTCAGAGCTGAGATCATCAGAGCACATAAATGAAAACGTGCCCTACAAGAGCAGGACTGAGGGTTTGGGTGCCTTCCCCTCTCAGGGCACATGTTTGCTTCCCCAGCCCAGCACTCAGAGCTGTTTTGCTCCTCATGCCTGGAATTAGCTTTAAGTGATGTCCACCTAATCTTTGTGGCATGATTATTAATGTTAGAAGTTCAGTTTTCCACACTGACCATCGCTGTCCACACTGTTCCCTTCTTCTGTCACTAGCCTCAGTGAGGAGACCAAGCACTAAAGGAGCCTTAGGGACTGAAGAGGATGACCCTGGGAGGGGGAAGTGGCAATCCATATGGCTGTACAACTGAGCTTGGGAGACAGTGATCCAGCTCCTCAAGGCAGCAACAGGTTGTATTTTCTAGCTCTGAAATTGTGTTTGGAGCAGAACTGTACCCCAAAGGAGCCTTCTCCATGACTCAACCACAGCAGCTGTGTGACAAGAACTGGAGTCAAAGCAAGAGAAGAGAGCTGTTGATACTGGCAAGTAAAACCTTAACAAACGTAGACTTTGCCCAGATGAAGATTTCAAGATGTTACTCTTATTTCAAGATGTTACGCTTACAGAAGTCTGGCAAAGCACAAGTCAACTGCCTTTAATATGTGCTAAACTGATCCAGCTGAAGACCAAATCTCTTGCTGGCAATCACGTGCTGGAGTGCAAACTTGCCCTGATACCTCTACGATTTTAACATGCTAAAACCATGCTACCTGCACAGACTGTATCGGGCTCCCATTGATTTGTTGCCTCTTTTTCTTTCACAGAAAATCATCGTGGATTTCTGAAGGAGCCAGCCATGAGGAAATTAATGATGCACTGGAAACTCTTGGCCAAACAGCTTAATAGTGCTTATTGAAATGCATGCTGACTGCATTCCTCCCAGTCCCCCTCACAACTCACCTCTGCCTACCATGTCATTTATACAAAATGAGAAGAGCTCTGAAGCTTTTGGTTTTTTTCCCCAAATGACCCCCACTTTTTATTCTCTCTCACCTGGCACAGGGATCCGTGCCCTCAACAATGCCTCCTGACTGCATTGCTGTAACTCATACACCCACGAAGAGATACTTAAGGTACACTATAAACATTTCTATCCTTGTGGAGCATTTAAACTATCTTTTTATGGCCATACCCTGCCTGCATCAGGGATGCATTTCTTGACAAGTGCGATGGTTAATGATTCAGCAGATAGTATAGTCATTTTTTGGTAAAAATTAATGCAGTAGGGGAGGGGAGGCATGCAGGGATTTAAGAAATGCACAGCTTAAATACATAAGTACGGTGCTTTGCAACATAGGATTTTTTACATTTACATATCCCCAAAACACAGCCCAAAATAGTGAGATCTTAATAGTGCGAAAGCAAAAATGAGAGCAATGTGTGGGCACACACAAGGTATTCCATGCACATCTTTTAATTCTGGTGTGGTACTTACAGAATAGATCATTGAGATGTCAAAAACACCATGCCATATAGTAGTGCATCTGTTTTCTCACCAGTCATTTCAACATTAACCATAGAAACACAGAATGGTTTGGGTTGGAAGGGACCTTAAAAATCATCTTGTTCCAACCCCCCTGCTGGGGGCAGGGAGCTCTGCTATTAGACCATTTTGCTCAAAGCTCCATCAATCCTGGCCTTGAACATTTCCTGGTGTACGGATGAAGAGTAGATACTTGCCAGACTGGCAAGAGCCATAAATACGTGAATATTCATCTGGCATTGATTGCCGTGTTGGGACACATCTCACTGTGGCTGGGCAGCTTGGGGGAGTTTTGACAGAGGCTGGGTCGCGAAAAATAAGGGAACGGTGAGCAGGCGCTGCTGGTGAGCAGGGCAGGGCATGAAAAAAGTGCAGAATGGAGTCGAGGGCTGGCTGGTGCCTGTGACCAGCAAGGCCAAGGCTGGGGACCAGCCGGTGGCCGCTGTCAGCCTGGGCGGAGGCTGCGCCCCAGGCAGACCGCAGCCTGGACCGCCCGGGGGACATGAACGCTGCCGTGGCAGGGTGGCAAGGGCTGCCGGGAATGGCTGGGAATTGCCGGGAATGGCCTGGGACGACCGGAGGATGCGGCGGACGGAAGGGATGGCCGTGGGACGGACGAGACGCGGCCCCGGCCGGCAGCGCTCAGCCCCGCCAGCGGGGGGCGCCCTGGCGGCGGGACTGCGCCGCCGCGCGGCGCCCGGCCCGGCCAATGGGGCAGCGGCGGAGGCGGGACGAGCCGCCGGCTCCGCCAATGGGCGGCGGGTGCGCGTCACACGCGGAAGCGGCCGCGGTGCGCCGGCGGTGTCGGGAGGGTGCGCGGGGCCGGCCGGGAGCGCCCGGGCCGGGGCTGCGGGGGGCGAGCGAGCGCGGCCGCGCCGGGCCGGGCCGGGCCCCGCCATGGCGGCCGAGGGGAAGGTGACGGGGCAGAGCCAGGAGCAGTTCCTGCTGCTGGCCAAGGCGGCCCGCGGCGCCGCGCTCGCCAGCCTGATCCACCAGGTGCTGGAGGCCCCGGGCATCTACGTGTTCGGGGAGCTGCTGGACATGCCCGCCGTCCGCGAGGTGAGACCCGCCCGGCCCCGCGGCCCCGCCGGGCCCTGCCCGCGGCCCGGCGGCGCCGCCTGACCCTGTGTCCCCGCAGCTGGCCGACAGCGAGTTCTCCCCCGTGTTCCGCCTCCTCACCATCTTCGCCTACGGCACCTACGCGGACTACCTGGGTGAGGCCGGGCGCGGGGCCGGGGCCCCCACCCCCGGGCCGGCGGGGGGAATCCCGCGGGGCGGGAAACGCCCGGGCGCAGAGGGCCTCGCTCCCCCGACGGCCCCCCGTGCAGCCAGGGCTGAGACCCCGGCCTGACACACGTCTGGTTGTGGTTTGGGCCCCAGACTAGCGGGGTACCTGGCTGTAATTAACGGTGCCATTTGTCGCCTGCCAAAGAGCATCCTGACAGAGACGTTTTTGAAGGGCCAGGGGAAAGACTTATGTGTCCATTGGGATGTGCAGACCCCCATAAATAAGGCATGGGACAGCTAGAGAGGCTGAGTTGAGGGTGGTGGGAGGAAAGGCTGCTCAGAAAAGGTCTTTTGAGCTGAGAATTGATGGGGATGGCTTGGCAAGACGAAGCACCACTTGGGGGATTGGTGTGCAGGCGTTTTAAGAGACGGGTGTGGTACGGATGCTTCTGTATAGAACTGGGAAATGAGGCATAAATTGTAATATCCCATTCTTTCCCCTGACAACAGCTGAAGCAGCAAACCTCCCTCCCTTGACAGAGGCCCAGAAGAACAAACTGAGGCACCTGTCAGTCGTCACTCTGGCTGCCAAGATCAAGGTAGTGGCCCTGTTTTTCCTGAGTTCTGCTCCCACTGGGATTATCTCGTGCTCGTTACCATCATGTTTCCACAGTGCATCCCCTACTCAGTGCTGCTGGAGCAGTTACAGCTGAAGAACGTCCGGCAGCTGGAGGACCTGGTGATTGAGGCAGTGTATGCAGATGTGCTGCGAGGGAGCTTGGATCAGCGGAACCAGCGCCTGGAGGTGGATTACAGCATTGGGAGGGACATCCGGAGGGAGGAGCTTAGCACCATCACCCGCACATTGCAGGAGTGGTGAGGAGGAAGCCCCCAGTACTAACACCCAAAAAAGGTTGCAGGAGTGGCCGGGGCTTCCCTGGATCCTCTGTGTGTCACTAAGGGTGGGTGGTGTTGGGAGGTGACCTACTCGATCCCTTTTCCGATATGCCAACAGAAAGTAATTTCCCAAAAGTAATCTCCCAGATTCCCCTGTTTGTGGCTGGTGGGGCGGTGGGGTCGCAGCAGCCTTTGTGCAGCACTGGCTGCTGGCAGGAGGCTTCCTCAGTGTTTATCTGGAGTTCTTAACCCAGCATGGCTTTGTCACCTGTCCCGCTCCCAGTTAATAACATAATTCCTTGCATTACTATGTCAGACTCCTGCCCCTCTGTCTTCCCTGCCTGGCATAGCTGTCACCTCCCAGTGTTTTTGGCCTCTGGAGTTGAAATCTGCTGTCTTTCACGTTTCTCTCTACGCTGTGCCATTTCCCTGGCCTGTTCAGTTCTGGGTCTCCTCTCCAGGTGCCAGGGCTGTGAGGTTGTCCTGTCGGGCATCGAAGAGCAGGTCAGCCGGGCCAACCAGCACAAAGAGCAACAGCTGGCCCTGAAGCAGCAGATAGAGAGCGAGGTGAGTGGGTGCAGCAGGGAGCAGCCAGTGCCCCTTGCCTTAAAACAGCTAGAACCAGTATCCTGTGGTTGTTGCAGTCTTTGCTGAAGAGAGGCATTGCCTTTTCCCTCAGCCAGGCCCCCCAGGGACTTGTGCCTGAAGAAGAGTCTTAAATCAGCTTAATACTCCTCTGCAGTGCAGGGGCCTGGACAGATGTTGGTTCTTTTGCTTGGTGTGAGCTTGCAGCTCTTAGCTCCAGGGTTTCCTTTAGAAACAAATTTTTGAAAAAACCCAAAGTGAAACTAAAAAAAACCTGTAGACAAAAAGAAAACCCTTTGGGAAATGTGTTAGTTCTTACTTTGCTGCTCTTGCAGGTGGCAAACCTGAAGAAGACCATTAAAGTGACAACAGCAGCCGCTGCAGCAGCCACATCCCAGGACCCAGAGCAGCACCTCACGGAGCTCAGGGAGCCGGCCCCTGGCACCAACCAGCGCCAGGCGAGCAAGAAAACCTCCAAAGCCAAAGGGTGAGCAGTGTGGGCAGACAGAGAGAGTGTGTGTGTGTGTGTGTGTGTGTGTGTTGACATCAGTGCACTTCTCTGTGTGCACTTTGGAAGGAAGTGAGATAGGAGCCTGAGTGTCCACTCTGAATTTTTATTTTTATTTTTTTCCCTGTGCCCACAGGCTCCGGGGCAGCGCGAAGATTTGGTCTAAATCAAACTAGCTGGATCTCCCTTCGCAACTGGGAGGGTGAGAGGAAGAGATTTGGGGGATGGAGGGGTAGCAGGGGTCTCAAGTGTGATGCTCCTGAGTTCTTCTCTGAGATCAGTCTTGCCAACTAACTCTCCTGCATGTTTGTTTTCTTTCCTATCTTCTTTACCTACGTTCCAGGCAGTGTCTCCCTCCTTTTCATCACAGCATTTCACACTCTGAGCTTCAGGTTGTACGTGTCACTGTTTCCCCAACCGCTCAAGCCCCCCCGCCGCCATGGCCACGTGTTTCTCTCTTTCTCTCTCCCTGTCTTTTGACAGGTCAATTTCAGGAGCCATAAATGTGTGACAGTCACCTTGGCACCCCCAGGGCATCACAGAAGCTTGGAAAGAGGGTGCTGGTGCGCAGCAGTCGTTTTGGCTCTATGAGACCCCTGGGATACTTTGCTCCAGGACACCGTCTTTGATTGTTTAATCTTTGTTTTGCTAGGTGGGAGGGTAGTTTTTGAAGGGATTCTTTTAAAAAAATATAAATATATTATAAATATATATAAAACAATAAAAATATAGATCTATGGACATATCTATACAAAGCTGTACTCCTGTGGGTGGCATCTCTTTGCCTTGTACGCCAATTCTGGAGGTTCCAAAATAAGCTGTGGTACTAAGAGCCTCTGTCCCATTTTGGGGTGGAATATCCTCAAAATACTCAGTTCCCTTTTCAAAGGGTAATGCCACGGTATCTGTTGGGATGAGAGTCCATAAAGCAGGATTAATCATAAATCTTATTTAAAGTGCTTTTTCTGTGATTGATTTGCCTCTGGACCCTTCAAAAGCTGATTTTCAGGTAGTCTCAGAGGAAGGTGCAGAGACTGAAGAAAAAGTCCTTACTTGTGTCAATACTGTGTGTCCTGTGATCCTGGACGGAATGGAAAGTGATGTGGGGCCTTGCCTGACAGGGGAAGGTAACAGAGTCAATGCCCACATGTGGGAGGTTCTCACAGTATAGATGCTGCACAAGCTGTTCTTGGGTGGTGGTGGTGTCTGGTTGGGAAAAAAAAAAAATCCAAATCAGTGAAAATTATTCCTTTGAGATGCCCAGGGAAAAAAACTAACTGGGATTCTTGAAAGGATGCCTCCTCGAGGCTGGCTTGGAGCCGAGTCAGACGGATGTCAGTGTCATACTGCTTCTCCACGACCTGTAGCTGATGTAAATGTAAATTGACACCGTGACTCCCACCCCCGCTTGGTTCTGCGCCTTGTGCCAAGACTAAAATTTGATTCCCTGAACTTTCTGTGTGTGAGCAAACCACGGAAAAAATTATCCAGTGAAGGAAAGCTGGGAGCTTTGTCTCTATGGGGACTTGTTTGGTTCACTGGCTGGGGTGGGTTTTTCCTGGGTCAGCTCCCTGTGCAGACAGATGAGAGTTGGAGCTGAGGCAATGTAAGTGTGAGCAAATCTTGTGAAGGGGGTGGGGAGGGGGATGAGACTGCACCTGTTTTGGTGGTAGCAAGGTGCCATCTCAGATCTCGAACCCCACAAAATGCAGGTGGAATGCAATTTCCCTGCTTTGCTAATTCCAGACTGCTGTAATACAGCACTGTCAGTGGGAAAGCCCTGTCACCCAAACCCATGAACTCGTAAAACTTCCAAGCAGCTTTGTTTGTCCCTCTCTGTGTGGTCACAGGGCTGGGCATACCAGCTGGCTCTGCGGGGACAGGGATATGCCAGCTGTCCTGGGGTGACGGCTCTCACTGGCTGGGGTCTCCCACGAGCTCAGGCAGCACCACACCTTTCCATCCTTCTGTGGCATGAGGCATCAAGCACTTTGGCTGTCATTGCCTGGCACAGAAGTGCCAAGTAGGAGAGTTTTGGTATGAGGTTGTCCAGATGGGAGACACAAACCTGGCTGCAGGAGCACGTGAGGGGATAGCTGGGCCAGGATTGTGTTGACCCACCTAGAGAGACCTGATGAATTTGCAGCCGTAGGAAGTCTACCTGATGAATCCTGTTCTCCATAAGTTGTAGGGAGGGATTGTGACAAGGCTCCCAGCTTTTGTTTAAATCACCTTGAGCCTGCCTCCCTCTGTGTCATGTCACCTTCATCTGTCTCTGTCAGCGAGGAGAGGCCCTGCGCTCGCTGCGTTTGCGATTGTCTGCAAGAAGCAGTAATGTCCATGTGTATCAGATCTTCAGCTCCCTGGGAAGGGCTAGTCTGGGACCGAGGTGCCAACAGGGGAGGTGATACCTGTCAAGCACCTGCCAGATGTCTGGCACCTCACACTCTTTGAAAGATTTGCTGCTTGCAAAGCCATTGGGGTGTGAGGAGAAAGAGTGAGGAGAACAGGCTTGAGATGGAGCTGAGCAGCCGGACAAAGCATGTGTCCTAACAGCCACTGGCTGAGGTCCAGTGGGAGCTGGGCTGGAGCAGTGTCACCTCCAGGGAGAGCTGAAGTTACCAATAATGGAGGAGGAGGATATTTGTGTCCCACAAGAACCTGCTGCTGCTTAGCAGGAGCAGCTGTAACAGCTCTTTGCCCCGAGTGTCTCAGCTCCTCTCTGGTCTGTTGGGCTTTGCTATCTTTAACAAAACTGTGGCTATTAGACACAAAGGGTCTGTTTAAATGCCCTGAATCCACAGTTTAAATCCAGACTGCAGATCCCAGGAGTGGAGTTGGAAGCCAGCACTGAGAGTTCCAGGCTGGTTGCATGTGCCCTGTGCAGCAAAGGCCAGGCAGAGCAGTGCCTGAGCACTGTGCCAAGCACAGCCATCAGCCTTGGAAGCACAAAACCCCCACACGGGTGACAGCAGCCAGAGCGTGAACCAGCGTGGGTCTGGGGGGGCTTGCCACTCCAGTCCCTGGCTGTGCTGAGGCCCCAGACTTGGATGCCCACGGCTCAGTCACAGTTGGCACAAGTCTGGCTGTGTCCTTCTGCCACAACTTTGTTTATGTGGCATCCTGCTCACCCCATCTCCCAGGGTCAGCTCATCTCTCTGGTAGCAGCGTTTGCCAAGCACAGCCATACACAGGCCTTGCTCCCCCTTCCCATTTGCCTGTGTCCCCCTCTCAAGGCTGGCTGTGTTATTGATTTTAGGAGAGTTTGGGATTAAATAGAGCTCTGAAAGTCTTCCATTTTGTTTACTTTTCAAAAGGAGCACCTTTTAAGACCTCCATTAAGAAAAGGAAAGCTGGAGGTAGCACATAAAATTACTTCAGACCTTTGGTAGGACTGAAAAATAAATGAGAGGGTTGCAGTGCAGAATGAAAGTATTGCTGCAAATTGCCTTGCTGGATGGCAAACAGAGGGCAGGAGCATAAGGTTTGCCTTTGCCCTTCACCTGAAAACCACGCTTTTTATTTTTCTGCTCACTTCAGCCGTGACTGAATTTCAGTCAGAGAAGATGTGAAGATTAATTAATTAGTTAACATTTATAGATCACTTTGAAGATGGCAAGAGTGAAGTAAGTACTGAGCATTATTGTAAGTTTTCATTTTTAAATGTCTTTATGTTTTAACCCATTTTTTTCCAAAGAAAAGACTGAAAAAACAGATCCTGAGTAGAGAACAGAAATACCTGGACACACTAAGCCCTGCAAAGGAATCAGGTTTAGGGGACTGTGGAAGAGAGGGCACAGAGAAATGTCTATCCCAGCATGAGGAGGAGGAGATCTGCCATCCCCAGCACAGAAAGTCTAACACCTTTGTGCAGTGATTCATTGCAACCCCCTCTTTGGGTATCTACCCAGGGCTTTCACGTGTGGGTTCAGAGAAGGGAGGAGGTAGGACAGGACCTGAATTGCTCTGTCACAATGTCCAGCTTTTGCCCACCACCTCCAGCTGCCCTGTGCCAAGAGGTAACCAGGGATTCTTATTAGGCTTTTGGGTTAATTATGGTAATTATTGCATTCCTGAGGCACAATTTCTTCTGGGGAGCTTGCTGCTCCCTTCTTGAAGGTGGTGGAGGTTTTGGGCACCTGCTGCCAGCAGCTTGGCCCCTGCCACAGTGCCCATTCATACCTGGTGAGTGGGGAGAAGTGTCACAGCCAGGCAGACGCCCTGCAGGACTTCTCTAAGGTTTTCCTCATCCTCCACTGCTCTGTGCCAAGGTACCTCTGGAGTCAGAGGTGGTCTTTGTGTGCTCAAAGGGAGTCAACATTTTGTTTGCTGGGGTTTCTGAGGCTGCCCTTGCCTGTGGTCTCCAGAGGAGACCTTTGGCAGGGTGGTTTGTTTCCTGAAGAATGGATGGGCTGGTGTGTATCCAAGTGCTGTTACACATTACCAAGCCTCCTTTGCACCAGTGATGCTGGCTGGGGGGCACATCTCTGGACAGCAGGTTTCCTCAGGCCTGTCTGGGGGGAGCAGGGAGGGTGGCAGCCCTGCCCCTGCCCAGCAGCAGGACATGTGCCCCTCACCTCCATCTTCCTGTGAGCTCCTGGTGCCAGCTGAGGAGTGGTGCTGCAGCATGCCACGGGCATGCTGCAGAGGCCGTGGTGGTGCCAGCCAGATTGCAGGGTGATCATGCAGCTGTGTGGTCCCCCAGAGCTCCGTGCAGGGATGCCTCACCTCTGCCCCAGCAGTGCAGTGGCTCAGTGCTCCCCTGAAGGCCCTTTGTGCTGGGTGGGTGCCCACAGTCTGGTGTGCTGGGAGAGCTGGCACGGGTGATGTGTGTCCCCCTCTGCTGCCCGTGGGGCTGTACCTCTGCACAAAGACCCCCTGACAACAGCAGCCACTGAGGGCTGTGCCTGCTGCTTGCCACAGCTGGACCATCCTTCCTGGAATGAGGCCCCGGCTCTGCAGGATTCTGATACAGAGCAAGGTAGAGTAGTCAGAAGAATCTCACAGTTCGTGTCAGCTGCTGCAAATGCATCTCTCAGATCACTGACATCCTTCTTGTCTCCTTTTTATGCCCTGGAATAGCTGCTCATTTTGCTTCTGTGACCCCTTTCCCTTTTTGCCATCCTCTCCATGGGAGTCTGTCTGTGTTCCCACTTGCAGGGCTCTTCTTCCCTCATCCCTTTTCCTATTACTAGTCACTGCTTAGCTGAAATACTCATATAAAAACCACCTGTTTTTTCTACTGGTTCCACAGGCGCCCCATCTTTTGGGTGTTTTTCTCTCATCTTCTGCAGTTTTCCACGAGCATCCCTCTTGGTCCGTGTGGAACTAGGCTGGACTATTGTCTGCCTCCTCTGCTGGTGGCAGGCTCTTCCACTGCCAAGGAAAGGAGTTCATTTGCAAAAATTCTTTGTGCAGTGTGCAATTATATTCCTGTTGTGATGAATTCAATAGGCAGCAAAATGTCAGCTGGATTCGAGAGCCGTGACCCTTTTACGGTAACAGGAATATTCAGAATTCCTGTAGCACTTGTGCATGTGTGAAAAGCAACCCTGCATCCTCCTGTTCTGAGAACAAGTAAAGCCCCAGCCCCTTCAGATCAGGAGAAAATGTTTCTGGGGAGGCTTTGCCTGCATCTGCCTCTGAAGCATTTAGCACTGTTTTCAGGTGTGGGCAGATGGATGATCTCTTTGGTGGGAGCAAAAGCAAGGAGGCTCCTGGTGATCGAGTGTGATCTCTTACCACTGTGGTCTCGTAACCCCTTGCAAATCCTTCTCAAGTGCCAACCCCAAACTGGTTAATTTCATTGTCCCCACTAGTCCCCTTGGCAGGCTGCCCCAGAACCCAACTGCTGTGTGGTTAAAGTTTTTTCATTTCCAGCTTAAATGAATTCACAGCTAGTTTACATTCTCTTGTGCCTGTGCCAGTGTGGCTCTAGCTGAAGCTGTACTTCCTCCCTGGTGTTTATTTCCCTTGAGTACAGACTTCACTTTGCTTAACTAACCAAATCAGCCCCCTTGTGCACCGTGAGCTCTCCATACTCTCTTACTTGCTCTTCAAATAGAGTGCAAAATGCTCTCTTACCTGCACTTCAAATTAAGCTTTCTTGGCTATAAATGAGCAGAGTTTTCTTCCACAGGTGAAGTCTGAGCAGCATCTCGCACAGGCACAGTAGCACACACCTATAGCTACCGGAAATGCCTCCTGGATTGTGTGTCTTCTCCTCTGGTCTTCAAGAGTATTTCTTCTTTTCTGATGGTTATAATCAAAGAAGCTTCAGTTTATAGCTAAAATCTTGATTTTTAGGTCCTATGCACCTTTTCCCTTTCACCTTGTGCTACAAACTTTAGCCCTTTTGCTCTTACTGACACCTTCGGGGCCACCTACATCCTCTGGGTGATAGCCACATCCAATTTGGCAATGTTGATGGGTTTTATTTATTTACTCATGCATTTATCTTTTGCAATCTTTGTTCTCCTTTTCTCTCACTAGTAAGGGATGGATATTGTGAGGCTAGGATCTAATATTCCAGCTTACCTCTGGACATTACATCACCAGCAGTTGAAGATAGGTAGCGTCTGTTCTACTCCCCTTCCTTTTATTACTTTTTTCCCTCCACGCTAAGTTTGCATTAAGTGCCCTCAGGATTTAAAAAGCCATCCAGATGCGAGGAGATAGTGGAAATAATAATAACTGAAGTGAAGTTTCCCCATGAGAACAGTTTTTGAAGTGTTGTCTTTAAAAAGGAAAATTCCCAGGAGGAAAAAAACCCAGTTACATTTAAGACAGAGCTGAAAAATAAAATCAAGACCATTTTTTAGAATGTTATGAAAAGTAAAAAAATATTGGAAATCAAACAACTCATCTTTAACTTATACACTGTATTGAGGTCTATTTAAAATCCTTTTGTTCTCCAGCACTGGAGCCAACGCCTGTAGGATTTTACACTCCAACCCCATGGCAGTGCATGTTTGCTTCCCAAACAAGCCATTGTGCCCAGAGAGAGCTCTGTTTCCTGCAGTCCTTTGTGGTCCCACCTGCTTTGAAGCCCTTGTCAAGTCACAAGGTCTCTTCTTTCCCTTCCCACCTTTCCCTTCAGTCTAGGCCTGTGCCAGTCTGTTTCCCTCTCCTGCTCATAGATTTTTGAAGCCCAGAGAGAATGGTATAATCACATCGCTTGGCTTCTCGAGTGGCCAAGAACTCCCTCACCCCATTCCTGTGCCCACTCCGCAAATTCTTTTTGGGACACCCCATGGGGTTTGGAGTAGGGAGAGCTGGGAAACAGACGTGTGCTCTACTGCTCTCACACAAGGTCTGCATTTATTCCCAGCTCCATCGTGAGGTCGCTGCAGGTTTTCTGCTGGGTTGAAGAGCCCTCTACTGTCAGAAGCCTTGTTCCCATTTAGGTAATGGTAGCCCGTGCTCCAGTGGAGTGAGCTCAGATGCGGGAGTCTTGAGTTCTTGTTATCCTGTAGTGCTAGGCAGTGTTTCCAGGCTTCAAGTCATCCTTGTTTCCCTCTTCTTGAGTCTTCTGTGGTGTCCTTTTTAGTGTCCGATACCCACATTTCCCGCAACTGGCTCACTACTGTGAAATACCAAAATAATCAGAGGGATGGAGCACCCCTACAAGGAAAGGCTGAGAGAATTGAAGAGAACTGGGATTGTTCAGCCTGGAGAAGAGAAGGCTTTGGGGTGACCTAAATGCAGCCTTCCAGTACCCAAAGAGAGCCTACAAGAAAGATGGAGAAAGACTATTTACAAGAGCATGTAGTGACAGAAGGCAGATGGCTTCAAACTGAAAGAGAGCAGGTTTCTGCTGGATATTAGGATGAAATTCTTTACTGTGACGATGGTGAGGCACTGGCACAGATTGCCCAGAGAAGCTGTGGATGCCCCATCCCTGGTAGTGTTCAAGGCCAGGTTGGATGGGACTCTGAATGACCTGGTTGAGTGGAAGGTGTCCCTGCCCACGGCGGGGAGGTTGGAACTGGATGATCTGTAAGGTCCCTTTCAACCCAAACCATTCTGTGATCCTTCAGAGGGGAGAAATTTTACCTCTGTTCTTGGAGAACACAGGCTAATGCATCCCAGTGTAACCCCTCTGCACAGATGAAGAATTATGCAAGTACCATTCATTTCCCTGATTGTCTTCCAATCCCAATTCCTTTTGGAGTCCTCCATCTTGAAAGAGCACAGACTATGTTTACGTTCCTGGATGAATGTCTTTTCTGCATTCAGTGCAGCCAAAAATACCTACTGTTTATAAATAAACACACACCAGTAGTTACTGACTGTTCAGTACATCTCATCTTTTTCCAACATTTATTACTTTCATTGTTCTTTGTATCCTCTAAAAGCTTCATCAGCACTGGCTTAATACCTTCTTTCAGATCATTAATCAAGTTTCTAATGAGCATTAGTTTCGGAACAACATCCTACTGGAAATAATTTCATATTCTACAGTCTCTTTTCCCCCTCATTACTTGAAATCTATCAGTGAACAAAAATTTATAATATTGGCCCTTTTGTTGATTTAATAATTACTAACTTATTTTACATCAGAACATAGTCTTGGATGGCCAGATAAAATGCCTCATGCTGGTGTAACCTCTGACTCTGGGTTGCTGTAGTGCCTTCATTAACCCAACCCATAATTTAATCAGAAATTATCACAGTTGCTGGACAGGAACAATTTTGAGAAGTGAGGTCACGTATTATAAGCACCAACACACAAATATTTATTTTTAAATTTAATGCATTTTTAATCTCTTATCTTGATTTAATGTCAGCTTACCTGGTTTACAGGTGTGGATATCATCTAATTTTTTATTTGAAAGTATTGGCACAAGGCTAACTTCCACAAATTTCTTTCTCCCCAGTATTCTACAATTCCCTCAGTATTTTACAATGCTTCAAAAAGTACAGTGAAAGATGCACAGACCTTCAGGGCTACCCACAAAAACTTTTAAGGACAAAGTTCCCACTAGCCCTAATGGGTTTTATTTTCATGATATATTTTCAATTATGGAAAACTTAATATACAACAAACAAAACCACCTAAGTTTCTGGTTTATTCTGGTGCATTCTCATCTAAGGTTATGCTATCCATCTTCCTACCAGTGTTTCTAGCCTCTCTCCACCTCATTCTACCCATGTCCCCTTATGTCTGTCTCTTGAAAGCATCAGGCCCCTCTGTCTCATTTCAGGTGCCCTACTTGCTGCTTAAGGAGATCCAGTAGTACCTCTGAACTGCACTGATTTGGTGCTTCAATTAGTCCAATTTGAAGGTGACATCTGTGGGAGAAGGAGCAAGAGGGGATTTTGTCTCCCTTGGATGGATAAGGATGACTTGGAACCATGCCCTGCACATCTGAAATAAGCAGTTTGATTTTCATATTGGGAACATCCAACCTTCTCTTTCTCCATCTTGCTGGCACAGCTCTCACAGACGTTTCAGAAATGGAAGAGTCTCATCCCAGCCTTTCCTGTGCCCGATACAGGAGGTGGACTGCTTTTAAGGGGAAACCATTTCACTTGAAACTGTAACTAATAGGAAAAAATTAACCCCAGGTAGGTGTGTTCCCTTCCTTGGAAAAACCCCTCCTCCTTTCTGAAGTCAGAAGTTCATGTATCCTGTCAGCCTTGGGACAAGCAAAGGGGTCGCCCTCTCAATATACTTCTCCTGCTTCCTGGTTTGGGATGTCTAAAACACTCTCCTGACCTCCTGTCTTAACACAAAGTTCTCCTCTCACTGAACTTCTTTTCCATATTCCTAGACCACCAGTGCCTTGCTGCCCCTGGAGAAGGCCAAGACCTTGGGAATGATGTGCAGCAGCTAGCAAGGTTCAGGCAGCCAGGTAAATCACCCCCCACTGCAGAGTGGAAGAGCACACAAGGGTCCTACCTAAATCCGTAAGCAGGACAGCACCCAACGGGGAGCAGAGGCTGAATCCAGATGAAAGGATTTGGGATTAGATCAAGATTAGGAAATCCATGCCCAAAGAGGAATGGATCCTCACAATCAAAGGTCAATGTTAATCCCCACCACCACCACGGCCACCTTCTTGTTCTCCGTCTCAGACATCACCTCAAAACCGGGCCAGGACCCAGCAGCTGGTTACTGCCACTGTCTCCGTGCTGTGGGCACCCCTCCGAGCTCAGCTGGTTCTTTGCTGGATCAAAACACCAGGTGCCACATTGTGCTCGAGGGTGCCAGAGATGAGGGCTGCTGTTATTGCAGTCCTTTCTCTCTCAGTCTGGCAACCCCAAGATGACTTCCACGAAACCTCTCCCAAGCCCTGCTTTTCTCTGTGTAGCTCCTCCTTCAGCTTTGCTCTCTTCAGGGCCTGTCTTGAGTATGACACCTCCAGAAAGTCACTCCACTGCCAGGGACAGCAGTCTTTGAAGTCTCTTCCAAACCATTCTATGACTCCTACTGGGGTTTGCCATGGGATGAAACAGCACGGGGCAGTGGGGACAGAGCTTGCCACCAGCCAAAGCTCTGTTCTGCACCTCCTTGAAGGGTGGAACACACGCAAACTCTGCCCTGAGCTTCCAGAGGGTGAATGCTGCAACCTTTTTTCAGGGCAGGACAGTCAGTGTCTCTGTCAGTGCCCACATGTACAACAGAGGGATACAAAGCAAGATCCCAGTGCACCACTTCCAAGTGTAAGTCATGAATTGATTTCCTGCCTTCTGTTCCAAATAAAGTGATGAAAAGGTTTGTGTAAGGGTGTGTACCGGAGCAGGAAAATGGCCAAGAACCCAGGAGATCTTCCCTGGTCCTGTATTCCTAATGCCTCTCTAGTTAAGAAAAGGTCATTCACAACGTCACCCTCGGTCACAGTGATATAGTAAGAAAATAATGGAAGTATTCCCTGTCTGTGCAGGAACCCCAGAGGCCCAATTCAGGGCTGCACAGCTGACCAGGCAGCAAGAAAGACTGACAAATTTCCCTTGAGTGCACAGCAAAACTACAGCAATTAGAGGGCATTTTTTTCAAAGGGTGAGTTCTTGGATCTTCTTTCATGATTTCCATGTTGAGCATCATCTCACTCTGTGACTGCATGGGAAGGCTATTAGGCTATTTTCTGTAAGAAAACAAAACCTTAGAATTTAACACCAAGTTTCTCCTCAGCAATTCCCCAAGGATGTGAAAGAGGTTACTTAATTCCACAGCAGGCACAATTACGTCAGCTGAAGGCAAAGACTGATCCACCAATTCTTTACAGTTTGTTTCTTTATTCAGTAAACATCTAGTTACAAGTTTCACAAATTAAAAAAGTGGGGGAGCTGACTGAAGAGGGGTCGGGGGGCCCACAGGCTGATCCAGCTTTTGTTTTGCTCCTCCCTTCTCCAACGCACACATCCTTCTGCTTCTCCACAGATGCACCAAGGAGCAGCAGGGGAATCGGAGCCTCTGTCCCCGTGAGGGGACTGACAGGGGGTTCTAGCAGAATTCCCTCATATTCCTTCCACAGGGGACCAAACACAAACTTCAGAACCAGCCCAACCCAGCACAGAAAGAGTGGAAAGGATGGAAGAGGCAAGGTGGCAGCTCCTCATGCCCACCACTACTGGCAGAAAGAACAGAGCCAAGGGACAGCAGAGAGGGAATGGGCAATTAATGTGTTCCTTGCACATCAGTGAGATTCCCCATGCCCCACTGCAGCACTCAAATGGGGTGAAAAAGAGCAATGCAGAAGATTAGTTGCTTTGTTTCAATTCTTAAGTGGGAGGGAGGTTAATACTAAATTCGAGGAGGGTCCAAGTGGTGCTTTGAAGGGGCTTCAGAGTTTCACTGTCTGTACCTGGGAGGAAAGGAAACAGAAGACATAAAACGAGTAAGTGGTACCTATAAAGCAGGACAAAAGACAGATAAAGACATGTTTAAACCTTATGTCTAGACATCAAAAAAAGGGGAAAATGTTCCTTTTCAAGCACTAGATCACATCCTAGTGAGCCCTATTCAAAGCGCAGGAGAGCAGACACTTACCTACATTTCAAACTGGACGGACAGCAGTCTCTGAGTTCTACACAATGACAATATAAACACTCCGGATTGCAATCCTACATGTCATACTATTTCAGCCAACAGTTAAGGCTGACACCACAGGTCTTTGTTTATGACAAAGCTAACTTAAACAGCTTCCATCTTCCGGTTCAGCACAGCATCTTCTCCAAGTTCACACCTTTCCCTGCTCTCTCAAAGTGGGAAAACCCATTTGCAACCGAAACTTCAAAATAATATAAGATTAGTGCAAAGAAAAAAAAATAACCCTATGGCTAAGAGGCAACCATGCAGTGGAAGGCAAGGAAGGAACTTGCCAAGACTTACAAGAGTGTGTAGGTAGATTTGGGGGTGGCCACGCTGCACCCCCCACAAGGTCTGCTCCGAGTTCACCAGTCGTACCGGCGGGACTGTCTGGAGGGAGAATCCTCAGGGCCCTGGATGGCGAGACGAGTCCCTTCGGTGCGCCGGCCAGCGCTGCCTTCGTGACGCCGGTAATCCAGGCCCCGCTGCGGCCGGAAGCGGGACGTCTCTCGCCGCCACTCGTCGTCAAACGCGGCTGCGTCGCCTGCGCAGGGAGACAACAAGTTCAGGTGGAGGAGCAGGTGGGGAAGCGGCACCTGGTTTTGCTGGGAAGAGGACATGGGCACTACTCACTTTCATCCATGTTGATGTAGTCCTGCCTCTCCTCCTGGTCACCTGTGCGATGGTTCCGGGACCGCTGCATGATGTGCGCCCTCTCCCTGATGTGGTGTCCAATCGACATCTGTTCCAAGCCGCTGTCCGAGTCCCTTACGGTTCGCCTTGTCTCACGGATCTGGGGGCACATTCCCACGTGGAATCAACATTTTCATTCCTTCTCCCAGCCCCCTAAGGCACTCCGATTCCTGCCTCCAGTATTTCAGCCAATTTGCACTGCCACCACTCCCAGGACGCCAGACGCGACGTTATGAAGAAGGAAGAATGGATTCCCCGCTGCCAACACTTCCCATTTCCTCCCGGGGCCCTTGGCACGGTTCAGTGAGTCACAAGAGCAAAGTGTGCTCCTTGAACTGCAGCTGACTGCAAAGCCAAGTGCTGTGGGTGGCCACCCACAAAGCCACCAAACAAAGCCCACGCTCTCACAGCAAAGCCAGCAGCTGCCTCCTTACCCCACCAGGTGCTGAACGCATCTCTGAGGTCTCCTGATAGACTTTGGGCCCATCACCCAGGTTGGAGTAAGAGATGACGGTTGAGGAGGTAAATGTCTGGCAGTTAGCACCACTTGTCATATGCTCCTGCAGGAAGGAGTGGGGAATGGCAGAAAGAAGGGATGGGAGGGAAGAAGAGATGGCATTTAATTGTCTATATACAATGAAGTAGGAAGAAGTTACAATAGGAAGACTATAATCCCCATGGGTCCATTTTTCTGAAGAATACATCTTCCTGTTAAATTAATACCTATTTCTTGCTAAACAAGTCCGCCCCTACACTTCCTTCCTCACCCTTCTCCTCTCCCTGCACTCAGGAACAAGCTCTGTCACTGACTCCCAGCGATGAAGCAAAGCTTACAGCCTCTGCCACCTTGGCAGGTGTGGCTCAGTCCAGCCCAAGCAGCACAGTAAGGTGGGACACATTAGAGGGATGGCAGAAGCACCCTCAGCACTCCCCTCAATACAGAAGGGTTCATGGAGGGTTCTTACCATGTTTCCAATCATGTCGTTCATCATCCCAAACATATCTATAAAGCCACCTGCCTGATAAAAAGGAAAAGAGAACACAAGAGTAGTCAGTCTGGGAAGAGACATGAGGAAAGAACAACAAACTATCTGCAAAAAAACCTGCTGCCTAAGAAGAAGAACCTTGGGGTTTTTTTCCTGTTCTTTCAGTAGTGCAGGAAAAAAATCCCCAGAATTTGGGGTTGCTGTTCTCTCCATTCTCTCAAGTTGCATTGCCCAATATTCTGGCAAAGGTTGTTCTTTTAGTTTCAATCCAACTACTGATACACTGGGCTTTGTGAGCCTGGGAACTCAGCAAAGTTAAGAGAAGAAATCTCAGCATGTGCACTATCGGTGAGCTTAAGAAAAGTTTCCACTGATTGTTTTCTTTCTAGCATAACAACAAATTTGCTTATTTTCCCCTACAAACACCTGCCTTTTCCATCCTGTAAACTTGAAGGCTGCAGTAACACCCTGGGCCAGCAGGTCTCACAGGTTAATTGTGCAATATGTAAACAAAATTATAATGTCAGTTCAAACTTGCTGATTTCTTTTTGTTTCCTCGAGTAGCCTCTTGTTCTCGTTTCCAGCAGAGCAGTACTCACATGCAATGTTATTATGCTTTGAAGTCTATGTGTTTGTAGTCTTATTAATCCTCCTCTGAGCTACAGAAATTCCAGGACTCTAGAGTCTCTTTCATGAGGCAATTCTGCAGAGCAAGACAGCTGAAGTTGCTGGATCTGGAATAACCTATTCCCACTGTATTATTTCGGTGGAAGACGGAGACCAGCACGCTCCGAGCGCGGGGCTCTCACGTACACACAGCCATTCTCATTCCAGCCCTGTAGACCTGAAGCATCCTGCTGGCTTCTCCAGCCGCCACCACTGGCAGAGGAGGTGCAATCATCCCCTCTGCCTACTGATGGCCAAGTCCTTCCCTCGCATCCTCACAGCTCCTCCATTACCTCCAGATCTGCAGCTTCTTTTCACACATACGAGATTATTACAGGACTACCTGCTCTTCCCAGATATTAACTGTCCCAAGTCCCATGAAATATTGTGCTGTAACAGCTTTATGGCTTTTCTCTGGTCAAGGTGCAAATACAACTTCCCCATATAAACAGAGTTAGACTCTCTCTTTGAAAACAGCTCACGGCCAGGATTAAAACATTAGAGGGGAAACAAGGTAAAGGCCTGAAGTCATAAAGCAACTCTATGAGAGGTCCACGAGGAACCAGATGCTTCCAGTTTCAGCTCAATACCCTCTTCCCTATTCCATTTACTATAAATCTAAAGCTCATCCTAGTCTCCTAAGACATTCACATCCTCCCTACCTGGTAGGATAGCTGGTCATGCTCACAGATGGCTACATTTTAGCACTGGTTGCACACAGTGCTGATGAATCTCAGCATGGAGCCACTACTTGCAAAACCTCTATAATCTGACCCAGAAAAACAGAAAACTTACCATGCCGAGCATCCCAAAGGGTGAAACAGCTCCTGCCTGCCAGGAGAACAGAAAAACAGAACAGAGAATGACTTTGCAACAGCCAAACACTATATCCTCATCAGAACACACTAATCCTTCTCAGAAACAGAACTGGGAACACTCAGGCTCTACAAACAGATTAAGAAAGAGCCCCATGGATTCCTGGGAGTTCAAGCCATATCACCCCTAACAAACCAGACATGAGGTGCTACTCCTAAATGTCTCCCTGTTATATGAATTCATTCCCTTCCTCCCATCCAACCTAGAACGCAGTTGCACTCAACACATTAATACAGGTGGAGTAGAGAGAAGGACCAGAACACCACTGCACTGGAGATTAATTCTGCACCCACCACCTGTGTGGAGGCAGGGGCGTGCCCAGCCCAGGAATGGTGGGAGGCAGAAACTGACGTGGCAGTTTGAGAAATTCCAGCCTGTACTCAGCCCCTCTGTTACCTGCATCCTGCGGCCAGCCTGGCGAGCCCCAGGTGTGGTCCCATCCGTGATGCCAAGGAGCGGCCCGAACCCGAAACTCCCAGACAGCATGCGGTTCATGTGCTGCCGGTGGATGGCAAAAGGATCCCTTTTGGAAAGGTGGAGAGAACAATGGTGAGGACAAAGCCCCATATAATCCACTCCTCCTGACTCTTGAGTTTTCCTTACACAACTGTACATTCCTTCCCAAGCTGAAAATTCAGAATCCTGAGAAGTAGGAGCTGGCTATGGTGATCCTTAGGGCTGGAAGGGACCTCTGGATCCCATCACATCTCTTGTGATAGAAGGTTTTATACCACAGAAGCCCTCTCAGGTACTAACTGCTGTCTGCTCAGAAGTAGGTTGGTGTTCTGCTCTCAGTACTGCTTTGGAGTAAAGCATGGCCAAGGCTGTTCCAGAACCTCGCTGCTCTGACACCTTTTGTAGGGAGGTACACGAAGACCCTCCTGGCTGCAAAGAGAGGGCTACACTTAATGGCACCAGGGAGGAGGAGATCCTACATATTGTCCTCTCACCTCTCCACATACATACACACGAACAGTGCAATGCAGGACTGGAACCTCCAGAATGGACTGTATGGCCTGACAACCCTCTGCCCCCAGGGGGTGAGACCACATACAGCTTTTCCAGATTTGAGGGAGAAAGGGAAGAATAAATGGGATCCCTAGCTGGTTTTCCCTTCTTTTGCAGCCTCCACTTTGAGGGCTGCACAGATTCACACATCCTGGAGAAGCGAGAGGAGGAAAAGGAGGGTAAGGATAAATAGTCACAGAATACAGCAACCACAATAAGAAACTTCTGGGAAATACCATAGCTTTTTTCCTGCCCATCTTGTAGTCTGCAATTATCCCTCTTGAGCATTAATAACCTCTACAGCATAGACTGTTCCTGAGATCACAACAGTACCTACTACAACCCAGTACTTTTCTGTCTCTACTGGAAATGCTTCCCATAATAAAAGCTAGACTCATACCTGCCATGTTAATGAGAACACGCTGTCATTCTGTGACTAACTGGGACATCGAGGTCTCCTCTCCTGCTAATTTGCTCACAGCTGATAAAAGTCTTGCTTACCACTGATTTCATACGCCAAAAAATGGACTGTTCTTCTACGTGCATAAATTTCACCAAATTTCTAGTAGTGTCTTGTTTAACATAATCAAATTCTTCCTGTATTACAGCCTATTCCTTATCCACTTTGGCAAGGGCTGCCAACTTAGTGTCACTGCCAAAATTTATCAATAGCATCCAATTTCTGTACTGAGGACAGAAACAAAAACATTCAGTGAAAGGAATCCCAGGAAGAGTTCTTGGGACCTTTGTTAGATTTCAATACTTGTGTTTCAAAACTACTCGTTGTCTTCTCTTTACTTTGTTCTTCACAACTTGACAACTGCTTCAGCAGCCTTCTCCAGCTCCATTAATGACTTCCTGTGCAGAACAGCAACAAACACTGGACAGAGCAGCAGATTTTAGCTATCTCAACTGCAACCCTACTTTGCATAAGAAAAAAAAAAAAAAAAATCCTTGCGCAAAGAAAAAGATTAGTTATTCCAGCCCTCTCTTCCTCTCAGACAGCTGCGATGCCTTTTGGCCTACTTTATTACGCTTTCCTCCAAGACCACGCTCGAATACCGCAGAAAGGAGACCGACGCGACCCGTGTTATTGGCCGCGCTGCCCCTCCGGAGGATGTTTGTGTTCGTCCCCAGACAGCTGCGCTGCGGCGGCGCTCCCGGGGCCCGGCCGGCCTCTGCCCGCCCGGTGGGACGCGGGGGCAGCGCACACCTCCCGGGGGACGATCCGTGCCGCAGCCCCCCCTTCCCTCCCGCCGATCCCCCCGCAGGCTGCCCACCCCGACTCACATGGCAAACATGGGATCCTCCGGCTCGCCATCCCTCATCAGCCGGAACATGCTTCCCTCGCTCGGGGGCGGCCTCTGCGGAGGGGAGAGGGCGGTGAGCGCAGCCGGGGCTGAGGGCGGGGAGGGGCGGAGCGGAGCGGCGGAACCGGCCCCCCCGCCCCGCCGCCAGTCCGGGCAGGTGACGGTAGCGCTCGCCCCCGGTCCCGGCCCGCCCGCCGCGTCCCTACCCTGCCGTGCCTGCCGGTGTCGGCGGTCCCGGTTCGGCGCAGCCGGAGCCCCCGGGCCGCTCACGCCTCCGCGCCCATCGCGCCCCGGCCCGCGCTGCCTCCGCCCCGCCCGCGCCGCGCATGCGCGCCCGCCCCGGGGGAGGGCGCGGGCGAGGCGCGTCCGCGCGGCACAGCGCCCCCTGGCGCCCCCGCGGGCCGCGCCCCCGGCCCGCAGCTCCCACCGGGCAGCCCGGGAGAGACAGAGGGAATGTGAGGGTGCGGTGATAACGGAGCGGACCGGGCACGCCCCATCGCTCCGCACAGCTTCCTCACGAGGGGCAGCGCGGGGCAGGCACTGATCCGTTCTCTCTGGGGACCAGTGACAGGACCCGTGGGAATGGCCTGAAGCTGTGTCAGGGGAGGTCTAGGCTGGATATCAGGAAAAGGTTTTTCATCCAGGGGGTAGCTGGGCACTGGAACAGGTTCCCCAGGGAAGTAGTCACAGCACCAAGCCTGACAGAGTTCAAGATGTGTTTGGACAACTCTCTCAGGCACATGGTGTGACCCTTGGGAATGGTCCTGTGCAGGGCCAGGAGCTGGACTTGATGATCCTGATGAGTCCCTTCCAACTCAGAATATTCTGTAACTCTGTGGTAACCCCTGTGGCTCATGGCCAGTTGGTTCCCAGCCAGAGTCCACAGCAATCCCTGGCCGCTGCAGGGGCAGCACTTATCCCAGGCTTCCTGCACAGCATGGGCATGTAGGAGGCACCGACAGAGCTGCTTGGCTGTGCTGAGCACGTGGACAGTGTGTGCACACCAGTGCTCCGCTGACAGAAGCTGGGAGGGTACTTTGGAAGCCAGCTGTGGGTCATCACTGATCTTGGACAGCCACTGGGAATCACAGGCGAAGCGCAGGTACTTGTGTGCACCTACAGCGGTGGTGGGGAATCTCCAGAAATCAGGGCGATGACACCTCTGTCACCATCTCTGGGGAATGCTGGTTGCCTTCAGCTACTGCCAGCTCCACTGGATTACAGGGAAGAGAGCAGACTGACTCATGCCAGCTCCAGCCCAGGGCACGCTTCCTCAGTGGTGCTTCTGTTGACTGTTGCATCCGGCCCACCATGTGCAGGAGCCAGATTGGACCCATGCCAGAGGACTGGAAATAGTAGGTTGCAAGAAGTGGTTGAGAAATCGAGCTCCTGAGTTGTGGCAGGAGCCATGTCCTTGGATTTCAGAGTCTGACAGAGGAAAATGACCCAGTACCGTGCTTCATGTGTGGAATGCATCGAGGACCTGGCAATACTTCTTGCTACAGCAGGTCTCAAAACTGCTTAGTATTGAGAAAGAAGACCTCTCACTGGAGGCCCGTGCCTGTGTGCATGCAGAAGGCTCTTCAGAAGTCCCTCCTGTACACAGTAATTGCATTCTACAGAGGCTAAAGCCACAACGTTCACAATAGGGGAAGTGTCAACAGGATAATGGTACAGGATCATGAGGTGGACACAAGTCCTATGGGCAGGGCACACGCTAAGCAGGGCCAAAGCTCTCAGAGGGAGGTTGTTCATAAGTGAGCTGCTGAAAAAGCCTCCTGTCACCAGCTCAGAGCTCATCTGCGAGTGCTGAACTTCACACAAAGCCCCTGCTAGCACTGCCTCAGCCTCTCTGATGCTGCTTCTGCAAACCTGAATCATCCTTCAGAGACCTCCAGTCTGGAAAGCCTTTCCTGTCTGGTGTGTTTTCCTTTAGTTCTGAGGCTCTCTTGGTGTTTGACTGGAGTGTGGAGTTGACCTCAAATGTGAGGATGCAAAAGGAGGTAAAGAGCTTCTAGGGCAGAAATGTAAACATCTCTTTTGGTTTTCTTATTTTTTTCTTTCTTCTTTTCCCCAGATCTGGGATAAAATAAATTGCTGCCCCCAGTGATCCTCCCACTCCTGCAATATCCCAGAGATGGTAAAGCTCTCTCAGTTTTTCCAAATAATAAGTCAGGCACTGCTGTCTTCAAACAGAGGGGAAAGGAACAAAAAAAGAGTCTGGAACAAATACTGCTTTGCAGATCCTTTTTCTGTCCCTAATGCTGCTCCTCTGCAAGCACTACCCAAGGGCTGAGTTTATGAGACTGGGGGCTGAAGCTGAGGCTGTGGCTCTCCCTGGGTATTTCTGCACCTTACAGGCAGTCCTTACACCTGATGGACACGTTACCAAAGGCTACATTTCTGGGGCTATTACCAGTTCAACAAACCTTGAGGGAGCTTTGCTTGCAGACAGTCATGTTGGTGGCAAACGCCACGTGAAACCTTGGAAGGAGGAATTGGAACGGCAGCCTTTTTGTGGATTGTGGACAAGGCCACCGTTCTGAGGAATGCAGGGGCTGTTGCTGCAGTATTTGTAGGAGAGGCTTCTGCACAGCACTCACCACCTTGTGCCCTATGTGCTCCAAGGGGATGGCCATGTGCTGGCTCGGAATAACGAGCGACATGGGGGTGTCAATGAAAAGCAAGGCTCCCATCTTGCTCCTCTCACACTCTCTATTCAGGCTCCTCTTTTCACCTCGAATAAAAACCATTATATCTCTCCATTTCCTTTCTTTCTTTCTTTCGTTTTTTTTTTTTTTTTTTTTTTTGAGCTGCCCAGGTTGTGCTGGGGGCGGCGCGGATGGGGGGAAGGGGCGGGAGAAGGCGCTCAGCAGCAGGCGGCCCGGAGGAGGTGAGCCAAGGGCGGAATGGGACGGGATGAATGGCGCCTCTGCCCTCGGCTCCAGCTCGTCGCTGCCGCCGGCGGCTGCTGCCCGCGGCCCCCCCGGCCTCCCCGCCGCCCTCACGGCACGGCCGGCCCGGGGCAGCCGCTGGAAAGCAGGCGGAGCATCACGTGGTGAAGGTAAATAAAGGGGACGGCGAGAAACCATGCCTTGTTACCTGCTGCTGCCACGGACCGAGCATTTGGGCCAGGAAGGCAGAAACAGCTTCGTAACGCGTCCGAATGTTCCAGGGCCCCTGTGGACGCCTGGAAGACAAAGAAATCCTCGTTAGCAGAAGTCAGAGCTACCCACAGCCATTTCCTCATTGGTTCCCTTCATCTGTGTCTCTTACGTAATCCTCACCCAACAACTAACTCTGACCTCAGATGAAGGGCACCCTGAGTGAAGGACAGCTCTGATTTGATCTTCAAATGTGACAATTCATATTTGGGATGCTACAGCCAGCTTGTGGTGGCTGCAGCTTGCGTTGCGTGGCAGCGATTACTTTCAGAATATTTTGCTCGTGTTAAGAGTGTGTCTGTCACACTGTGAGTGAGAACCACGACCTCCATCTGTGCTGTGTTAGCAAAGAGAGGATCACAAAAAATCACGATTGAAAACATCCCTCCCCTTTCCAGTCTTCTGACAGGCTGTGTCACCCCTCATCACTCCCTTCTACTCCTCTTGCTTCCTCTCCTTGGGTTACCTACCCTGCTTCCCAGCCCTCCTGCAGGGCTTATTTAAATATGCTGCCTCTCAGGAAGCCATTTCCCAATGCAAAGTTGGCCGGTGGTTGAATTCTTGGGTATTTCCTCTTAACTTTAATATACGTTATCATGAAAGAAGAACAAAGCTGATTATCTGCGTGGATTTTTAACAGATGCAGTACAGAAAGATGAACAGCGTGGGTTAAAAATATAAGTGCATTCAAACACGTTCCCTCTGCACATTGAGATTTTGCTGTAAGTGAAAGAACAGATATTCTCCGTTTCTGGATTTATGTAAATCTAAGAAAATTTAATGCAAATACACATCATTCTGCTCTTTTGTTATTCAGCAAACAGTTTGGAAGAGGTTTGGAACCACTTAGGAGTTAGCTCAGTAAATATAATTCTTAAAATACCCAGTTATTGTGTTTTGCTTTTGCTCAGAAAATGGCTCACATTTAGTTAGTTCAACCTTCAACATAAACACAAAAGTCGCCGTCCCCTCTGCCCCCCAACAGAACGCAGTGACATGACTAGCAAGGTAATAGACCAAAATGCATAAATAATTGCTCCTAGGTGCATTCACCCCGCATATGCTGGGAGCAGAAAAATAGATACCACGCATGAAAGCCCAAACACATCTCAGCCACGTGCTCACGTATGATGGCACACGCCTGCAAGCTCAACGCACGCCTCAGTAGAAAAGTACCATACTTTCTACGCTCACAAGAGTAAAAGCATGTAAAAGAGGGAAAATATCCCTTCTGCACACAAACAGGTGTGTATTACACCTAAACACGTGCACACACCTACATAAACACCAAGCACAAACAGGGCACAGCACCAAAATTGTGACACCGTATGGAGAAAATGATGTTCCCATTGTTGTCTGGGCTGCAGGCAGACGCGCAGTGTCTGTTCCACGCAATGACCTGTCATGTAACTTCTGCACCTCCCTCATTTTGTCTAAGGACATAAGTCCCCGAAAAGGATGGAATATATTCTGCTGAGTCGGCAAATCAACTACAGACAAAGACTACAGAACATACTGAGCAGGGACTGGCATCTGCAGAGCACACAATGAGTGTACTCGCGCTTGCAACAAAGGGGAAAGCACAGATGGGAGAGAGGAGCAGAGAAAAGCTGCAGATCGATCTGGCAGGCGAAATGCAGAGTGGCACAGATCAGGTGGAGGAGCAGAAGTCACAGGGAAGAGCTAGGTGAGACAGTCAATGGATGCCCTCAGGGCCTGAGGGAAGCAGCTGCACACTAGAAGCTCAGAGAATCTCACCACCGGAATCGGAAGGGCACGAGGAGTCGGAATGCAGAAACAGGCAGGTCACAAGGAACGAAGAGTTTCACATTGGGTTTAAGGGGAAAAACATAGCTGATACAATCAAGCAGGGCAAAATGGGACGTGAGAAACAAAGGAGGGGATGCAAGATGAATTTTGTACGTAAGATACAGGATGTCACAAAGAGAAGCCAGGGAGAGGGCCATGGGAAGAGTGCTGCCAAGAACACAGGTAGGAGGCAAATGCCAGGAAGGAGCAGATGAGGTAAAAATTGCAAAGGGGATGTGGTGGGGAGCGTGGAAGGGACAACGTGAGGTTGCACACTGCAAGTGCTGGGGGGGAAAAAGAGAGGTTGCTGCTGGCATGCCAATTTGTAGTGCTGACCCAACAGCCCCATCCCACAGGTTGCTGGAAACAAGCTTCCCTTGCACAAACAGGTGTTTGTCTATTTGCATCCGTGGGTGCGCAGTCTGTCAACGCAGAGCTTTGGGCACGGCAACATCTCTGAACATAATCCTTGCTTTCTCCCCTGTAGGATGTTGTGTCAAGGCCTGTTTGTGCATTAATGTGAAGATGTCTTTGCCAAGGGATATGTGTCGGTGTAGTTTTGTGTTTTCAGTAGTTGAGTGTGTAAAGGAAAAGGATAAAATCCTGAATTGGTGAGGAGAACAGCAGAGGCGTGAGCCATGCACCTCCTGAAAAGCCGAAGCAGAGAGGAACAACATCTGGCCACTCTTTAGATTCTTTTGGGTCCTATTTTTAGGTGTATATCTAGAAATTAAGATTTTCTTCTTGCAAAAGAGAAGGATGAAAGAGGGGTACTTGAACCAAACCAGGGCTGGAATGCTGATAGCAGCTAGACCTGAGAAATTGGCCAGATGGGTTTTGTGAAACAGAACGGGGGGAAATTAGTGCATGCATTTTCATAATTTGGTTTATTTTGGTACTAGTCTAGATCTGTGCGTCTGAGTTACAGGACTGATTTTTGGGGCAGGCAGTCTGCACTGTGTGTAGCTGGGAAGAACGTCAATTAGTCAGATCATGAGCGAAGCAGCTGTAGCTGTGGAGGAGACGAGATGACAAGGTGGGGACCTTCTACCTCCCTATCGCAGAGATTATAATTTATCCAATCTCTTTCATACTTTCCTTCGGGAGATATGTACTCAGTGCCCTCTGTTCCGCAAATACCAATGGCTTTTGCTGTTAGATGCTCGAACTGAGACACATTTGATTAAACTCAAGAGCACCAGCTCTAAATCCTGACTTTGCACAGAGGCTGAGTTTGTATCTGAAGGACAAGAAGGGCTTGTGTACCTCCATACATTTCCCAACCAGATGGATTAATAACCTTGCCTTGTACCTGCGAGAATGACTGTGTACACGTGTACATCCATATGCGCTCATGTGCACGCTTAGCTCTGTATGAAGGTAGGCTTGTGAACGCGTGCAGATTTCTTTTCTTCTTTTGTCTGAGCCTGTGACTAAGAGCGGGACAATATAAACCTTCTGGGAAGGTGAAGGGAATTTAGTCATCCTGGTCTGCTCAAGCTGATAAACAACAGGCTGAAGCGCGGCTACAGGAACATCTGTTTCGTTAGCAACAAATCCGTGCAGCTGCGAGTCACCACCTGCGGTTCTGCAGGAAGGACCTTTGGCTAAAGGGAGACTCGGAGCTGGGCGGTGATCCTTCCCAGCCCGGAGGGAGGCACCGGCGGAGCGTCTGCCAGAGTCCGGGTTCAAGGCGGGCAGGCGGCAGGGCTCAGTGTTGCACGGCCTGTGCTGGCCGGCCGGTGGCCCGGAGCGGGAGGCCGGTCCCGGGCGAGTCGGAGCCGAGCCCAGGGGGACAATTCCCGCGCCACGGCGACGGGACCGGCACGGCTCCCGCGCCCTCGCGCGCCTTCCCGCCGCCCCACGTGCCAGCGGCCCCTCCCGCCTCGCACTGCACCAAACGGCCCCGCGCCCCCGCCCCGCCGGCGCGCCGGCCGCCGCCAGCCAATGGGAAACCTGTTGCCAGGCAGAGAGCTCATTTGAATGGGCCAATCAGGCGTCCCTGCCCCGAGCCCCTCCTTATATGGGGACCGGGGGATGCGATCGCTAATCCGCCCCCCCGCCAGCGCCGGCTGCCCCGCCCACCCCTCCCCAAGCACCGCCCACCCCTCCCCGAGGCCCCGCCCCCTCCCTTCGCCGCGCGCAGAGCGCGGGAAAAGTGCCCAGCACCGGGCGGGCGACGGGGGGGGGGGGGAAGCGGGGAGGGGCGGGAGGAGCCCCGCCGCCGGGAGCGCTTCCAGCGGGAGGAAGGGCGGGCAGCTGGAGTGGAAAATTCCAGGCAGGAGGCCGCGTGTCGCCAGCACTGCCCTCCCACACGGCCCCGCAGCGCCGCTTCTCGCCTCCCCCGGATTCCTCTTGGAGAGCCAGTCAGCCTGTACGGGCGGCTCCCCGGGCGTGCTGCGGGCAGAGAGCTCGGCTCCCCTCCCCGGACAGTGCCCGTCGGCGCTGCAGCCCCGCGGCTCGGCGCGGAGCGGGGCTTTCGCCTGGCCTCGACGGGGCCGTGCGGCGCCTTGCGGGGACCCGCGGTGCGCCCCCGCTGCCGGGCGGCCGCGGCGGAGCGCACATTGTTCTAGCGGCCCGTCCCTCTCCCCTCCCTCCTCCGCCTCCCGTCCCTCTCTCCTCCCTCCCCAGGTCCCTCCTTCCCTCGTCACCGGCGCTGTATAAATCCCCTGCCCCGGCGGATCCCCCCACCGCGGGAGACCCTGGTACTTTGGCCCCCGGGGCGGGATCCCGCCGCCGCCTGCGGACCGCTGGGACTTTGCGCTCCCGCCGCGGACCCCTCCTCGCTCTCTCCCTCGCACGGTTCCCACCGGCCTCTTCCCTTCGCAACCGGGGGGCCAGGATGTCGGAAAAACGCGTCGAGGAGGCACCGGCGGAGCTGAGCGCTAAGGTGAGACACCTCCCTCCCAACCCGCTCCCCGCTTCCCATCCTCGCAAGCGAACGCGCTCCCGACGGGAGGGGAGGGAATGGGCTCGGCGGGGGAGGGGGGGGGCGGAGGGCTCCGTGAGGTGCCCTGGCGGCGGGGGGCGCGCGCGGTCCCTCGCGCGCCGCCCGGCCAATGGGGGGGCGGGGGCGGGGCGGGGGGGGGCCCCGAGGGCCCTCGCGCCCCCCGCCCCGCCCCCGCCCCCCATTGGCCGGGCGAGGCGAGCGCGCGCTGGGTTCGGCTCCGCTCGGCTCTGCTCGGCGCCGGGGCGGGGGGGGGGGGCGGGAAGCGGTGTCACCGCGGAGCAGGAGGAAAGTTGTGTGGACACAAAGCGCGGGCCCTCGGATGGCGGGGGAAGGAGGAGGGAGGGGTGGAATGGAGAGAGGGAGAGGTCCGGAAACGCCTCGATCCTGCCGAGAAGGTTGGGTTGTTTTCTTTTTTTTTTTGGTTTTTTTTTTTTTTTTTTTAAATTGTTAAAACTCTTCCATGCCGCTTCTGGTTTCCACACGCGTGTGCGGGCTAAAAGTAGCTCTGACGCGCGTTCGCTGCTGTTTTCCTTTGTCAGGCGGGCGGATTTAACGCCTAATATGTCTTCTCGCCCGCTATTCCGCCTCTCCTCCAAGCCTTCTTTGTTTAGGCATCCCCGTCTTTTATTGCCGCTGACCGCCAGAATGTTGTTGGTTTTTTCCCCCCCTCCCCCCGCACCTCATTTCACATATAGGAAAGGAAAGAGAAGAAGGAAAAACTCGAAGAGAAAGCAGTCCACAAAGAAAAGAAGAAGGAGATAGTAGAGGTGAGGCCCTTCTGAGGGACAGATTTGAAGATGTCGGGGGAGGGTTTTGTGCTCGATGTGGGTAATGAATATGAAGGGAATATGGGAGATCAAGAAAGAGGGCAGGTCAAGGGAGCTCCAGCATAGAGGTAATGGGAGAGAGAGCTCTCGGATAATTGTGGAGAATGAGCCTTGAAGGACTTAGTGTAGTCAGCACAGCCCATCACAGAGAAAAAAGGTCAAAGAAGGGAATGGAGCCAAGAACAAGTAGGAGAATGTGGCACGGGAGATGTGGTCCTGCGCCCACGAAGTGCCCTGAGGCGCACAAGGAGCGCGTGTTGGAGGTGGGGGGAGGAACAAGGAGGAAATGCACAGATTGATGGAGGTCGGAAGGGATCTGGAAGCAGATGTACCGTGAGCCTCGGCTAAGTCATTAGCCTGTAATCACAGAGATGCTTTGGTTGTTGGGAGGGATGGCGGCAGCTCATCAGGATGTAAGCTTGTGGGAGACAAGGAGCTTCGTGTTGTTGGGGATGGACTGGAAGGATTGGCTTTGTAAAGCTGGTTGGGAGGAGTGTTCAGCAGGGGTGGTGGGAATAACGGTGTTGGAGTAACAATGCACTCAATGCACACCTGAGGTGCCTGGAGCTCTGGAAATTGTGCTTGTAGCAAAGAGAATGTGGAAATGTCATCCTGGCACCAGTTTCTGCTCTGACTGATCTGTTCCATTCAGGATGAGGAGAACGGCGCTGATGAGGATGATGAAGAGAATCCTGATGATGTGGATGAAGAAGAAGGTGGTGATGAGGATGAAGGTAGGGAAACCTGAAGGAATAGGAGGCTTCAGAGGAATAGAGGATTGTGGAGGGAAATTCCTTCTCTGAGCCCTCTTGACTGTGAGATTACATTCCCTTAAATGCTGCTTCAGTTTAACCTGTGATTTTCCTTTCTTCCTTGTGCTTAGAAGGAGACGAGAATGGGCAAGAGCAGGATGGCCACGCAGAGAAACGATCTGCAGAGGAGGAAGAGGTGAGTAGTAGTGAGTGTGAGGATAATAGTGGGGAGAAGGAACGAGGCGACTCGCTGAGTGCTGATCAAATCCACGTGGATGCTGCTGCTGAGAATCTCAAATTGGCCTCGGGTCTCATTGCTTCAGCAGCAGATGGGTAAACAAACCTGATGTGGCAAGGGGATAGTAAATCATGTACGCTCCTTGTAGGATCTGGGTCCTTCCACCAGCAGTCCTGGTGCTGAGTAAGTGAGAGGGAGTTGAGGTACTCGAGGTTGTGCTTGGCAATGACCTTTGAACTGCCTGTGTCTTCTGGGCTTCAGGCCAGGAGATGGACTTGTAAGGGTGGACCCTGGGGTCTGTCTGCAGTGGTGTGAGCCTCGGCTTCTTACACCTCCTGGAAGTAACAGCATGGGTGTGCTGTCCCTAAGGATGGAACTGTCCACATCTTAACCATGACCAACAGAACAGCTGTGTCAGGCACTCAAGGGTGCTTTAGAGGGGAGTGGATTTAGGGTGGGCCTAACAGAGATTTCCATATGGAGGAAAGAGTAACAGTTAAGAATTTTGTGGAGAAATTATGTGCCTTGGAGTGGTGACTGTTTGATGGTAACTCCCTCTTTTTCCTCTCCATGGCTGATGTAGGATGAAGTGGATCCAAAGAGACAGAAGACAGAAAACGGCTCTTCAGCTTGAGTCCTCCCCTCCCATCTCCCTTGTTCCGTCCATCTCTCCTCCTCCATTCCAGCCTGTGCTTGCACTGCCCATTAGCCTCTGGCTTCACACAATCTCAGATGAGGAAAGATTAGAAATGCTCTCAAACGGGGAAAACAGCAGGTCCCTTCTCTCCCAGAGACCTAACCCATCCATGACATTCCCCAGCTGAAATTATCCCAGTCCCCTGCATCCCTTCACTGTGCCCCACTTACCAGTGCTCCTCTTCCCTCAAGAATCTCATGGTTTCCTGGGCACACAACCTCGCCGGGCGCTTCATGTGGCAGAGCACCTCCCGTTCCCTTCTCACCTGCCTGCCTGTTTTGTCACTGGCATGAGATTCTTGAGAGCTCCTGCTCCCCAGCCCAGCTGCCAGACCTCCTCCATGAGCCAGGAGGCTGCGGGCACAGATCTCATGGTGCGTTCCCCAGTCCTAGGCCTCTTCTCATCCGCTTTCCCGCTGAACCCTGAGAGAAAAGACAATATTACAAGCAAATAATGGTTCTATTAAGTGACACATGGAGACAGGATTTATTTTAAGCTTTTGGTTTTTTTCCAAGTTTACATGACAGCAAGCTGGCCCTCGTGAATTTTTCGGAAGATAAGGGTTGCTTTTATATATGAATTTCATCTGAGCTGTGTATTTTTTTAATTTGGAGGCTTTTTTAAAACAAATCAAGAGAGAAATAATTGGGGACCAAACTTTGATTTCCATTTTTTCCCTTCAGATTTTCTTGTGACCATTTTTTGTAAATTAAAGGCAATATAGCCACAGCGTTTTCTATGGCACAGACATCACAAGGATGATAGATATAAATATATATATTGTTTTCAACAAGCACTGTAAATAAAAGCGTTTAAAAATATTTCAAACCGCTGGTGTGGATGGCTGTGTCTTCACATCCTGCAGGGGTCGGTGGGAGCTGGCTTGTGGGAAGAGGGAGTGGCTTGTCCAGCCGTGGGTGGAGAGGGGAGCCAGAGGTTGATCAAAGGGCAGGCGTTGGTTATTTGAAGGGCCGCTGGGGCAGCGTGTTTGGGTCCTGTTCCCTCTGTCATGCTGCAGTTCCAGCGAGGGCACAGCACAAACACTGGACGAAGCTCCAGGGCTGTCCCGAAGCTCTTGAAACTGCTGTTGGGCCTCAGCGCTGGGCAGAAGGGGTTTGGAAAGGGACACCAAGCTGTAGCTGCTGGATGCAGCCCCGTGTTGCTCTCACCGTACGCTGCCCCGTGGCCCCCTGCCCTGGCTGGCTTCAGGCATGACTCACACAGCACCAGGCGCAGCGACCAGGGAGCGTTTTAAGAGGCAAGAGCTTCAGTTCTTTGTCCCACCAGCGCCTTGGGGAGAGCTGTCAAGCGTTTGTCTTTTTATCTGTGCAAGACCTTTAAAGCTGCTGTTCGTGTTTCTTCTTTTTCAACTCGTACTTTGGCACTCGCGCAACGAGCCACCGGGAGCTGCAAATAATACCAACTTTTGTGTGCGCGTCAGCGGCTTTGTGCTTGTCCGACTGCAGCAGCGGATCAGACACTGGAAATGCAAACACTTACTTGTCTCCAGAGGGGCAAAGCATCCGCTGTCATTTTCTCCGAATGCCGGTGTTGGGCTGCGCGCAGGGCACAGGGGGACACAGCTGCTGCCAAGCCCCCGCTGCCCGTGGGTGCCTCCCGGGTGCGATCCCACTGCACCTCGTCCCGGCACCCGTTCCTGGTGGAGCTGCCGGCGGCTGGAGCCACAGCCAGCTTGGGAGCCTTCCCCCAGAGCCGGGTTCCAAAAGCAGGTCGCTGCTGCCTGGGAGTGACTTGCAACACCCCTCCCTGCTCCCGCCCGCCTTGGGCGCTGGGATCAGTGGGCTGCTCCAGCCGGCGCGTACCTCGTAGCTGCGCTGTCGCAATTTGGTATTCCAGCATTGCTCCATTTAAAAAAATTACAGATTCTAGTCTCTGCTCCAGATTTGGACAAGTCCTCAGGACTTCCCCAAACTTTCTGCTCGGCAGCCAGCTTTTGCTGTTCTGTACTGAAGACAAATTATCAGCGGATGATACAATCTCTGCAGAGGCAGATTGCAATTTTCATACTTCCTCCCCACCACCGCTGCAGCGCCTGGCTAGGGGTAGTGAAGAATGTGCTTGCCAATGAGAAGTTACGGAGGCATAACTCCATCTCTGCTTCCTATGTGGATGCAACACCAGTACCACTGTCTCTGTCCAGGCAGTCATCCAGAAGGAAGTGGGGCAGCAGCTGATTTTTAGGCCAGCACTAGCAGTGTGAGCAGCCATCCTTCCTTTCCTCTGAGGGAAATACTGCAGGACAGAGGGAAGTGACAAAGGGCTGCTAGACGGCTTCTCCATGTCTCTGTGGGCCCTTTGATCCCACAGTTTCTACTATTTCTTCCATCTTAGTTTTATTGAACACCTTTATCATTTTCTATGGATAGTTAGAAGATACAGCTAGAGATACACAAATAGAAAAATACCTGCTTTGGGTTTTTTTCATGTTGGTGACCTGCAGGTCATCATCTCTGGAGGTGAGGGCTACAGATAACACAACTGAAAATCACACCGTTTCTTCCTTTCCTGTTCACCTGCAAATATCCGTGCTGTATCCAGCGGTATTTTGGCTGACAGAGGGAGCACAGCAAGAAGTTGCATAGATTTCCAGGAAAAGTTGAGAATGCAGGGCTTTGCACTGCGCTTTATCTCAAGCCTGCCCGCGTGCTTTGTTTGCATCCGAACCTGCGGGTGTTTTCGTCTTTCAGCCTAGTTCTTCTTCCACAGTGTGATCAGCCATGTTGTGCTGGTGTCATGAAGGTAAGAACAAAGCCCGTCTTCACCAGTGACTCCCCAGAAGTGAAGATACCATTTTGGGGCCTTACTCGCCTTTCTCGGCTCTGTGCTAATTCTCCGCTCATTTCATTTAATTCCTGTGACCATCTGTTAACCTCATCAGCTGGGGGCAGAACTTCCTCAGCTGTCCCTTCCTTGCTTCCCATGGAACCTGCTGCAAGCTTACAGCAGATCTGGTCCTGCCAGCCAGGCAGCGCTGGAGATTTCCTCCTTTCTCCTCCTCCTCCAGGTCTGCTTGCTTTGAGGGAATTGTGGAGGTGTCACAGTCATGCTCTTGCACGCTCTGCTAAACTTCCTTCTAGACTGACAATTTCTGCTTCTGATGGCCCTTTTGTGTGGTCTGGAAAAGCAAATGCTGACACTGGTGCAGAGAGCAGGTAGAGCCACCTATGAGGTCTTAGCTGGGTCCCTGTCCTTGCTTGGATGAGCAAGTGGCCCCTCACTCCTTGGCAGGGATCAGCGGACAGGTGGGACCTGGGCCCACCAGAGTGATGAGCAAGCAAACCCCCTGAAGGCTGTGGCTGTGAAAGGGGTGCCAAACCTACTGGGACAGCTCTGGCTGCTGCAGGTGAACAGCAACGCTGCCTTGTTGGGTGAATAAAACCAGTTGATGCTTCTGGTTAAGCAACCTGATGTAGCTCTGGAATCAGTTCTAATGTGACCAAGGGAGTTGGGCTAGGCATCTTGAGATGTCCCTTTCCATCTACCAATTTCTGTGATATATGAAGAAATAGAGGCCTGCCATGGAAAATTTGAGCTGAGTCTGAAGATATTTTGAAGTGCTGAGCCCAGAAATGAATGCTCTTTGTATCTTATAGCTGTCACCTTCTCATTTCCCGTTAGACAAATGATCCCCTCTGCCCAGCTTCTTTTGTCATTCACACCAGTTTTAATGCAATAGATGATACAAGACTGGAATAATCAAAACCATCACATGGGCAGAGTCGTGAACCCTCCTTCAGACCCGGAAAAAGTGAGCCCTCCAGCCACTGCTGGTCTGGGAAGAAAACCCTTCTTGCTTCAGGAAAGTCCATAATCACCTGGTTGCACTAGCTTTAAAAAAAACAGTGAAGACCAATTATTTCTCCTCCCCTCCACCGCTCCCTCTGGGATCAGGGGCTCCTTTAGTCCCCCTGGTTAGGAGACACATTGCTCAGCCACTTCCCATATGCCATATGGGAAACTGAAACAACTTGCCTTCCCAGATCCTTAAGAAGCCCGTGTACTTTTCCCTCCCACCTCTCTCCCTTATTTCAAGCACGGAGTCAAAGACAGACACGCTCATGGCTGCTCCAGTCTGTTTTCTCAGGGAAGGAGTCTGTGTTTACATGTGTGGGCTCAGACTCGGGACATGCTGCAGATGGACAGGACATCTCATCACGGGGTGAATTTGGGGTTTCTTTCTGTTGTGAGTTGACCTCGGCTGGACCCCAGAAGTCTACCTAAACCACTCTAATGCTCCCCTTCTCAACAGGATGGGAGACAGAAAATATAGTAAAGGCTCATGTCAGGAAAGGTTCATTGGTCAAGATAAGGACAGGGAGAGATGATTCACCAATTACTGTCACAAGCAAAACAGACTTGACTCAGGGAAAATGTAATTTAATTTATTACTAATCAGATCAGAGCAAGATAATGAGAAAATAAAACCAAATCTTAAAACACCTTCCTCTCACCCCTCCTTTCTTCCTGAGCTCAATTTCACTCCCAATTTTCTCTACCTCCTCCCCTCCAGCAGTGCAGGGAGTTGCAGCCAGTTCTTCACATGTTGTAGTTTCTCATAGAAACCACTCCTGGAGCACTTCCATGACTAAAACCTTGCCACACAAACCCAGTACTATTTCCTGGTAACCTTTTATGGTTTTAGCAAAGCCTGGATAGTCACAGGGCTGAGGAGAGACCTAAGGTCTCTAAGTATTCATGGGTCTCAGCCACACAACATGGCTCATGGGCCCAGCGTGGTGCCACCAAGCACAGCTTCGCTCTTGTGGGAGGCATTTCCTATTAGACACAGAAGAAGATGCTGTCCTGTCTCAGGCTGTTCAGGAAGCCTGAGTCCCAGCTGGAAGTATCTGTGCACAACAGCAGTCCCTCAGCTGAGCCTCACAGAACTGGGATATCAGAGCAGACAGAATTCACCTTGTCAGGTGTCCCTGTGCAGGCAGGCTAGGGCAGGGGGCTCGGTGACCTGCTGCACGTCACCCACGGAAGAGGGCAGAAGAGCACACCACTCGTGTGTGCTGTGGGTGACATCTGACTGACGCTACTTGTCACCAGGGGGCTGTAGGAGCCACACATTCTATAGACCTCCAGGGCTTTTTGAAATGACGCTTATTGTTGCCATTCTCTACC
This sequence comes from Aphelocoma coerulescens, assembly GCF_041296385.1. Lineage (NCBI taxonomy): Eukaryota > Metazoa > Chordata > Aves > Passeriformes > Corvidae > Aphelocoma > Aphelocoma coerulescens. The sequence goes on along the minus strand of NC_091013.1, from coordinate 93,811,077 downwards.
ACATATCTTAAACATCGCATCTCAAAAAGTCCAGGTCAGCTTTTCCAAGGTCCTGTCTGGGTACAGGATGCTTTATTCTCGATTTAGTCCCTTAAGCCACGCAGTGGTGTCATGTCAGCAGGGTGTTTGGCTACATGTCCTGCAATGATGGATCTTGTCCCTAAGTCCAAAATGTTACCAGGGCTCCCTGCATCCAAGAGAGAAGATCCTGCAACCAGTAAAGGATGTAAGATGTAGCAAAACCAGCCAGCTTCCAGAGCCCTGTGATTACCTGTGTCTGCCAATGCCTCGCTGGCAGCTCAGGGAGAGTCATGGCTTAGACTTCCCCTGGTCTTACAACAATTCATGCATCATTTTAGGATGCATTTATTAGGCTGCATAATTTATAATGACAACTTTCAAAGCCCCTTGCCTGAAACATTCTTGACAGAAAGGTCTTTGCTGGACGGCACTTCCCAGTGTGACCCCAGGTAGCGAGTGCTCCTTTAGGCTTGTGCGTAAGCACACCTAAAATCCCACCAGAAAACTTATAGCTGGTTGCTGTTTCCTTATGGGGAGTTTCTTGGTACTTATAAATTTTTTTTTATGTCAGATCCAATCTTGAAAAGAGCTAAAGCTCTTGAATATGGCTCCAACAAACCTCCAGAGCTTCCAGGACAGCAGCATGGTAAATATGGACCCAGATTTGAGCTGGGAATTTGATGTTTCTTCACAAGGTAAATTTCACAGAAGATTCAGTAGGGATGTTTGGAAAAGGCAACCGTGTAATTCAAATGAGTCAGGAGGTTTTGCTCATAACTAAAGAAAATACAGACTGCTTCAGGGTCTGTGAATCCCTTTCCATAGCTGTAGAAATAAGCAATCTGCTATAGCATTGCTAACGGTGTGCCATGCTGACTGTAGTTTCTCGTTGGGAGAGGATCCTGTTCCGCCTCAGTTTCTCTGTGCTTTAAAGGGCTTTCAGATGAAATCCTGACTTCAGATCAAATCTCCCATCTGTGGCAGGATCCCTATAGGTGTTCCTAGTACCCCCCAGGACTGCTTTTGCTTTTACTTCCAAGTGTGGAAAGCCTACAGATGGGATTCCAGACTGCAGATGGAAAGGGAAGACAGGTGTCATGGAACTGGGATACAGTGGTGACACCTGGGGTGTCCCAGCTGCTGTACACTGGGACCTCAGTGCTGTACGTGTTCTTAACGCTGAGGACTCCGGGGTGATCTGCCTTAACTCGGGGCACAAAGGCTGAGCCCTAATCTCTTTTTTCAAGACCTCTGCTTGTGCTGAAAAACAGCAGCCCCCTGGGAGAGCAAGCAGGCAGCACGACCAAACCCAGCTCAGACTGGAACCTCTCAGCGTGGAGGGCGCACCTTACGCTGCTTTTCCCGATCGTCTGGGACAGACTGATCTCTGGGACCGGGATGGCTGGAGTCCCTCAAGCACAGCTTTCCCGCCTAACAAGGGCCCCCTGCTGGCACCAAACCCGACGTGCCCGTGAATACACGACTGGAAAATCGTGAGCAAACCTCCTCCGGGTGCCTCTCTACCCGGCATGCCGGGCACAGGGCAGGCTGTGCGCTGCCTCCCAGCGTGGAGCAACCAGGAACGGCTCTGATCACACCAGCGCTGAACCTGGACAGCTGAGAAGGCCCTGTGTGCTCGGTCATGGTCAGATTGGTCTTGGCTGCGTGTCCACAGGTTGATTTGAACACACACAGGTGTCTCTGTCTTGCTGGAGACATGGTCCCTTGCCTAGAGAGTCCAAGGCAAGCCCAGGTGACCTCCAATAGAAAGGCACATATGCATTTTGGACCCTTTCCCAGTGGTGTTCCTTCCCTTATTGGATCCCCTGGAGCCTTGGAGTTTGACTGTCCCACCCTTAGGAAGTAGGGGCCTGTTTTTCTCACTGTCTACAGCTTCAGTTCTACATCAGCAATAGCATTTTAAAAGTTTTCTGTCCTTTCCACCCTCAGCACAGTTCATCATCCACTCAGCTGTGCTCAGGCAGATGTCTGTAGGAACCTGCCATGGAAGCAATTTTAGTTATTCCCTATTGTAGTTACACACTCACATTTTCTTCTCCTCCTCCTTTTAAAACAAAATTTTACATTGGTCTGTCTTAGAACCCCATGAAGGACCATATTATTAGAAATTGTGCCAGAGGCAGTGAGTATGTAGCCAGGGGCTGTCATTCCCTGTGGCATTGAGGCAGGAAGGCAAGCTAGGAAGAGTGTCTTTTAGATCAGTTTCCTCATGAGAACAGCTGTAAGGTGGAATCCCACCCTCAAGAACCTGGGAAGGTTTCCAGGTCATCTTCTGACCCTTCATTGAGGATGCCACATTGCTTTGAGAACTCCTGTTTTTTATATCCACTCCAAACATTTGTATCTCACAGACCAAGACACGCTGTTACTCTTGGTTTGGTTTATTTTTTTTTCCTTTTGAATAACTACTCTTGTGCCAGTATGACTGTAGCCTCCTTTTCCATTATTAAGGCTTCTGAACTTTACCTTGGCTCGTGACTGAACCATTTTGCCCATATTTCCTCCTCTGCACAAGCTGATCTGGTCTTACAGTTCAACAGGGGGCACACAGAGCCCTTGGGGTTACCAGTCCTTCAGACTGACTTTTATTTTGAATTAATAAGAAACAGACAGAAGAAAATTATAGTAATTGAAAAAAAATTATCATGAAAATATAGAAACCCCTGTATCTCCTTCAGGGCTGGAACAAATGAGCCCTCTGAGCACCTGTAGCTAGGGAAAAAACAGGCGGTCCCTGCCAAACTCAGGGGAAAGTCCCCACACCCACATGCCACCACCACCCCACTTCATCTGAGTCCAGGAGCTTTTTCCTTCCTTTTCCCTGTGGCTTAAATGCCTCAGCTCAGCACTCATGCTCATCCACTGTTTCCCTCCACTGGAGTTTTCTTGCAGAGCAAGACAAGCTGGCTTTTACTTCTGAGTCTTGAAAAGGGCACACATGAACTCTTAGGGAAGCCCTCCAGTCAGGGCTGTGAGTAAGGGTAAAGCCTGGAGAAATATGAATAGATACTGTTTTATTCTTATGATGGTGATCATCTGGCTTGGTTTCCTTCATCCTGCAGAGCCCCATATCCTAGTGCTGAGCAAGAGGATGCCATCGACCATTTTTCAGGTTAACAGTCTGTAGGTGGTGAAAAGGCCACAGCAAGAGTTCTTCCTGAAACATGCACCTCATTTCCAGACAGGTTTTGGGGTTTAATTTGGAGTCTCTGGTCATATTTGTGTTCCTCTGCTGGAGTGGAGAGCCTGCCTCTATCTCACATCTTCTCCTCGTGGGAAAAAAATACCAAAGATGGACTGTGCAAGAGTCAAGGACATCCTCGGCTGCCAGTCATACCAGGTCAGCACATTTGAAAGCCAGAGAGGAACTGATCCTCAACAAATAGCCCAATCTGTATTTGAACTCATTTATACTCCTGGCCTCCACATCATCCTCTAACAAGAATTATTCTGTCTTTGTGACACGTAAAATGAATTTCCTTTTGTTTGCAGTAAAATTGCTGCCTGAGCTCACCGCTGTTTTCTTCAGATTAGGTACAAGAAATCAAACACCTCAAGTTCATTCATTTCAAAGCAAGATCCCCAGGCTCTCAAGTCAGATGGCTTTTTTTGTACCACTCTTCTAAATCCTTTTCCATTTTTCCACATCCTTTTTCGAAATATGGACACATTCCAGTAACTTGTGCTGTAAACAGAGGTAACACAATCTGTTCACTCTTTGAGATCCCATTTTATACAGCATGTTATCATCTATCTCCCTCCCTGGAGTCTTGTCTTCCCAGGATACTGTATTCTGTTCTGGAAGCGTGCTCCACATACTTTGTTCCTCAACATGGAACCTTAGGTTTGAATTCTAAATGCGACTTTACCAGGGGTCTTAGGAGGCAGTGGCTTCCCATTAACCTTGCCAAATATATGCACCATGCCAGGAGAGACAGTCACACCTGCAGAGCTCTGCAGCCCTCCTAACCATGTTTTGGCAGTATAAGACATCCATGGGCATTTGGATGCTGAACAAATCATGTGGCAGCCTAGCACTGGAAGCTCATGTAATCTGAATTTCTAGGACTCTTTCATCTCATCAGCAGAGGGTCTGAAGTATTTACACAGGACACAAAAGCATTAGCTGCTTTATCTTCTACTCTCTCACATGCTGTGCAGCTAAAGAGAGTCCTTTGGTCTTTTGTGGCTTTCAGAGGAAAACCTGGCAGAGAAGCCTTTTACAGTGGAGAGAACGCTGCTCAGTGTGTACTCCTCCTGGAGAATGGGATCTGATGTCTGCAAACTGAAACTCCTTATAACCAGGAAAAATTATAAATGGCACCAAAAAAAAAAATCAAGCTTAAATCCATGTTTATTCCATGTGGCCTCAATTGCACCCCAGTGACCAGCTCCTGGCAGAACTTCCCAATAGTTACTTGGGTCTCCATCTTGGTAATCCAGGTCTCTCCCAGCCCTCATCGTGACACAGGAGAGCCCATCCCTTCTTGGGAATTTTAAAGTCCATTCATAGTTCCATTTCTTTGGTCCCAGCCTCCCTTGAGGGTGAATAAGGCTCAGCCCTTACACCAAGAAAGCCTGTTGTGTGTGCCAGTCATCTTCCAGCATGGTGAGAATGGCGGTACTCCAGAGCCATTGAGGTCTCTTTGTAGTGCTAAAGGCAAGAGCACAACAAGCAGTGATTATCCACAATTGGAGGTGTTCAGGATTTGCCTGGGCCAGGCCCTGAGCAACCCAGTCTCATCTGAGAGTCACCCTGCTGGGAGCAGAGGGGTGGAGTGGAGACCCGGACGTCCCTTCCCACCTGAATCTTCCTGTGATGCCGTGACTAACAAACAAGTGGGTTTCTTTGGTTTCGTGGTTTTTTTTTCTTAGTGGGGCAGTAGAAGATATCTTCGAGAAGAATACAGGGTGCTACCTGCCATGAGGTGCCAAGTGGAGAGGAAATTGAAAAAACAGCTCAGCTGGCAGCACCCTCTGAATTGCAGTCTGGCACACAATCCTGTTAACCCAGCACAAATGCGTAGTGTTGCAGAGACGGGCAATCCCATCCTCCCTTTCATCTCTCCTGCTGCCTGTCTTTTGTCAACATTGATGAGCAGCGGAGAATTGATCCAGCTGAAAACTAAACTATAAAGGAATAAATCCATTTTGATTTACAATGAGCCCTTTCAGTTTAAAAATGCACCATCTCCTTCCCTAGCAATTCTTTGTTCAAAGCAAAGTGGCTGGGGATCACCAAATCAGAGACTTTATTCTCTTCAGGACTGTTCTGGAGCACTGCAGTGCTCTTCCTTGCTGTGCCATTGCCCACAGCAACCTTCCCTGTGATTGTACTCTTCTGCAGATGATTTCTCATAGCATCACATGCTCCTTGAGTTACCTTCTACTTTTTCTTATCTAGCTTTCCCACTAAGAAAGAAACAACATATTCTCTACTTAGTAAGTGTTTGCCTGCAGCTTCCAGAGATCCAGTGCACCATGAGACACGGGCTCCTGTTCTCCTGCCATGATGCACCATGAAAACACAGCACATGGATCAGATCTACTTTTCACAGCTCCTGAGGACACGTGCAACTAAGCCTAGAGCCAGATCTCTCTGTGCTCTGAGCAACACTTGTCCCCCAGCATCTGCAACAAGACCAAGGTGCCTCTTCTGTGTTGGAGAGACCCATGGTACTGCCCAGAGCAGGACACAGAACAGATTTGAGCCCCAGGAGCAGAAGGCACATCCTTTTCTGATGATTTTTCTCTGAGGGGATTCTGTATTGGCAGTTGAGAGAAACAGCAGCAATGGGGATATGAGCCTGGAATATGTGGATCACACTTTCTCTCTTGGCACCCAGAGAAATATCATTGTTCCCCCAGATCTGCTGCTGGGTCTTAAGACCAGAAGACACAACCCAAATCTGTTCTGGAGGTCCCACAGGCCAAAACATCTCCAGGAAAAGCAGTGATACAGCCCCTGCAAAACTGTGAAGAGACTGAAAAGCAAAGAAGCCACACCTAAGAAGGGGCTTCTTTGCAGTCTGTTGGGGGAATCTGGGTGCCCTGGTTTCACTACATGTCCAGCATCAGCCTCCCAGCCTGTCCTGACACCACCTTGGCACCATGTGTCGAGCTCCTGGGTACCTCTTTGCTCTTGAGAAAACCCACTGCAGCCCTGGGATGTTTGGGAGGCTATTGCATATTTTTCCACTGGATTAAAAGCATGAATTCTGCAATGAGAGGTGAGTCAAAGTGTAACCTAGCCTGCTGCATGGATTTTTGTGGTTAATCCACCTCACCCTCTGTGTTGCAAAACACAGGGGCTGTGGCATCAAAGACATCACGTAACTAGATACTGACTAAGGTACTGATAACCATCTCCACAGGTGGTTGTGGATGACCAAAGGGGATCCTGCAGCATCCCATCTTTCCCACAGGAAGGATCTTTTGAAAGAGAACAGTTACACACTTCTCCAGAGCGAATGCTGGCCAGATACCAGTTGCCTGCTGCCAAATATGCCCATGAATGCTGCAGATTCTCTTCAGTAATTAAGTCACCAGGGTTTTTTTAGCAGAAATGCATCCCACAGCTTCAGTCAGCACCCCCCCAGTGCTGCTCCTGACTTTCTAATTCAGGTTTCTCTGGGATATTTAGCTGTCTGCTGAGGATTGTCTTGCAAAGGGTGCTTGCCTTTTAGCACTGTAAAGAAAGAGGCTGCAGATTTGTCCAAAAACCCCATAAAGCTGTGCTTTCCTAAAGGTGTTCCCATGGGATTCTGGGAAGCAGGCCATCACTAGACTCCCCTCAGCACCACATCAGAGATCCGTGGTGACTCCAGCACTGCCAATCCAGCAAAACCCTCTGAAAAGGGCCTTCAAAAAAGCCTCCCAGTCGAGCATCCAGTCACTCTTCCTGCTCCAAGATCTTCTGCAGGGGCACATTTTGCTTTCACCCAGATCTGCTGAGAGCTGTGGACTTTCTCTTTTCCAGTCTTCTTCTCCTCACTCCCTTTTGGGACCCGTCACCTCTGGTGGATGGGTCCCTCTGACATGTGGTATACCCTGCCCCGGGGGGATAATTTGCTGCTTCCAGGCATCCCTGAGGGACAGAAAGATCTCTGGAACAGCCACATCCTCAAAAAAGGAAGTTTGTACCCACCCTGAACTTAATTTCATACACAGAATGCATCTCAGGTGGGTGTCCTGGTAGAAACCATCATGGCCCTCTGTGTGGATAGAGTGGCTTGCAGCGCCCTACCCCAGGGGTGCTACTTCAATGCATTTCCCCACTGTGCATTTCACACAGAGCCTGCAAAGATGTGGGCACTGGCTCCTTCTGCTTCAGGGCACTGCTGCCTGACCCTGCTGCAGCAGCATGGTGTTGGCTTGGGGACCACTACGTCTGTCCCAAGTGCCCAGAGAAGGGCAGCTACACTTCTTCCCCTCTGCAGCTGACCATAGATCTCTTTTAGCTCCCTAAGCTTCCCAGTCAGTGCCAGAAGTCTTGCAGTTAATCCCAGTCTGATCCCTGGAAACCCTGCTGCCTGTGCAGGTGCCTGTTGAGTACCAACCTGCCCAGCAGCTCTTGCTCACACCACATCCTTGCCAGACTTTCCCTTCTGCTTCCCCAGGTGTGGCTGCTTTTTGTTTACAGTTCCTTGCCGTGAAGTTATTAGTTATCTCTTATTAGTAAGTAACTTGTTTTTGCCTGCTGTGTTTGCTTTTGCACTGGGCAAACAGCAATCAGGACATTTTACACGAGGTCCTTCTGTTGAGAACTCTTATCTCAGGAACACCCAGACCAGCTGATAACCCAGGCTACAAGCCATGGGGTGGTTTCTTAGATCAGCTAAAGTCTGCATATAAATTCTGGAGCACCTCAGAAAGTCAGCATAAAGCAGAAGATTGTGACCAGTTTCAGACTTGATGCTGCAAGGGTCAAAACATGAAAGTGGAACCTCTCCGAGAAAAACATGGTATCACAGAAATCTGGAAACACAGCAGAAGATTCCTTCAGTGACACTAACTCAATGATACTGCAGAACAGTGTTTTCTATTCCTACTTTTCTTGGTAAGGGTAGTTTGCACCTGTAAGTCATGCCAAGAGAGACAAGAAAAGCGATGTATTAAGGCTGTGCACAAGGTGACTGCTGTGGGTAAGCCTGGAACCTGGCTGAAGGTACTAATGCCTGACGCAGACAAAGGAGCATTTAGTGAGCTGGCCTCCTGTCTCCTGGGCCCTGGCCACTCCCGTTGTAGCCTGCCTGTCATTCCCCACGGCTCTGCCAGAGTCCCAGGCGTGCCTGTCAGCCTCTCTGCCCAGGGGACCCACACAGGCGCTTCTGAAAAGACATTCCCGTGCTGACCTTTCTCCGGTCACTGTTATCGCTGCGCCGGGGTCCTGTTCTGGGAGATGACGAAAATGCCATTCGAGGGAGTCAGCACTTAAAGTGGGTCGTTAGAGAAACGTCACCGTGTCTTTGCTAAAGATAGCCTGGTGCTGAGTAAAACGGTGCCTCCAAAGCCTTCATTTCACAACGTGCTCACTCAGCATAATAAGCCCTCGGCCCCAAATACACGCCCCCCCCCCCCCCACCACCACCCCAGTGCCAGTCAATGCCTGTCATTTTCCTGGGCATCAGTCCCTTGGGACCGCCTCTTGGGAAGAGCCAGCGGGATGGAAACACATCTGGTTTTTACAAGAGACAAGCATCTCCCACACCACAGATTCCACTGAGAATGGTTTGGGGAGTGAGAGGGGGACAGTGCCAGGATGCCAAGGCTACGAGTGCAGGGAGAGCTGAGACGGAGGGGGAGAGTAGTGAGCTGGGTGTGTCCCCTGAAGAAAGCCAGGAGAGGGGGGAGCAGAGGATGCTGGACTGTGGAGCTGTACGTGTCTCCCCACCACAGTTCCAGCTCCCTCCTCTCTCTCTCTCTCTCTCTCTCTCTCTCTTCACCCACACACTCACACCATTCTAGCGCTGCTGATTCAAGGGAAAGAGAGGTTGATGTTTTCTGCTTGAACTGGTCACCACAAACTGTTTTTCTTGAACAGGAGGAAAAAACACCTCCTGACAACTGTCACAAGTTCTCTGCTATCTTCACTTGTCTCTTCCTCTCTCATGCAATCCCCTGGGTTGTGTCACACAAGAGGTCATGAAGGGCCACTACAGAGCAGTCCCTCATGGGCATGGAGGCACACAAGGTTGCACCTGTACACCAATCCCACTACTCAGGAGGCTGGAGAGCCACGTGGGATGAAAGACCTGAGAGCTGTCACTACAACAGAGGTCTGCTGAAGTGAAGCATAGCACTGGCCCTCTTTTATCCTCCACCTTCACCACACAGCTGAGGAAAACTAGAGAGCGAGCAAGGATCCTTCCACAGTCAAGAAGCAGCCACTATGAGTCACCTCCCTTCTCTCAGCCTCAGAAAAAGCCCAAGCCCGTGGTGGATGAGCCACCGAGGGGCTTGGGTGTCTGACACCCATCATGAAGGGCTGATTAAGTCCGAAAGAGTCAGAGCCAGTGGGTTGCTGGAAACTGTGAACACAACAGTGGGGGTTCTCTGAGACAAAAAGGGGCCCCAGGATGAGGCACATGGATGGAAATGTATTGCCCTGTGCAAAGGTCAGCAGCTGCATGGGGGCTAGGATGAGCCCCCCGAGCACATGAACTTGAGTGGCTTTCCCCCAGAGCTGCTGGAGCAGGAGGGTTCCTTCCTCACACCCCTCAGAGTGCCACAGCATGCAGTCTCTCACTTCAGTGCTTATTTTTTCTCTCCTGGATGCTCCTCTCTCTCTCTCCTTGGACCACCTCAGCTGTGTCCCATACTAGCCCTGGACTCTAGACTGATGAGTCACATGTGCCCTGGTTGGAGCTTACCACAGACCCTTTCCTCACGCTGTCTGTGAACTGACAAATGAGAAAAAGCAGAGAAATCAGCATATTTGAAAGATTAAAGAAGGAAAAAAAATTTACAATGATAAGAAAAACAACAAAAGAAAGAACAACAGAAAAAAGACCAACATGTTCTCAAAAGCCCTGAAAGAATTAGAGAGAATCTGTAAGAGACGGGAAGATCAAACCAAAAAAGGTAAGAGATGAAAGAAAAACATGAAGGGTACTTGCTGGGAAGTGTCTTCTACACTTTTTCCACTGGCTATATAGAAGCGAAACCTGTAAGAAAAACAACAGCGACCCAAAGAATTTCCACTAAAAGATGCTTAGAGCAGTGTCTCTGGTCCCTCCCTCCTCTGCCCTCACGTGCCTCAGGCTTGTACTGGTTTCTTGGTCGTGACGCATCTTCTTAGTGATACGAGGAAATTAGCTGCCCACCTGCAATATAAAGGCACTTAAGGAAAGGCTTTGATCAGAGAGAGAGAGAGAGAGCATGAGAGCAAGCACATCCCACTGACCCCTCTGTGCTCGCCCACCCACTCTAACACCTGCTTTGCCCATGCCTCATTTTTGCTGATCTCCTTCAAGCTTTGCACCTCATCAAGCACAGACCTGAGTGAGAGGCAGCCCCTCTCCTGGATGCCACCATGAGACTGGTGTTCCTGGTACTGTTCCTCACCTTCACTCTGCTAGCTTTCACTGGTAAGAGGGGCTGAACATACTGGGGAGGGCAGACTAGCTCAGTAGGCTGAGTCTGGGGGTTACTTGATCCCTGGAAAGGCTGGAAGGGAGAGTTTGTGCCTTTCCAACTCCACAGAAGGTGACCGGATATCACCCCATATTCAAACCCACCCTGGCAAAGACGGCAATCCCACCCCAGAGTGGGATAATATTGAGTCCCACTCTTTGCTCAACTCTTCATCTTGTTACAGCTGGCCACATCCTACCGGGATTATCGGAGGGGAGAAGCGGGGAGCAGAAAGTGTGGGTCAGAGAGGGGAGTTCAGCCATGCTGCCCTGCCCCCTGAGCCCCGGAAAGACGAGGGGGAGCTCGAAGCAGCTGCCTGACAAGATATCTGTGGTGTGGAAACGGCATGGGGGAAGGTATGCCAGGGCCAAAAGAGATATGAGTCCTTCTGGGGGGACTGGGGAGGGTTGGAGGCCCTTTGAGCCCCTTTTCTCCTTCCCCACATTCCCTCCTTCCTGCCCCCTCCCTTGATCTCATGTTTGCCTCTGGCATGAGCCACTCACTTGTCCTGCTTCCAGTGTGCACCAGGAGCCACACGTGGTGCTGGAAGTGGGGTACTCGGGCCTGCAGAAGACAGCACTGCTCATGAAGCCCCGGGTGTCACTCCAGGACTCCGCCTTACGCAATGGCAATTTCTCCCTGCGGATCGACCCCGTCCGGAGCGAGGATGTTGGGCTGTACGAGGCATGGGTGAGATACAACACAGAGGTCCACAGCTGCCACGTGGAGCTGGGGGTAATCACAGGTAGGAGAGGATGGAATACCTGGAGAATGTTGATTTTAGGACCGGGGAGGTTGTAAAGGTGGGATAGGGTGGGGATGTCGTGTTTGGCAGGGCAGGTTGGAGTGCAGGCAGCACTGCAGTGTCCCAGAAAGTGCAGTTTCCTGCTGTCTGCCCTCAGCTCTGAAGGGACAGCTGAGGGATAAAGTTAGGACAGGGCAGGCACAAAGGGCTGGTTTGGTAGTTCCCCTGTGACCTTAGCTCACCCCCAACCCAACACCTTCTTCTTTTTGCAGTAACCCTCAGTCCACCCAACCCTGTGATAGAAAATGAGCTGCTCTTGATGAGTTGCAACTCCAGCCACCAGGCCAGCCTTGTGGAGACATGCTGGTTCCATAAGGAGCACCCGGGCCCCACCTCCAGGACCTTCTGCTCCTTGTCTGGGGCTCTCTCCATCCTCCACCCAACCATGAGTGATGAGGGCTCCTGGCGCTGCCAGCTTCGGTACTCTGATAAGGAGATAATTTCTGCCACATACAACCTGCAAGTACTAGGTGAGCTCAACCTCTGTGTTGATACACCAGCATCTCCAAGCTGATCCCCTTGATGTGCCTGACTAACCCCAGTGGCCCCAGCTTCCCAGCTCCCACCTTGTTCTCCCTTCCCAGGTCAATCATCTCCCTGAGGAGCTCTTTCCAGGCACCACCCCACATTGTCTTCTTTCTCTGGCTCAGGTTTCGACGGCCCAACCAACCCTGTGGTCTATGCTGCAGCTGGCTCTGCAGCCGATCTGCCGTGCACTCTGAGCTACCTTCCCAGTGCCTTTGGGATGAACATGGTGGCAGCCCACTGGAGCCACCTTGCAGGAGGACATTTGCAAGACTGGGACATCTCCCAGAATCTGAGCAGCAGAAGCTTCCCCCTGCATCTCCCCACGGTGGGGCCGGGTGATGCAGGGCAGTACCGCTGCGCTGTCTCTGTGGGCCACAGGACAATCAGCAGGGACGTGACCTTGGCCGTGGTTACAGGTGAGAGGAGAGACTGGGAGGTGTTTTGCCCCTCTGGAGTCCCTCACTGTAGATAAACCACCCCACCTGTCAGTGCAATGAGCAGGGGTAGCTCCTGGTCATGTGTTCCCACCCTGGGGCAGGAAACAAGATCTCTATTCAGGGCATTGCACTGCATTGGACTCGGCTGGAATCAGGAGTTTTCCTGGGTGACTTGATTATTCCTCTTAAGACTGAGAAAGACAAAGAAAATAAATTAGAGGAAGTAATAAAGAAGAGATGAAATAGAAGAAGGATGGATGAGGAAGAGATGTGGACATGCCTGTAGTCTTTCCTGAGGTTACTTTTTTCCCTTTGCCGCAGTGACTCCGAGCATCCAAGGACCGGTTTCTGAGGGGAATCGTTTGCTGCTCATCTGCAGCCTCACTCACTCCCAAGGACATGAACGTTTCCAGTGGAAGCACCTTGACTCAGCCCCCACTAAGAGCAAGCTGGCTGTGGCTACTCCCAGTAACTTGGAGGGCCACAGTTCCCCGATGGGACCTACCTTGGAAATACCCCAAGTGTCACAAAAGGACATGGGCACCTGGGAATGCAGTGTATATGGCCCAGAAGGCAGACTGGGAGCAGTGGAGTATGATCTGCAGATCACAGGTACCGTCCCCCATGGGTCTGCAAACAGCCTCTTCTGCTCACCCTACTTAGTTCTCCGGTGCCCTTTCCTCTCTCAACCTCACCCTGTCCTTCTCCACTTGGACCACTTGGACCCCATCTTCTTGTCATCCTCTCCCAGCTTTCACCAGTTCCGCATGTTGCTCCATCCAGTTCCCCTCACTCTTTCCCATTTTGCCTGTTGTTGTACAGTCCCAGCCTTTCCTCGGTGCAAAATCAACCGTCCCTTCCTTCCTAACTGTGGTTCCTCCTCACAGGTGCCCAGGTCTCCAGCGCTCCCTCTATCTTCAGTGGGCAGGTTACTTTTGGGCTCACACTCACCCTCTTCCTCCTGCTTGCTCTTTGTGTTGTGGCTCTGGCCCTACAAAAAAGGGTAAGTGTCCATCACCCCATTTCTGTTATTTTTCCTGTACATCCACCCTTATTTGACCAGAGTACTCCAGAGACAGCAGTGAAAGGTCCTGGGGACACAGTGGCCAGAGGAGGCATGGGGCTGTGGCAGCCTGCTGAGGGTGTCATGGACACAGAGTGAAAGCTGTACCCGGGGCATTGGCAGGCCTGGCTAACCATGGCATTCCTCTGGGGGCAGGTCGGACACCTCAGAGAAGGAACAAAACCTCCTAAGAGACAATCACAGCCCAGCTTTGTTTATTCCCCCAGAGATCAAGCCACTCTGTAGTAGAGGAGGGCTAATTTCCAGGCTTTTGTAGATGTCCTCTCTCTCTCATTCCTTAGTGGGATGCTTTAATGTAACCATCTCCTGTTCTGTATCAATGCCTGCTGGTGCCCGGACTCAGATCTCGATGCAGGGCTGTTGTTTCTGGCTCAGCCCTCACACCTCAGCTCTCAGCTTCTGGCAACTTAGTGCCCTTCATTTGCTCAGCTTGTTCCAGTATCTCATGCTCTGAAAACTCTACCTTGCCTTTATGACCGCCAAGACCAGGCCAGGACTAATCCTTCCCCCGTATGTCACTGAAAAAACTGTGCAAACAAGTCAGACCATTTCTCTGCAGTTTTCATATTATTGCTCTGCAAATAACATGGCAAAATCACCCTTCAGGGTTTCCTTTTGCAGGCAAGGGACACCTTTTGGGAGTAGCTGTGATGCAGCTGCCTCCTACTTAGCCTCATGGAAAGGGCCCATGATGACAATTCTAGTGGGGAAGGGACTGGGAAGGGAGATAAGTTTGGGAGAACTTACCCTGGTGAAAGAGCTGGGAGCCTTGAAACTGCCTTGAGCTGAAGATGAGGGATGTGACAGAACTGATGAAAAGTCTTAGCAAGTCCCAGTGGCTGGAGACTGAAGGCAGGCAGCATCACAAAAGAAGCAAGGTGGAAATTTTTTAAAAACCACTGTGGGTAGTGCAAGAGCAGCTTGTGACGGGTTCTTTGTCATCCGTCCTTAATCAGCACTGATGGTAAAGGATAATATGAGACGGAAATCTATGGCTTTTGTGTGACTCTCTAGACTGCGCAAGCCCAGGGCAAGGTGATCAGAACCAATCTTTCTGGCCCAAAACCTTGGAGAGGAGCCCCTTGACAGTGTATCTGTAAAGCCTCAGCTAGCAGGAAATAGGATACCTGCGTGTCCAGCTGTTTGCTTACACAGCTCTCATCCCACCAGGATATTCACCACCCCAAAGCATTCACATATGGCCCCATGGCCCTGCTGTGCTGAGCAAGCCAGGCTCCCGTGTTTCAGCACAGGTCCTCTATCCATGGGTGTTCCTCGACTGGCTTTGGATGGCCCTGCTTTAGCAGGGGGGTTGGGCTGGATCATCTCCAAAGGTCCTTCTGAACCCAACCACCCTGTGATTCTGTGATTCACACCCTTCTCTGCACAGACTCCCCGCTGGGCTCATCCTCCATCTGAGAGCAGATGAGGTGCCTTGAGCAGAGATATCAGCTCTTCTCTGGTTCTCTCCCTCTCTCTGCTGGCATCCTCTGAGATTACATTTGCTGTTCCTGCGGTGCTTGGACACCGGATGCTCTGCACGGTGTATCATGCACACCCAGTGGGCTGTTGCCCACACATGAGGAATTCCCTTTCCAGTTCCCTGACCCTATCAATGTCTGATCAGTACTGTTGCATTTCATTGATCTGTCATTCAGTTTAGTGCTCCATTCTCCTAAACATCTGGGTCTTGCGTGATGTTCTCATCCTCTTATTCCAAATGAGGCTCCTCAACTTTATCAGCTGCCTAACTCATTAGCACTTTCACACTCTCTGTACCAATAATGACTGGTCTTTGAAGACTCATGCTTTTCATTTCCCTTCAGCCTGGCAGAAACCTGTCAGCAAGACCCCAGTCCCTTCCTCTTAGCCGAGATCACACCTACCAAGCCATTATCTAACTAATCTCACCCTTCTTGCTGTACTGACTGTGTCACCCTATACTTTACTGCTATCAGGAGCCCTGAGATCTACATCTTTTTCACTGTCTAGAAAGTCACTTGTGAAAGTGGTTCTGTCTTTAATTTGTTCTTATCTCATTTTGCACAAGCCTTCATGCCTTTATTGCCTCTCTCCGAAAAGGTGTTGTAAAGTCTGGCACACCATCAAACCTGACAGTGGCCTGACCACTGCCCAGATCAGTCTTTGCTCTCTCTTAGACATGTCCTGCTTTGTTATTCCTGATGCCCATGACACCACGGAGGATCGTGTTGAGCCAGCATTCCCCAGAAGAAATTGCCTGTGTCAGAGAGTGTCTTCTTCCCTGGCTCTGGGAGGGAATGGGAGCCTTATGGTTGAAAGCAGCAGGACTCTCTTCCATGGCAGAGAGAAGCCCAGACTTGTACCATTCAGTCTCTCTCCTGTGTCTGATGTAGCCTCTTGCTTCCCTTTCAGGTGCAGACTCCTGCCTTCCCAGCACTGGAAGGGATGTTTGCAGCCAATGTGCCGTGGAAGTTGATGGAGGAAAACCAGAAAGGGAAGATCCAGCAAACGGAGTGCTGATGGAAGCAGGGGCATCGGGGCTAGGCTGCATGGCAGGATGAAACTCTGTGTGCCACGCTGCAGAGAGATGGGCACCATGCAGACCTGTCAGGAGGGACTAGCGATGGCATGAGCAATGCAGGAGACCTTGGGAGCTCTGTACCTGCAGAGGGGCTGGAAGCTGCAGCCAGGGCAAGGCAGATTCACCCCTGCAGTCATGTGGCCAGCAGCAGAGATGCTTTGGAGCTGCTGGGAGTATTTGAGCCAGTAGCTACTGCTTGCTTTGGTGCCACATCTCTGTCCCACTCTTTGCCCCTCCTTCATGGCCTCCCTCTCAGTCTTTCTCTGGTGGAACACTTGGATGCAGGACATGGCTGGAATTCATCTCCCCTGCAGCCTGACAATATTTTCTCCCCCCATGCTCACTCTCTTCTCTTCTCCCTCTCCCTGCACTGCCCTGCTCACTGCCCTGTTGCACATTTTGAGCATTTTAACTTATTAGAAACTCATTTTAGAACTTAAAATAAATCCATGGGACAAAAAACCCGCTGACCCCTGTGTGTGCTTGTGGAGGATTGCTCCTATTTGACCGAGCTGGGTGTACCTCTGCCTGTGTGAAGCCATTTCTAAGGCTTTTGCTGCCTTCTCTTTCTCTTTCAGTTCTGTTCTATTGAAGTTGCCTGTTCATTTCTGACATTTTCACAGTGGGGAAGGGGAAATTAAATGCCACTAGAGAAGGAAGAATCACAGGTTCAGTCTCTCCTTTTTGCTGTGTTTGAGAGCCTTCTTTTCTTTTTTTCTCCCATCTGGCTGTCCTTGTTCATTCATTCATTTATTCCTTTAGTCCTCACATTTTCCTGAAAGATCTACAAGTGATGTTATGGCTCTTTGTCACTCTCCTCCTGCTAAGGATGTACTTAGCAATGTAAGCACAAGTCTGCCAGGCCCTACCTCTCAAGACCTTCAATGTGTTTAGGTTTCATGTAGTCAGAGAATGCTCTTCACGTCCCCTCTGAACAGCCACGGAGGACTGTGGTGCTGCTCTTGAACAGCCATTGAATGCCACCCCAGAAGAAACACTTATTGGTAATGAGAGTCACACGTGTGATTTCTCCCATATGGGTCTCCAGGCTGTGGCTGCTCCATGTTCAGGATGGAAGATTCTCTTGACTTGAGAGAAGGTCACCACAGCCAGGCCAGCTTTTCATTATTTCAGCAGGTACATGAACAGACCTTCTTACTGTGTGGCTCTCTCCTTCTCTCCCCAAAAGGTTCAGGCACTCAGGTAGTGAATCCACTCTGGGATGCTTAGACTGTAGGTAGTGCAGCAGCACCCAAAAGTCACAACTAGCCCGCTCCAGGGAGCACATCTGGACTCCACAGCTCTTCAGCTACTCAGCTATCCCTGTGTTTCACTGAAAATGACACCCCTTTCTCCACTGAATCCTAGAGAAGTGCAGCAGAGCTGCGAGGTAGACTTGTCTGCTTCAACCACCCCATGCAATTTCAGGCAGACTGTGGAGCAGAACCAACGTAAGGCAAGACAGTCCAGTGTGGTACCAGCATCTTCCTAGGCAGATGATAATGCTGCAATTTTTTTTCAGGTTGGAGTGATCTGTCTAGCTCAATCACCTCTCTCTGCCAGATGCTTTGGAGGTAGAGAAGAGGTTGGTTAACCCCTGTGGGGCTGAGGGGCAATCCAATATTCATCAGGACCACATCATATTCTTTCAGTGCCTGGCAGTGGTTTGCTCTCTCTTCTCACACACAATGGGATGCTCTTTCCTTCTGTGAGTAACACTTTCAGCATTACCTGTTACCAGCCTGGATGCTCTCATTGCTCAGATTTGTGCCTGGTCTGTCTTTAAACCTCCCTGTTTCCT
Organism: Aphelocoma coerulescens; assembly: GCF_041296385.1. Classification (NCBI taxonomy): domain Eukaryota; kingdom Metazoa; phylum Chordata; class Aves; order Passeriformes; family Corvidae; genus Aphelocoma; species Aphelocoma coerulescens. Next base: position 93,793,182 of record NC_091013.1, on the reverse strand, counting down.
TGTAATCTCTGGCTTCCTCTGGCAATCAGTCCTCAGATCCGCTTATTCACTGTGTGAAAATAGTTCCTCTCTCAGTTTTGAATTGAAAGCTTTCCACTTTCACCATCTCTTTTCTTTTCTCCTGTCACAAAAGCTGGGAAAAGAGGGACTCACAGATCTATCATACCTTGGATGGTCATTATTTTACCACGTTTTATCACATCCCCTTTTTTGTTATTTCCCCATCCCCTCCTGACTCATTGCCTTTCAGGTACAAATCCCAGATTTTGGGACTTTCTCTCTGACAGTTTCCATCTGACAGTGACCATCTCTATGCATGGTCAATTCTGCTTGGGTCCTTTGCTGTGGAAGAGGAGGCAGCAGCCCGGCAGGGGAGCGGTGCTGGTTTACATGGAGACACAGAGCCTTTCTCTGCATTACTTCCACCCAGCCCTTTGATGTTTTGTCTGCTCCTCTGACAGAAGTTCAACAACACTGAGCTTGTACCCAGCTGTTCACCGTGCCTGTCATGACAGGCAGATGCCTGACATGGTGCAGTTACAGTGAGCAAAAGCCTGGAAGTATTTATGCAGTTTAGATTTTCCTTCTTAGGAAATATGAAAATATTTCCAAATCAAGATGGCACAAGGCAAGTCAGTAGAGTTGAGGTGGAAGGACCAAGAGTCTGTACAAATAAGCAAACAAATCTGGAAATCTGTTTCAAGTGGAGTCAATAAATAGAAACAGGAAATAGAGCAAATGACACATGAAGGAAAGAGACCTGATGCTTTTCCATAAGGATACAGCTACAGGTACAAAACCCAGATAAATATTTTCAGCATACCAGAATGTGGTGGTTGACCCTGGCTGGGTCAAACCACCAAAGCCACTCTATCACTCTTTTCTCTAACTGTAAGGAAGACAGAAAGTATAACAAGAGGCTTGTTGGTCCAGATAAGGACAGGGAGACATCACTCACTGATTATCATCACAGGCAAAACAGACTTGCCATGGGGAAATTATTTGAATTTATTACCAATTAATCAAATCAAAGCAGGATATTGAGAAAATAAACTCAAATCTTAAAAGACCTCCTTCATCCCACCCTTCATTCTCCCAAGGCTTAATTTCACTCCAAATTTTCTCTACCTCCTCCCCCACAGCAGTGCAGGGGGACAGGGAATGGGGGTTGCAGTCAGTTCATCCCATGTTATCTCTGCCCTACCTTCCTCAGAGGGAGGACTCCTAACACTCCTCCCCTGCTCTAGTGTGGGGTCCTTCCCACAGGAGACTGCCCTTCACCAACTTCTCCCACATGAGTCCTTCCCACAAGCCACAGTTCTTCACAAACTGCTCAGTGGGTGTCCCCCACGGGGTCACCAGTCCCACCAGCAAACCTGCTCCAGTGTGGGCTTCTCTCCACAGAGCCACAGGTCCTGCCAGGACCCTGCTCCATTGTGGACTTCCTACAGGGTCACAGCTTCCTTTGAGCATTCACCCGCTCTGCTGTGGGGCTCTTCCACGGGCTGCAGGTGGATCTCTGCTCCCCCATGGACCTCCATGGGCTGCAGGGGGACATCCTGCCTCACCATGGGCTGCACCATGGGCTGTAGGGGAATCTCAGCTCTGGTGGCTGGAGCACCTCCTGCCCTTCCTTCTGCACTGACCTTGGTGTCTGCAGGGTTATTCCTATCACATTTACTCACTCCTCTCTCTGGCTGCAGTTGTTAATTTTCTTTTTCATCCCTCTTAACCGTGTTATCCCAGAGGCTCTACCACCATCACCCATGGGCTCAGCCTTGGCCAGTAATGGGTCTGTCTTGGAGCCAGCTGGCACTGGCTTTATCCATCACAGGGGAAGCTTCTGGTAGCTTCTCACAGAAGCCAACTCTGTAGTTCCCCAGCTATCTAGACCTTGCCACAAAAACTCATTGCACAGTGGATGAAAACTTTTTAAAAAACACAGGAAATCCAGTGGATTCCCTTTTAGCAGAGAGGAGGGCTTAAGGAATGCAAAGAAATTGTTACGCATGCAAATTCCTTTGTGTAGGACTCCTCCAGAAGGAATAGGAAGAAAATCTTTAATCCCGAACTAATTTTTTTTCAGTAAGAAAGATCAGCATCGTTAGAAAAAATCATAACTATGTCCAGATGTTCTGCATCCCAGACTTCTGAGGGATTTACAGTGAGAGGCAAAGTGCTAGCAAATAGCATAATCTGACAAAGGAACAACAAGAAAAACACATCTATTGTGGTCTTTGTGCATTCTGCACAGCCTTTTAAAAACAATAAAAAGTTAAAACCAGATCTCGAATTATGTAGGATACTAAGGCACACTGAGTTTTATACTTGCTTGTCAAATTTATGGGAACAATATCAGCACCAATCCTGAAAAAAACCCCATGACTTGGTACTCTGCTTGTATTTCTTCAACACTTCGATGAATAAACCCAAAATACATTGGGTTTTTCATTTTGCCTTCTAAAGGCAAAACTGTCAAACCAAGCACCTTATGGGAATGCTGTTGTTGTGGGTACTGCACCCACTAAGTTCCAAAGCATCTGGGACAGTCTTTTCATAGTTGTGGATTCCATCATGCTCAAGAGTTTCTCTCCTAGGTTTCTATCCCGCTGGCCTGCCAGTTCAATGTGACTCCCTCCAGAAGCTGTCATATGGCGTGATCTGAAAAGGGTGTCACTCCCACCTGAATGGATGGGTCTCACAGGGCCTCATGGTGGGAGCATGCAGGACACTCCTGGTGCCCAGGAACACGGCAGGTCACACACAAGGGCAGATTTTACAAGGATTTGGTAATTCTCATTCTTACTGAGGTTTCTCATGGTCCTCTTCTTTTCCAAGCACTGTGTGTCTTCTCTCTTGTCACCAGGTCAGCACTCCCCCTTTTTGCACGGAAAATGACACAGGTTTTGGACCAAGGAGGACACACCAGCAAGCTCCCTAACAAGCCTTGGGGGCTGTCAGGAGCTCAGTTAGGCTCTGCTCAGGCACTCCCCAGCCCTTCAAAATCCTGAATTAGATATAAGGAAGAAACTCCTCACTGTGAGGGTGGTGAGATGCAGGAATAGGCTGCCCAGAGAAGCCGGGGATGCCGTGTTCACGGCCAGGTTGGATCGTGGTCTATTGGAAGGTGTTCCTGCCCAGGGCAGGATGCTGGACTGGATGATCTTTAAGGTTCCTTCCGACGCCAACCTCTGCGATTCCGTGAGCTCTGGCGGCCGGCCGGGCTCCGCTGTCCGTGGCAGCTCCTTGTCCCGAGCCAATGCCGCCATCTAGTGCCGTGTGCGGCGGATTCCCCGCGCTGCCGCCCGCGTCCGCCCGCCGCGCTGCCGGGCCCAGCTCGCCCGTGACCCCTGGCACGGCCGGGCCCCGCTCTCCCCTTGCGTTCGGCCGAGCAAGCGTGGGCCGTTGTGTTGCGTCCCGCTGCAACGCTCTGACCCCCAAGCTGCTTCCAGTGCGATATTCCAGACCCTCTGTGCTGATGAAACACCTCCAGCTGGGCATCAAAACAATTAGTGTCACCAGCTTCTCCCCCTTGCTTCTGCCGAGGTCATTAATAGTGAGATAGTAAGCAATATGTATCCCATACAGGTCCTTAAAATCTCCCCCAGCCACCTCTCTCCGGCCTGTAGCATTTCACACATGTCCTTAACATGGGATTGGTTTTGGTTAGGCTTGCTTTAGCTCCTGTCACTTCTGGTGACACACTTCCATAGGTAGTGATTCTTGATTCCTCTGTCCAGTGCCCTCCAAGCAGTCCCTGACTTCCCAGCACACCTGGCTAGCCTTCCTCCATCAGACTCCACATCTCCTGACTAAACACAGTGGATCCCTTGCTCATGAAGAACATCTCTGGAGGGTTCCTGGTTTTCCACTGTGATCAGCAAATGAACCTTTATGATACCTGCTTAGAGAGTCCTTTCTTCCCACTTCAGGCTTCCAAGTGCCTGCAGAGAGGTATCTCTCCCCAGCCTTCCCCCTTTCTGAGGAACACAGCTGTGCTGGGGCAAATCACTGGGCCCCCTCAGCAGCCAGCTTGTTTTTTCTAGCTCCCACATCTAGCCTCAGAAATGCCCCCTGAGAAGCTCACCAGGTGCCAGCTATTCTGTTGCAAAGAGAACGCTGCTGGCCTTTGAAGCCGCTGACAGTCAGGTGCCTGAAGATCTGTTTTTTATGCTGTGTCAAACACCTGTCCTTCCTTCTCTCCAACACCACTGAGCAATCACTAATTTTCCAACATACCTGGGTATCTTTCACCTGTCAGACTACAGAGGCACAGTCATAGCCCCCCACTGATGTGCAGGGAACTTGGTTTTAAGGAGACGATCTCTGGAGGCACCTTGGCTTTCCAGTGAAGCCAGTTAAAAGGTCTTTCTCAACATCTGATTTCTGAGACCCTTTTCTACCTTTATCTCACTTCCTTGGAGAGACTCAGTGTCTCTGCAGACTGTGACCATCATCCAGCACAGCCTGGAAGCTTCTTCTCTCTGCTGAGAGGATCTGTTTGTCTCCAACCCCAGCTTGCAAAAATACTGCTGGAGATGGGATTACAGCAAAGAGAGACAGCGCAAAGTGTCTCTGCAGGGGATAAAGCAGGGAAACATGACAGCCACTGATTTGTGGGGGGAGAGCCATGTGTAGTGCTCAGGCTGTTCTCGCTGTGCCACAGGGTCAGTGTGTGATGCTGGATGAGCCCCCTTTCCCCAGGGGTGCAGTACAGCAACTGTCCCAGCGAGGTGAGAACCAGACGTGCAAAGAACTTAAAAATCAGTTAAATATTTATGAGGAATATTACATTCAGAAGAGAGACTGACTGGCTAATATTATTCATCCCTTCTGGATTCTGATGTTTAATTAATGCTTGCAAAGTGCTTTGAGATGCTTGGATGAAAGTGATACAAACACGTCACTGCACGCTGTGACCCTTGGTCCCAGAGGTACCTGTTCACTGCACAACTGTAGCAGCTCCAAGAGATGGATCCCCACCCTAGGGTGACAGTGGATGCAGAGCAGGCATTCTCACAACGTGACAAGCCTGCAGCTTTTTCACCTCAGACCCACAGCCCTGCTTCTCCTTGCAACTCTGCAGCAAGTTCAAGTGCATTTTGCAATTTCCCCCTTCAGGGAATGCTATTTCTGGTAGATATTTGCAGTGACATAGACCAACTGTTTAAAAACAAGCCAATGTTTCTGCATTACAGCGTACTGGGGAGACAAAATGCAAGCCAGAATCTGTGCAAACTGAAGCATCAGCTCAATGCCCCAGATCCCCAAGCACTGAGATGTCATGGCCTTAAAATCCCAACCTGAGTTTTCTTAACTCTTTTTTTTTTCCCCAGGACAGCCCCTCTCTGGCAGCTGGGGACCAGAAAGGACATTTCTATTTGACACGTGAGAGAGTTTTGAAGATGCTGATGTGATGCATTAGGTTCTTGCAGGAGACCTGTGTCTCTAAAAAGGGCTTTCACAAGTTCTGGACACTGGAAGAGTGCCCATCCCATCCCATCCCATCCCATCCCATCCCATCCCATCCCATCCCATCCCATCCCACCCCAGTGTTTTCACCCCACACTGGGAAGTTCCTGTCTCATGCAGGTGACTTCCTGTCTGAGATGGGACATCTTCATTTTTCTCCGAAGTCACAACCAGTGGAGAAGCTCTTGCGCTCGAGGCCGGATCAGCGCTGTTCCTGTCACAGCTGGTGGCACATTGCGAACCTCACTGCTGTGGCTGTCTGTCCCTGCTCCCCCCAAAGCCTGGTGGCATCTTGGACCCCCACCCTCCAGACAAAGGGCAAGTCACTGCCAAAGGGAGAAGAGTGGGTGGCACAGAGATGAAATCTCAGCCGTGTCTGGGGCTCAGTGGGTTTCCGCCACCTTGGCTGAGGCTGGGATTCAGAGAGAGAGAGAGAGACCAAATGTGGGTGGAAAACCACAAAAGCCCCCTCCTCCACCCTACAGAGAAGGGAAACAGCTGAGATTCAGTAGCAGTACAGGTTGGTACAGGTTACCGATGAGTAACCTTATATTGGGTTTGCAGGGAAAGGTTTTGGTACTGGAGGGGCTGCATCGGTGGATTCTGAGACGTGAGAAGGAGCTGGCCCCATGTCAGTCAGAGCCACGTCCAGACATCCCCAAAACAGACCCACTGGAGATCAAGGCTGAGCTCATCAGTGATGCTGGTGGCACCTTTGTGACAGTGTATTTAACAGAGGGTAAAAACCTGTGCGCAGCAGCTGTGGGAGACAGGAAGGACAATACGTAGGAGAAACAGCCCTGCAGACACCAAGACCAGGGGAGAAGGAGGGGCAAGAGGTGCTCCAGGTGCCAGAGCTGAGATTCCCCTGCAGCCCATGGAGAGCCAGTAGGTTTTCTGGCAGGAGCTGTGCCTGTGGAGGAGCCGCGCTGGGTTCCTAGATGAGGTTATCTAGCACCCTGCCCAGTCATACCTTGAAAGCCTCCAGCAATGGCAACTCTGCCACATCCCTGGGGAGCTTGTTCTGGTGAATGATTGTTTTCACTGTAAAAAAAGCCTTTCTAATGTCAAGATGAACATGAAGAGCTGCAGTCCATTGGAGGAACCCACATCTGAGCATTTCTTGAAGGATGCCACAGTGAAACAGCATTAACAGGAAGAAGCAGCAGAGATGGAGTGCTATGAATTGACCACAACTCCCATGACCTGTCCCCCTGTGACACTCTGGGGGAGGAAGGAGGGACAGAAGAGTCAGCTGTGAAGTGGAGCCTGTGAAGAAAAGAGAGGTGGGAGAAGCTTTTTCAGTTGGTTTGTTTTGGTTTGTTTTTGTTTTTGTTTTTGTTTTTTTAATTTATCACTTGATTTTATCAATTTATTTGTTTTTAATTTGCCATAAATTAAATTAACCATTTCCCAAGTTAAGTCTGTTTTGCCCATGGTAATGCTGGGGAGAGCTCTCCCTGTCCTTATTCTGACCTGAGAGGGTTTTTTATATCTTCTCCCCCTGCCTTGCTGAGGAGGGGGAATGAGAGAGCAGCTGGGTGGGTGCTGCCAGACAGCCAAGGTAAAGCCATCACTGCCATAAAGAAAATATTATCTCATCTCACCCTAAACCTCAGACATACTGCACAGACAAGTGGGGCTGGGGTCAGCTCCTCAGAGGTGCCTCCTCTTAGTGGTGGTGCAGGAGACCGGCTGGGAAATGGAGCTCAGATTACTCTTATAGAGTGCGGGAGGTGCGGGCTGGGTCCGGATCTGCCCAGCTAACCTGTTAGTTTGTGAGCTTTCCTCCTCAGCAGAGCAGAACCAGCTCCCAACCATTCATTTCTAAGTTTCAGCCCTGTCACGGCCTCCACCAGCTGCCGTATGGCCAATAGGCTCTCTCTGTTTTGCACACTCATTCTCCCCACCACTGCCATACATCGCCTTCCGCTAAGGTCCATTTCTGTTCACACCCAGAGCCGAAATCACGTGCCTTTGGAAAATCACCATCTGCCGAGAGAAGTCGGCGGATGTCAGCAGAACCTGGGCTGGCAGCAAGACCTTGCTGTCGCTCCAGCTGGAGAGGAGGAGACATCAAGGCCAACCAAACATCTGCTTGCTGAACAATAACTTTATTCCTCTTTTGGTTCAGCTGTAGCTGGGTGAGATCAATTACGGCAGGTGACAAACACAAGGAGACAGAAGCACAGAGGCTGAGAGAAAAGAGGTAAGGAAACTCTTTCTTTTGCTAAGACGCCAGCCTGTTTTCGGGTTTTTGAATGCTACGAACTTTATTACTCCACTCAAGTTGCTGTTTCGGCGCAGATGGCTTGGCTTTGCCTCGCTTAAAGGTCTGTTGCAAAACCACCTTAAATCTTTGACTTGATAATACTTCTGGCTGTGCAATTCTCCGAGGCCTTTTAATTTTAACCAAAAACTGTTTTGTCTTCCTGGATTTTTCTCTGAAAGGGGCAGAAAAAAAGGGAGCTATGAAGAGCTCAACCTGCCTCAGAGCCTGGGGATGTCATGGATCTTTAAACCCATATATAGGGAAATATGTCCTATATGAGGGCCTGTCACTGGTGACTGCATATCCCCCAAGGGCTGCAAATGCATTGGGGAGCAGCCCTCTACCAGCTGCCACTTGGTATCACCTTCTCCATGTACCCTCCAGGAACGGGAACTTTGTTCTAAAAGAAACCTGCAAAAATAAGAAGATGCCAGTCTCTAGCTAAGTAAGGATGTCTGCTTACATCTGTACGTGCTGAGACCGGAGGGGTCTGTTCTGCTAATCCAGGCTGACTGGCTCACTGCCTGACACTAGCTGCCAATGCAGCCTGATCCATTAGCTCAGGGCTGAGTGAGCAGGATTTCTTGGAAAAAGAGGGATCCTTTCAATTTAAGGACAACAGAAAAGAGACTTGTTTTCCCCTTTCATGGGCTGCTGCGCTGTTGAAAGCAGGAGTTTCATTTCTGGTTGAATTTTTCAACTTTCAGGTGGTGTACGCAACCTCTATCAGCCACCTCAGATATTCCGTCCTCCACGTGGTGCATTAAGGTTGAGTTCAGGTTACTACTCAGTGTTCTCCACTATGAACTCAACAGTCCCTGGTGCAGGTTAGAATCACAGGATCACAGAATTGTTTGGATTGGAAGGGACCTTTAAAGAACATCTCATTCCAACAACCCTGCCACAGGCAGGGACACCTTCCACTAGACTAGGTCACTCAAAGCCCCTCATCCAACCTGGCCTTGAACGCTTTCCAGGGATGGAGTAGCCACAGCTTCTCTGGGCAACCTGTGCCAGTGCCTCATCACTCTCTGAGCAAAAGATTTCTTCCTAACATTTGATCTAAACCTACCCTCTTTTAGTTTAAAACCGTTCCCCCTTCTCCTATCACTATCTGTCCATGTAAAAAGTCGCTCTTCATCTTTATTATGAGATTCCTTTAAGTACAGAAAGGCTGCGACAAGGTCTCCCTGACCTTTCCTTTGTCCTCCCCAGTGTCTCACAAACATGTCTGCCAAAGCCACCTGCAGCACAGCAGGGCTTGGCTCATCGAAACTGAGCATCCACCTCATTCCCTCTAGCGGTTCTTGAGCACCCAGGGACGGTGCCCACCTGATCTGCCACAGCCTCATGTGGGGAGCCTGTATTCACCAGAGCAAAATGAAGGAGGGATGGTACCCAAATGTCGTCCCAAGCACATACAGGGCTTGGAAGGGTGATGGAGGACCTGATTTCAGAGTGCATCACAGTGCCGTGATTAGTCACAGCCTCCGGTGGCTTTAGAAAGGCAGATCTTGGCTTCCTCCTAGGCCAGAAGGGAGCAGCCTGGGCTGTGGAGATGGAGCCACTTTTTGTGGCCTCCACATGGTTCCAGGCATATGACTGGGCATGGGGTTCTTTATGGCTGAAGGGAGTTCAGCTGGTGCTGACACAGAGGCCTCACCACTCTGCTTTGTCCTGATGGTGGGACATGTCTAGGGGAGGTTCAGCTGCTTTCACCTGTGTGACCCCAAGGACCCTGCTCCAGCACTTCCCTCTCCCAGCAGCTCCAACTGCTGGTGAGGGTAGTAGCTGCTCTCAGATGAGTAGACAGAGGTGCTCAGGAGGAAATGGAAGCAGGGTCAGACAGTCCAGGGGATCAGTAGATACTGCAAAATGACCTTCACTGCTGTCATAACTTGGCTCTCTGCTGCCTATTTTCATTGCACTTGGTCTCTTACCCTGCCTGCTGCTCACCTGACGTTTGCTTTAACATTAAGAAGTAAATTCAAAGAAACTGCTATTTGGTAAAAGAGCTGAGTCAGCTTTGTTTTAAATTTTTTAACTGAGGAGAGGTGAACCCCTTTAGCCCAGAGCCCCACAGCCGAGCCTAACTCTTGAGCAGGGCAAGAGGCAGCTGCATCCCTGAGCCCTCACCCAGCAGGCACCACAAAGGGAAATGCCACAGCGGAAGCTGAGGTGTCGAGCCCTGGTGTGGGGGGAGGGCTGGGGGGGCCCCCCCACCCCGGCAGAACGAGCTGCTGCCAGATCAAAAGCACAGCCACAAGCAAGAGCGAGAGGAGAAAACAAAGCCACACTGCAAGAAAGAGGCACAGGAACACAAAGAGAAAGGGAGACGGCCTGCTTTGCATCAGGAGTGGTTGCCAAGTTTTTATTTGTTGGGTTTTTTTTAATTTAAGTTTCCTCCTGTGTCATGTCAGTGCCAGCCTGTGGAGAGGTCTCTGTAGCCATCACCCACTGGGGTTCGGAGCTGGAGGGAGAGAGGGGCTGCCAGCCCTGCTCTCAAGCAGATGTTCTCCAGGCTTGACTTGGTCCTGCAGGCATCATTCTCTGGAGCAAGCCTACTCACTACCTCAGCTCTCCTTTTCCTATCCCTCAGAGAGGCAGGGATCATTAAAATAAGTCAAGAAGGAAATTAAACCAGTTCAGTAAGAGGGGGAAGTTAAAATGAAATGGAAATCAATGTTCACTTGGGAGGGAGCCCTGCTCCTCCGTCGCTAGACGTGCTAATAAATCAAGTATGCCTGGACTGTTTCTGGCACAGAGGCCAGCTGGCATGAGATGGTCTGGGCTATTAAACTCACTTAACCTCCAAAATGAACTGGCCACATGCCAGCCACCTAATAGGAGAGGTCCCTGGCCCATGCTAACACCTAAATGCATCCCAAGAGTTGCTTGGGAGAGCAAGAGTTGTCCCCGGCCAAAAATGTGTCAGGAAATGTACTAGCAATTTAACAGGACTGATGAGTATGTTCCAGTGCCTGGGGACATTCTGTGACACCACTTAATTTATGAGTACCACCGTAAGATACAGCTGGGCTGCCTGTAAGGAGGCTGTGGGTCTGCTACAAGCATCCGCTAATGAGAGCAGCTTGCTCGGTTAAGACAGCAGAGCCTTGCTCACTGAGATCTGTGAACTCTGGAGCAGCACTGCCTGTGATCTGGCCTGGAGGGATGCAGAAGCAGATAGAAAGGCAGGGGGAAATAGGAAGTGGCATGCACCACAAGAAGTAGAAATAAACAGGGAGAGAGGGAAAGTGTGCAAAAGAAATCCTAGTTGAAGGCAACCCATTTTCCCCACTGACTTGTAACATGTAGGTGGTAACATTGCACTGTGGAGATCTGCCACAGAAATACAAAGATTAGTGTGAACAAAGTGGGAATGCAGAAGTTGTGAAACCATGAGAAGAAACAGAAGAACAAAGATGCATCAATCTGCATCTACCAAGCTGCACAAGGTCATCAGTTCACCAGTCCCACGGTGCTCTGCTTGTGTGGTTTTGCTCAAGAACCAGGAAGCAAGAAGGCAAAGAACAAACTGAAGCCATATGACAGGAGAATAGAGATTCCCAGTCAAAACAAAATTATGAGGTGTGACTCAGCGATTTCATTAATTTTTACTTGTTCCATTACCTTCAGGTTTTATATAAAGTTTAATGACTTAAAGTATTTGAAACCCATCACTGAACTGTTAATTCACAGATATTACTTTAGAGCGGGGGCTGACTCCTTCATCCCACAAGAGCAGGTGATGCGAGATTTCACAGCAGGGATGAGGTTTCTCCTGTCACCTCAGGAATGGATCTTACACAGGGCCCTGTGCCAGTTCTCAGTTATCGATGTTCCTTCAGAGTGAGATGCATGCAGATGCCTTGTTAGTGCCCCTTTCTTTATTCTGTAGTTTAACCCAGCAAACTGCTTCATCACTGCCTCAGCATCTTGTTAGGATTGATCTCCAATCGTATATGCACTGGCTCCTTTGTTTTACAATTTTCACAGAAAACAGCTCATGCAAATATTTCCTGTCCTGGGATGGGCTTTTTGCTTTGTATGAGGGAAGCCACAAATCTCCTCTGACTGTGTCTTTGCCACCTGTTTCTCTTCTGATGGTGTATATGGCTGCTGTCTTGCTCTTGCACGCACATTTTTCATCTGTGCATGTGTGTACATCAGTCTGGATGTCAGATGTCACGTTGACCTGATCTCCATTTAAATGTAGTGCTGATGTTTTCATCTGCTCTTTGATAGCTGCACATGCTCTGATCATTTCAATTAATATCAATATAAATTACCCTCCAATAGAATATATTATACTTAATATTGCACATCATACATATAAATATTGTAGAAAATTATTCATGCATTTCTTTTGAGTTTAATCCCATTATGACTCCAGCCTTCAGTCTGTCACACTCCTGACATGGGGACTGCTTGCTTTCACAGAAGGGAGGTCATCTCACTGGCTTGCTCACTCCCCAGAGCATTTAACCTGCTTGGCTTCCCTTCTGTGATTTTTGCCTTGGTTTAGGGATGGAGAACTCTGTAGTGTCCTTGCACCAGCAGTCACGGTCTCCTTCACCTGTCAGCCCACCCAGCTGCAGCTGTCACCAGCACCTGGTCTCTGCTACAGTCAGAAACTGCATCTAATTTGATAACTCACCTTAACATGATCATTAGCTTCCAGTTCCCACTTAAGGTTTTGCTACCATTAATGCAACTTCTTCTTTTGGACCTCATTCCTCCCTTCTCCCCATACTTTTCTTTGAATAGTCCTAAGAAGTCAAGCAGGTCTTTCCAACATCAGACTTGCTGGTTATTGAGATTTTTAAGGTAAGAAGTAAAAAAAAAAAACCAACCCAAACCTGAAGAAAAACATTAATAACAGCCTAAAGATGGCTATAATCATAGAATCACAAAATCACACAGAAATATTTAGATGGCAAGGAATATTGGGAGGTCTCCAGTCCATTCTCCTATCAAAAAATACAACATGTTGCTCAGGGCTTGACAAGGTAACTTCTGAGCGTCTCCTACGGTGGAGATTGCCTGGCATCTCTTGGCATCTATTCCATTGCTGAACCACCTTCAGTGGGAAGAAAGTTTTCCTTATCTCTAGTCAACATTTCCCTGCTCAACATATGGCTACTGCCTCCTGTTCCTCTCCTGTGCACATCTGAGAAGAATGTGGCTTATTCTTCTAGGTAATATCCTTTAGATAATGGGAAACTGAAATTAGATCCCACCTTGGCTCCCTTCTCCTACCAAACCCAGTTTTCTGCCTCTCCCTGTATGTCATGTGCTCCAACTTCCTCACTATCTCACTAGCCCTCCATTGAACTCTGTACAGTTTGTTGGCATCCTCCCTGTACTGGGGGCCCAAAACTGTACCCTGTATCATAGATGAGACCTCAGGTGTGCCAAATAGAGAGAAATAATTACTTCACTCTACTTCCAGCAGAGCTGGCTGTGCTCTTGCTAATGCAGCCCTGTATGTGTTTAGCTTTAATCTCTGCAAGAGTGATGATAACCCACCATAGAGAAGTAAAAAAGCACAGAACTCTTGGCAGTATAAACAGCTGCTGCCTGATGAATGCCAGAAACCTAGGGATGAGTAAAATGAAATGTTTATTACCAAACTCCAGGGGCAGGCTGCAGATGGATTCTTTGCTGAAACAAAGGGCTCTGGTGACTTTCCCAATGAGCTTCCATTTTGCTGCACTGAAGGATGGCGGGAGCTGACTGGGAACACAAGTCCCATCCATTGAGGTCTGAAAATCAGACATTATTAACAGAGCATTTGGGTCTTCCAGGACAAGATCCCTTGGCAGTGACAGCATTTCCAGCCCTGCGCTCCGCAGACGGGAGGAGCGTTCCCACAGCGATGGAGTTGTGCAGCACAGCCGTGAGCTGCATGGCTGCCACCTTCTTGCTTCTGCATCTGGGTGAGTCCTGGGCTCAGCAAACCCTCATGGTTCTCACAGCCTTTTCACAAGCCTCACAACGTTTGGCATATTTCTAGGCTCTCCCTGATGTGCCATGTAAGACTCCTCACACAGTTTAGCTCTGGGATTCAGGTTGTCCCCAGCCCGCCTGCTGAGCCTGCCAGCCAAAACCAGGGTGCATTGCCAGGTTTGGGGAGCTGCCCTGTAGAGATGCAGGAGTGAGGGTCCTGTGAGAACTAGGAAACACACCAAGCAGAGTGGAAAACTGCCCTCCACGCTGCCTCCAGCTGTCTGGGCAAAAACATATCTGTGATGCATAACCACATCTGTGATGTAATCGTCAGAAACTCATCACAGATTTGCCCTTACAAATGCAATGCTACTGGCTTACTTAGCTTGACTGCTAATGTTATAAGCTTTGGTGGACTTTTCAGTGCTCATTTTCCAAGAAAGGAAAGACAGTGAATAAGGCCAAGCCTGCACTTCTCAGATGCTGAGCTTTGATTCCTCTGGTCACAGAGGAAAGATTGGAAATCTCTTATGCACTCTAGAACCAAATGAAAAGCAAGAGATACCAACTCTTATTAATAACATTTCTAATTTCACAGTTTAGGACAAAGTCATAAACTTCTGTAGTCCCATGGGCAATTAAAAAAATCTGCATTGGTACTGTTGCAGGTTACCTCTTAGAGGGATGTAACTTCTGGCAAACCCTACATTAAACTCATGCAAACTTTTCATTTTACACTTCTACACATCTTTAGTACTCAGGTCACCTGGGGTTTTGCAGGTTAGGCATCTCTGAGAGCTTACCAGTAGTGAGGCAGGAGACCACAACCCTGTGGTTATTCCCAATCTTACCTCTGGCAACTCCATCTCCTTCTTAAGGTCTCCTGCAGAAACCATCTTTACAGTGAAGGAAAGGAAAGGATTCTCCCAAGAAACCACTCCTAATATTTCTTCAACCTTATATATTCTATTTCTTTTACTGTCACATAGCCCTCATCCCAAGAACAGGAACGTGACATTAGGTCAGCCTTCTTTCTTTTTTACTTTATCTCTTCATTTTTCTGTGTTTTCAGTCTTTGTCCATGCAAAAACTGGAAGAAGGTGTGAGCAAATTTGTCAGTGCTGCATCAAGTGTTGGGGAATGAAGAAGGGCTGACATATGCTCTTCTTCCTTTGCTACCAATAGAGTAACTAAGTCTTGTCCAGTGGAAAAAGGTTGTTTCAGTAAAATTGTTGACACTTCAAAATTACAAATGATGGCCAGTCCACCATAACTACTGGTATTTTTCCTTTTCTCTGAATATATGTGAAAGAGAATAACCATTAGCCAGGTAATAAAAGAGATTGATTGATTGATTGATTGATGAGATAAAAGAGTGACAAATTCAGAAATTGAGGATAATTTCTGTGGGAATATTCCCTGGGAAAGGGAGGAGAAATATCAACATCTTTTTGGAGGGCTGGGAAGTGTTTACTGATCCACCCTTCAGAAAGTGAACTTATGCCTTTTTTGGGTGGGTATTGACTTTCAGGTCTGATCTCCAGTATGGCTCAGCAAAATGAAGTCCAGACTGGGCTTGTAGGAGGGGAGGTGACCCTGAAATGCACAGGCATACCTCTTGACTCAAAATTATCTCAGGATGCAGTTGTGAGCTGGATGTACTATGATACTCTTCTATGGCGGATGGAAAAGAATAAGGCCTGGAGAAGTAAGGCTTGCAATTTGTTACCCCTTCTCCCTCTATAAGGCTGAGAAACCTCTTCCCTCCTAACCAAGCCTGTTTTTTTCAAAAGAATCAACTTTCCTTACTGGTCGAGCTGACATCAAGATGGAAAATAAACAGCTGAAGGTGTGGGATTTGAAGCTCTCTGACGCTGGCATCTACACCTGTAAATACGGCTCTCACGAAGTCCGCATCTCACTGCATATCTTTAAATGTAAGTGAGTGGAGGGCTTTTAGCCATCAGGAGGGGAAGGGACCATAGAGCTTGGGGAGACAGCTCTGCTGGGATTCTTTATCCAGCTGCATTTCTTCTGTCCTGGGCTATCACAGTTAATTTCTCCTCCATCTCCAGGGCACAACGTCTCCATGGTCTCTTTGCTGTAACACTTGTTCCTCTCTCGGAGGAAGAAGAATTGACTTACTGTCTGTGGTTTTTTTCTTCTTGCAGTGACAGTCTCTTTGGATGGGCACTTTCTGCAAAATGAAGTCCCTGAACTGATTTTAATGCAAAATTCATCCAGCCCTCTACCCAATCTCAACATCACATTGTTTAACAGTAACAACAACAGAGTAACACCAGAATTACAAAGCAAGACCCGTCAAAAATACATAGTGAATTTAAAGAAACTGGAAGCTATGGACAGTGGGACCTGGGTGTGTCAGGTCCATTCAGACTCTCCATTGATTAATCAGAACATCTCCTTTGTTGTGAAGGTACTAGGTATGTGACAACAAAAATGGAACTCACACACAGGCTTGGGAACCAGTGTTCGCTTCAGCTCATGAGTTTAACTTTTAATCTCCAGCATCCCAAGCACTGGTGCCCCAGGTCTTCCAGGTCTTCCAACAATGCAGCTTGGGGATTGTTCTGCTGCCTGAGCTCTGTTCCGCACTTGTGCTCATTTTCATCTCCAGGCTTAGTGAGGAGAAGGTTCTCCTTTCCTCGGGGTCTGTTCTTCTCAGCTCTGCTGTGCTTGGGACCTTTGGATCTTTCTACTGTCTTTTTCTCAGACACTAACTGTTTAACCTTCCTGGAGGATGTTGTGGCTTTTCTCCAAGTCCTTTTTCAACTGAGTGCAGTGTGCCTCACTCTGGATCAAGGGTAGATATGGGGAAGCATAACCATGGATATTCCTGCCTCTGTATCCCTTGTCTCTTCTAAATTCAGGTTTTCAGAATCCAGATTTGGAAAGAAAGTACGCAACTGTTGATAGCACTGTCACCTTGTCATGGCATCTGAACTCCCAGATGATAAAATGGAAAGAAGGTTTCGCAGGACAGCTGAACTGGAAACAACAGGAAGGTGCAAATGCTCATGAGCTGCTTGATTTCGAAGTCACAGCACAAGGAGATCTGCATGAGACTAAAAAAAGCAGCAACTTTCTGATTGAGATACCTGAAAGAAAAGCTGAAATCATCATAGAAGTGAAGCTCCCCAAAGTATATTTCAACCATTCTGGACAGTACCAGTGCCAGCTGGAGTACCAAGGAAGGCATGTGCAGAGCAAGATAGAGCTGGTGGTGATGAAAGGTGAGAGAAAGAGAAGTAGGTCATGAAGAAGAGGAGCTGCAGAAACCTGCAAGCCACAAGAGCATGGATGGACCCATATTCCCATCCCCTCATTCACATGTCTTTTCCTTGCCTTTACAGTCTCAGCTAACCCTGATGGGCCACTCTCCAGAGGGGCCAATATGACCCTGACCTGCCAGGTCTCTGGTCCACTCCCACCCAATGCCTACTTGCGCTGGGAACGTGTGAATGGGACTAACATGGATGTTAAGAACTCAAGGCAGCATGAAGTAAAGTTGGAGGTGAACATAAGTGCTGCAGGGCTGTGGAGCTGTCACCTCATAGAAGACAATGACAGAAAGATCAGCCTTCATTACCACGTGGGTATGGAAATTAGCATCACATCCCTTCCCCAACCCTAAAGCTAAAAAATTCTCTTTGTTTCTGTGTCTAAATACTTTTTTCCTCCCACAGAGGAAGCTCCTGTTTGGATTAGCTATGTGATAATTGGAGCAAGTGTTGCAGGCAGTTTATTGGTGTTTGCCCTTGGGTGCCTATGCATCATCAGTGGTATAAGCTGGCAGAGGAGAATGGTGAGTGCCATGGTCCCTGTGAAAGGTGCAGAGAGTACTGGCTCTCCAAACCACAGGAGGAGTCAGATTTCCTGTCTGGGTGCAGGGCAGAACAGATAAAGTATCGATCTTTAGGCTCAAAGCAAGTTTTTGAGATGGGCAGTCTGCAGATGTCAGACAGCACTTTACTACCACTTCAGAGGAAAGTATTTGTATCATAAAAATACCCAGTTGTTCTTTGTCCCTTCTCTCCTGGCAGCAACGGAGAAAAAGGATGGCACAAGCAAGACAATACTTGCTGGAAAACAAGACGTGTCAGTGTCAACAGTAAGTGGCAATGAGGGCACCCAGAATGGGCAAAGAATGTTTTCAAGGGAGAGGAGCTGGATGATTGAGCGGGGAGAAATTGAACTTGAGCCTATTTGGTGAAACAGTACAGCTGCATTTCAGCAGTTTCAGCTCTTACTCATGTTAAATCCTGCTTAAGAGTTATGAGCTATGTTAAATCCCAAACCCATGGTAGCACTGTGCTGGGAAACTTTCGAGCAGAGTGGTTTCACTCGAATTATCTTAATGTTGAGAGATATTAGCCCAACCCAAGCAAAAGCTCCAAAGCACTTTGGTAGGCTCCCAGTGAATCTGAGATCTGGATATCAAGGTCGTGGAGGTGGAAGGCACACAACCAAGCACAAGGATGAAACCCAAATTTTAAAAATTCACGATGTCCATAATCTAGTTCCAGCTCTGCTAGAGCAGTGCTGGACTGCAGTTGGTGAAAATTGCCAATAACCTCCCAGGAGTAACAAAAGAGGAGAAAAAATCATGGAACACTGTGATTTGTACCCTTTCCTAAAGGCCTTGGGTGATGTGAAATACACCATTGTGTCATGACCCTTTTCATGGGAGCAAGGATTTCTCAGCAGAGAAGCTGCCCTTTTCCATGCCTTTAAGCTTATATGGTATCAGGCATCAGAAGCAGCTGTTGGAAACACTGACAGCCATTCTGTCACTGGAGTGGAGTGCGAAAGGAAGCAGAAATGATTGCATGAACAAGTTCAATGAATGTTTGCGTACAGAACCGGACTTCTGCTTCATTTTCACTGGTGACATTGGCAAACTGTGATAGTTTCACCAAATTTTTTTCACTGTCACCAAGAATTCAGTGAGAATGTTTATTGGCAGATACTGCATCACAGCTGGGATGTGTATGTGGTGAAGAGCATAACATGTGTCAAAGAATTCACCTCGTTTTCACCTACATTTTATCAAGGTTAAAAAATAATCCCCATAAAGAGAGGACAAAGCCTGTACAGATACATCAAAATCTAGATGAATCTGTGCAGCACAAGTGCTGATACAGTTGTTCTTTAACTCTCTTTGCCAAGTAAGCAGCTCAGTGTAACTGAAACCTAAACTGCAGCCATGTGGATGCTCAAGTAACTGTTTGCATCCTCAGCTACAGAGGCAGGCAGGCAGTCATTCTCTGCAAAAAAAAGTGAGGGGTGGTACTCATGTAGTCCTTTTCTCTTGCAGCCGGCTGAACTAATACTGCAGCACTGGTGTCACAAGGACTGAGGAAGTCTCTGCCTGTACCTAAACACCTGGCAGCCCATAATGCTCTGTGAATCCATCTCCCTTTCTCCTGTTTTAATGCAATTCTTTATTCCTTCACCATGCCCCCAGTCTAATGCCATGGAGGGAGGTTGTCTGGCTCGGAGCCAATGGACAAGACAAGAAACCCTGAAGGGTTAAGATTGATCCCCAGTTCCATAATGAGAGACACTGAACAGAATATATATATATACACACACACACATATAGTATGCTTATATTTTGTTCATGCACTTAATTTGACCTTCTTGTGGAACCAATTTTATGCGCTTCTTTTATCTGCCTGAGCGACAATAAATTACTTTGGGGTTGGAAGTTATTTTTTGCAAGCTGGACTACATTTTTTCTGAGGCACTCTTGTCTGGTTCAAATTCACATTTCTCTCTTTCCTGCTAGGATGTGAAATGCTGTCTCCAACCTCCCTGGCTGCCATGAGCCTTCCTTAATGCACCAGCTCTTTGCTCTCTGTAAAACCTGTTTGTCCATGCTCATTTGCCTTTCCTGAACAGTCAGAACCCTACATATTTACCCCTAGACCTACATATCTGATCCCCCATATCTATCCCTCAGCCTGTAGCTTTCACCTCTCCCATAACAAGCCAACAAACAAGTGAAAACAGGACAATCAGTGGGATAATTCAGAACTAATTTTACTGGGAGGGCAGTTCAGGATACCAATAGATTCTGGAAGTCAGAGCCCAAAGAAGTTCTGAATGTTGATCTAGAAGGTAAGCTTGGGAAGGGGGTGAGAAAGTAATTTCCTAGGAGAACAAACCAGCCTTGAACTGCATAATCCCACAGAGTGCAGAGAGCAGATGCTTCTGAGAAAACCACTGAAAATGTTTCTCACCAAAATGACCCTTTTTTTTTGGCTCAAGGAGATGAGAAGAGGGAGTGAAAAGCCCAGGAAACTTAGGATAGAACTAAAAGCATGTTGCAGAGATGACAGAACGTCCTGAAAGAAAAATGCTGTTAAAATATGTACACAGAAGTCTTGTGTTTATAGAAATTGCTCTACTGTCTGCTAGTGGCAGGTCAAAAAGGCCTTGAGGTCCTACAGCTGCCACTGGCTCCAGTCCCGGTTTGTTTGTCTGTGCTGGCCTTGCTTGGGACAGGCACAGAGGGGCACTGGGCTGTGGGGAGGGCTCCCTGTGGCGAAGACCCTCCGTGGGATGCCTGGTGCTGGAGGAGGGGTTTTCTGTGTGTCAGTCGTGCCAGCATCACGCTGTTAGTGACTGACAGGAGACAGGCAGCCACAACGGCACAGACACCACCTGTGAGCCGGGGGAAATCTTCCAGCCCACAACCCCTGGCATGGGGTGCAGCCCCAGGCAGCTGTGGCAGCAGGTGTGGGCCTGCACTGATGTCATGCCTGCTCCTCCACTATCATCCTCACTCAAACAAGAGTGACAAAGGCCCGCACTAACACCCCTTTCCTTCTCATAGCTTGTGCTTCTGTGCTTCTGTGCACATGACTACATTAATTTTGGAAAAGCCTTGGTCCATATCCTGGTGCATGCAGTTGCTCCTCCTGCACCTGTCTTGTCCCTGAACTGCCAGCATACCTTGGGAGCCAGTTGTGGCCCATCCATCTGCTAAACAAGGCATCATCATAGCTTAAGGACAGGTCCATTTTAGGAGCTGTATGTGGGAAAACAAGCGCAGAGTCAGTGGTGGTCTGTGTAATGGTCATGACAAACTGCTTGGCACAGTCCCCTCAACAAAAAACTACCCCTGTTTCTGCAGTCCAGACCCTTCACATTAAATAACTGCTTGAGTACCCAAATGAGCTCCTTTTTTCACTCACACGGGTATCTGGAGAAGAGGGATTATCCTGTACTACCTGATACCTGGATGGGACAAAAAATCAGGCTGGGTGAGCATCGCTTGGGATCTCCTTTAGCACTGCAGCCATCTCTGAGGTTCTGGCAGCTGAACCAACCATCGCTGTACCAAAAAATGCCAGCCTTGACTTTTCAGAAAAGAATCAACCTGACAATAGAAGACTAAGCTAATAGGGCTTATTAAAAACCTGGTGTCCCAGTTTCAGCCAGCATACAGTTAATTTCTTCTCAGCATAGGTCCATCAAACCTGGCCTGTCCAGGATGAAATACACAGGTAGCAGACAATGCTGGCACTGGGAGAGCACGGAGGTGCCTGAGCTGCCTGACATCTGTCAAAGCCAGGAGGCAGTTCTCTCTTCCACAGGCTGGAAGAAGCACACTGAGTCCTCACAAGTGAGGAAAGGTTGTGTCCCCATTCACAGCTGGGACCCACCTGCAAAGAGTACTCAGGCTCCCACCCCTGACACTGGTGCAGAAGGTCCCTCTGTCTGTTTCCAGGTGGCCTGGTTAGCATGGCAGCAGATGTGATGGTGCCACTGGGATGCCTGCAAGTGCACAGCCACATCCACAGATGCACAGCTCCAGTTCTCCCGTCTGGATGAGTGTAACAAAAACGATAGGCCTTCCTCAACACTGCACAGTTCCTCAGTGGGTCTCCTGATCTCAAAAGTTGTGACCCTGCCCTACTCTACTTGAAGCTCACCTGCAAGCACTGCAGGCCCCAATCTTATAAATCTCTTTTTTTTTGGCAGCACTCCTGTCTGTGTCTTTTCATATGACGACCTCCTTTGTTCCCTAGATGCACGGACTGCCCTGATTGAGAGAAAAGTCGTCCACAGAGTCAGTCCTAGTTGGGCTTTGCTTTCCATCTGAGTGCAATACTGAAAGCTTCAGTGTGGGCTTCAAGGCAGCACAGAGGTAGAGATTCAAACCAGATAAGAACAAGCTTGCACAAAACATGTTGAGGTAGATGAGTCCTCAGCTGGAACGGAGTGCAGTTACATTTTGCCCAAGCCAGGACTTTACAGGCTGTCTTCCATGTATCCTGGTCCTCCTTCTCAGGGAGCGTGTGACGATGGTGCATTTACACTATGCAATGGAATTAATGCCTCTACATGACACAAACCATAGCAATATACAATGCTGCAAAGCAGCAAACACAGCGACAGACTTATTTTATCATGTGGTGACAGCTCATCAGAGTAGCCCTGAGATGATGGCATACACGGCAATACTTACAAAACTACAATGTCAGCAAGAGCTCTGTGTAGTGATGTGGAAATACCACAGAAAGCATGAGTTTGGAAAAATACGTGAAGTGCTGATTTTTCCTGTTATGTCAGTCTTTCTGGTACTACTGGTCCCCATGTTTCTGGGCTGCAGAAGGGAAAAAGCACATGCTTCAGTCCTTTGGACCTCCCTCCAGTGCATGGTCCTCTGTCAGGATCCACAGACCTCCTTGCTCCAGTGGATGGAGGAGGTTGGACACAGCTGAGGATACAGTGCCCTGTCCAGTTCTGCTGATCTAGGAACACACGGGCTGAAATAACCCTGTCCCATAGTGCTACCTCCCCAAGCCCCTCCTGCTTCCCAGTTTATTTTTGCCCTTTGAGTGCAACGTGAGGCAGTGATTTGGTGGATGCTGTCAGCCCGGATCTGCCGAGGCGATCCATGTGACTCATGCTCCCCGCAGGCTCTACAGCAAAGCACTCGCATCCCTCAGCCTTCAGAGCCAAATGACCCTGTGTGTTTCTTTGCATGTTCCCAAAGTCTACAAGGGAAAAGCTGTGCACTTCAGACTCTTCTAATTTCTTTTTATCTTGGGGATGGGAAGCGGGGGGAGAGGGGAGAGGAAGGACAGTATTCAGTGTCCATTTGAATGGCTCATCATTCAGCCTAATGCAGCTGCAGAGAAAGAGTAACTTCCATCCACCCTTCAAAGGTGAGGGTAAAGTTGGAGTACCAGACTCTTTCATGATGCTCAGCTCTGGACTGGTTCCTTTCTGAGAGTATTCCCAAGTGTGTGCTTCCTAGAAGGAAGCCCAGGGTTTGTTAGTGCACTCACCTCTGAGCAACACCTCCAAACCACAGCCTTTGCCTCATGCATGTCAGCATCCTTCCTTGGCAACCCTCCTGAAGAAACCCTTGGCTCTCCTTCTGTTCATTTTCTGTCCAGCTTGGCCAAGTCTTAGAGGTACTTCCAGATTTGGAGAATCAAAGAACAGCAGAATAAGAGGTGGTGACAGAGATTGCCTCTCTGGCAAGGCATCAAAAAGGAAGAAAGGAGCTCCTCAATGCTTCAGCACCAGCTGGCTCATGTCATGGTGCCTGCTTCAGGCTCCAGTGCTGGGAAGTCCCTCCTCTGAGCTTGTCTGTGTGGAGATGAGGTTCTGGAGATGAACAGCAGTAACAGTGATGCTGGCTATGTGAGGACCACGGCTCCAGAGAGGCCAGCACACCACCTGAAACAATGAGGAGAGCCAGAGAGCTTCCCTGGCAGGGGCCAGCTGCATCCAGCGTCTCAGCAGTGCTCCTGAAAGCCCGGGCTATTTTTTAATTAAATGATTGTTCTGGTCTTGGGAAACCTCAAACATACCTAGAGAAACTAGAGGTAAAACAGAAATTGCAATTCAGTGTTACAAATTTAAAGCAATGAAGTAATTTCAGCTCCTTCCAGATATTGTGGGTTCCCAGACTAATGATTCAAGAGCTCCTAATTATCTTTTCTGTGTATGAGAACAAACAAGTAAGTGTTCGGTAATTTTGGAAAGCAGCATAATTAAATTCTGAAATGACAGTTTTACATCCTTTACAGACTGGAATTCACTGTGCTGGGATATCAGTGATGCCACAAGAGCAGGAGGGATGAAAAAGGGGTCCCTAACACTCAGAAGAGAAGAACGCACAAAGCATTATGTTGGATGGGTAGGGGGATGGGGTGAAGCAGGAGGACTTATACTCCTCTGCAAAATGGCATGCAGCATCACAACCATTCTGTATTTGACAAGGCTACACTGGAAATTCCTTTTCTCATGGTAAATATCATATACAAACCTTTATGTATGTGACAGAGGAAAAAAAATTCTTTTTGAAGGTGCCCAGCTGTGTAAGGAAAAACATTCAGTGCTAAACGGGCATCCACAAGTCCAAATCCTAGTTTATACATTGTGAACCCTTAATATTTCTGTGTAGCTCATAACCAGCACTAGTCATCTGTCCTCTGATGAGAGCTATTATAAATTGCCCATTTTGCAGATGAAATATCCGAGAAATTGCACTAAATCTTGCTGTACAGTGCTAGAAATAGAACCTAAGGTTTGGATATGACAAATCTACATTGCAGTCGCTGTCACTGAAGGGAGATGCTTGGCTGGATTCTTGTTAGCCATTAACCACACCCTGCTCAGAGAGCCAGGAAGGATGCCAGGAAACCTGCTTGCAAGCACACCAATGTAGCCTCACAGGAGGCTGTATAAGCCGTGTTGGGGCTCTGAGGGTGGATTTAATTGCATCCATGATCTGTGAGAAACATATGAAACCTCCCATGGTCGCTATCAAAGTCCTGAGTAAGAGCTACAAACCATCAAACCCTGTGGAGTGCATTTGGCTGTTGTGTTAATGCTTCTGCTTTTAGGATTCTGCCGTTTGTTTCTTGGTTAATGAGCTCTGTTCCTTTAAGGATCCAAGGCACCTCTGGGAAGTGCATTTCCCTGGACCTGCAGAGCTGCTGTCCAGAAATAACTGATCTTTATGCAGTGAACTTTTCCAGAAACCATTTCATATCCCGACATTGTAACAGTACTGTTTCTTCAGGCCTGGATGCCTTAGACTATTTTAGTGAGCTGAGACTTTAGACAGCAGGTTGCTGGTACCGGAGAACAGGCTGACTCTGTAGGAATTAAAAATCATTCCCAGCTGTGTGAATCCTCCTAAGAGATGAGTCTTGGGGCCGGGGGGGGGGGTCACACTTCTAGCCTGGACTTCCCAGATACACAGGGAACCCTGCACTGTGAGGCTTCAGGATTTCCAGGTCTGAGTATTGGTGCTCCTTTGCATGTGCATTGTCAATATGCAGCATATACACAGTTGCAACCCACCTCTTATAGAAAACAGTAAAACCAGGTGTCTGGAAATCTTTAAAATACATTTAGATGAGAAGGATGGACAAGCATCTGCTTGGGAGTGTGACAGCCCTAGGGTAAAAGCTCTTCTTCCCACAGAGTTTGTTCCACTTCACAGTAAATCCTCCATATTTTGCTTTCATTCAGACTAATAACCCAGACTCATTCGCAAGCACAAGAAGCCTCCTTGAGACAGGAGGACTGTCCCCATCCAGCTCTGCTCACTAATCTCTGTCAGGTGTAGCCTAAGCCATGAATAGATGCTGGGCTGCAGACTGTCCCTTCCTGTGTGGAGAACAGGCAGGCAGACAGTACAGAAAGTGCTGGAAGCTTGGTTTGCTGTTTCCCTGAGAGAACACGAGGATTTATTCACCCACGCAGGCAGGCTAACAACTCATGCTAAGGAGACTCAACTTCTGAATCAGAAGAGGATGGTGATGTGGAAGTTATCACATTAAGCAAGTCATACAAATGACACAATTGAAGCTGCACAGATGTTTACATTTGTGGATACAGACCTTCTCACTTCAAGGCATAAACCTCCCACAAATGATACAGGCTGAGAAGTGACAGAGGAAGGCCATACCTGTCCCTTCTCACATCTTTGGCTCCTGCTGTTGCACCTCTTGCACCTCAAGACTGTTCCTCTGTGGGGGTTCCTCACACCAAAGAATAGCCAGAGCATGGCACCACTGTCACCACCTGTCTTCCTCAAAAATATCTCTTATCACCTACCTGACACAAAGCTGCATCTATTCTAGTGGCTCCTCATTATCCTCACTGTCTCCAAAAGAGGCCCCACTCACAACAGCTACTGCAATGCAAATCTCTTTTTCACCTCTGGAACTGCCTTCACTACTGCCCTTGGGCCCAAGAACCAGCAGTACCTCCAGCTTTCTTCCTCAGGAGTCTCTCCCTCTGCTGATCCTACAAATCTCAGATGAAATTCCTTGATAACTAAGACACTTGGGGTCATCTCAGCTAATACTGAGAATGATAAATGAAATCTGCCCTGTCAGCAGGGTGACAAAACTGAGCAGATCCTGGATCCTTAGGTCCACTTTAGCAAACAGGGTGGTGGTGCAACAGGAGCAGATCTGTAGAGGGAAACAGCTGATGATGAAGACTTTGAGGCCACACTGTAAATGTCTGGGGACTTACTTCAGACTAGCCCTAGCCCAAAGCAAAGCTGAATCCTCGTAGTGCTCAAAGCACATTTGCTGCACATCTTGCAGGTCCTTTCACCTAAATTGCTCATGTTTCCTGATCCAAACGGAGGTGCTAGTGCAGCTGCACCCTAACTGTCCACAAAAATGGACTCCTATCCCAGTTCTGGTTGAGGAAAGGAGCACAGAGATTTTGGCAGACAGCAGGCCCTAAAATGAATGAGGACAAGGAAGATGTTGGTGCCTTCACTTCAGTAGCAAGACGGGTAACAGGAAAATTAGATGTTCATTGTCCTGGGAAGACTCTCTAGCCAGGATTGCCCTCGCTGAGGTGACACAGCTGGAGGGGGAGCTTTACCCCTCTGACATGACCAAACCAAACCAAATTCCTCTGAGCACTACTCCCATTCTAGCTCCTGTCCTCTCTTCCCCCTTTCCCGTGTTTGTAGGACCACGTTTCTGGCTGGTGATGGAAGAGGCCACCACAGCAGCTGTGCCAGCTGTGGCACCCTGGGCATCCGATGCCCTGGGCACCTTGCCCTCCAAGCACCCTTTGCAGCATCAGCTCTTTGCCTTTCCCCTCACTTCGCACCCATTCTCCCCACATCTCCTACGGCCTGGGTGCCTCCTCAAATCCCTCTCTCTGGGAAAGGGAGCCCGGCACCTTCTTGTCCTGCGAGTGGCACTGCGGGGGCAGCCCGTCTCGCCCCGTGGGGCAGGGGGGCTGCACACGACGGGGAGCCGCCGTGCCCGGGCCATGTCCAAGCCCGGCTCCGGGCGCACGGCCGGGCGCAAGCCCGCCCCGTCGCCGCGGCCCGTCGGGAGCAGCGGAGGGGCCGGTGCCGGGGCGGCGGCTCCCGCGCCCGTCCGCCCGTCCCGCCCCCTGGCTGCTCGGCCCGGCGGTGCTCCCGCCGCCGTCCCCCGCCGGCGCTCCCCGCCCCTCGCCCCTCGCCGAGCCCCGCCCGGCGGTGGCCGGAGCGCGGGGCCGGGGCGGCTGCCTGCGGCGGCCGGAGCTGCGGCGGCGGCCGGGGCCGGGGGCCGGCACAGCCGGGCAGAAGCGCGCACAGCCGCGCGGGGCGCCCGTCGCCATGGCAGCGCTTGCTCCGGCGAGAGGTAAGATGGGTCCCCCCGGCCCCCGCCGCCGCCGCCGCCGCCGCGATCGGCCCCCGCTCCGCCGCCGGCGGCTCCCGCTCCGCCGGGCGCAGGGCGGCGCCGCCGCCGCCGGGCACGGCCGCGCCCCGGGGCGCCCCGCGGGCTCCGCGGCCCCCGCCCAGCCCAGCCCGGCTCAGCTCCGGCCGCACCGCTGCGCTCCGCCGCCGCCGGGCGAGGCGCGGGGCGGCCGGACCCCCGCCGTGCCCGGGCTGCCGAGCGGGGGGCGAAGGGAGGGGGCGGCGGGGCAGCGGCGCACCTCGGCCCGGCCGGCCGCGTCTCCCCGGCTTTCTCCGCGCTTCTTTGCAATCGTTCTGGGTCACCTTTCCCTCCGAGCCCCCTCCCTCGCCTCCCCCTGCATCAGCAGCCCTGGGAGCCTCTGCTGTGCTCTCCCCCGCTGCTGGGATGGGCGGTGGGGTGCAGCCAGGGAGCATGGCCAGTTGAGGACGGGTTTTCCCGACCTGGGCATCCTGCGTTTGCTCTGGGGCACTCCGGTCTCCGCCAGCGGGAGGACCACAGCTTGAAGCAGAATTGGGCCCCAAAGCCAGCAGAGGCGGGAGGATTCCAGCCTCATCGAGGGATCAGTGTGGGCCACCAGAACAAGCTGGGTGGGAAGGGCGGCAGAAGGAGATGCTGCAAGGAAATTCGTTCCCCTGGGATTATCAGAGCCGAGTAGTTCTGTAACTGTCTCCTGAGGCCACAGGCCTAACTGCAAGAGTGGTGGTATTGGGGGGAAAATGATGAAACAGAGCAGAATGGGGGCATCGCCAATCCAGTCATGGCAAACTGCTCCAAGCAGGGAGGAAAGGAGGCAAAGCCTCAGGTGGTCACAGAGTGGGTGATAAAATACGGAGAAGCAGAAGGGAGGGGTGGGAACTGAGCCACTAGCTCAGGCTTGGGTACTGAGCCATCCACATAAAGATTAAGTTTACATCTGCTCTGGTCAAGGCACAGAGCAGGCCTGTACCTTCCTGGAATATACTGCTTGGGTGTCCCCTATGGATGAAGACAGAGAAGGGGGTCTGAGCTGGTAGGACCAGGGAAGGCAAAGGTAAGTAGTCTCAGGAAGAGGTTAGTAGTCCTGTTCCTGGGTTTGTGACTGGGGGGGTGGGTCTCTGGAGACCAGAACTGCTCCTGCAGAAACATGTGACTGAAAGACTTGTGTGTCAAGAATGTGGAATGGCAGGGCACTATCAGAATGGTGGAATGCACCCATGGATGGGGCAGGATGGGAACAGCAGGTTAAAAACCAGATCATTGGCAGAGAGAAGCTGAGGTCCAAAGACTGTGGGAGCCGTAGAGCTGAAACAAGGGGTATAGCAGTACATGCATGGGGATGGCAGGGCTGGAATGGCAAGGGATGATGCAGATCAGGCCTTCTGTGCCAGAAGTGGCATTAGTAATGCTTTGGGTAGGGAGCCTAGGACTGGAAGGGCAGGGAGCATGGTGTGTCTCAGCACTGGATTGAGTTGGTGGGGACCAGAGTCCAGCCTGAGCTGTGCAGAGACTGGTGCAATTTTGGCTCTTCTGTTCCCTGAAAGACACAGGGAATGCTCCACACTGTCTAAATCATGACAAGGTGTTAGTGTGGGCAAGGAGAGAGCGAGAGAGGGAGAGATCTGGGAAGACAGAGTGATCTTAAATTACTTTTTCTCTTTTCTCTCTTCTACAGTGAGACTCATGCCCTGAATCTCCAAGGGAACCTTTGAAAAGGATCTTCCCCTCCCTGCCATCTCCTTATTGTTTGCCAGCTGTGCCCTGCGCAGGAAAGCTTTAAAGACCAGCAAAAAGAGAACAGCAAAAAGGACAATGTAGTGAGGGTGCTGTGAGGTCTTGGGTAGGGAGCCCTCTGAATCTTGTTTCTCACCCTTCCCTCTTTGTTGATAGCTCCCTGACAGCCTTGGCAGGAACCTCTACCTGGCCACGAGTGCGGTGGCATTGGTGAGAGAGGAATTACACACAGTGTATGCGCCACCCTCGCTTTTTCCTTGGGACCCTTGTTCTTTTTCCTGTCATCTCTGAAACTCTTGCCTAGCTCCTCGTTTCCTAGGACATTGGGCAGCAGGCACTTACTTTTGCCAAACTGTTTGGAGTCCCTAGAAGTCCCTGTTTGTGTGTGGCCTTCACCAGTCCCAGCAGAACGTGGTCTCTGAGTCAGAAGGTGGGCACATGAAGTAAGGAGAGCTTTTTATTTGGGGGAAGAGTGGAGGACGGAGATGTAATAGATGGGGAGGAAAAAAAAAAAGTGAGCCCAAGCGTGTGAGGGAAGAAGCACTGGCAAGTGTTCATGAGCGAGAAAAAAAGTGGAAGAAAGAAAAAGAAAGAGAACAAGGGAAAAACCAGATGAAAAAGTTAGAACAAGGGGAAGAAATATAATCAAATAGGAGGGAAAGGGAAGACTGGAAGTGAGACAGAGTTGACGGCTGTTCTGCCTGGCACCTGGTGGCAATGCCTTGAGAAACCCTTCCAGCGTGCAAACAACTCACATTGCAGCAGCAGATGAGGAGAGACGTGGCTCCCCCAGTGCAGAGTCCCACTCACCCTCTTACAAAATCCCAGCAGCAGAGGCAGGGTGCAGTCTAGCAGGGGTGGCAGCATGGGGGATTCTGAATCAGAGTCCACCTTGCACAACAACTCACTGTGGTGGCTGGCATGTGGGATGTTAGCTCTGTTGGCCAACTCTTGGATTATCCTCAGCATCACAGCCAAACAACAGAAACACAAGCCTCTGGAGCTGCTGCTATGCTTCCTTGCTGGCACGCACATCCTTATGGCAGCGGTACCCCTCACCACCTATGCCGTGGTGCAGCTGCGGCGCGAGTCCTCCGACTATGACTGGAATGAAAGCATCTGCAAGGTCTTTGTCTCCACGTACTACACCCTGGCGCTGGCCACCTGCTTCACAGTGGCCTCCCTCTCCTACCACCGGATGTGGATGGTGAGGTGGCCAGTCAACTACCGCCTGAGCAATGCCAAGAAGCAGGCTCTGCACGCAGTCATGGGTATCTGGATGGTGTCATTCATCCTCTCCACCCTGCCCTCCATCGGCTGGCACAACAACGGCGAGCGCTACTACGCCCGTGGCTGCCAGTTCATTGTCAGCAAAATAGGGCTGGGCTTCGGTGTCTGCTTTAGCCTCCTGCTGCTCGGAGGAATTG
This sequence comes from Aphelocoma coerulescens, assembly GCF_041296385.1. Lineage (NCBI taxonomy): Eukaryota > Metazoa > Chordata > Aves > Passeriformes > Corvidae > Aphelocoma > Aphelocoma coerulescens. Next base: position 93,762,631 of record NC_091013.1, on the reverse strand, counting down.
TCATGGGCTTGGTGTGCGTGGGTATCACCTTCTACCAAACCCTGTGGGCACACAGGAGACGCCGGCAGTGCCGCCATCAGAGAGCAGAAGAAGCGTCATCCTGCTCTTCATCAGCACACGCCACTTTCAATGTGCCAGCCATTGTGGTGGAGGACGTACGAGGCAAAAGGAGATCTTCACTGGATGGCTCCGAGTCAGCCAAGACCTCCTTGCAGATGACCAACCTCATAAGCGCCATTGTCTTCCTGTATGACACGCTCACTGGGGTGCCTATCTTGGTAAGCATCCAGTTCTCCCTTTCCCTGCAGAGTCTTCAAGTAAAACAGATTTGGTTTTCTCTCAAGTTTTAGAGGAGAATCTCTCCTGTCCCACCAGCCGCAGAACTGCCGCATCTGAATCTGTGTTATTCTGAGCGGCGGTTTTAAAAAGATTGCAGTAATTCTCTCATCCTTCCGCAGCAGCATTTTCTTAAGTCTAAGCCTGGGGAATACACACCGCACAGCTAAAACCACTGTGCAAGTTTTAGGTGGCTGAGAGGAAATTATTCTGCAAACTTACTTGTAAAAACAATGAGATTTCTATTTCTCCAGTTTGCTTCTGGAGAGCTGATACACCAGCTTTAAGAGCTGATGCATCCAGTTGTCTTTTTCCTTCTGCTTGTATGGCTGTAGGCAGCATTTCAGGTTTTGGCTAGCCGGTTGATTCTCTGCAAAACTGGAGAGCTACAGAAGTTCTCAAAGAGAACCTTTAAAAGAGGAGAGGCTGAGTCACAGATTTTTTTTTTCCTAGCTGCTGTGTCCTTTGTTAGCACCTATTTAGCTCCAGCTGGTAACGAGCACAGGAAGAAGGGATGCTAGCACCAGGTCTCATGTTAGAGATATTACAGCTTGGAATATGGTCCAGCAAACCTGGGGCAAGACCCCAGGAGCAGTTTTTCAAAGGGACACAGGGCTATTACTTGTTGAATCCTTTAGAGACAGATTATGATCTACTACAGAATTGATTCCTGTTACCTTTCTCCCTCCCCCCTTTTGTCTCCTTGCCATTGTTTTTCCTTACCTTAAAGGTCGTGAGCTTTTTCAGCCTGCGCTATGATACGGCCCCCACGTGGATGGTCCTGGCTGTGCTGTGGTGTTCCATGGTGCAGACCTTGCTGCTCCCCTCTTTCATCTGGTCCTGCGAGCGCTACCGAGCAGATCTCCGCACCGTGTGGGAGCAGTGTGTGGCCATCATGTCTGAGGAAGACACAGAGGATGGTAAGCTCCTCACCAGCCCACACTCACCTTTCTTCACTAACCACCTCCCCAAAAGACTACAGAGCAAAGAGGGGGTCTTTGGGAAAAGGATGTGGTGGTATTGCGAGTGGCTCAGTGAGATTCATGTTACAGCTTGGAGTCAGCAACCACAAGAAAATTTATGCTGTAGAAGGCTCTGCCACTCACATGCAGCCTTAGGACTAGCATCCAGGAAGCATTAGTGCAACATCCTCCTCACTAGTTGCAAGCATAGGTACACTGTGTGTGGCTGCCAAACCACAACCAAAGTGACATGCTGGGCCTCAGCCTGACTTGCTGATCCAAAGGTCCAAGATCTGGCACTGAGCGATTCAAAGGCAAGAGAATAGAAATAGGGCAGTCTCTGGGTGCTTTAGTGCTGCTGCAAGCAGAAAGACAAGGTCCTTGTTCAGAGGTGAGCCCTGAGGGCTGCAAGTAGGGCAGCAGAAGTCAGATAAGCATTAGGATGGCGTCCAGGTGCCCTGATAATGCTCCTCTTCTGACTGAAAAGTGTTGACTGCCGTTCTCGTCTTTGCCAACAGATGGTGTGTGCGATGATTATGGTGATGGCAGGATCTGCAAAGTGAGATTCGATGCGAACGGCGCCGCAGCTGCGAAGCGGGACTCCCGGGACATCAAGCTGCTGCCCATGCACCACATGTTGTTGCCCCAGGACAAGGTGCACTACCTGCAGGTGAGCCGAGCAGGGGCAGCCCCACAACCCACTTCCTTCTTTGTCAGTTTCTCACGCCTTTGTGTCCTCTTGACTCTCCTCTCTGAGAAAACCTCAGCTACTCCCTTCCTGTTCTGACTCTTCAAGTCTTCCATCACCTGCCCCCTTCTGTTTTCCAGGTCCCTATCTCACGGAGAATGTCACATGATGAGACTAACATCTTCTCCGCCCACCGCTCTGCTCCATCCTTCCTACACAAGTGGTCTTCATCTGACGACATCCGCATCTCCACCCCCCGCAAGCCTGGGGGCCCTGGTTTCTTGCCTCCCCAGCTGCATGACTACCAGCACCGCCGGCGGTCCCCAGAGGATGAGCTGACGACCCTACGGCAATTTTTGGAGGGGGGGCTGATGCCCCGGGGCTGCAGCTCCAGCGCCTGCTTCTTCCGAGATGAGATCACCACGTTCATCGACGAGACGCCACAACCCACCCCAGCCTGCAGCCCACGGCATTCCCGTCTCCTGCTCGCATCACGCCGCGACCGCTGCCTCTCCCTCGGCAGCAGGGAGGAGGAGAATTCCGACCGGCCACGGCGCTGCTCTGTGGTTGGTAATGAAGTCTGGCATCTGCAGGATGGAGAGCAGGCACCATGTGAAAGGACCCTTGAGGCCTGCGAGCCACAGACCTCCCAGGACCCCAAACTATGAGAGACAGCATCAAAAACATTCAGTGCCATCACAGTTTTTAAATAAAACTTCAAGCGTTCCCTTTGTCCCAGGACCCAATCACTAATTTCCATTCTCATCTTTCTCGCCAGCAGGCAGGAAACACAGCACCCCATGCTGGTGGGGGGAAAAGAAGTGGGACAGATCCGCAGAAGGGAGCACAACGGACGGACAGACAGCCTGTGCCTGCTCTCAGGTTACAAACACATTCGCCGCTGCCACCGCCACTTGGCACCCTTGCCAGTCCCGTCCCTTTGTGAACTCCACCCTCGCATCCGCTCTGCCCTAAGAGACAAGGCAGGCACAGAATGGTATTAAAATTCTATATTTGGAGTGTCAATCGTGTGTCTGTTTTTAAAATACTATATTAGTAATAATTTTGTTTCCATAGAAACAAAATGACTGGCCCGGTGTTTAATGAAGCTTCACAGGCTTCTCGAAGGGAAATGCAGAATGTGCGAGGCTCCTTTCCTCCCTCTTCATCCTCTCTTGTCAGTTCCTCTGAAAGGCAGCAGATGCTTAGCAGCCCAGGAAAGGGAATGATGCCCTCAGAGGAGTTGTCATGGGAGACTGGGTAAAAGGTCTTCTGTCCATTTCAGACTTATGGTGCTAAGCAGGAGAGGCCTTGGGTTTCTAACATTGCTCAGCAAAAGGTTTTGCTCTGAGGCAACCCCAGGCTTGGAAAGAATTACATTCTCTCCAAAAAGACCCTGACCCATAACATCTCATTTCACCAGTGCAAACTGTTGATTCCAGTGCAAACTTGGTGTGAAACTTCAGATGGCCCAAACTCCTCAGCCAAACAGGAAAGCTGACAGAGTTTTTTGGGAGAAGGACCCCCCCAAATGCCCACACCATCAAAGCCGGGAGTGGTGAGGTCTGGAGTCTGGGGCTCCTGCCCCACACACAACTCTTGGCAGGGAGGTGCAAGAGTAGTGTGTGGGAGGTGGACCTTCTGGCTGGTGCTGGCTCTAGTTCCAGCCATGGGCAAAAGTTTGGCAGTGTCAAAGGGGCTGTGGGAGATAGGTAGCCCTTCACCCCCAAAGCAGTTCTCCATGTGACGGGAGTACGAAGTGTCCAAACGTGACTCCTGACAGATTAACCCCTTAGGAGACGCCTCGTTGGAGGCGTTTGGGTGACCCACTGGGTTCGCGCTGGGGCGGCCGCCCGGACGAGGGCCCACGTCAGACCAAGAGGCAGCAGCACCGGGACTCCCAGAGGCAGCGGCGGGTCCCGGCCGGCGCCGCAGGACCAGGGCCGAGCCTGCCCGCCCACCGCGGCCCCGGACCGGCACCGCCCCCGGGGTGGGCCGAGCCCGTGGCCCGCCAGGACTGCCGCCCGCGCCGGACCCCTTCTCCTGTTCTCCGCCTTCTCCTCGCGGAGCCATGGCCTCGCTGCTGTGCCTCAGCCTCCTCGCCGCCGCCGCGGCCGCCACGTCGCCGGGCCGGCTGGTGCCGTTCGATCTGCTGTACGCGGACGGCGTGCGGGCGTACCTGGCGCGGGACTGGGCGCGGGCGGCCGAGCTGCTGCAGCGCGCCCTGCACAGCTACGCGGGGCTGCGGGCGGCCCGCCGCGCCTGCCGCGCCGCCTGCGCCCGGGAGGAGCCCTTCCCCGGCGGGCCCGGGGGCTGGGAGGCCGCGCTGCTCGGGCCGGTGCTGCAGCGCGCAGGGTGCCTGCAGCGCTGCCTGGGGCGGCGGCTGCGCCCCGCGCCCTCCGCGCACCGCGCCAGCCGCGCCGTGCGCCGCGACTTCGAGCGCAGGGAGCCCTACAACTACCTCCAGGTGGCCTTCTTCCAGGTGGGCACCGGCCCCAGACGGGTGGGAGGCGGCGTCCCCGGGAGTGCTGTCGTGCACGGCAGGGGGCCGGCGTGGCACCCCTTTCTTGGAGGGTCGCCGGGCAGCCGAGGGGGTGTGGACGCCTTTCCCTCAGCCTCGAGAAGAGGCAACCGAGAGGGGACCTTATCGATGCGTATGAATATCTGAAAGGGGGTTGCCAAGGGAATGGAGCCAGGTTCTTCTCACTGGTGCCAGCCACTACAAGAGGCAACAGGCAGAAACTGATGCGCAGGAAGTTCTGCCTGAATATTAGGAAGAACTTCTTTACTGTGCGGGTGACTGTGCGCTGGAACAGATTGTCCAGAGCAGTTGTGGAATCTCTGTCACCGGAGACATTCCAAAACCATCTGGATGCAATCTGGTGCCATGTGCTATAGGACGACCCTGCTTGTGCAGGGAGGTTGGAGCAGATGACCTGCTGTGGTCTCTTCCAGTCTGACCCATTCTGTAATTCTGTGATTCTGTGAACCCGGGGAGCAGCTGGGGTGAGGGGTGGGTGTGAACAGCAGAGACCTGCAGGAGCATGACAGGCACTGCTGCCTTTTCTCCACAGCTGAAGAAGCTGGATCAGGCCGTGTCTGCCGCTCACACCTTCTTCGTCGCTAATCCCCAGCACCTCCAAATGCGGGAGGACATCGAGAAGTACCGGCGTATGTCAGGGGTGAAGTCAGACAGCTTCCGGGACCTGGAGGCCACGCCACACTGGGTGAGGGCTCAGTGCAGAGTCATGCATGAGCAGCTCTTATTCCACCTTAGGGACCAGTCTGGGACCCTGATCTATTCCCACACAAAGGCCATGGCTTGAGACAGGGCCTCCATACACAGAATCACAGAGAGATTTAGCTTGGAAGGGACCTTTAAAGATCACCTAATCCAAGCCCCCTGCCACAGGCAGGGGCACATTCCGCTAGATCAGGTTGCTCAAAGCCCCATCCAACCTGGCCTTAGAACACTTCGAGGGATGGGACATCCACAGCTTCTCTGGGCAACCTGCTCCAGTGTCTCACTGCAGTCATCGTAACAAGTATCTCCAATCCAACAAGTATTTTATCTTCTGTCAAAACCTTTTTCCAGTTTAATACCATTGCCCCTTGTTCTGTCACTACAGGCCTTGGTCAAAAGTCTTGCTCAGACCCCTTTGTGTCTGAAAGGCTGCAGGAAGATCTCTCTGCAGCCTTCTCTTCAAGGTGAGGGCAAACCACTGCAAGTGTGACAGAGAGACATTTTGATGACAGTTACTTGGCTTAAGTCTGAGATTTGCTGTCACTGTGTGGTTGATTCTGCATGAGCAGGCAGGCCCCGATATGTCGGCACCACCCCGTGAGTGACTCGGAAGTCTCAGGGCATCCTTTGGTTTCACCCACACTGATGAAGAGACCTGGATCTGTCCTTCACAGGAAGCGTATGAGACTGGTGTGCAGCACTATGATGCAGATGAGTACCTGCAGGCCGTGGCCAGGCTGGAGGAGTCACTCTCAGAGGCCCTGTCAGCACTGGAAGAGTGTCGTGCCCTGTGTGAAGGGCCTTGGGAGGATGAGGATGAGGAGGAGAAAATGCAGCCTGGCCTGTATGAAGCCATTGCAGGTAGTGTTAGAGGCACACAGCATTGGGTAGGAAGGCTGTGCTCCCCACACTGGGCACATCCCATCTCCCAGCACTGCTGTCTGGAAGAAATGTGGACTACTGCCTTTCTTGCTCCTCTCTCTTGCAGCCCATTATATTCAGGTTTTGAAGTGCAGGCAGCAGTGCGTCCTGGAAATTGCTACAAAGCCAGGGAGAATTTCTGCCACGGAAGATTTCATACCCTCTCATCTCGATTTACTGCAGTTTGCCTACAGCCAAGGTGAGCAGAGCCACAAACCAGCAGGTTATGCTGTGGCACCCCTACACTTGCCCTTTGCCTCTGATCCTGGAGGGCAGCTTGTCATGGGGAAGAGTGGCACACTGACTTGAGCTCTACTTCTATTTGCCCCCTAACTCTTCCCAAAACCTCTGTTTAAGCCTGTGGCCACCTTGGAGATGTCCTTTGCGGTCTTCTCCAGTCTCACTGTGCAGGTTCTGTGATGTGAGGCTGTTCTACACTGTGTGTCTTTCCTCCAGCACACTTTTTCAAGACCTTGTTCCAGCTATTTGCTGAGTGTTTGATACCCTCCTTTTCAGTACATGGCTCCAGACCAGGCTCCCATTTCCTACCTAGAGGCTACACGTGCATCTCACCTCAGCAGTGGTGTTCCCTCTGAGTCAGCCCTACCTGCCCTCACTGAACTGATGGCCTGTTATGACACTGATCATCCTGTCGCTCTGAGACTTCCACACATCCCTCAGCCCTCATCCCTTCTGCATACCCCTGCTCTTCCCCACAGTGACCCAGCTGTGTCTTATCTCCTCTGTCAGACCACTGGTAAAAATTCTATCTCAAAGAAGCCACTAGATCCCTCGTCTTGTCTGTTGCATGGGGGAGGTGGGACCATCTCTCTTTCAAAATATGCTTACTTTTAATCAGTTTCTTCTAAACCAGCTCCCAATAAGTATTAAAGGCAGGTCAGTTCTGTTAGCAGGTTCATTCTCTGTCTTCTCTGCCCATCACTGGGTAGAGGCAGGAGTTGATATGTACTTGGTGTAGGGCCAGCTGCCAGATCCTGACAGGGACACTGGGCGCTGCTGGCCTGTACGCATTCGCTGCTCGAGTCTTTCAGAGACATGTCTGTCCCTTCTCTTCTGTCCCTGCCCAAGTTGGGAACCAGACACTAGCTGCTGAATGTGCTGCTTCCTACTTGCTCTTCTATCCGATGGATGAGCCCACGTTGGAGAAAATGAAGCAGTATCGCACGGAACTGGGAGAGGACGCAGCTGTCACAGCCAGACAGGTAGTTACAACTCCACTTCTGCACTTCTTGGTCCTTCCCTGTCCCATAGGACAGGATTGCAGTTCAGGAGACAAAAAGGTAAACCCAAGCCCAGGACTGATGAAACTGGAGCCTGAGTTTACTTCTGGTCTATCACAGTCAGTGTCCCTTCAGGACAAAAACAAGCTTTAATTGTGCAGAGCAGTGTGATGGGGCAGGTTTCTGCCCTGGACGGAGATGGGGTTGTCCTTTGTGAGATGGTTGGTTGACAGTCTCTTTGCTTCCTTAGAGTATTCAGCATTATGTGCAGAGATCTTTGATGGAGAAGAAGTTGATTTATTATGCAGTGGAGCATCTAGGAGAAACTTTTAATGACCCTGTAAGTAACAGTATCATCTTAATCTTCCTGCCATGGTTTCATGAATACTGTTGTCAGAATTCACTTTAGTAGGCCGTGATCCAGAAAGGATCAGATGCTAATGAGAGGGATCCCCAAGTCCTTAGGAGGTGGACCTTTAAGGCCTTTCTGCTGCTCCAGGACTGAAGTTAGTTTGAAATTGGTGCTGTAACCATATGCATTGGCTCAATTTGTCTGTCCTGAGAAGTGGGCCACAATGACTGGTCTGATACTCACTGGAGAAGCAGTGCAAGGTTTGTTGTGTATTGAACCACCTGTGTTTGTTCCTACAGGATCTTTGGACTCCAGATGAGCTGATTCCTGAAAACCTAAAGGAGAAACACAGGTAAGATTGGGCATGTCTGCTAGGACTGCAGTATAAGTAGGGATGGTACAAGGAACAGTTATGTAGAAAAATGGGCACAAAAGGAACAGGAAGGATGTGAAATGCTACTACAGAGGAGGGTTAGGCATAGCTCTGTGTACTGACAGCCCTGGTCTCTGTTTTTTCCCTTGCTCCCGAGAGAGGATCAGGAGAAGCAAAAGCAGGAAACTCTGGATGTGGAAGAGAGGGGGAAGAGGGGTGAGTAAAAGAGCTTGAAGGAGGTCTTGCAGCCAGCCAGGCTTAGTCAGGCTAAGTGCTGTCTTTTCTTCCATCCTCAGACATTTGAATGCTAGCATAGATGCAGACTCACTTGAATGGCTCAGCAAGTCTTCTCACTGTTCTTTTCCTCTTCTTTGATGCATGTGTAATCTTGTAAAATCTCGCTGTGTGCATCTCTGGCATGTGTACTCAAAGGGCACTGTGGCTGGAGAAGCTGAGAGCAGCCTGAGTATGTGACAAACCTGTGGACGTGCAGATCCCTGTTCAGTGTGCCAGGAATGTCTACACCAAACCTGGTTCAACTCCACCAGCCCAACTTCAATCAGCATTTTTCTGAAAGGGACATGGAGGGAGGGGCTGGGAAATGGAAACTGGAAGCGGACTATTTAACTTGGGCTAGTCTTTCCCTGAAAAACAGAAGTCCAATGGGTTTGTGGCTGAATGATACAGAGTGCAGTGCAGTCTCATGTTCTTGCTGGTCCCCTAATCTTACGTGTGGATACAGAGCCTCTTGCTCTCTCCTGGAGTCTTTGCTTAAAATGACCCCAAGTGGTTCTCTACTGTGGCACATGTGAGAGCAGAGCCTTCTGAGGGCCTGAGTGCCTTGGCATTCCTCACCACCCAGAGGTCAGAGGGGCTGGGAAACAAGGCCAAAGATCAACAAGCTAAATCACTAGCTAATATCCAGTCTTTCTCTTTGGGGATGAAGAAAGTAGAAGGATTCACCGGAGATAATTCTGGCATAAGATGTTGATGAAAGACGATTGAAAGGAGGGTTGATGGAGGTGTTTACCTGCTTCTTTTCTCCAGAGCCTCACTCCAGTAGGCTGGACCTGTTCTGCTGCCGCAATCCACAGTGCACTCAACTTCCCCCAGCTCCCTGCTGCTCTCCCAGCAAGTCCCAAGTCTCTGCTGGCTCCTGAAGCACCCACTGTAGGCCAGCTTCCCCAGCTGCTGCTCTGGTTCCCCTGAAGCATGTGAGGGGTCTGCGAGGAACGGGCACTTCTGGGGAACTGTCCTGTCTTCTCAGAGAATGTATAGTGTCTCTCCACTTCCTTATCCAGACTGGGGGTTGGTGTCTGAGGGATTCTTGTCCAAAGCTTGCTCATGCCTATCTGTGCTTGCTTCTCAACAGGTCCTTTGCCTTTCGAGGGTATTGCTGTCACAATGGATTCCCAGCAGATGAATGGAACCCAGAGGGTTGTGTTCGACAGAGTGCTGACGGAGTCTGAGTGTAAGGACCTTCTCCGACTGACAAAGGTGAGGCCAGGATCCTGTAAGAACTCTTGTGTGCTTTCCTCCTCAGCAGGCAGGGCAGTACGGTTTCCGTGGAGGAGAGGTGGAAGCCTCATGCATGTCATCTGTATCCTTCTATTCCAGGCAGCAGGGGAAGCAGGAGATGGATACCGGGCAAGACGGTCGCCTCACACTCCACATGAGAGATTTGAAGGGTTAACTGTTTTGAAGGCCATGCAGGTAAAATGGATCTGTGAGTCTGCTGCCTTCTTAATTGTCCAGAAAGAGAATTTGCCACCTGAGCATTTTCTTCTGTGAATTGCACTCTGGGTGGTGTCTCCCTTGCAACATGTGTGGTCTCCTGTGACCTGCTTCCCCCTCAGTCACATTCAGGGATGTTGTACGTGGAGGGCTTGGCAAGTGCTTTCTCTCCTGTGAGGCAGGGTTTTGGGACTGCTTGTTCCTGTGAGGTAGCCTTACAGACATGCTTAGTTTAGAACTGGAGAATAAATTAAGGTAGAAGGAGCCTCTTGAGATCTCTAATCTGACCTCTAGCTCACAGCATGTCTAATTCCAAAGCTAGATGAAATCCCTCAATTCTTTGCATAGGCAAGTCCTGAACATTTCCAAGGGTGGAGATTCTCCAGTCTCTCTGGGCACCTTTGTCGGTGCTGTACCAGTCTTGTGAAGGTGAAATTTTTCTTTATATCTAGCAAAATTTCCCTTGCTGCAGCTTTTGTCTGTTGCCTCTTTTCAGTGTGTCTCTCTGAGGGGACACTGTCTCCATGTCCTCTGTAACCCCCTTTTAGGTGACAGGAGACTGTACTTGGATGTTCCTTTGGCCTTCTCTTCTCTAGACTGAAGAAAGCGAAATCTTTCAGCCTCTTTTTCTAAGTCATGTGCTCCAACACTCCTGCCATCTTAAGACCCTTCATTCAAGACTCACTTTAGTCTGCTAGTATCCCTTGTGTAGTGGGAGAGCCGAAATGATGCAGCATTCCAGATGTGGCTTCAAGGGCCAAGTAGAAGGAAATAATTGCTGTGCTGTGCAGTTGTACTCCTGAGTCATATTTAAATGAGAAAATGTGTTCTTTTCTTGCCTGAGTGACCACAGGACTTTACAGATGTCTCTTCTTCTGTACTGTGTACGTGTATCATTCCTTACAGTGTCTTTGTAAGTATTGTAACAGACTTGTTTTTCACTTGTAGCTGGCCCAAAATGGGGACGTGGAATGGAGAGACGCCAGATTGCTTCTGCAGGCTAGTGAGAAATCTCGGAAAATCATAGAATCCTATTTTACTCCTGGAAAGAAACTCCATTTTTCATTCACACACCTTGTGTGTCGCACAGCTGTAGATGGTAAAGAATCTTCCATCCTGTTAGTCCCTGTCCTCCCTTTAATCTCACTGTACCCCTTTCTCGCTGCTTTATTCTTTCTTGAAACCAAAAATGCCCATACTCCTTTCTGTAACTTTTCAGGGGAACAGGAAGGTCGCATGGATCTTAGTCATCCTGTCCACGCTGATAATTGTCTCTTGGATCCTGAGGGGCAAGAGTGCTGGAAAGAACCTCCTGCCTATGTGTACAGGGACTACAGGTAAGAGCACCTTCATTAGATCATGTGAAGATTTCCCTGGCCCCATCAGAGGATGAGCTTAGCTTATAGAAGCCAGGTGATGGTTGGCTCAAAGCCATCATGGACTGTAGTGTTAGGCAGAAGGCTGTATCAGTGGCTTCAGAACAAGCTGTGAAACACCTTCCCTGGTCTGGGAAGACCTGCCCTTTTCCCCTCCTTACTTCTCACAGCCAGCTTCAGGAGAGAGCAGAATGAGGCTGGGAGGCTGCACAAGTTAGAACCAAGATCTCAAACTGTTATTTTGTGGGTCTGCTACAGTACTACAGTCAGCTGCCAGCCCTTCTGACAGGCTGTTTCTTGTAGTCGGGTTCCATCTTTTACAGTCTCCTGTGAATTGCAGGAGAGGGATAGTCAAGCTCCTTGGATTTCTTTTGTTTGAGCAGTCAGTGTACTTCAGTGACTGTTCTCTCAAGATTCACTGCCAATACTTTGTGTTGGGTTTTTCCATTCCACGTGAGAGTTTATGTCTTTTCCAGCCTGTGGCAAGTTTTGTTACTCTTCTGTGAAAGAACCTGAAATATATTTTAATGATGATGCCAGTTGTTGCACACTGCAGCCAGATGAGGTCAGTTCACTACAGCTGATTCCTCCTACTTGCCATCTCATCCCTGAGCATCCAGAAATTTTACTTATCTTTTCCTTGAATGGTAGCTGTATCCAGAGCAGAAATCTCTAAGCAGCTGTGATGAGAATACGGGACTTAGAGGGAATTCCAGTGTCATTGAGTTGTTTCCCTTTGGATACTGGTGTTTACTTGGTATAACCAGATTGTAAAGTTACCAGGCTTTGTCATGTAACTAGTTAGATCTCTGTCCCTCCTGTGAGAAAGGCTGTCACTTCACTGATCCTTGGGTTCTCTGACTTCCACTTGAATGGATGGTAAAATACCTTCCTAGAATCTATGCTACTGACCTATTTTTGGGAGTATCTCTGTCCTCTTGCAGTTCGAGTTGTGACTGCCCAACCAGCTCACAAGGGCTGAGCTCTTACAGTGTCCTTTTGAATGAAGTCCCTGTGTTCCAAACTTCCTGGATCATTTCTGTGGATCTGTGCTATGGGCATTAATGATGCTATTGAACAGGATTGGACCCTGGGGCCCACGAGTCCCAGTGATGCTGCTCTGGGTGCATGGTGCTCCTTTGTGTGCCAGTGGTGCGCTGGTCCCTGTGTGCTGTTCACAGTTGTCTTCACCTTCTCTTTTAGTTAGAAATTTCCCCCATGGCACCATTCTGAGTCCTTTTACCAGAGTCCAAACTGCTGAGATTGAGCAAGTGTTTCCTTGGAAAATCCACTATTTTTTCAAACGTTATGTGGGTAGCCCAATCTGCTTTTAGTACCCCCATGTTACATTTTAAGACCATTTTCCATTTACTTTTTGTCCTCCAATTACCCTTCTCAGAAATGGAGTCTAAAGCCCTGCAGACTATTGAGGTCAGGATAACAGGTCTGTTTATGCTGCAGCCATTATCCCTATCTTCCTGTGCCTTTGGACGTGTGAGAGCTATCCTTGCTTTTCTCCACTCATGTCACCACCCTGGCTTCACAGCCTTATTAAAACCCTCTGGCAGAAGAGCTATAACTTCCTGGGTTTCAGGGCTGGTAATCCTCTCACTGCCCTTATGTCCTTAACACTGCTTCAGCAACCACAGCGTTGATTTGTATTTCTTCCTCCCAGTCCCGGTAATTAAGAGCCTCTGTTGTTCCTCTGGTGTTTTCTATCAGCTTAAATTGAATACCAAGAGGAACTCAGGTAGTTTGTGGTCCATTCTTTCACCTAGTTAACTGTGATCTCACCTGTGCTATGCAGTGGCCTCACTATTTCTCTTTTTGTATAACTTTAGTAAAGAAGTTTCCTGTTTCAGTTTTCTGCATGCAGCAGGCCTCTTTTTGATCATTCTAATGTTACCCTGAAATTCCTTGGCTGTTAAGACATGGCTTTCTTTGCTGATCAATCTCCTCTTCCAGGCGTTGGATTATTCCCAACCTTGAAACATAAACAACAGGTTAGAAACAAGATCCATCAAGCCCAGGGCATTGTCACAACAGTGCCACAGATGCATGCTGTAGGGGATTAAGAACAAACCAAAACAAAACGGGACAAGTGTGTAGAGCTAATTCCCTGGCATACTCTCCCAGCTTCCTGTGGCTTGCAGCTCAGGGACTCCCCTGAGCTAGGCACTGCTGGGTTTAACACCCTAAGATGGATTCTCCTGCTAACTGGTCTGCTCGCTTTTTGAACCTGTGACAAGGAGTGTGGGGAAGCACTTGGGAGGAATAAGCTTCACTGTACATATGTGCTTTTCTGTTTGTCCACAGTGGCATTCTCTACCTCAATGATGATTTCCAAGGTGGGGGCCTTTTCTTCACTGAAATGGACTCTGTGACTGTCACAGTAAGTCTGGGACTGGCCAAAAGAGGGAGAGAGGACTGAGGGCGAGACTTAGTCTGGGCAGGAGGAAACTGGTTGGTTATTGGATCCCACCACTCCAAAACCAGTCCAGTGCTGGTGCAGTGGCAGATTCAAATAGGGGCAGCTAAAGGCAAATTGAGGCAAATCTCAGAGGAGAGTTTGACTCTTTCCTGGCTGAGGTTTCCCAAGCTCTTCCAGTCTGCAGGTGTCTGTGACCTTTGTTGTCCCATTGATTCTCTCTATCCCTCTCCAAGGTCTGCCTTGCTCCTAGACTGGCTGTAGATGCCTAGCAGCTCTCTGCTCTTCCATGTTCCCAGAGGCACTGTCACCTCTGTAGGACTGTGGACTCCGGAGCGGGGGTCTGCTGGCTTCATGGTCTCTTCTTTCTCTCTCCTGGCAGGCCGAGGTGCATCCGAAGTGTGGGAGGCTGGTAGCCTTCAGCTCTGGCAAGGAGAACCCCCATGGCGTGTGGGCCGTGAGCCGCGGAAGGCGCTGCGCCGTTGCCCTCTGGTACACACACTCCCAGGAGCATGCTGAGCAGGTGAAGGGCCACTCTGAAGAAACAAATACAAGGACCTCCAAGTGAGATCAAATCCCACTGAGGAACAGCTTTTGGGCTTTCCTTTGGGGCAGGGCCTAGTGCAGTAGCTGGGGGTTGCCCTCTGACAAGGGCCAAGGGCCAGCCGGTGGTGGGTCCTGCAGGAGGAAATGGGCTCTGGGGCATTTGGGTGGGTGTGTTTTGTCAGCCCCCGTGAGCAGGGTCGAGATCCCAGCAGGGAGGATTCACATAGTTTCTGTCTCCATGGCTGCAGGAACGGGTGAAGGCAGAGGAGCTGATGAAGCAGAGGGCTGTGGAGCAGGACCGGCCTGATGGAGATAAACATCAGGGAACTGATCGCAGCAGCAGATCCTCCTCAGAGCCTCGTGCTCCAAGCCGTGGAACCAAGCCTGCAGATCAGAGACAGAAGCCTGGCTCAGACAGGAAGCAGCACCCCAAGGTGCTACGGGCCAGAGATGAGTTCTGAGGGCACGAGGCCCTGTGGACTGTCACACACCATGGCCTGGCAGGTCACGGGAGGACCGGGACCACGGAGGCCTGGAGCAGTGTATTAGTGTGGTAGAGCTGTAGTGATGGGGAAGGGTGCAGCTTTCTTCTCTGTGGTGTCCCAGCAGCTGAGAAGTGGGAGAAGGGCACAGTGTGGAAGTCAGTGACACCAGGAACTTTCTTCACTGCCTCACCGTGTTTGTCTCACTCAGAAGTAAGAAGACAAGGTCTTCTCACCCCACTCCTCTCAGTGCCAACTTCTTGGCCATCCAGGGCTAAATCTGAGAGGGGGAGGAGGAGCCTGGAGTCTTTCAGCAAGGGCTGTCTCACATTCAGGAAGTGAAAACTAAAGCCTTTGAATTTCCTAAGCACCTGCAAAGTCCAGAACTTTGCAGGTGACCCGAGACAGGAAAGATGAGGGTCTGTGAATATATGGAATAAAAGCCAAATGCTGGACACAGATATAAATGGGAGCTTGAGTCTGTATACCAGGAAGACGTGCACTCTTGTTTCTGATTTAAATTTAATTAACAAATGATGGAAGGGGGTTGAGCCCTCAGTGAAAGATAACAAAGTACTTGCCCAGATGCCAGGTATGAGGGAGATCTCCAATAAGGGAGAGCAAGTCAGCTCTGACCGGGCTAACATGGAAAGGGTGAGGAGTGCCTTTCAGAAAAAGCACTGTATACTCACATTTTTCTGTCGCAAGGCCTCTCTTTTTTTGTTGTTTTGGCTTTTTCCCCTCTGCATGCACGAAATTGTCCCTGAAAGCAGAAGAGAGATTTTGTTTATCATTTTCCACCCTGATAGACAATCTGCTGTCACTGCCCAGGGGATTAGTGTCCCGAGATGGGATTATATTGTAGCCAAATAGGAATTGAATGGGGTGGATATGGAGTATCAAAAAGAGCAGTGACCCTTTTCCTGGGAAGCATTAGAGCAAGAGATCAATCTGTGGTCATGACATACTCAAGCCTTGATGAGTTGTGCATGGAGCCCCCAAGTGCAGTTCAAGTGGAAGAAATCTGTAGAGGCAGGGCCAGTGGCGTAAGAGGTGGGTAGGTGGATCCTCTTGTCACTGTTGGCACAGGGCCCCTGCTCCATGGAAAGGGAAGCTTTTCCTCAACCTGAATCCTGACGCTTCTTAGCACCAAGCTTGGGGAAACCTGTGTTGGCAACCCTTTTTGCTTCCCGTCCTCCCCAGGGTCACAGGAAAAACTTTGATTGTGTGCATTTCAAATTCCCTCTCCCTGGCAAGGGGCCTGTCATATCCCAGCACTCACAGGTCCATCCCGATGATTTGTGGGGGGGTGCTGGGTGGTTCCTGTTTGATGAGGACATGTTGGGGCGTGAGGGGCCAGTGTCCACATCTCTGGCTTGCTTTGCCCAAAGGTGGCCTGGGTGATTAGACTGATGGCCTCCTGACGTCAGATGAGATCCGTTAAAAGGTATTTATCTCGGGCTTGGGCCAAAGCTGCAGGAGAGATTAAAAGAGATTGAGGCCAAGATAATCCCCTCGCAGCATCCCACTAAAGTGGCTGCCAAAAGGCATGCCACCAAATCTTTTGCCACCCCTGGCCCCTATGCCCAGTTCTGTTTTCCCCATCCAGAGCCCCATTTGCAGCTGAGAGTGGGTGTGGTGGCTGTGCCATTGGTTTTCCCTTTGCAAGCCCTCTGTGGTGGTATCATTCCTCTTTCCACCCAGCCCAGGACACAAGTGGCATGCTGTCCCTGGGAAAGCAGGAATTCCTGTGGCTGTGAGGTACAGCAAGCCCTGCCCTGGTGGCTGATAATCCTAGCGTGTTCTGGCTAATCTTCACTTTATTAGTTTGTTGCTGATATAAACAGAGGGAGTCAAATCCGCCCAGGATTGTTTCTTTCCCTTCAGGAGCAGTGTGCTACTCTCTCTTTTCACCCCTCCCCATCCACCTGCTTTGCATTACGTCCCAATCCGATTTCCCCAAGTCTCTGGTGTCTGATTTAATTTGCCTGACGCTGCTCCTGGAATCAGCCCTCCCCCAACCCCTCCCGTCCACAGCCTTCCAGCTCCCCATGGGGAGATCAGTCCTGGGAGAGGCTGAGGAGCAGAGAGGGAGCAAGGGGCTTGCTGGGTGGACGAACGGGACTGACTGGAGACTGCATAGGTACAAGGAGCTTCTGGGCAGCGAGGAGCCATTCTCGGCAAGGGAAGCAGGCTGTGAGGGTCCCATCCAGAGGGGACTGCAACCCACCTTGCTCCACAGGTCCCGGTAAGTTTACTGCCTTGCGATGCCTGAGGTCACCTTGGTGAATCTGGCATTTGGGATGCTGAGTTTCTTGGAGTGATTCTGAGGGGAGGATCCTGATGAACAAGGGCTCATCCCATCAGAGGATGAGGGAGGGTAAGATCACAGTGGGAAAGGAGTTGGGGTTAGCACTGAGGTGTCTTTATAGTGGTGAGGGGGCTTTGCACTGGGATGGGGTTCCTTGTTCTCCACTTGGCAGGTAAATCTCACCAGTTTCCAGACTGGAGTGGGAGGGTGACACCTCCCCTGAGTGACCTGGCACTCACTGCTGGTACGCAGCCCTGCGCTCCCAGTGCGCCCTGTGCACACCTCTTTGCAGCTGGCTGCTGTTCTGGGTGGAGAAGGAGCCCTCGGAAAGCAAGGAGCAGAGCAGGGTAATTTTACCCTGACCTTTGATCTCCATCACAGGAGAGAGGGATCATCTCTGTATCCGGCTCTGCAAGGAGCCCAGGGTCACCAGGGCGAGCCTGGGAAGCTAGTCAGGGATTACAGAGACCCAGGGACACTGCCTATTCATACTGAGTCCTTCTTGCACCTTTTTCATTCACAGCCCTCTCCCAACATTTCAGAGAGCGACCACTCCTTCCGCAGTGTGGGGGAAGCTACCCAGGAACAGATAAGAGGGTCCACCTTCCCTCTTTTTCCCACCCATTACTTGCACCCTTATCCCCACTCCCCAGGGAGTGATGCAGGTGACTCAGAGGGACAGCCCCCAGGGAGCAAGCTGGGCCTCCTCCATGGCATGGTGCAAGGGATATGGCCACTGCTCTGAAAAGTCAGGGTGTGGGCAGCAAAAGGCAGAAGATGAATGATTCCAGATCCCCCTCCGTCCTGCACCACAGTAGGAGGCATTCCATCTGCTATGAGCAGACACTGAAGGACTCAGGATGGGTTTGGTTGCCCACAAGACAGGAGTGCTGCAGCAGGAATTTCGTTAGAAAAAGCAGGAGGGGAAAGAACTGTCATGTTGGAGAGCAGAAGAAATGAAATGTGATTTCAAAAGCCAAGAGCTGTGAACTGGATGAGCACAGCTAAGGCAGAGCTCAGAACAGGGCTGGCATGAACTGACCAAGCCCAGGCTCTGTTTGGCTGTGCCGTGCTTGCTCCTTGGTGATGCTTGCAGGAGGCGCAATGCTGGAACAGTGCTGGTGCCAAGGTCTTCCTGTCAGTAGCTGTGCTGAGGGTTGTGAATTGCTTTTTTCAAAGGCACCTAAGGACTTGGTTGCCTCTACTGCTTAGCATTCACTGGAAAGAGCCCTTACTTCCAGAAAGCACCACGGGTGCACCATTTAGAAGCCTTTCCCATTAAAACTATCCTGGGCACCTGCCATGAGCAACTGTGAGCTGATCCTTAGATCCACAAGAAACGTGTATCCCTAAGGTCCTGTTGGTCAAGGAGGAAACCCCATTTCCCTTTCTTCTGTTCTTCCCCCATTTTGTTCCTCCCATTTCCTGCCCTAAATTTACATGACCATAACGAGCTGCTCTTTTGCACACCTGCCCTGGTCCTCCTGGGAGGCAGCTGCACTACGCTGGGGATCGGGTAACTCGCTCTCCACAAATTGCACTGGGATGTGACGGATGGAGGTGACAGGCAAAGATGGAGCTATTATTATCGCTCATCTGTGGCTCCTTGTGCTTCTGAGGCTGAGAACAATTCCCAACTTCATTTAGAGTGTTCCCTCAGAGGGATTTAAAGGTTCAGACAGAATCCTGAGCTGCACCTTCTCTATATTTAGCCCTTTTTATCCGTCCTCGACATCCTGCCCCTGCCGTTTGATCTGCCTATGGCTCCGAAAGCCCCTCATCTGGTTGTGCAGGGTGATGCAATGTTCACAGAGCAGTGAATTGGCATTCCCATGCTAGTGCCAGAGTTGAGAAACAACTGGAGAAGGGAAGAGAGTGGTAAAAAAGCAGGAGCAATGAAAGGAAGACTGGGCTCTGATGGGTAATGAGGAGGACACCTACAGCCAGCTTCACCTGGAGCAGAAATTGGAAGGAAGGGAGAACAAGGTTCCCATCTCTACGCAAGTCTGGGTGGGCAAAACCAGAAGTCTACAAAGACAAGTTAGGGCAGGCGGGTGGGCAATGATCTCAGATAGCCAAGGGTGTATGAAATAACAGCCTGAAGAGCTTGGGAACCAAGCAAAGGAGGCTGGAAGGAGAGAGTCAGAGGTTACCTAGCAGAAAAATGAAATCCAGTGCTTAGGATTGATGGATCAGTCCTAAGGAACACTGGGAAAGGACAAAGTGTGGGCTGCAATGGTAGGGTTGGCTGCACAGGGTGGCTGGAAGTTCAGGTGTGCCACTTGGTGTGCTGTAGGCTGTGACCAGAGCTGGATGGAGTCCTGCAGCCTGACTGTACACTGAAACGGAGGGGCAAACAGCACAGGATAAGGAGGATGTGCAGCTTCTGACTGAAAGCCACAAAGCCTTCCCCAGCATCTCCCCATTCTGTCAGTCAGCTGAGAGGTGGAGTGGAATGCCAGCCCTTTCCCAGAGGGGAAGGGCATGAAGGAGGGCTTTCATGGCCAGGGTCACTCAGTGAGGTGCAGCTGTGCAGCCTTGCTGGGAGGAGCCCCCCTCATTGCTGCTGCGTTGGAAGGAGAGAGGAAGCCAGTGGCATGGCCCCAGCTCAGGTGCTGGTCTGTTCCTATCCTTCAGTGCAGCTGAGGCTGGCAGCCCCAGGCCATGGCTGTGGCATGTTCCTCTGGGCCCTGACAGTGCTGCCCCGGGCTGCCCTCCTGCTCCCTCACCATTTGCTGGGGCTGGCAGCCACATCCAGTGCATGGGCAGTGAGCAGGGAAGAGTCAGCAGCGCTGTGGCTCTATCCAGCCTTGCAGGCAGCAGGCACAAGTCTGTCTCTGCAAAATATATCCTGAAATAGCCTCCTGCTGGGATAGCCTCCCAGGAGCTAGGGAAAACCTGTGTCTCCTTCTCTTTCTTACACTCAAAGCCATGCCTCAGGAATCTTTGAACAAGCGAAAACTCACTGTGCCTGGGGGATCAAAGGAAAGCCATGGAGACATTCAAGGGAAGGAATTCTTAAGGGAAACTCAAAGTTCTCTCTCAAGCAGCAAGCAAAGGTGGGACTTGGGAACTGGATGGATGTGCTTGCCCACAGCAAGAGAGCAAGCCTGGTATGAAAGGACCCAAAGCCTCGCTGACCGGAGGAAATGAGGCCTTCAGGCAACAGAGGTAGAGCTGATGTGACCCACAGGGACCAGGAGAAATTCTGCAGATGCTGCTGGAACATTTCTTGGACAACACCTGGAGCATATCTGGACACTCACATCTATCCAGGGGAAATGTCGGAGCAATTAAAGATCACGTTTATCTACAAAAGTGGGAGATGCTGGAATCACTGGTGAAGATTTAAGCGCACATAACAAGAAAGAGAAAACAAAAGAGAGATGTTGTATAATGATACAGTGCACCTGCATCTTGAATATGGATTACAGTTCTGGTTCCCTGCTCTCACAGCAAAAACCATATAATCTTTACTCTGTAAACAACTGCAAAAAGCTCACAGAACAAGAGAAGTAATGGGACATAACAGCTTACAGGGGAGGAGTGACTAAGTGTGCTCTGCAGTCTGGAAAAGAGATGGGTATATGACAAAGATGTATAAAATATGGAGGGGTGCAGAGGTGAATAGAGACCAGTTGCTGGTCTGCTGATTCTTCCAACTCAAAATATAGCTACTGTCAAGTGGAACTAGTGCCACCAGGAAGTGATAGAAGCAGGAAATTCTTTGCAGAGTCTGCCACCCAGCTGTGGAAGTCATCGCCATGGGGTACTTGAGGAGGCTAAACTTGGCATGGGCACAAAGATGGTGGGGACAAGTGCACAGAAGAAAAGTCCATCAAGGACTTGCATACAGTAATGCTGCTCTCGCTTTGGACGTCAGTGAAAAGCTGGGGCTGGGCAAGTAGGAGAAGTACCACTATTATGTTGTTCTTAGATCCTTCCCTAGGCATCCACCTTCCTTTTTATTTTATTTTGGTTTGGTTTATTTGTTGGTTGGTTGGTTTGGTTTTTGAAACTAGAAGGGAACCCTGAGAGAGCACCTCAACAGCCCCATAGATTTCCTTGGTGGTCAGAGAGTTGGTGGGTCCTGCCTGGTGAGGCCTTGCCTAGGACAAACAGTAGGAAATAGCCAATGGGCTCCCCCCATCAAGTTACCTCCTCCTGGAGCTGAGATGGGCAGCTTGGCCATGAACAGGGAGAAGCCAATGAAGAGGACCCAGGGCTTGGAATGGAGAGGTTAAAAATGAGGGGACAGGTGTGGCCAGAATCTCGGCAAGAGGCTCTGGAGTTCTTCAGCTTCTGCATGTGTATGTGTAAGCAGGATCCAAGACAAAATGGACCTTTGACCAGGCCCAGCACAATCTTCCCAAATGCTAAGGGCTGTGGCCAGATACAGCACGACATTACCAAGCATTCAGCCAAGAAATGGTCACTAATCCTTTATCAGAGACACCTTCACTTCCATAACTGAGCATTAGTGTCCTATCTAACTCACACCTCTCTCGTTTGATTTGTCTCCCCAGAACCAAGGCTGCCCCACGTGGAGGAGCCACCCCTAGGTCAGAAAGATGGGGGAAATGGAACAGATGAAGCAGGAGGCTGAGCAGCTGAAGAAGCAGATTGCGGTAATGCAACAGTCATGAAATTGCTGAGAGCATCTCTACACCCCCACTGCATGCCCAGACCTTCCTCTTCAGCCACAAACTGGAGCTGGGCTTTCTCCATCTACGTACTTGGAGCACTCTGCAGTTCTCCACAGCCCTTTAAACACTAATGGAGATCTTCACACCATGGTGGGGAGAAGAGTGGTAGGGGAAGCAAGAGAAGAGGGAACGGGGGTCCCACGAGTGTAGTGAAGCCCCAGGATCTCCTCTGTCTGTGAGACGGCTGGTCTGTCAGGTGGGAGGGTCTATGGAAAGGGTGTAGCATAGCAAACTGGACGCTGAGCAAATTTTGGCTCACCTTCCTGACATTTGACTGCTGTTTAGGTGCCCTAATCACAGACCAGGATCCGTCTGGGCTGGCCACAATCCAAACAAAGCAAAGCCACATTTCCTACTTCTAGTAGCCCTCAGACTACGACCCCAAGTTTCACTTGGCATTGCCTTCTGCACATGTCTCATCTGCTCTTGTCTCTTCTGCAGGATGCCCGGAAAGCCTGTGCAGACACAACGCTTGCTCAGGTAAGGGACAGGGCTGGCTGGGCAAGCTACCACCACTCTGAGGGGGCTTTTGTCCACTCAGGAAGGAGTTAGGAGGCAGAGATGTGGAAAGCAGTAAAGTTCCTGATAGTCCAGGATAAATTCTTGCTCTCCTGCCACTCTTTCTTCAGATTGTGTCTGGAGTGGACCCTGTCGGACAAATCCAGATGCGGACCCGAAGGACCCTGCGGGGACACCTGGCCAAGATCTATGCCTTGCACTGGTCCACAGACTCCAAGTGAGAGCTCTGCTGCTGATCTGCTTGGTGCAGGGCAGCACGTGGGTGTGATGGGCAGGAAGGCTCTGATGGGAAGAGAGCTACTAACATGATCTTGTTCCTTTCTCACAGACTCATGGTCAGTGCCTCACAAGATGGGAAACTGATCGTGTGGGACACATACACAACTAACAAGGTAGGAGTCAGGTGGCTGCAAACTGGGATGCTGGAGTGGGTCCCCTCAGAGCTGGTGCCCTCAACCTGTTCTTTCTGCTGCCAAGAGTCTTGACAAAGTTTCTGGTCGCCCCAGGTTCATGCTATCCCTCTTCGTTCCTCCTGGGTCATGACCTGTGCCTATGCCCCTTCTGGCAATTTTGTGGCCTGTGGAGGCCTTGACAACATGTGCTCCATCTACAGCCTCAAGTCTCGTGAAGGCAACGTCAAAGTGAGCAGGGAGCTCTCAGCCCATACAGGTGTGTGCACTGCCTGCCTGCAACTGGGTGCCCCCTGCTTCCAAACTTCACCCTTCTATCCCTGCCCCTTTTCTCATATTTGCTTGTTCCTGCTTCCCAGGATACCTCTCCTGTTGCCGATTTCTTGATGACAACAATATTGTGACTAGCTCTGGAGATACCACATGGTGAGTGCTCCCTTCTGCATCCTAGTGGAATGACCTCTGCTCTTAGCACAGCAACAAGTGCAGTCCTTCTGCTCTGCAGCAGTCCACTCTCTAAGGAAGAATTGCTCCTACGTGGGGAGGCCACATGGAGCACCTTAGGAAGCCTGATCCCTTCTTCCTCCCTTGGCAGAACAGATGCTTCTTTTCCTAGCTGAGGCCAGGTCAAGCAGTAGGGACCATGTCGTCAGTTCTCACAAAGAACAGTGTCATTTATACCAGGACGGAAAAGTGTTTTAATTTTATGTGCAGCACACATATGTTCTCCAGTTCTCAAGTCTTGCCCTTTGTGCAAGGGACACCTGCAGAGACAGTGCCTGGATCCTTTGGCTCCTGGTTCTCAGGGCTCACTGTGCTGTGCCTCTGAACAGTCCTGAATCTTTATTCACCCCACCCCATCCCAACACCTGCTTTGGAAGAACCTTTTGACCAAGGACAGGTGGCATTTCCGTCAGAGATCAGGATTACACAGGGCTCGTTTGCCCAGCTGTGGCGTGGGATCCCACTGAACAAGAGCTTTGCATCTTACAAGCATGGACACAGCAGGCCTTTTTCAGCTGTTTGCTGTTTTTTATGTCTGTCTTGTGTTTGTGTCTCTCTTACCGTCTCTCAGTATTCCCTTCAGCTGTTACACTTCTGGGAATATGCCAAACCTCACACACCCCCAGCCTTAGTCTAACTCTGCTTTGGCAAAGGTATTCCCAACAACAGCTGTGAAGATATCTCCTGTTTTATACAGCTGACTCCAGGGATGCTCTCACCCATTTTCCCGTGCTGTAGCCATGGCTTCCCTCCTTTTGTCTGCGAGTGGGACAGCTCTTCAGGGCAGCTGTAGGCCTTCTCTGCCTGAGCTGGCTCTGAGACCTTCTCTCCTCTCCTCTCCTCTCCTCTCCTCTCCTCTCCTCTCCTCTCCTCTCCTCTCCCCTCCTGCAGCGCGCTCTGGGACATTGAGACAGGGCAGCAGAAGACTGTGTTCATTGGTCACACTGGAGACTGCATGAGCTTGGCCGTCTCCCCTGACTTCAAACTCTTCATCTCTGGGGCTTGTGATGCTACTGCCAAACTGTGGGACGTGCGGGAGGGCTCCTGCCGTCAGACCTTCTCAGGGCATGAGTCCGACATCAACGCCATCTCCGTACGTATGCTGGCTGCACAGTGGTAGGGAGGCATGGAAAACGAGGGGTGGAACAGCTCCAAAACAGCCTTGGAACAAGGTTGAAAGAAGCTGTCACAGTCATAAGGATAACAGGGGTCTCAGACCTTGGCTCCGGGATCCAGGACGAAGCAGGCAGGGCCCAAGTTCACTGAAGTTTGGAGGAGGGGTCTTCCCAGGCACCAAAGCATCAAAGTCTTGGACAAGCAGCACACTGTGGTCTGTGGAGCTGAGTACCCTGACACAGGTGCTGGTTCAGCTCTGCTCACAGCAGCTGCTGGGAACTGTGGTTCAGGCATGCTCCAGCAGCCCTGGCCCAAGACACAAGTGAGGCAGCAGGAATACCTAACTCAGCTGAGATCAGCTCCAGACAGAAGAGGTGGGGACTTGGGATCCTTGTAGCTTATCAAATGAGCCTGCCAGCTTCCTGCACTCTGCTGCTCTGAGCACCCTCCACTGACTTCAGTAAAACCTTTCTCAGTTGTCCCATGGCTACTTTGCCAGCCACATGGTTTTCTGCCGTACCTGCTCCCGAGGAACCCTTTCTTTACTGCTCAGAGCAAGGCTGCCAGAAACAAACATGTATGAGAAGGCTGGGATATGAGGATCAGACAGAGGAAGGCTCTCGTAGCCAGAATTATGCTAGACCTCAGCTGGGGAATAATGGGTGGACACTTGTCAAAGCCCAACCTAACAGCTGGAGTTAAAATAAAGCACTGAGATGTCTTGCAACAGCTCTAGCCCTTAGGCCGTTTGTTTTCTTTGAGTGGAAGGGATTTATTAAGCCTCACGAGAAGTATCAGTCTCCCCCTTCAGCAGACTCAAATTTTATGATCCAGTGTGTGGTCCCACCAGGTTTTCCTGCCTCTGTGGCTTCCTGGTGGTTAGCAGGGAGGTGACAAGTTGAGGAATTCCACCAGGATCTGAGGAAAACCTCATTAAAACCTGGTGTGTGCCCTCCCCAGTTCTTCCCTAACGGAGAAGCCATCTGCACCGGCTCTGACGATGCCACCTGCCGCCTCTTTGACCTGCGGGCAGACCAGGAGCTCATCACGTACTCCCACGAGACCATCATCTGCGGAATCACCTCCATCGCCCTCTCCCGCAGCGGGCGGCTCTTGTTTGCTGGGTATGATGACTTCAACTGCAACATCTGGGACTCCCTAAAAGGAGAGCGTGTGGGTGAGTGGCTCCGTGAGGTCCCTCTTTCCCTCCCTGCAGGGCCTCTGTCCCTACCAAGGTGAGGAAAAGACACTTTATCTAACCAGAGCACGTGCCATACTGACTGAATCCCAACAAAGCTCCCTCGCACTTAGGGAGCACACCAGAACTAGGACAACTCTCACTGGCGTAGAAGAGCTGCTGTTTTTAATGTTAAGGAAGTCAAGCCTTTAAACAACATTGTTTCAAGGGGGACAAGAAGGTTCCTATCAGCTAAAACTGCTCACAACCACCAACAGAATATCCTACTGTCTCCTAGCCTGCCATTTGCCAGTTCCAGGTACTCACAGTGCCACTTGGTGGCCAGGCACCAAGCCAAGTGTGCACCTGGGCTTCCATCCAACATCCTTGGGTACTCTGTGATGCTTATACACAGAACATGCAACATTCTGGCCCCTATCCTCTGAAAAGTCATGAAACACAGCCCACAAACAGCATTGCTGTTTCTCAGCCTTATTAAGCACCCCCTCCTACCTTAGTCCTACCATCACTCCAGGATGAAAGCAGTTGTATGAGGATTCAGCCAGTCATACCTTCCCAAGAGCCCTTTGGCCAGGCCTGTGGGTGGTGGTTGCACACCACACACTGAAGTTCTGCATGTTTGTTCCTATTAGCCATGTGGTGACTGTAACAGGTTGTGCAGGAGCAGACAGGGCCAGACACAGCGTGTAGGCACAGCCTGTGATGTGTGTCCCTTAGCAGGGTCAACCCTGTCACCTCTCACTGGCCCCTCTTCACTCCCTGACCTCTCTTCTTTCCCACCACAGGAATCCTTTCGGGCCACGACAACAGAGTGAGCTGCCTGGGGGTGACGGCGGACGGCATGGCTGTTGCCACTGGCTCCTGGGACAGCTTCCTCAAGATTTGGAACTGAGCACGCCAGCAGAGAGGGGAGGAGCAGCAGAAGCACGGCCCACAGCCTGAGCCCATGCAAACAGCATCATCAGATGAGCACAACACCTACCTACCACTCCCACTTGTCTCTAGACACAGGTCACTTGTAGGAGTCTCACAGAGTGAAAGGAAAAGGAGAGCAGGGAGGAGAAGCAGGGGGAGCTGGGGAGCAGGAGCACACACATTGGCCCTTCTCTCCACCTCTAAACAGCCCCGGCAGTTTCCAGCCTTGTGCAGGCTTGAAGACCTGGTCTTTATGTCTCAGGACCTTACAGTACAATTCACAGACCCTGCACCTTCCTTCAAACACCTGTACCCACACTGATACCCATCCTCCTCCTTCAGAGGACCCCTCATGCAACACTCAGATCCTTCCCTGATTTAACTCTACTAACGCCTCTGTGCAGCTGTCCTAGATCCGTGCAGACAGCCCCAGAGACACGCTGGGTCTGAGATTTCTATGGCACCAGCTCAAAGAAAAAGCTAGTGTAAATTTGGCTCAGTTCCATGGGGGAACGCTTAGCTCAAGTCTTATCTATGCATAAAGGGGGGAAAGGCAGCCTTCAGACCTGCCAGAATACCAGGCACTATATTTATTCTTTTCTTAGTTCAAGTTCTTATCTATGCATAAATGGCAGAAAGGTAGCCCTCCAGACCTGCCAGGATATCAGGGAATATTATATTTATTCTTATTTATTGTCTGCTTCTTGCTGTTCCTTCCCTCTTTGCCTCACTCCTACATTGTGTGATGACCCTATCTATCCAGTAGCCATCAGCCCATGTTTTCAAGTCTGTTTAGATCTTCATAGCCCAGGCCAATAAAGAAAGCTCACAGAAGCACTGCAGGCTGTGTTCTTTCCAGCATTGCAATGAGCTACAGCAAACATAACTCCTTTCCTGTGAGTATTGCCTGCTGGTCTCAACCAGTCAACACCTCATCCACAGACCTTGCTTTAGCTCACAGTCCCCAGGGGAGGGTGTTCCTCACATGTTTTGGTTGAGAAGAGGCTGGAGCTGGGAGAGCAAGCTGAAAGTGCATCCTTTCGAATCTTGGATATTTTAGCTCAGTTATAGGACACAGCCATTTTGTTCAGCCCCTACTCCATTTGTTGGCTCAGAGCAACATCCTGAAAGTGCCAAGGCTCTGCTAGGGAGAGCTGGAGATCAACAAGGTTTACTAACTTATCAACAGAAGGTCAATATTAATGGGCAGTACTAGCTATCTCATGTTATTTTGGATCTCACCCATACAACAGACCCTTGCACAACTCAGTTTCAGGTCAGTGTAGGAGCAGTACAACTCCAGAGGTGACACTGTATATACATCAGTTTCCTGCAGGGAGCTGCAGCTTCCCAGCCCATGCTGTTGTACATGGATTCAAGGCCATACCCTTCAGCATGCTACAGGCAGGGGCCAGGGCAGTTTTAGATTAAGGGAAGGCTGAACTATTTGTTCCTGAACCCTTTTCCCAAAGAAAATATTGTGCTGGGCAAGCAGAGGACTCCTGCTGTCTTATCAGGATATACAGTCATCAAAGGTTGAATACAAATTTATTTACTAGAGATAAAAACTCTACAGAAAAGTCAATACAGCTGATATACAATAAAAGGGACAAAGTCTGTGCTGTACATAAGACATGACAAGCTAGGAAGATGAGGGAGAGACCTTTCCTCAGCAGGGATAGGTGAGAAATGTGACTACTGCTCTAGAGTTTCAGTCTATTGCAGAATTTCTCCCCACTAGAAAACTCTCAAAACACAGGAGCAAATTACAGCAAGATCCTGAAAAAAGAAACATCTAGTTCTCCACAAAAGGACACTGTTGGTTCTCTTTGTTCAAGTCACTCCAAGCACAGTTCCCAGATTTAAGGCTCCTGCTCAGATCCACTGTCACTTCCTTCTTCTCCCCAGGGTTCTCCCCCAACACATGCCTCTTGCCCTAGAGAAATAAAAAACCCAAACACAGAGTGTAAAACACAAGTTAATTGAAGGTTAGGTAATTCTCAGCAGAACACGTAGTCTATTTTCAGGCCATCAGCTTGGGTTCTCTTGTGACGACATACAAGAGTGACTTTCTTCCACAGCTTGAAGAGAGCACTGAAATGGGCAATTTCATGGTAAGGCCAAAGACAGACATTAAACACTTGGAGGCATTTAGGGACAAGACTGACCCACAGAAAAACATTTGTGAAGTTATTGGTCTCCACAGGCCTAGGAGGCCACAATTCTAAACTGGGACCCTACAAGATACAGAAATTGAAGGATTTGGCTTTTTTTTTCAGCTCAGTCTCCCTCCCTCAGTATGACCCATTGAGCTTTACCTGGCGAGGGGCAGGAGCACTGGGAGAATTATCATCTCGTAGAATGCTGAGGGGAGAGCGGCCAGTTCCTCCAGATGTTGCCATGAATTTGTTGTTGGGCTTGTGTCTTATGGGCTTGCTCACTAGTTGACAAAAGGAAACACACCAGGGCATCACGACAAGGCTCAAAGGTCCTGGATTTTAAAATCCTCCTGGCATTTATGATCTTTGTTTGCCTGTACAGCAAAGACTTACCCAAGGGCTTTGAAGCAAAGGAATCACAAAAAAGTTGATGTCAGAAGTGAACTCTAGAGGACCTACTCCAGCAAGGCCACCTAGAGCCCATTGTCCAGGACCGTGTCCAGGTGTTTCTTGAATATCTCAAAGGATAGAGATTCTGCAACCTCTCTGAGCAACCTGCTCCAGTGCTTGGTCACCCTCACAGTGAAAAAATGTGTTTCCTGATGTTCAGGATCTTCCTGTGTCCCATTCTGTCTTAACTGCCTTTAGTCCCATCACCAGGCACCACTGAAAAGAGCGTGGGTCTCCCTTCCTTCAGGTATTTGTATGTACTTATAAGATACCCCCTTAGCATTTTCCTCTGCAGGTTAAACAGTTACAGTTCTCAGCCACTCCTCCTAGGAGCAGTGCTCAGCACAGAGCTCTCTGAAGCACAGTCTGTATCTAAGTCTCTCAGCACCACTCAACCGTAGCACAGAGATGTTCTTCCCACCCTTGCTCCATAGCTCTTCCCAAGGAGAAACTGTAAGGTCCCTCTGAACAGGTCTCCACAGTCACAAACCCATCTCAGAGAGAAGAGAGTTGTCATATACCCCTTGTACAGGCTGAAAACAATTTCTCAACTCTAGACAGAAATCGGTTCGGTAACACAACAGTTCCCCCGGCTGCAGAAGCTCCGGGCGGTGGGACACAGCCGAACTGGGGGATCGGGACAAGCTCTGTCGGGGGAGCAAGCCTGGAGAAGACACCCGAACCAGAGGGTGCCGAGAGCCCCGACTCGCTCACTGCCCGTGCCGCGCAGCTCTCCGGGCACAGCGAGCCCCGTCACCCCCACACCCAGCACTTACCCGAGGAGAAGCCGTGCCCGGCAGGGCGGCCGGGCCGGGCCGTGCTGGGAGAGGGCGGCCTCTCCACGCCTCCGCCCGCGAGCAGGGAGCTCCGCCGGGCCGGCTCCTCGGCGGGGCCAGCCGCTCCCGGAGGCGCCGGCTCCGGGACCGCGGCCTCGGCCCTGAAGGCCTCGCTGAGCTGCTTCACCAGGCGGTCCACGCTGTCTGCCGGGAACGGAGCGGGACGGGGTGAGCCTCTGAGTCGGGCAGCCCCTCAACCCGCCCAGCCCCACGGCGGCCTCACTCACCACTCGACACGGCTCTCATGGGCGTGCGGGAGATGCCAGGCGTGGGCGACCGTGGGTCCCGCTCCTGGCCGGTGCCCGCCGGCGGTTCGGCGGGGCTGGGCTGCGAGCTGCCCGCCGGGGAGCTCACCACCTGCGGAGAGGGCAGCCGTGGGGGCGGTGGGCCGGAGCCACACAGGGGGAAGCGGCGGCGGGAGGGCTCCTACCTCGATGGGGGTGCGCAGGATGCCGGCGGTGGGGGAGCGGGGGTCGCTGACGTGCGCCAGGTGCTTGTTGCAGGGCGCGCCCGGGGTGGCGGGGGCACTGCCGGAGGCCCCCATGGCGGCGGCGGCCGCGCTGCGCCCCTGCCCCGCCGGACGCGCCGTTCAAATCTCCCGCGCGCCGGGCGGTGCCGCCGCCCATTGGTCGCCCTGCGGGGGCGAGGCTCGCGGCGCCGCGCCCGTCCCCCCGCCCCCCCAGCTCGTCGGCCCCGCAGTCCCCGCCCGTCACGTCCCGCCTCGCCCCGCTGTCTATCTTCGGGGCAGACCCGCCCCCCGCCCCTCCCTGCGCCACTATTGGCCGAGGAGCCCGGCACCGCCTCCCGCGGTGGCCGCAGGGCGGCTGCGATTGGGCGAGCCGGCGGGTGGGCACGGCGAGCCCGGCCTCCAGCCTCGCTGCCGATTGGCTAGAACCCGCCTGACCGCGCCGGGCTGCGATTGGGCGGGGCGGGGCTGTGGGCGGTGCCGCGGTGAGCCGCTGTCATGGCGGAGCTGAGCGAGGCGCTGCTGTCGGTGTTACCGTCCATCCGGGTGCCCAAGGCCGGCGACCGCGTCCACAAGGACGAGTGCGCCTTCTCCTTCGACACGCCGGTAAGCGCGCCCCACCGCCGGCCCGCCCGCCCGCCCGGGCTGCTCCCGCCGCGGCCGGCCCCCACCCCGCCGCCAGCCGGGGCGCTGCCCGCGCGGGGCCTCACGGGATTTGTGGTCCCCCGGTGGCCGCGGCGGCCGCTCCCGGGCGGCGCGCGAGGTCCTCGCGGACTACAGCGCCCGGCGTGCCCCGCGGCGCTCCCCGCCCGCCTGCGGTGCGCTGGGGGCTGTAGTTCTGGGGCCGGGGCGGGCGTGGGCAGGGCACTCGCCCCGATCAGCGGCGGCCTGGCCCGCCGGCAGCCCCTGGAGAGTGAGTGCCCCCGGCGCGAACCTTCCGTGCGGGTGCTCGCCAGGACTTGTAGTCCGGCGGGGGGCGGGAGGTCGGGCGCGTCCCGGGCCCGCCCTCGGCGGCGGGGGGCGGGCCGGGGGTCCCGCCCTGCCCGGGTCTGAGCCACCCC
The DNA here is from genome assembly GCF_041296385.1 of Aphelocoma coerulescens. Classification (NCBI taxonomy): domain Eukaryota; kingdom Metazoa; phylum Chordata; class Aves; order Passeriformes; family Corvidae; genus Aphelocoma; species Aphelocoma coerulescens. The sequence continues at coordinate 93,731,297 of NC_091013.1, read as the reverse complement.
CCCGGCCTCGCCGCGCGGCGTGGCGGGCAGGCGGGGGGCGAGGCGGTGCTGTGTCATTAAGATGGCAGTGGTCCCTTCTCCAGCCGTCTCCACCCCGCTGGCATCCCTGCACTTCCTGCGCTACCCCCACTCGGCCTAAGTGGACCTGGGGAAATGAAGACAGCGGGAGGGCCAGGTCCCCCTTGAGCTTCTTCGCGGGCGCCCGTCCGGGCTGAGCCCCAGCCCAGCAGAAATAGGCTGCAGCTGAAGATACGGGTCCTTCGAGGAAGTGGCACATGGCATCCTGGCCCTCTTTCCCTTCCCAAGCTCCACAGTGATGCCTGACCACGCACTGCCCACTCTGACTCAGTCCCAGCAGCTTCTGAGAGCTTCTTAGTGGTTTCCCTCCTTTCCAGCCTCTGCATTTGGGTCCCCTGCCCCTTCAGTTTGAAAAGGGTATCTGCTGAATGAGTGTGGTGTTTTCCAGCTGCTGGTGGGATGATGGGGGTACATTCTGTATCTGTTTCCAAGCTGCTCACAGGCTTTTGAACACAACAGCAAAAGTAAGCAGTGGTCTGTTAACCTTCCTCACACTGTAGCTTGGCAGCATTCCCTGTGGCACTGGGAGTCACACATTTGGACAGGGTGTCACAGTTTTGCTGGCAATGATTGTACCATGCTCTGAACTTGTAAACTGTGCATGCTAAGGGCCTTTTACAAGTTAAACTCTTGTGGAAACTCAGGCTTTCCTGATTTGGTAGCATCATGCCATAAATGAACACACAAATAGTTTTTTAAATACATCATCATGACAGGAGTACCTGTTCTTCTGGGACAGCCAGGCTGGGGCTTGCCATCCTATTTCTTACTAGCTGCTCATGGCTGGTATGTAGGAATGACCTGTTCCATGATTTAATGAATAATGACTAGTCTTCCATGCCTATCCTAGCAGCTGGAATGGCATTCTTTACCACCTCCCTTCAGTTTTGTCCCTCCTTCCTTCCAGGAGTCAGATGGCGGCTTGTATATCTGCATGAACACGTTCCTGGGCTTTGGGAAGCAGTATGTGGAAAAGCACTATCAGAAAACAGGCCAGCGGGTCTACCTGCACCTCAAAAGGACACGTAAACCGGTAAAAAAGAAAGACACATACACTCAAACTTGCTCTGTAATTGAGAGTTGGGCTGTGTCTGTGTATTCCATCAGATACAGAGTTTTCTCTCCTCAGATGCAAATGGTGTTCTTCCTGGTGAATTAAGGGACACCAGTGCTTCATTTCTGCTTGTGTTGAGTTGTTGTATGGATTGCCCACGTTGTTTCTGCCTGGTTTCCTTCTGTTTTCATAGTAACTTGATTTCAGTCCCTAAGGCTTGCCTGTCTCCCTAACTCTTATTTCCCTATTTCTTCTCAACACCACAGAAGGAAGAAGACACGAACTCCAGTGCTGGGGACCCCCCGAGGAAGAAACCAACTCGCTTGGCTATTGGTAAGGAAGCACCTATGTACTGTGTGGTTCTTGTGTTCAGCCAGTCCTCTGGAGCTGCCTGGCTCATCTCTGCTTTACACTTCTGGGCTGGTATCCCTGGCCAAATTCTGACTTTGTGTTTTCCAGTGTGTCTCGGGTGAGCAGTTTCTGTAGAGCAGTCATTAAGGTGGTAGTTGTGTTCTGTGTCCAAAGCTGCATCTTGTTTTCCGTGCATAAATATGTTTTTTATCCTTTGCCATGACCCTGCATGCCTGGCTCAGCTTGGTGTGGGGATAACCAGACTGGGACTGTTGCTTAAACACAATGTGCCCAGCATGGGGCTGAAATAAATTTGAGAAAATACATGTCTGAGAAAAGTAAATTTGAAGCTCCTGGCAGATAAACTGTTTTTTAAACTCCTCAGATATTGAACTAGTGCTATTGATATAGATGGGGAAGAAATTAATGGGAAATGCTGCATTAATATTTTTGGCTCATTAGGTCTTATAAGGCTGATACTGGAGGAAATACAGATGAGCATTAAAACATAAAAAATACTAAAAATCTTCCTTTTTTGGAAGAGCAAGGCTGGTGTTCCATTACTGTCTTTCACCAGCTGAGAAAGCTGTCATGGCAATCAATGGAGATGCTGCTTATTTGGAGCAGTCTCAGCTGGTAATTTCTGAGACATTATGGAGACACATAAAGCAAGGGACAGGAACATTTGTAGCAGTAACAGGTTCTTGGCTTGCTGGAAGCTGACCACTAGAGGGGAATCCAGAATCTGGACCGTGAATGTCTTGCTTTTGGCTCACTTTTTCCCTGGTGTAGATGCCCAGTGAGTTGTCTGCTGCCAGAGCACAAATACCACTATTAAGACTGTCAGCTGCTCCCTGTTTTGCTGGTGAGCTGAATAGCACCCCAAAGATCACTTCTAGCAAAAATGAGAGTGGAATCTCTCTTTCTTCAGGTAGCCAGTGCTTCTATGTATATGTATGATTGTGCTGCTTTGGGAGAGATGAGGCCTGGTCTGCATTATGAGTTATTTCTGTGTCCTGAGTTCTACAAAGGTCTTGCAACAAGTCTTGTCAGTGGGTCAGCAAATATCTGCCTGTGATAACAGCTTAGTGGTGTGAATGGAGCAGGAGAGAATAAAAGAAAGTATTAGCCCTGTGAGACAATGGTCTTAAGTTCAGGAAAAGATTTTTTTAATCTTTATTTTAGCTGAACTGTGGTGGTATAGCTCATCCTGACGCGGGAGATTTTTTTAAAGTACTAGAAAGATTTGGGAGCAAAAGGTCATTGGCTGTAAAATGTAGCTCTTGGTCTCTCAGTACCTCACTTTCCCCTCTCAATGAGGAAAAAAGATCTGCAGTGCTTGCCTCCTATGCCTGCATGTTGGTTGATGGACTTTCGTGATGTGTAGTGCTTAGGTGCCACCATGGAAAGGGAAGCAGTGTACCTCAGGGCAAGCTGGTGGCTATTGACTCTCTTCCTCATCTGGAGCCTCAGAAGGTTCACACCACCTGAGAGGGCCTCACCAGTCTGGTTTAGCTTGTTTAGGGTTCAGGAATTGAGTAATGCCCTGGGGGATTGTGTATTGCTTTACTCTTTGAAGTGGTGACAGGAAGTCTCTGGGCTGTGCTGAAGAGGCACAGAAGAGAGTTATCTAGGTATGCTGTTGCATGATGCTGGTGACTGTTTTCTAAAAGCATTGTGTTCATACATAGCAGTTTGTGCATAGTGTAAAAATTGTAGGTATCTAAGGAGGGAGTTGCAGGAGATATCATGGGACCGGATATTTTTGACAATAATGTTTTAAGGAAATGCAGTGGTGGTTACCAAAACTGTGTTGCACACAGGATTCTTGAGGCAGAGGCACTGAGCAGCAGAAGCTTTTATTCCCTTCAGAGATTTGTTGCAGCTGCAGATGTTCGGATATTTGTTGCAGAGATTATCACAGTCACAGCATGAAATTTTTCCAGATATAAAGGAAATTCAGTTTAAAAGCACAGGGGGTTTAGGCTGCTAATAAGCCATGTGTCTTCTGCCTGTTTCCTTTTGGGATGTAGCCTGGGAATGCCTGCAGAACAGAGAAGGCCAAGGTTTTCCTGTGAGTACCTACATAATTCAATAACTGTAGGTGAGGGAATCTGCAGAAACTGCAGATGTTTTGGTGAGCATCCATGATGATTTTACAACTGGCAAATAACCTTTTATGTATGGATCTCCCGTTTCTGGTGCAACCTCTGGACAGCGCAGCTAGGTGGGCATAGAAACTACTATCACTGTACCTTTGCTAAGACCCTTTCTGCAATTCTGGATGTTCTGGTTCCAGAGGAGCTCCCGGTTCTTCTTGCCTGAGTGCAGGACTCTAAACTACCCTTTCTGGAAAAGGCAAGAAAGAGAGTCAGGCTTCTTAAAGATGCTGGTAGACCTGACCTTTGCCCTGGCTTGCAAGATGATCTCGTCTTGCACATCTCCATTCACTGCTTTGAGTATTCTGGTGAAGGATGAACACCAGTGCTTTATCTTGGCTCTGTTCTGGCCAATGCCTCTCTAGAGCAGGTTTGGTTTTCTTCCTGGTTGTAGTCAGCGTCTGGAGATTGTTTTTAAGCATCTGAAAAAATAGCTGGGGAAAATAAACATATTGTCACTATGCTTATAATTGTACCTGTGAAGTCCACACTGCCAGCAGAAACTCTGGGATCCAGAAGTGGAAGAAAGATTGTGGATCACTGATTTAGATCTTTGTCTTAGTCATGGTGCCTTATTTCATGTAAGCTGTGGGGAAAGAAGCTTTTCAAGCTCTTTGGTTTCACCAGTTACTACAATGTTTTTTCTTCTTGTAGGCGTAGAAGGTGGATTTGACATCACAGAAGAAAAGTTTGAGTATGACGAAGATGTAAAAATAGTAATTTTCCCAGACCATTTGGATATTCCACGTGATGGGCTGGAGGGACTACCAGACATGGTCAAAGACAGGGTATGTTCGGGGGGAGGGCTGTGTTTACTGTTGATGGAGAAATGTGCCATTACAGAGAAGGAAACTGCCTTATAAAAGGGATCCTGCTGAGCTGCAGGGAAATCTCAGCTAGCAGTCATCAGGATTGTTCTGCACTTACACAGTGCTCTGTATTACAGTCCTGGCTTGTGACTGAGGCTCCCGAAAGTCTCAGCTGACTTCCCTAAATGCGGAGTGTTGTGGCACTGGAAGCTTCTTGTGCCCTTACTGTGGGAGGCCAGCCCTTCATGTTTTCTCCTGCTGTCCTAATTCCAGATTGCCAGTGCGATTGAGGCCATCCTGACAGCAGATTCAGCCTCACGGAAGCAGGAGGTGCAGGCTTGGGATGGGGAGGTTCGACGTGTTTCCAAGCACGCTTTTTCCCTGCACCAGCTTCAGAACGATGTCCGCATCCCACCGTGGTGAGCATAGTGCTGGAACTCGCTGTGTCACTCTGTGTCTCAGGCCCTTCTCCTGTGCTGGACCGCAGCAGCAGATGAGACTTCTTTTGTGAGTCTCTGAGGGTGCCTTGACAAAGTAAATTCCGGGGAGACGGCACACTAAGGTATTTCAGGATGCTCAGTGTTGTGTAGTAAAAGAGGAATGAGATTGCTTAATCGCTTCTACTATGGATACTGCAGTGGGCAGCAGTGGAGAGGGCTTGGGAGGCAGAACCCAGAGGTTTTCACTCTGATCTCTTTTCCTCTGTTCCTTGTCAATAGTGGCTGGAAGTGCAGCAAGTGTGACATGAAGGAGAACCTGTGGCTGAACATGACCGACGGAGCCATCCTCTGTGGTCGGCGCTACTTTGATGGCAGTGGTGGCAACAACCACGCCGTCGAGCACTACCGAGAAACCGGCTACCCGCTGGCTGTGAAACTGGGAACAATTACTCCTGATGGGGCTGGTGAGAAGGGGGATCCTCCTGGGGTTAGGGATGCCAGGCACCACTCAGGCTGACACAGATCTCTTCCAGGTATCGGGGTGGTGCTGGCCATCTTGTGACCTGGAACATGCAATGTCATCCCATTGTGAACTTTCCCACTCTGACCTGCTTCTTGTGTGAGGCAAAGAACGAGCTGATAAAACCTTGCCTTCCTCTGCCCCTCCCTTGTAGTTGGAAGCTTTTAGAATAGTTATCCAGGTTGCCATCTGATTTTCTGTGCTGGGGTGTTTATCAAAGAATCGTGTGTCCAAATCCTGAGCAGAGAGTATATGGCACAGTAACCCACTTTCTGTACTCCAGGCATAAGTGTACCTCTGTACCCTGATCACTGACAAATTTGTCGTGTCACATATTTAGGAGGAATCTTAATATTCTGTCTGTCATGTTATCCTGTTGAGAAAAGGCAGAAACCCCCAGGGCTCACTTTGTCAAAACTTCTAGTTCTGAGCACTTTCTTCATCCAGCTGTGAATTTGAGATTACAGGCCATTATAAGTTTCTCTTTTTTCTCTTTTCCTGCACAGATGTCTACTCCTATGACGAGGATGACATGGTTTTGGATCCCAACCTGGCAGAACACCTGGCACACTTTGGAATTGACATGCTTAAGATGCAGAAGGTGAGGAGGAAGTGGTGTCCTCCGTAGGCCCAGAGGGAGAGAGAAGGAGTTTTGAGGTGTCTTAGCTGGATTCCAGCTTTCTGTGGCTATGCAGAACCCTTCCTGGTCAAGAAACCCTGGGGTTTTTTGTTACACAGAGAGTTGTCTCATCTTCCTCTCTTCTTTGATTGCCCTTTTTGCTTTTCTTTCATGTCGCTCAGGTTTATTTCCCTGGGGTTATGTCTCAGTACGGTGGGCAGGGAGGCTCCCAGGCGCTGAGCTTTTTCTGTTAGTGTGTGGTTTCCATGCCTCTTTATAGGGAATGGTTCAGATTTCTCTCATATTTTCTCTCCTCTTTCTGTCCCAGGTATTCACACATACAGAAACAATTCTTGTTTCTTCTTCCTCTACTTATAGAATAAAACAGAATGGATTCGACTCTGTTTCTCTACAGCATTGCGCTTTTCACACCTCTGATGTGTCTTTGAGTCTTCTTTGAGGATTTTCCTGTTCTTTCCCTCTGCAGACAGACAAGACAATGACAGAACTGGAAATAGACATGAACCAGCGCATTGGGGAGTGGGAGCTCATCCAGGAGTCTGGCGTTCAACTCAAGCCCCTCTATGGGCCTGGGTACACTGGTATCCGTAACCTGGGCAACAGTTGCTACCTCAATTCTGTGATGCAGGTGCTGTTCAGTATCCCAGACTTCCAGAGAAAGTAAGTGAGCTTAATCACTCCTTTCCATTAGTCTGGGATCAGTACAGAGGTCTCCTAGAGCTGGGAGCTTCTGTTGCAGTAATCATGCTCCGAACTGCATTTTTACTAGATGAACCCACATATCCCTTAGTATGCTCCATTTTGCTCTGCAGGTATGTGGACAAGCTGGAGAAGATATTCCAAAGTGCACCTTCGGACCCCACACAGGATTTCAGCACACAAGTGTACGTAGAGTTTTGGTGAGAGAAGGAAGGCTGAGGCTGCCTGGATGCATCCCCTCTGTGCTGCTTTGCTCCTGGGTTCTCCCTCAAGCCTCACCTCTATTTCCTTGCCTGTCACCAGAGACACTGACCCTCAGTGATCAATAAGGATCTAAGCCGAGGAAGTTCAGCTGAATGCCCTAGATGGAGAAGACAGAGTGCACCCTGTGTGCATGAGAGGCTCTGAAATGTATTATGAAAATTATACTCTGAAAGTATTATGTGTGCTATGCCTCTTAAACTGGGGGGATTTCTGGGAGGCAGCTTCTGTCTGCATAACAGCAAAAAGGGACTTGCTGTCTGCAGTGAGGGGAGATGGCAAAGAGCAGGGGGATATGTAGGTTTAGGCAGCTTTATTCTCAGTGGACAATTTATGTATGCTTAAAGAGGTTTCCCTCAAGAGGTACTGTGCAGGAGGATGTGCAGAAGGAGGAACACAAGATTTGAGAGGGATTTGCATTGCTACAGCCGCTCTCAAACAAGAAAGCAGCATGTGGAAGTTTGTGGTGGAGGAGTGGAGGGTGGCATTTGTGGAAAGAGAGTTCAGTGGTACAGGAGGATTCTAAATTTGGGCAGCGTAGAGTGAGGTGCCCACTGAGAGGGGATTAAGGTGAGACAGCCAGGAAGATTATTGCCTGGGCAGAGGGAGGAATTGGTAAGATTTGGTTCCAGACAAATGGCAGTAATGACGGGGAAGGACTGGGGTGAAATGGAATAGCAGGAGGGTGTGGGCATAGGAGGAAACTGCTGAGCACATACTGATGTCCATTAAGTGCCTCATGCAGTCAGTCTTTCCTCTGGGAAAACGTGATCAGTCTGCTCACAGCAGTGCTATTTCTGGCTCAGACAATTTCTCTGTGCCCTGTTGTCTCCTGCACAGTCAGACATTGCTGCGTTCCCCACGTCAGGCTGCAGCTCAGCTTGGCTGTTGTGCAGCTGCTGTGTGGCTCAGCACCAGCTGTTCCTTCGTGTTCTACTCAGTGTGCAAGCAGTGGTTGAGATTGGCACCCAAAAGTCCTGGTAACTTTGAAGTCAGTGATTTCAGGGCCAGAGAGCAGACCACAATAAGATAATCTTGCCTGGTGCAGCAGAGAAAGCTGTTATCTGTGAGACTGACAGCCCATGGCAGTGTTAAAGCTGGATGGGTTGATACAGCTCCTGGAGCATGTGAAACTGAAGAAACATTGGTACCAACAGTGACTTTGTCGTTCCAGAGCCAAACTGGGCCATGGACTGCTTTCTGGGGAGTATTCAAGGCCAGCTTCTGCAGATGGGGAGCAGCAGCCTGATCAGAAGGTGAGGCTTGGATACGGCATCCTCTTGATGTGTGTGTTGCATGAGGTATTGTGGTGCTACGTGGCAAGGGAGGGAGAACCCTTTCTGAAAACCTGTGCTGGGGCTTGTTCCAAGGCCTGTCACCTGAAGAAAAGCATGGCTAAGAGTAGAGTGGTACATGCCAGGACACATGCTTGGCAAATTATGACTACCTTCCTCTTCCACACTGTTATTTGCAGGGTATGCAAAATGGCATTGCTCCACGCATGTTTAAGTCCCTCATCGGAAAGGGGCACCCAGAATTTTCTACTAACCGACAGCAAGATGCCCAGGAATTCTTTCTGCACTTCATCAACATGGTGGAGGTAATGGTTGAGTCTATCTGGCAAATCATGGAGAAGTCCAGCTTGGTTTTCTTCCCACAGCAAGGGGTGAGGAGTGGAGGTGAGGAGCTGGCAATTGGAGCAGAGAGAGGGAGAGAGCACAGAGGAATGGGCCAGCTAGCACCTGCCAGGGTGGAGAAGGAGAGGTGCTTGGGCCTGTTTTCAGGGCTGATTCCTTGGATAAATCTCTCTTGGGAGTGGCACAGCTGGAGATGTAACCTTTCTTCTTTAGGAACAGGAATACCATGGCTTCCTGGAGTACAGAAGCTGGCTTTAGTTGCCTATTTGCTGTCTGTTCCAGGGGACTGGGTATAGAAGTGAATACTCTTCAGCCATGTGCTTTGTGGCATCACTGTAACTGCAGATCATTTTTTCTGCCCTTCTGATGTTACATCTGTCCTTCTGATCTCTCCTTCTTCAGAGGAACTGCCGCAGCTCGGAGAACCCTAATGAGGTCTTCCGTTTTCTGGTGGAGGAGAAGCTGAAGTGCCTGGCCACAGAAAAGGTGAAATATACCCAGCGTGTGGACTATATTATGCAGCTGCCTGTGCCCATGGATGCTGCACTCAACAAAGGTCAGTAATGTGCCAAGACCAGAACAGTAGCAAACCCTATGTTTGTGTATTGTACTATTCTTACAGAACTCCTTAAGTGAGAAAGGGACTTCTTTGCCACTTCTGAGGCCAGATCCTCCTCCTGCTTTTGTGGGATCGGGCTGATTTCTTCAGAGGTGGTGTGACACGGTGATGTCCCTCTAGAGCCTTTCCCTCGGACACCACAAGCTGGGCTGTGATTCAGCAGCAAAACAGGAGTGACTGCAGTAGCAGAACAGTGCTCTGGAAGTTGTGCTCCATTCTCGATGTATCTATAGGCCTGCTCTGCCTCTGGGTGTAGCTTACACCAGTCGCTTTGTAGGTACCTGGAGGTGGTCCTTGACTCCTCTGCTTTGTCCTCTAGATGAACTGCTGGAATATGAGGAGAAGAAGAGGCAGGCAGAGGAGGAGAAGCAGCCACTGCCTGAGCTGGTGCGAGCCAAGGTGCCTTTCAGCTCCTGCCTAGAGGCCTATGGAGCTCCAGAGCAGGTGGATGATTTCTGGAGCACAGCCTTGCAGGCCAAGTCTGTGGCTCTCAAGTAAGTGTGCGTCAGCTAAGCTGTGGGGAGCTGGCCATAGCTGCATCTCTGGGGACTTCTCGTGGTGGCTTGGGGGGAAGAGCCATTACTGAAGCGTTGTGGTCCTCCACACCCTGGGTCCATAGAACACGGAGGCAGAGAGGGGATCAGTCCATCAGTGCTGGAGTGGTTGCCCTCAGTGGGCATAACAGCAGTGCTAGTGAAATCCGAGCCATCAGATGTCAGTTGCTGAGGGGCTATGAAAATACAGAGATATTCAAGAAAACTAGTAGCTTTTACTGTAAATTTAAAATTTAGCTTTGGAATCAGTACTGCCTGTATGATGACACTGATCTTGCACCATCTCTAAAATTTCTTTAAGTTTTTAACTGTTAAGATTTGAGCAGAACACTGAGGTAACAGATGCATGAGTTCTTTGAAAGAATGCTAGCTTAAATGCTAGTAGCAAGGTTTAAAAAACAGCTTTAATTTTTCTCACTGCCTGTAGCACGTGTAACAGTGCAAAGTTGCAGTGACAAGGTTACAAATGTAAGCAGCTTTCTGCTGCGATGCTACTGAGTTTTCTTTTGCAATGAAAGTCCTCAAAGAGTTGAAAGTTTTTTTCTAACAAATATTCCATTATTAAGCAATAGCTATTAGAAACAAACATCACATTGAAAAGTAACATTTTGTTTTAATTTTTACTGAGTTGTATTCAAACACTTTACTGTTGCTTAATTTAGTTCTACATCATGTTGCAATTATCACCTGGTAATGAGTATGTCTCACAGGTGCTTCTCCCTTCACAAACATTGCCCTCTGTTTCACAGATTCCAGACACTTTCTCTCTCAAATTGTCTAACTGAATAATGTTTAACTAAATTCAGTTAACTTCAAATTCACTGCTTCTGTTTCATATCCAAAGAAGTGCTCTTGTGCTTGAAAGCTTCTCAGTTCCTGCAGGTATATCTGTTGGTCTAATAAAAGGTGTTACTTCCACATCATTCCTTAAGGGTTAGACTTTTAATTAAACACAATCTGACCAGGCTTGTAAAATACATGATTGGAAGGTAGAGAATATGTACTATTTTTTCTCCTCCCCAAGATTTGCAGTCCATCTCGTCAAGGCTTCTGCCTTAGACATGGTTCTGTGTTTGAGGAGCTTTAAGCTCAGCACAGAAGAGCTGCACAGACTGGTGTATCCCCCAGCCTGCTCAGGACATGGCTCTGCCCTACTCAACTGTTTTCTTGATTCAGTTAGAGACCCTCAATCTTTGCTGACAAAGCATTTAAAACTATTATGTGTCTCTTTCAGAACGACACGGTTCGCCTCTTTCCCAGATTATCTGGTCATCCAGATCAAGAAGTTCACTTTCGGTCTGGACTGGGTTCCCAAAAAGCTTGGTAAGGAGGATGAGAAGTACAGAGCATATAGGTACTGGGAGTCACATGCAGATATTGTGGTCATTACCACCAAGAGGAAAGTAACTATCCCAAAAGTTGCCGCAGGCATTCCCAGGGACTTACCCTTCTAGATCTCCCAGCCGAGTCCTTTGCATCTGCCCCTATATGGAGGCTGAGCAAGACTATATCTTGCAGATGTTTCCATTGAAATGCCAGAGGAGCTGGATATCTCTGCACTGCAGGGAATGGGGCTGCAGGATGGAGAAGAAGAAATGCCAGACATCGCACCCCCACTGGTGACACCAGATGAGCCCAAAGGTAGCCTGGGGTTCTATGGCAACGAGGACGACGACTCCTTCTGCTCCCCTCACTTCTCCTCTCCGACATGTTAGTGATTCTCCTCCTCTCTTCCTGATGCCTGACTCATTTCCTTGCTCTCCTTGCCTTGTGTCCCATGCTAGCAGTTTCCCACTTGCTCAGACTTTCCCTGTCCTTTTGTCAGCGATTGCCAGCTGCCTCCCTTGCATCCCTGTTATGCAAGGGTGTTATGCAAGGGGGTTTGTTGATTCCTGTTCTGTGCAAGATGGGGGGGTGGCATGTCCGGTGCGTTTAGAGGAGGCAGAGCTGGGATTTATACAGGATTTAATTGGTAGGGATATTTAATTTTCACAAACTGCAGTGGGAGGTCAGTTTCAGAGCCTAGGGAAGAGTTCATGAGTTGAATTGTTTTGTTCTTTGCCTGTGTGTGAGACTGCTCTTCTGAAGAAGAAAGGTGGCTGAGAAAAGCAGAGAGATGGAACTTTGTGTGGTGGCTTTGGAGGCTGTGTGACACTAGACAAAATGGAGCCAGCAGAGATGGGTGGGAGTGGGTGGCTCTAACTTCTGTCTTCCCACAGCACCCATGCTGGATGAGTCGGTGATTATCCAGCTAGTGGAAATGGGCTTTCCCATGGATGCCTGCCGCAAAGCCGTGTACTACACAGGGAATAGTGGGGTTGAGGCGGCCATGAACTGGGTCATGTCACATATGGACGATCCAGGTATGAGGCCATGGTGAAGCTTACTGCTCCTGGGCTGTTGTGCTTGTGTCCTGCTACCACAGTGGAAAACTGAAGTAGTTTGGACTTGGACTGTGCCCTCTTGGAGACATCTAACTACTCTGAGCTGTGTTCTGTTTCCTGCTGCAGACTTTGCTAACCCATTAGTTCTCCCTGGATCCAGTGGACCAGGGTCAACTATTGCCTGCCCAGACCCTCCTTCAGAAGACAGTGTAGCCACCATTGTCTCCATGGGCTTCTCCCGGGACCAGGCTATGAAAGCACTTAGGGCCACGGTGAGAGGCACGGGTGATATCAGAGTGCAAGGATTTTCTCAGGAGCAGGGATTCTCAAGTTCACTGTCTTCTCTTCTTCCTTCCAGAACAACAGTCTGGAACGTGCTGTGGATTGGATCTTTAGTCACATCGATGACCTCGATGCAGAAGCTGCTATGGATATCTCAGAGGGGCGCTCGGCGGCCGAGTCCATCTCTGAATCCATCCCCGTGGGTCCCAAAGTGCGCGATGGGCCTGGAAGTGAGTTCCAAGCCATAGGAACGTGGATTTTGGGGTGCAAACTCAGCATGACACTGTTATTCCGGATCCATGCGGTACTCCAGGTTTTAGCAGCAGCAGCAGCTATCACAGAGCTGATCTGGTTGTAGAGGTGGAAGCAAGGAGGAAGAGGGAAGGAATGGCAAAGTAGTCTCAACCCTTCAGGCTGGATGAGGACTATCGGGAAGCCAGTAAGAGAGAGGCAGGGGAAGTGGCATCAGGTGAAGGACAGGAAGGGGCTGTGCTTCTTTTATCCAGTGGTTCTGGGAGGCTTTTTTGCCCTTTTGGTTCCTGCTGAAAAACCAGTTGCAGTCTGTGTACAGAATTGGTGCCCGTGGTGCTTGGCTGCTGGGTGCCATAGGCACAAGAATCCCTGCTTTACCCATCCAGCACCCATGGTCCAAATAAAAAGCTGGAAGAGAGAAGGCTAAATGGAAGTTACCATCTCCCATTTCCCTCTGTGTTTGGCCTTAGGATCACTCAGTCACATTTGATGGGGATGCAGTTGTAAATTATGACCCAGCAGAGCTTCCTTCAGGGATCCTTCTCTAGAGAGGGCCTTGCACAGGATGTTAGGGAGTAAGACATCTTTCCTCTTTCCATGACAATCCTCTCTTCATTCCTTCTTTTAAGAATATCAGCTGTTTGCCTTCATCAGCCACATGGGCACTTCAACTATGTGTGGACATTATGTTTGTCACATCAAGAAAGATGGCAGGTAAGGATTTCCACAGTGTAAGGGAACTGAGGTACTGCTTTAAATCCCCATCCTCCCCTGTTTCTTCAGAGGTCTTGAGGGGTTGGGGTTGAGACCAGGTGAGTGGAATCCAGTTGTGTCAACCACAGAATGGCATTCCTGAGCTCCTCTTGTGCCTGTTGCAGGTGGGTGATCTACAACGACCAGAAAGTCTGTGCTTCTGAGAAGCCCCCCAAGGACCTGGGCTACATCTACTTCTATCAGCGGATTCCCAGCTAGAACATCCTCTTGCTGTGTGTGGTGGGGGGAGAGTGGGCTGAAAGTGTGGGGGGGAAAGGGGTGGGGGCAGTGAGGGTGGGAGCAGGGTCCTCTTCCCCGCTCCTCTTTCCCTAGTCGTCCCTTCACGGCCTCTCTGTGGAGACACAGGGGGAGACAAGAGTTCACTGACTAATTGACTGGGGGCTGGAGCCCCTGTGGACATGAGTGAAGGGGTTTCGGGGGGGTTGGGAATATCTGTTTCTGTAGGAAATGTCCTCACTGTCCTCACCCCCGTGACACACAGCCCTAGTGCTTCGCTGCTTGGTGGGATGATGCCACCTCCTTGCTGTCCGGAAGGAGAGGAGGGGGCTTGTGTGTACGTGTGGCTTGTGAATAGGGGGGGTTCCTCCTGCCCGCCCTGCCGGGCGGGGGCGTGGGGCGGGCAGCAAGGCGGGCCACGAGCAGCGCTTCCCCTTGTGTGCCCTTCACATGCCAAAATACACGAGGGACAAAATAAAAGTCGAAATACCCCCCTGGCTCCTGTGTGACCCCCGCCTGGCTGGCGGAGAGCGCGGGCGGGGCTGGGGGCGGGGCGCGGCTCGGGGGCGGGGCCGCTGGGGCGGGGCCTCGCGCGCGCCGGGCTATAAGAAGGCGCCGGTCGCCGCACGCGCCGTCGCCGCCGTTGACCTTCGCGTCTCCTCCGGTGCCGGCCCCGCTCCCGCTCGTTCCCGCCATGGCGCCCAGGAAGTTCTTCGTGGGGGGCAACTGGAAGATGAACGGCGACAAGAAGAGCTTGGGCGAGCTCATCCACACGCTGAACAGCGCCAAGCTCTCCGCCGACACCGGTGAGGGCGCGGCCCGCACGTAGCGCACGTCCCGCACGGCCCTGAGGAGCCGGGGCCCGGGCCCGGGCCCGGGCGGGGGAGCGGCAAATGTCAGAGGGCGGCGGGGGCCTAAATATAACCCCGCGGCAGCGGCGCTAAATATACCCGCGAAACCGGATCCGGGTTCCCTTGGGCCCGGCGGACACGTGCGGCCGACCCCCGGGCGCCCCCGGCCGATCCCCGGAGACCCCGCGGGAGCGGGCGGCCCGCAGTCCCGGGGGCCCGCGCCGCCCCTCGGCCTGGCCCGCACGCCCCGGGAGCGGGGGTCTCGGAGCACCGCGCTGCAGCCGAGCTGCGCTGCCCCTGGCCCGCCTGCTGCCCCTGCCCCGCCGCCGTGCCCGCTTACAACCCCGGGTGCAACCCGGTGCGGCTCTCCCCGGTTCGGCCCGGCCTGGCCGAGGCTGCAGGGTGGGATTCTAATTCGGTGTTTTATCTGGACACTTTCCAAGGGACCCCTGTGACCTGGCCGTCGGCTTGGTATTGCCTGTCCAGCCCCCTGAAAAGGGCTTTCCTCTCTGCTGTTGAGTCATCAGATAGCAGGGATTGTCCTGTGGCTGTCGGGTCCCCCAAATGTCAGTGAGGAGAGGCAGGCCATGCCTTCCCAGGAGGGAGGGATGACCTCTTGGGGCTGGGATTTGGCATCAGTGGCTGGGTACAGTTTCTGCCCTTTTCCCTGTTTCAGGGGTAACTATGTGCTTTGCTTGCAGAGGTGGTTTGTGGAGCCCCCGCCATCTACCTTGACTTTGCCCGTCAGAAGCTCGATGCAAAGATTGGAGTTGCAGCACAGAACTGTTACAAGGTACCAAAGGGTGCTTTCACAGGAGAGATCAGGTGAGCCACAGAGAGAGTGAAGTCAGGGTGCCTCTGGGATGTGAATTTCCTTCAGTGAGTCATCTCCTTTCTCCCCAGCCCAGCAATGATCAAAGATATTGGAGCTGCATGGGTGATCCTGGGCCACTCAGAGCGAAGGCATGTTTTTGGAGAGTCTGATGAGGTGAGTGGCCTCATAGAATGGAGACACGGTCCGGCTCAGATGGGTCTGCAAAGACTGGAAAAGTGAGCAATTAAACCAGGCCTGCTCCTGTAGACCTGTTTTATTGGCTGCCTTGTTTCTTTTCCATTCCCAGCTGATTGGGCAGAAGGTGGCTCATGCTCTGGCTGAGGGCCTTGGAGTCATTGCCTGCATTGGAGAGAAGCTGGATGAGAGAGAAGCTGGCATAACAGAGAAAGTGGTTTTTGAACAGACCAAGGCTATTGCTGGTAAGAGGAAAAAGAAATTGCTGGTTTGGGTTTTTTTAGCAGTTTTCCACCTCTGCTCTTCCCAGCATGGGGGTGCTGTGCTCACCTGTACCTTCTCCCTCCTCCCTAGATAACGTGAAGGACTGGAGTAAAGTGGTTCTGGCCTATGAGCCAGTCTGGGCTATTGGAACCGGTAAAACTGCAACTCCCCAACAGGTATGAGTGGGGAGTGGCTGACTAAATGGCCAACTGACCCTTCCCCCTCAGGAAACCTTCCTGAATCTTACTGAGAATCTCCTGGAGATTCTTAGTGACTTAGAGAATATCTGAGTGTTCCCTTGTCTTTGGAAGGGAATTGTGTGCAGAGTGGCTCAGGCCTCAGTGGCACTCTTGTGTTCTGTTGCAGGCTCAGGAAGTTCACGAGAAGCTGCGGGGGTGGCTGAAAAGCCACGTGTCCGATGCTGTTGCTCAGTCAACTAGGATTATCTATGGAGGTGAGTCTGAAGAGACTTTCCAGGGCAGGAAGTGCTTAGTTTCAATACCTGTTGCTGCAGTTGTACCTGATTCTCTGCCTGGCAAGGGTACTCTTGACTTTCGGAGCATGAACAATCACCTTCTAGCTTGTTTGGGTAGCTTTTTTGGATACGTGGGAGACAGTCTTGCTGTCTGCAAGAGGTGGCTGGTACCTTGCTGGTCTTGCCTTTGCCCTGGCCCTGTTTTCTTAGAGCTGGTACATCTGACCTTAAAACACTGCTCCCTCCTTAGGTTCTGTCACTGGCAGCAACTGTAAGGAGCTGGCCTCTCAGCATGATGTGGATGGCTTCCTTGTTGGTGGAGCGTCTCTCAAGCCAGAGTTTGTGGATATTATCAATGCCAAACACTGAAGCACCCCGTGAGGAGCCGTCCCTTGTGGTTAAGAAATGGAAGCAAGAAGGGACCTTTCATTGCACATGTCTCAGTACGGAGGCCTCCCTTGAGGCTTTCCCCCTCCACAGTCATTGTTCTAGATGTTCTGCTAACCACCCCCACCACGTTGGAGTCCTGTTAGCAGGAGCCTGTCTCAGCAGAGTCTTGACAGTCTCCTCTCTGAGCTGAATTCTCAGTTTCCCGTTGACCTGTTAAGAGCCCACAGCCCACCTGGCCAGTATCTCTCCCTTTCCCCTGCAGGGAGAGGGGGCTGCTGGTGCTGCAGGAAGGAAAAAGGAACCACAGTCTCTTGCATCCTTCAGCTCCATCAGCAAGGAGCCTGTCAGCTTAGACCCTTGTGAGATGTCTTACCTCACCTGTGTCCCGTACTGAACAATAAATGAAAAAGAAAAAGCAAAGGCGTGTCCTGGATCTTATTTGGAAGCATTTTGGGGACAAGCAGTGTAGAGAACTTACTGCCTTTGGAGGTGACTGGTTGCAGAGAGGGTTTTGTGGGCTTTTCCCCGGGAGCCCACCATTGCCCCAGTAGGCATGGCACAGGTTCAATCTGCATTTTACTTCTGTCATCTAACAGCTCTTCTTTGGAAAGAAGAGCTTCAGTGGTGATTTGACTATGTCTTTTCCACCTGTGTCACTATTCCAGTAGTTGCTGGAGCACCTGGCTGTTCCACCAGTCTTCCCTGGCAGGCTCAGTAATGTGCTCATCCCTGCTCTTTGCCTGTAAGGACTGGTAACTGACTTGGCTCATTATACATGGAGTGGAGCAGCTCCGTCTCTGTGCAGGGAAAGATTTTATTTAGGCCCTGTGTTGGGGCAGTGCTTGCTGCCTGCTTTCAGCCATGTGCTGGTGGGCGAGGAAGCAAGACTTGATGTTAGTTTCCAGCTGCTGATTTTTTTTGGTAGTACTGAGGGTGGTGAAAAAGAAGTGCCTCACAAGGAGGAGCTTAGCTGTGAGGCATACATCCTTGGGAGCCTATGGGCAGTGTTGCAGTTGCTAGTGCCAGCATCACCTGAGGGATGAGGGGCAGGAGCTGAGGAGCAAGGAGGAAAAAGCCTGATGCTGCAAGGATGCCTGCCCTGCTACTGTTGGGGGAGTTTCCTGCTGCCCAGCTGGATGGGAGGGATCTCCTTCCTAGAATATCAGGTGGTCTGAGAGGGAAGAGCCTGACAGCAGCAAGGAGGTGGCGGCTCCCAGCTCTGTATGGGTGTGGAGTGATGTGGAAAGAAGGAGGATAATTCAAAGGCAAAAAAAAAAAAAAAAAAGGAGCACTGTTTTCTACAACCAGAGCACATTTCTGAGAGGCTGCTGGGCCATGGCTGTAGTTTGGGGCCATCGGGTCATAATGACCAGAGCAGCAGTGATGCAGCAGGGGCACACAAGGGCCCTGAGGCTGCAGGGGCTGGGTAGAACCGTTTAGGGATGGGCCACTGGCTGCAGCTCTGCTGTCAGCTCCTGCCCAGCCCTGCCCACAGCACAAGAGCCCAGGAGAGTGACCTACATAAAAAAAACCAGATGGGAGCTGGGCATTGATCTTGCTGCTTTGAGAGAATGCAGGGGCATGAAAGCATTCATTTAATGAGGAATAAACTCATGGAAAATCATTTCTATATCAGCAGGAGTGTTGTTTCTCTTCTCTTTTTCTGCTTTCTGGCAGGACTGCAGCTCTGTGGAGTGGAAATACTGCCAGATCCTCACAGCAAACTGTAGTGGTTGGATCTTAAACAGGTTGCTGTTGGAGAAAAATGCATTGTGCCAGATGTGACCGCCTGAGAGAGGCTGCGATGGCTCCGTATTCTCAGCCCCAAACAATAGCCAGGCTGAGCTTATATTCCCAGTAGGCACCACTCATGCATGTCAGACCTAAGGATCCTTGTGTGATCACCTTTAAAGGTGTCCCTCTAAACTCAGAATATTCTGTGACTGAATATATTGCACTTAAACATAGCTATGGCTGGCCACACAGCTTACACATCCATGCACACAGAGCGCTCCCACACAGCACTGGCAGCCTCATCCCACCCCCTGCTCCAGCTGAGCAGGATGGAGGAGCACTGGTGAGCATCTGTGTATTTACAGAAGTTTTCACACATGTGTACAGTGTGTCTCCTTCCAGCAGCTGGGCTCAGGCACTGCCCAGTAGCTGCCCCTCGATCCCAACCTCTCCAGCCCCCCAGTAGCCAACTCCCTGTGGTCCTCTGGCCACAAGTTCCTCACCCAGGGCAAAGTGTGAAAGTTTAATGAGAAGACGGGTCAGGCTGCACTGATCAGGGGCAGGACATGGACAAACCATCACAAACCATTTACATGTGGCTGGCCCTTTTTATTCCTGTATCCCACATTTGTTTCCCTATAAATCACCTAGATCCCTCCCTTTCCTGCCTTTGGTTCCTGCTCTAAACACTCCTTGATGAGTCCAGTGCAATTCCCCAATGCTCTTCCCCTGCATCCTATCCTGTGTCCCACACCCCTGAACTCAGTGACACCCCCAGTCCTAAAGGTGCTCTGGGGCTGAGGCTCCCCTGGGAGGGGGCTGGACAGGGTGTTCCTTTCTCTGAGTCCTTAATTTGGGTTCCCACCTGCCACTGTGCCTCTGTGCCCCTCGAAATGGGCCTTCAGTGGGCTGATGGCTCCTGGGATGGGCCTGGAAGCAGCCTGGCAGGTGCTGCTTGGGCTCCCCATCCTGCCATCATCGCCCTGTGCTCCTGTGTGGGTGTGCGAGACAGCTTTTAGCACATAACCTCCTTAATTATCAGTATAATCAGCTTTGGGATATATATAATCTAAATAAAATTTCTCTAGCTTAAAGATTTGGGTTTCCTTCTGTAATTAGGGGATGTTTAGGCAGGAAGCAAGGCAGGAAAGGAAGTGTTCATATGCAGATTAATTCTTTACTCTGAGGGTGGTGAGGCACTGGAACAGGTTGCCGGAGGAGTTGTGGCTGCCCCATCCGGAAGGTGTTCAAGGCCAGGTCGGGTGGAGCCCTCAGCAACCTGATCTGGTGGGGGATGGCAGGGGGTTGAAAGGAGATGATCTTTGAGGTTCCTTCCAATCCAAACCATTCTGTGGTTGTGTGATAATGAGCAGGGAGTGAATTCAGATGTGTAGTACAGGAGAAGAGGTCGGCACTGGGAGTCCAGCAGGACAAGGCAGGGGACACAGATGGCAGCTTGCTGTGCAGCCATGAGCACAGGGATGCTTTGCAGGAGGGGTGATGGCTGATGGTTGTGTGTCCAGCTCTGCTTGGACCAGCTTATCTAACACTAATGTTACCCAGGCACTACAAAGGAGCAAAGTGCACTGGAGGGAAAGGCAGCAGAGCCTTGGACTTTGTATTAACTGCAGATCACTGGTGACCATCAGCTCTGAGTAGCCTTCCCAGCTGGTAAACACCCGATGCTGTTGACATCGGCTGGGCACGGGCAGCCTCAGCCTTTCCCGGCTCCACAGCCCGGAGGAGAGGGCTGGAGCAGTGTGCCCCAAAAACCCCCTCCTGGCATCCAGGTGGTCGTGTTCGGGGAGGCTTCATGCAGAGCCCAAGGCTGACCCTGCTCAACATGTTAACTAAACATTCACCAGAGGGTAAATTGGGGGTTAATTAAGCATTCACCGCCCGACTGACCACCACCCTGTGCAGCCCAGCCTGACTTTGAACCGGCCCCGTTTTGAGCTGGGGCGCGCACACAGGTCCCTTCCCACCGAAATAATCCTTCGGTCCTCTGGATACGCTAACAAATGCAGGTGTCACCCAGCTGAGAAGGTGGAGTGGTATCGCAAAGGGCTTGTGGTGACGCTCGGAGCTCTCCGGGCCGCGGGGTCGCGCTGCCGGGGAGAGCGGCGGGCCCGTCCCGGCCGTGGCTCCGCGCCGCGCCCGGGCAGGCGGGCCCGCCCCCGTTCCCATGGCAGCGGCCGGGCCTCGGCGAGCTGCCGCCGCGGGAAGCGGCAAGCGCGGCCTGCCCCGGGAGGATGGAGGACGAGGAGCTGGAAGGGGAGGAGGAGAAGGAGAAGGAGGAGGATGAGGAGAGGGAGGAGGAAGAAGAAGAGGTGAGGGGGAGGCCCTCAGCACCGCCTGGCTGCGGTTGCGCCAGCGCTGGCGTTGTGCTCTCTCCTTCTCTCCCAGGAGCCGGGTCCCCGTCCCCTGACGGAGGAAGTCGTCAAGGAGGGCCTCTCTCTCCTCAGTAAGACCGGCGACGGGCTGGCCCACGCCTATGTGAAGTTTGAAGCCAAAGACAAGTGAGTGCAATGCCTGACGCGGCAGAAGCCCCTTTCTCCGTGGCCGTGGAGCTGCTGTGGCGCAAGCTGGTGACCGGCCACGTGGGGTAGGAGCGTATCCAGGCCCTGCTCTCTGACCACCTGGATTCCCGTCTGTGCCTCAGCATAGCCTCAGCATAGCCTCAGCCTCAGCATAGCCTCTATCCTCAGCCCTGGGCTGGGCACTGCCTCCACCGCGGCCAGACGCACCACTGGGAACATCAGTGTCCCCCAAGGCTGAGGGCAACCTGCCCATCGCTCTGGACTGTGTTCTCACAGGGGGACCTGAACAGAGTGGCCTCCCTACAGGCACTTCAAGAAATATCCATTGACATCTGTCCTGCTAACTGCTAACCTTTAAGGCAGGCAGCTCTAAATACAGTGCCACAATGGCCTTGGGACATTTGATCTTGGAGCCTCAGTCTCCCCAGCACACCCACATAACCCTGGACCTAACGAAGGCCCCAGTAGGACTGTTTCTTTCAGCAGCCTCACAGGGTATCTCAATTACCATTTTTTCCACTAGGAAAGTCCTTCCACACAGTCCTTGGTGTTGACACTACTGGCTAACAGACCCCTCCCCAACACTTACCTTTTGCTCTGGTTGTGCCCTGTCCTGACAGATACAATTCAGTGGGAATAAGTACTCCCTCTGCCAGGAAAGCAGGTCCCATCTTACCATTCATCCTTGTTTACAGACTGGCCTGTCACTATCACCTTTTTCTTCCTTCTCTTAGCAAGGCTTTCTAGGACAGCAGGGAAGTGGGAGAGAAGGTTGCTCTCCCTAAAGTAGTGGCAAGGAGCAACCCAAAAGCTGCTAGTGGGGAAATATGAGAGGTATTTTGTTCACATTCTCCCTCCCTCAGGGGCCTGACAGACATCAGCCTCCTCAAACACTTCATTCACCTGCGGTATGTGGATTTGTCAAAGAACAAGCTGCGAGATTTGTCCCCACTGAGCAGCCTAACCCAGCTGCTTTGGCTGAAGGTGGATGGGAATCTGCTCACCAGTGCCAGCATGCAGGAGCTGCCCTACCTCCAGGTCATCAGCTTCGATCGCAACCACATCAAGGATTTGGAGGGCATTGCTCATCCCCTCCTAGCCAACCTCAGCCTGAAAGGTGATACAGACCACCTCTCTTCATTCTTGTGGGGACACTCTCTTTGAAAGGTGGGATTAACTTTGTTGTTTCTTCTTCCTCTGGCACTCAGAAAATAAAATCCAGACAGTGCTGGGCCTGAGTCACGACCAGTTGTCCAGCCTGCAAGTCCTGGAGCTGCGAGGAAACAGTATAAAGACCACAGCAGGACTCAGTGTTTCCAAGCTCAAGAAGCTCTATCTGGTAAGGGATCAGCCATCCTGGGGAGTGGAACAGAGCTGCTGCAGAGCCCGGCACCTGCAGCCCAGATAGCACAAAGGGAGTGGCCACGAACCACAAATCACAGAGGAGTCGATGTTCAGTGCATCGGGTTCTTCCCTCACAGCCTCCTCCAAGGAGGGCAGTTTCCCCTTCAGGCAGTGCTAGGCAAGCTTGTATTCCGTGTGCTCTGGGGCCACTGGAGGTCACTGGGCAAAGCAACAGCTTTGCTCTTTGGGTCACAAAGGGAGGCGATATCTCTTTCTCCTCTCTGATGAGCCTAATCAAATACTGGTTTAAAGCCAGCACAATTATATGATTCACACCTACAGCTGCCAAAAAAGAAATTGATTCAATATGCAGTGCAACTAAGATAGGAGAAGCAGTTTCTTAATACCATAAACAATTGCTTCAAGGAAGCATTTACTCCTAGAGATGCAAGCGAAGAGAGTATGTATGGCTTAGCCCCATGCATCACACTATGCTACAGCTTGCAAAGACTAAACAGATGTCCTGAGTCACTACCTCTTGAAAAGCAATTAAATATGAGAAAGGCTTTGAAAAATTATGTGGCTTCTTTTCATCAAGATTCCCTGGCAGAAAACACTGAGGAGATTGCTAGCTGAGATTGCCTGTAATTTTCTGGTGGAAAACTGGGATTTCATTTCTAGAGATGCTCCAAGAATGGATGAAGTGGAAAAGTCACTAGATACAAAACAGCATTTCAAAGCATACCCATAACTTAGTGAGTTATTGTGGGGAAGCAAACAGGGCATCTCTATTGAGGAAAGGTTCCTGGCATGACTGAGGGGTTTCTGAGCTGCCCATGTGAAATGGGAAAATTGCAAGGGGTGATTATTAAAACTAGAACAACTGACTCTCGAGAATCTTTGGGGCTTGAATTTGTCTCCCATGTCCACCTGCTCATTAAATCATTTTGCAGGGAAATCTCTCCCAGTAATGCTTTGGTTTCTGTGCCAAGACTTTGGTTTTACTTCAGCCTTGGGTAGGTGCAGCTGATACCTCAAGGACAGGGCTCAAGACAAAGCGTTCAATTTAAGGAATTGAACCACATTTGGTTAATGTGTGACATAGCTGCAGATGAAATTTAGTATGTAAAAAGTGGTATGTACTAGCAGGAAGACTACAAGCTGGCTGTGTGCCGTGTGGCACTTGCATCACTTTGAAGGTCACAGGAGGGCTATGTTAGCTCCTGGTTGTGGTGCAGGAGTGGTGGCAAAGGCTAACTAGAGAAAGGTGGAGTGTGCAGGAAGGAGAGAGGAAATCATGGGCAACATATGGTAACTTCCCCTAAGGAACAGGGGCATCACATCTGGGTGAAGAACTGGTATCTAAGGGAGAGTGATGGCATGTCAGACAGAATGTTGTTTGATTTAGGGGATAAATGAAACAAGTCTGAAAAATATCCATTCTGCGTTGTCCTGCTAGTGCTTGCAAGGCCAGAGCTGGTAAAACTATTCACACTGAAGTGATGAAGAAAGTGAGAGTGATGGGAGGTTACTATTCCTTTTATAAACCAGTGATCAGTGAGCTCCCCACCCACACCAGCTCACGATTTTCTCTGAGGTACAATGTCCTAATCATTCCTGACTGCTAAATCTGCTCACATGGCTTTCACTAAATACACAATTTTCCTCTTCTTGTCCTGGCGTTGCTCCTTTTACCTGGCCCAGCTGGTCCAGATTCTCCTTTGTCCAGTTTTCTATTAAAATCCTCCTTTTCTACAAAATGTTCTTCTCCTGAATGACTCAGCCATAAAATGCTCTCCTATCCCACCAGTTCAGCCTGTGCCCCTTTTTTAGCCTCAGGTATTGCCCACATCATTGCTTGGGTACCTCTGAGGGAGAGAGCACAACAGCACCTCTCACCCCGTTTTTCATTCAGGTCGCAGCATCCTTAACGACTGCAGCCCCGAGCCACATCGGCAAGGGAAGCCCTGCTCAGCTCCAGGCTGGAGAACGTGGCGGGGAGACGATAACTACCAGGGACGCTCCAAACTTGGCCGCACAAGGCGGTGAGCAGCCTGCCAGAGCAGAGCGTAGGTGCTGGCACTGCTGGGAGCCCTCGCTTGGGCAGGAGACCTCTAGTGGTCTTTTCCAGCCGAAATCCTGCTGTGAAACGAGACCTGCAATTCAGAGCTTCGGTATTTCCCTGCTTCGTTAACCCACATCCCAGTGAAGTGAATGAAATTCAGTGATGGGGAATTTTAAACTTCCTGAAGACACAGCCCAGAGGGGTAGAAGGGACTTCTTGGTCATAGATTTCCCCCGTAAGAGAGGCAGCTACTGGAGGATACCTGGACTGAGAGGGGCTGGTTACTCATCCTTTAAACACACTCATTTTAGGTTCAGGTGTGCTTTCCCCTCCATGCTGTTGCTCTCTGAGGCCCAGATTTGGCACTTCCATGGAAAGGGGTGCTGTGCTGGCAGTGGAGTATTCACTTGTGGTGGTTTTGTCTCAGATACCAATGATGCTCTGTGAAACACTTTTCCAGCAAACTTTTGGTCCTTAAATCTGAATCCTTAGAACCCTTAGACCCTGAACTATCTGAACTAGTTTCAGAGAAGGCTGTGTTATGAGTGGCAGGGAGTCTGAAGGGTAGAAAGAGCCTTAATGGCCAGAAATAACTGCTGTTCCCTCTCCTGTGTGTCCCCTTTTTCCTTCTCTCTTCCTGCCTCCCTGGTGCTCAGGCCCAGAACAACATTTGCAGCCTTGAAGGCCTTGAGGAGTTAGAGCAGCTGGAGACTCTGCACCTGCGTGACAACAAGCTTGAGGCGCTGGATGGATTCTCTGATAGCATGAAGTGCCTGCAGTACCTCAATCTACGGTGGGTCCTCCCTGCTCTGTGTTGGGAACAGAGATCCCTTTAACAGACTGCACTCACATTTAGATCTTTAGAATTTTCTGGGGTTTTTTTTTGGAAGTTGAAGACCTACCTGGTAGGGATGGGTTGATATTACCATCCTTGACTGGTGCTCAGCAGCTGCCTAGGCATTGTAACAGCCAGGGCCTTTCCTGGGCTTCTCAGAAAATATCTGCCTCTCTAGTCATTCTCATACCCCACCCCAGGCTTTTCATTCCTTGCCATAAGTCAGTTGGATCCTTCGAAGCGTGTTCCCTGTGTTCTGCCTGCAAATGCCCTTTAGTTCTCGGCGTTTGCCACGCAGGTGACGTCACACGGTTCAATGGACTGTCTGAGCACAGAGGAATCCAGAGGAGATGTCCTTTTTGTCCCTCAGTCTGGGGAGCTGCAGACAGAACTGGATCTTAGGTGACAGATCTGTGGTCTAAGGTCTATGGTCCCTCATGCTGCTAAGTTTTGCTTTGTCTGTCTTGTCCACTTACTGTTCCAAAGGGATTTCACTACTTGCATGGGTCTCCTTCCCCTGCTCTCTGTGCTTCCTTTTCTTCAGGAGCAATGGGATCAGAAGCTTTCAGGAGGTGGAAAAACTGCGGGTTCTCCCCATGCTGCAGGCACTGGTGCTGATGGACAATCCATGTGCTGAAGAACCCGATTACCGCCTGGAGATCCTGTCCCGGCTGCCACAGCTGCAACGCCTCGACAAGGAATTCATTGAGGAAGACGAGCGGGAAGAGGCAGAGCAAATCCGTCGGACAAGGCTGGAAAAAAAAAAGGTGAGAGCAACACGGTGTGGGATTAAGAAGGAGGTGAAGAGAAAGAAAAAGGATCAAACATGCTGATAAAGCTTCTCCTCCAGTGTATTACGTGAGGAGAAGGGTGAGGGATGTCAGTCTTAAGGGCACAAGGGCCTGAAAAAGAGGCCAGGCTTTGCAACCTGGTTGTGGTGGCCAGCATGCAACCCTGCTGCCATTCCTGACCCCACTAGCAAAAGAGGGCAGTGAAAGGGGAAGAGACATTGGGCATGGAGTCATTAACTTCTTCCTCTTCCCTACTTCAGGAAACAGAAGGATCTCTCAGGGATGATGCGACTCTTCCAGACATGGAAGAATTTCTTGAGTGACTGAGTGGCCCGTTTTTAACACCTGTTCCCAGAGGCTGTCAAGATGTGGAGATGCCTTTCCCCATATGTGAGGCTGGGAAAGTAAGAGCTGTAGGTACCAGCTTCACCTCATTTTACTCTGGAGAAACAAGGAGTGCTACCCACCCTGGTCCTGGAAGCTGCCCTGAGGCACTGCAGTGTTTTTGCAGTCACTGCACTGATATGTTCTATTCTCAGTAGGCCTGAGAGGGGAAAGGGGAGAGTTACAGGTTCTGTGGTTCGATTTATGACTCCCAAAAATCCTGCAAGATTTTCTGATTTGAATAAAAATAATTAATGAGCCTGGAGTGACTGGAATTGTTTATCCTGCACACCCACTCCTATTCCCTGGCTCTCTCACCCTCATCTGTCTGCGTCTATCCCTTGCTGCCTGCCTCTCTCTCTCTCTCCATCCCCTACGTGCTGTTTGCAAAGCTTTGCTAAATCCTGACTCATCGCAGCTCTGGGTCACATGCTGCTGTCCCGGCCCTATCAGGGGCGTCTCCATCCTGCTGCTGCCGCCACCGTTGGCTTAGAGGACACATCATCTCCCCTTGAGGTCCTGCATCCCTCCTCAGCTTCGTCCTCTCTCCTTTCTACCAGCACTTTCTCAATCTCTCGTCCACCCCTGCCCTAGGAAGGTAAGTGTCTCCGCACAGCCAGCACCCCCTCACCGCATGCATGTTTCTGCTGCCCACCTTGTGCCCTCCACACCCCACACGCACTTTGGGGTCCCTGCGGAGAAGGAACACGGTGAGCGGCATTAACAACTAAACTCCCCTCACTTCCTCCCCCTGCTCCTCCCACCTCTCTCTCCTCACCCCCATCCTTCTGACTTTTCTTTCGTATTTTAATTTCAGGTACTCCCTCCTTCCCTAGCCCCCCCGCCCTTTCCCCTCCCGGCAGTCATCATTTCAGACGTGAACCCGGGGAATTGCAGGAGCGGGGGCAACCAACGAAGATAGGTGGTGCTCCCAAGGGCACTGTCGGGAGGTGCTGCGGGATGGAGCTTTCCCGGGGGGAGGGGTGCTAGTGGGGAGAAGGCAACGCTCAGCCTGGGCACCGCCGGGGAAAGGATCCAGCCTCAAAGCGGACCAGCCCCCCCGGTCTCCCGAGGTGTTGACATAAACACGGGCGCTCAGGGAGGGGGAGGGAGGAGAGGGGATGTTTTCCTATTTGCACAGCCCCACACCACAGGGGAGGGGGAGAGCCGGGAGAGGAGTTGACAGTCAGGCAAGCAATAGCTGCATCAGTCACGACACTGCAGCAGTGCGGGCTTCCTGGGAGCAGTGCCCAGCCCGGGGGAATCGCAGCACACACGGGACTGGTGGCGGTGCCTTGGAGGAAAGGTCTTCACCGTGCTGGCCTGGCGGGGACAGGGAATTGCTGCCAGCGCCAGCTCCACAGGAAGGCACTGCAGCAGCGTATGCTGCCCAGCCCCTGTTCACGGGGGGCTGCACAGCCTCCTCTCTCTTCCTGGATGTGGTCTGTGGCTTCCCAGCTATGGCTCCATCCCAATCCCTTATCCCAGCTTATCCGCCTCTGACCTCCTTTCAGGACAGTGCAGCTGATGCCAGGGATTTCAGGGTGGTTCTGTTCAAAAGAGAGCGAACGCAGGGGACATGGGGCAGCAACACAAGTGGAGAAAAGGGTTTAAAGGACTACAAGGGAGAGGAGATCATGCAAGTGATGGGGTGGGGCAGGCAAGGCTGGATTTGGGCTTGTCATTTGGCTTCCGCGGAGCTGGCTCCAAGAAGGGCAGGTGGATGTGGCCACAGGGATGTGACCAGGGGCAACGTGACCACATAAGCAGAGAGGCACAGCATCTGGCAGGGCTCTGCTGTCAAAGATGGCTTTAAGCGGGGTCCTGTCCCTCTCTACCCAGTGGAGGCTGTTGAGGCATGGCCAGGACACTGCTGCAAAAGGAAGCTCACGGCTGGCTGCGCCGGCACGACTCTGGAGGAAGTTCCTGTGGCGTGTGCCAGATGGTGTCAGGAGCACTGCCAAAGTGGCTGATGGGGGATCCCAGCCCAGATGGACATGGTGGAGGGCCCTGTGCAGGCTCCAGAGAACCCTGGAGTCGCTGACTGAAACTCCCCACACGAGAAGCTCTGGCTGAAAGTTCAGAGCAGCAGCAGGATTTCCTCACAGCCCTGTGATTTCCACCCACCCTGGGCAGTGGGGTCAAGCGCTGACTCTGGCTTCCCCATCCTGCTTCTCAGCTCCCCTCAGTACTGTGATGTGCTGCTTCAAGCTCATTTTCCCCCTGCCCCTGTGCTGGCTGTACCCCTGCTCACACACACCACAGGGAGGTCCTGGCTGGGGCTGTGTGACTACCCTGGCCTCTGCCAGCCCTGCTCAGGGTTGAGGGAATCATCCGTGGGAGCCAGGGGAGGAAAACCTGGCAGTGTTGGGAGCATGGGGGGACACACCTTACTGCAGCACCCTGGCACTGCACAGACCCACAGCCGGGGGAATGAGAAGGTGGCATGGGGGGAATGAGCTGGTTTGGAACCCCTAGAGAGCAAACTGCAGCAAGAGAAGCTCTTTCAAACAGCCATCATCACCCACCAGCATGTTTTCTACTTCAGGTTTAAGCAGATGCCTCAAAATGCTAGGCTTCCTCACCCTCCTCATCCAACAGAGATCCAGCCCGGTCTCATCTGCTTCCCCTTCAGGAGCAGAGGGAAGGGTTGGCAGCTGGGCCAGGTCCCCGCTCTCTTCAGAGCCCTCTTTGCCACCTCTGAGGGACTGTGGCCTTCAGCAAGATGGTTCCTTGGGCTGCCAGGCTCCACGCTCCCGCCACCCTGGCACAGCCTGACCCTGCAGCTCAAGGGGGACACAGAGGCTGAGCAGGCGCTCAGCAGGGGGACATGGCTGGGGTCTGGGACAGTCAGGCTGGGATGGCTCCCCTGTCGTGGGCTGGAGAGGGGCTGGGGGTCCCCACTGACTGGCTGCCCCCTGCCCTGCCCATCACGCTCGGCTGGCTCCCTGCTCACTGCACAGGGACGCAGCAGCCGCTTGCTGTCTGGCCTGGCAGGCACTGTCCTCGCCTCCCGGCAAGGGGACAGGAGATGCCAGGAGCCGGTGCCCCGTCCTTGACGCCAGAGCCAGGGGCACCTCCCCGCTGCGCCAGCTGATCCCTCCCTGTCTGCTGCCCGTGGCACCCTCCCCATCCCTGCCATCCAGGCTCATATTGGGTGCTCTGCTGTGACGCAGGGAGAAAGGCAGAGAGAGCTCCCAGTTTGTCATCTGCGGCAGAGGGACAGAGTAAATTCAAATAGATAGCCAGTTCCTGGGAAAATGTTTGTAGATTCCTGTAGTCTGCGTGAATTTCTAAATTTCCTGGGGCAAATAGTTTTAGCCCAAATTTCTAAGCTCACTTTTCCTTTAATTTCCTTCTCTCTGTCAGTCTAGACATAGTAGGGGTGAGCACCACGTCCTGGAGCCTCTGAGCTGAACATATCCTGTCCTCTTCTCTCCACAGACTCACCATGGCAGTCGAGAGGATCCATGCCCGTGAGATCCTGGACTCCCGTGGGAACCCCACTGTTGAGGTGGACCTGTACACACACAAAGGTATGAGGCTGAGGATGATGAAAGACGGAGGGAAAGCCCTGCCCACCGCAGCAGAGCTGGTGCTGTGCAGCAGCCTGGCATGCCGAGAGCATGGAGGGTCCTCACTGGTGAACCCCCAGCAGACAACAAGCCAGGGGAAGAGGCAGAGACCAAAGCTCTGCTCATGGCTCTGCTTGTGCCTGTGCTCAGCAACTCTGCACATGTGCCAGGCAAATCACGACAAGACAGCTGGCTGTCCTGTATGTGACCTGAGCCATGCACCTGCTCGTAGCAGGGATGGAAGTTTTTTTTATCATAAATATTTATGCACCTTCTCATCATCCCCCTGCTGCAGCTGTGCTTTTAGTCCTGGGGCACAGTGGAAGTTTGGTAGCACATCCATGGCCATGCTCATGGCAGGGGTAAAGCTCTGTCCCTGAGATCTCTGTGCAGGTGTGTCCATGCATGGGTCTCAACTGGAAGAGCTGCATTTGCACTGGGCCCAGAACTATTTGGGTTGAGGGGTGAGGAGCAGTGAGAGGCCAGAGCGGGCATCCAACCGTTGTCTTCCTTCTTCAGTGAGGCAGAAACCTCAGTCTGAGGGGGAGGAAGCTGAGGGTGGCTGTGAGTCAGGCTGCCTCTGGAACCAGGAGGAGAGCTGAGGAACCTGACTTCCACCCATCATACACAATTCTGGGATCAGTGGAAATCTCTGGTTGCCTGTCATCCAGGTTCCTCAGTCTGGAAGCCCTGGGTGCATTTATTTCTGCCACTGAGGTGCTCCACCTCTGAGAAGACCAGCCATGAGCAGCCAGCCAGCGGGGCCATCCATTTGCACAAGCAGCTGCTGCATCCTTCCCTGTGAAAGCAGGGCAGAAGCAGGTGCATGAGAGTTTTTCCTCTTCACCCTCTGCTTGTCTCACACCTCGTTTTGCTGTTTCCCAGGCATGTTTCGTGCAGCCGTCCCCAGTGGAGCGTCCACTGGTATCTACGAAGCGCTGGAGCTGCGAGACAATGACAAGTCACGTTTCCTTGGAAAAGGTGGGGAGATGCCTGCTCCACAGCTCATCCTCGGGGCTGCCTGTGGGTGGGGCTCTGCTGGAGGGTACTGCCCATCCATCAGTGTGACACGGACGTGTCCCACTGCCCTCAGCGAGACCACAGAGGCACAGACCTAGTGTAAAGTGAAAGATCAGGCCTCGATCTTCCCTTGCTGTCTCCCTCTCTCAGTCTCTCTATCAGTCCTCTCCCTCCCTCTTTCCACTCCTCTCTGCCTCACTCTCTGTCTCTCTCTCTCTTTCTTTCTCTGCCTCTTCCCTTCTTTAGGGGTCCTGCAGGCCGTGGATCATATCAACAGCACTGTCGCCCCAGCTCTCGTGGGCTCTGTAAGGATTTCTCTTTGTTCTCCCTTGTCCAATGCTTACTCTGGTCCGTCTCTGTCCCCTGATCTCTGTCTCTGCCTCTCTTCATCTCACTGGGTTGACAGACATAGCGATGCTCTCTGTGAACCTGGGCACACCCCTCCTGCCCTCCATGCCTGTGTGTGTCCACAGCAATCTTTTCTCTGGGAGGAAAGGATTTAACGCTTCCTGGTCCACCGCAGTATCTGTGCAGCCTAACTAGTCCCCCCGGTGCTCCCTGTAGAGCTCACTCCCTCTTTCAGCTGTGCTCCCCGTCAAGCACTGAATCACATCCACATGTCTGTGGCCTCATCCTGGTGTGGTGAGCAATGGTTGTATCGTGCAGGGTCTGGCACAGCCTTGCAGAGCAGTGGTGTCACATCTGCAGCCTGTTTACACCTGAAGACCTGGAGCCTGCTTTGAGGAGAGCTGAGCTGAAGCCACATATTACACCCCATGTAGCCATGGTTGGCTCTGGCCGAGAGCCCAGTTCTCTCCACCCCTGAAAAATACCCAGCCTGGTGGAGGGCTGCCTGTGTTGGGTCTAATCTTGCTCTCCACCTCCCTCATGGGGATTGGCTCCATCCAGGCTACATTCGCTTGCTTGAGGTTGAACATGTTCTGTGGTTCTGCCTAGCTTCTGTGTGGCCACAGCACCACAAAGCTCCCTGGAAGCTGCCAAAAGGCTGGGTAATTCCCCGAGGGAGTCCTGTGTCCCCAGTAATGCGTGGCCTTGCCTGGGCTGCAGGGCTCCACTGTGGGTACATCTACTCTGCACTGCAGCAACACCATTGTGGTTACCTAACCTGACTAAATACCAAGGCATCAGTTTCCAGAGCTTTGTGTGTATATGTTCCTCCACAAGCTGAAAAGGTCCTTGTACCCCCCAGCTTCTCCATCAACACCCGCTTTCCCACACACCAGAGCCAGCAGCTATTCCAATCATCCCCTTCTCAGGAGCTATTTCTTTCTTGCAGGGCCTCTCTGTTGTGGATCAAGAGAAGATAGACAATCTGATGCTTGAGATGGACGGCACAGAGAACAAATGTAATTCCTCCCTCTTTTTGGCTGGGAAGTTATGAGCGTGGGAGGCTGCAGGGCTAGAGCAGGGGGCACTGTCAGAGCTGTGGTGAGCCCAAGCCTGAGCTGGCAAGGGCACCCACTGGGCAGGATGTTTCCACCTGAAAAGTCAATCTTCTCCTTTGCCCACAGCCAAGTTTGGTGCCAACGCTATCCTGGGAGTTTCGCTGGCCGTGTGCAAGGCGGGAGCTGCGGAGAAGGATGTGCCCCTGTACCGGCACATCGCTGACCTGGCCGGCAACTCTGACCTCATCCTTCCTGTGCCAGTAAGACTCCTCTGTCCTTGACATCTGCCTTCAGAAACTCCGAAAGAGTGGTGTTTCCAAAAGAAACTTCAAAGGTGTTAGGAGGTAGATAAGGAAGGGATATGGGACTGAAACATCAGCTGAGTGCACTGCACTTGTCAGGGGAGCAAACCAAGGCCTGAGATTTGTCAAGTTTCAATTGGAAGAAAGGAACCTGAGGAGGATACAGCAGAGGTTGTGGTGGGGGGCTGACTGAAGATCTCATTCTTAGCACAGGAACCAGAGAGCATCATGCAAACCCTCTGGAGCACAGTTCAAAACAAGGGCATATGGGTCTTCATAGGGGAAGCTGCCTTGAGAAACTCCTTCACAAAGGATGTTGTGGATGCTAAAATTTTCTCAGGGTCAAGAAAAAAGGTCCTGGAAGAGAGACTTACAGCATTGTTGATAAACATGTACAGATAAACACTGCATAGATAAACACACATAGCTCAGGAGATCTCTGAGAGGGAAACAGGTGGGAAAATCCTTTCCAACCATCTGCTTTGAGCCACTACTGGAAGGAAGACTCCAGGCTCATGTGCCTTTGATCTGATGGTTGTACCTAATGTGCTTATGTTACCCTGTGGGATGTGGCACGAATGGGCAAGGTGACACATCTGAGAGCCACCTCTAAGGGGTGCCAAGACCAGTTCAGCTCTGACTCTCTTATGGACTCTTCCAGGCTTTCAACGTGATCAATGGAGGTTCCCACGCGGGCAACAAACTGGCCATGCAGGAGTTCATGATCCTGCCTGTGGGAGCCGAAAGCTTCCGCGATGCCATGCGCATCGGGGCTGAAGTCTATCACAACCTCAAGAGTGTCATCAAGGAGAAGTATGGCAAAGATGCTACCAATGTGGGTGATGAGGGAGGCTTTGCCCCCAACATCCTGGAAAATAGCGAAGGTGAGAGCCCTACAGAGATGGGGTACCCCTGCCTGCAATGCTATGGGTTCCTACGCTCAGCTCACAGCATTCCCCAGACTGATTCAAAAGATGATGCCTCAGTGTCACTGACCTCCTGTATTAGGGAGTGTTTCTAAGCTCCTTCTCCTTGGGGTGGCCTCGATCTGTCACAGCCTCTCCATACAAACCTTTTATGCATGTGCACACTTTTACAAGGACTTCCACAAACTTGTCTTTGAGCTGTGGGATTGCATTTTAATTCCTCCTTGTCCTTTTGGACACAGCCTCTACAGCTCCTTGGCATGTTTCTGGGCTCTGGGCTCCCTTCTACCTCTCCATCACACCACCAGACTCTTAGTGGCTCTAGGGACCTCTCCAGGGGAGGCTCCCACCAAAAGGCAGAGCTCTCTGCATGGGCTGACTCTCCTGACTGCAATTCTCCTCTCAGCTCTGGAGCTGCTCAAGGAAGCTATTGACAAGGCAGGCTACACGGACAAGATTGTCATTGGTATGGATGTGGCAGCCTCCGAGTTCTACCGTGATGGCAAATACGACCTGGACTTCAAGTCCCCAGATGACCCAAGCCGCTACATTTCTGGAGATGAGCTGGGCGACCTCTACCAAAGCTTTGTACGTGATTACCCAGGTGAGCTGCTGTGCAGGGCAGTAGGGAACCAGCACTGGGGCTGTGCACTGACCAGGCACAAACGCTCCGTGTTTTTGGGGTGGGAAGGGAGGCAGCTTTGACTCGTGTCTCTTCTGTTGTCCTTTCAGTGGTCTCCATTGAGGATCCCTTTGACCAAGATGACTGGGAGGCCTGGTCTAAGTTCACTGCTAATGTGGGGATTCAGATAGTGGGAGATGACCTGACAGTGACGAACCCCAAGCGCATCGAGCGAGCTGTTGAGGAGAAAGCCTGCAACTGCCTCCTGCTCAAAGTCAACCAGATTGGATCTGTCACAGAGGCCATCCAAGCGTAAGTCCAGCCCACTGCCCTTGTTGTCATGTGAATGATGAACCACAGCAAGGTGTCACACTATGCACTGGGTCAATAGCCTTGTGTCTCTACCAGAGTGTAGGATGCTGGGAGTGGGAGCACAGGGTCCCTGGATCTTACCCTGTGCACGTGGTGGCTATAGGAGTAGGAGCTACTGACTGCATTTCTCACTTCCTGCAGCTGCAAGTTGGCCCAGGAGAATGGATGGGGTGTGATGGTGAGCCACCGATCTGGGGAGACTGAAGATACCTTCATTGCTGATCTGGTTGTAGGACTGTGCACTGGGCAGGTAGGTGAACCCCAGGCCATGCACAGGCCTGGAGGAAAGCAAAGGGGTGTCAAAACAGAATCCCCTGCTCTGCCATGGGAAACTGGTACAAATCATAACAGTGTCTTACAGTGTTTGCTTTGGGGAATGCTTTACAGATAAAGACGGGTGCTCCCTGCAGGTCTGAACGCCTGGCTAAATACAACCAGCTCATGAGGTAAGGGGCTCCAGGGATGGGAACGCAGAAGAGAGAACGGGGGAGTGACTAATTGAGTGGGAGAAGCTGAAAGCCCAAGGGTAGACGGGACTCGTGGGTGAAATGCTATAAAGACAAGGCACAGAGATGACAGTATGATCCCGGGGAGGCCTCTGGCGCAGACCCTTTTCCTCCTCCTTGGCATGAGGGTGCAGCCCTGCAGGCACAGCAGCTGGCAGGAGCTGAGCTCCTCAGGCACACGTCAGCTTCCTGCTGATGAGCTGCCTTTCCGGTGCCCTGGTGCCTCCAATGCTCCCACACTACGAGGGCCTGATGTGTGCTGTCTCTCTCCTGCAGGATTGAGGAAGAGCTTGGCGATGAAGCACGCTTCGCTGGACACAACTTTCGCAACCCAAGTGTTCTTTGAACATTGTCCCCAGGGCACAGCCACCCTGCTGCTCTTTCCCACCTCACAGACTCTGAACCCCCCTTTCCTTCCACTGCTCCCTTTTTTGCTCTTTCTCCCCACTCTGTCACCTGGTTTCCTCTCACCTCGAAACCCCTCGAGTTCAGGTGTCCCCGGCTAGATGTACCCAGGTGAAGGATGAGAGAGCGGCCTACACCCTGTCCCTTGCTGTGGGGTCATAAGCATTCCTGGATCTAGGCATTGTGTGTCTCTGTTGTTTGTGCAGGGCCACGCCTGGGCCCCTGTGCTCACGTGTCAGACCACGGGAGCGTCTGCCCGGTGTGTTCCCTCGTACGCCGAAGCATGTGCGGTGACCATCTGTGCGTCGGCCGGTGTGCTCGGACACTGCTGCAGCCGTAGCTGTGTCCAGCCGAGTGTTGCCAGCGGCTCGCTCTCGTTGTGCATGTGTGTAGGTGTGTGTACGTGTCCTGGCCTACGGCGTCCCTGTGCCCCAGGCGTGTGTCTGCACCGAGCCCCGGTGGGGCCCGCGCGTCCCTCGCCTCCGCCCCGGCAGTGTCGTGTTGGGCTGTGCTGTGTTGGGCTGTGCTTGCCGGCAGCTTAGCGTTGAAGTGCACTGCTGTCCCACACCGGGTGTGCGTGTGTGTGCGTGTGTGTGTGTGCTGTCAGTCTCTGGCTCAGCACATAGTACTGTGGGGCAATATATTAAAGCACATCCGTGAACAAACCCATGCTCTCATTTGCTTCTTGTGACCTTTTTCTCTCTGTTCCCTTCCCTCTTGCACCCCTTCACCCTCCCCTCTGCCCACGATGTCTGCTTCACCTTCTGGACAGCCCATGCTCAGCTGAGCAACAGACAAACTACAGATCCCTAAACTCTATTAAAATGTATTTCACACCTGAGTTGCCTGACTTGGCCTGATGTTTATCTCTAGATGCCAGTGTTTGGGAAATGGGGACATTTTGCCATCAGAGCAGGAGATGCACACACAGAAAGGTAACAAAGCAGAGGGGACTGGCAAGGGGAAGAAAAGGCCCAGGTACCCTCACCTGCTTTCACAGCTTTGTCCCACAGCCAGACTGCTCTGATGGCCACCAGCTGGGAAACACCAAAGGGAAGGCATGTGGGATGACTTGCCCCTGTCGTCTCCACCAAACCATGTTGCATCTGCTGTGCAGGGATTTTAATCGTACCTTCCACTGATGTAAAGACCTCAGGGTGGGCCCCCAGTCCGCTGGACTCAAGTGATGGTAGACTGCAATGGCAAGTCTTTGAGAGGGAAAAAGCTGATTGTCCTCCCCCAAAAGGGGCTAGTAGAGCAGTGAGTAGAGGCGTAGGTGGGGTGTTAGTCTCTCTCAGTTCCATCTGGTTTCACAGGGGCAACTCAGCAGTATTTGGGGAAAGCCGCCCGTGCTCCAGCCAGTGCCCCAGCAGGCTGGGTGCCAGCAAACCCCAGCACTTGCTCAACAAACAGCTTTGTTCTGGACGGACTCCAAGGAAGGAGGGAGGCTGGGGGTGCTACTGTGAGAAATCCAACTGGAGAATAAATGATAAAACTACCTTGCCCACCATTATGTTCAAGTCAGTAGCCCTACTGTGTTCTTGGGCACACTCAGCTCCTGCCCCACTTCCCGACAGAAAGTTTCCAGACCCTTGCTTAACTCTTGTCATTTGTGATGAGCAACGACAAGGGTAAAGACTGAGGTTTCTCAGTAAGTCGCAAGCCCCCTTGACTATATCGTAACGCAGACTTTAAAATCCAACAACAAAACTTTAAAACGCTGGCATTTCACTGCTGATCCTTTACTAAATAGCACAGATTAAGGACTAAGTCCAAGAAAGGAAGACAAAGACTTTGGCACACATGCCCAGAACTGAGAAGCGGGTGGGAGGGAGAATGCGAGGGTAGAGACAGGATTGGTTTCCAGGGCATCACCAGTGCACACAACACACATCTCAGTGGCAGGGAATAGCTTGTGCCCCGGCTGCAGGCCGGCGCTCGCCCGTGCTCTCTGGGAGCTGTAGTCCGGGAAGGCTCTGCTCCATCTTCCCCCGCCTCCGCGTCCCCCTCGGCAGCACCCGGCACTCCGCGGGGTCCTGCGGGCCCCCCCAGCCCTTCCCCACAGTCACGTCTCCCGCAAAAGCGGTTGCGTGCGTGACGGCGCTGTTTTCCTGATGGAATGTGCATTTTGGGTACAGGCAGTGGGCTGTCTTTTCCGGTTGTACACCTCACTGCTCCTTTGTTTTAGATACTGGGATTTTGTGAATAGTATGGCTACCGCTTAGCAATCGGGGCAGGTTTTTTTGGAAAAAAAAAAACTTTGTTACCTTTCATATTCCCAAGAGCATCTCCCCTTCCCCCCCCCCCCCCCCACCCTCCCCGCCCCTCCCATTTGTCTTCTTCTGTACAAGGAAGGCAATTAAGTGCCCGAGGTAGTTGGCGTTGCCCACTTAAATGCAGCAAGGCTGCAACAGCAGGGCAGTGGTGTACATGTCCCTGCACCGTGGGAAGAATTTGTCAGGGAAGGGTTTCTGCCTCTGAGGCATCATCACGTCCCTGTGTCAGGGAAGGTGTGTGAAAGCCCTGAGGGCTTACGAACACATCGTGAAAGCCCTGAGGGGATGGGGACACATCCCGCCACAGCAGTACCTCACCTTGGTGCCTTTTCTAAATCAAAAGAGTTTCTCACTGCTGGCACGATGTACAGAAGGAGTACGTGATGCTGGCATGTTTGCTTGGGCCACTGCAAATACTTGTCCTGAGCCAGCGCATCCTAAGATGCTTATGTTGCTTTCTCTTTGGCTCAGTGGCAGAGATTTGGTTGTGGTTTCGTTGTGATAGAAATGTCCAAGCACTCGGCTATTCCCGCACCTGAGGACTCCTGTTGTATAAGCTGATGTCTCCATCAGATTGCTGTGCTGCAATGTGAGTGCAGTCAGAGTATGAGTAACAGCACGGGGATGGGCTGGCAATGTGATGCTATCTGTGAATGGGAACGTCTGCTGGATTTGCTTTCTTTTACCTCTCAAATCATACGCTGTTTAGATTACATCTTCAAAGCAATGTTTAACTGTTAAAGGGACAATATAACATTAGGTGCTCCCTCCCCCCCGCACCCCCTCCCCCCTGAGCTTGAAGAATTTTTCTTTTTTTTCTAAATACATGCGTGCACCCATAAATGAGCTGGAAGGGGAGATGTCACTGAATTAGGCTTGTTGTAGAGTGCAGAGAAAAGCCTTAATGATGAAGAGCTACCGAATTTCTCTAGTATGTTCTCATCTGTCTCAAGAACAATGGGATGTTATCCAGCCTTGGGAAACCAATATCTTTAATATAGGAGGCTGTCAGGGACACTGTCTTGATGAACATCTGACAAGAAGTCAAAAAATTTGGGTGCTGGGTAATTCCTATGAGATGATCAGCAACTTAATCAAAAGGAGAGTATTTGGCTCTGCTGCTGGAAGACTAAATACAGACAGCTTGGACAGGTTGTCAGGAGGACATTACGAAGCTCTCTCTCTAGGCAGAGATCAGCATCCTAGAGCATTGCACATCTCAGTGTGGAAGCAGCTATAACTTGCTTCCTTATTCCTTCTGTCAAGGAGACTGCTATATGCTGTGTGTCAAAAGGGAGATGGGGCTCTTTGTATTTTTAGAGTCAGAGTTTCACGGGATGATGGAGATGAGTTGTTTGGAGGTCTAGACTTCAAACCCCTGCTAACAGCAGGGCTAGTTCCAGACGTAGATGAGGCTGCGTGGGGCCTTGGCCAGGCATTTTTTGACCATCTCAAGGTGAGGAGATTCCCCAGCCCCTACTGAAACCTGTGTCAGCGCTGAACTACCTTTAGGAAGGAGGTTTTCCCTTTATCTAGTCACAATTTCCCTTCTTGCAAATTTCACAGGCGTTTCACCGTGTATCAGTCAAAAGAACTTGGCTCTGACTTCTCTGTACCCCTCCACACCAAAGAAAAAGAAAAAAGCTGAAGAGCGTAATTGGTTACCTCCTAACTGTTCTCTAATCCCGGCTGAAAGAAACAGCTCCTTCGGCCTCCCCTTGTATGCCACGAGCTCCAGCACCTCACTTATCTCATTCCCTCCCCCACAGGACTATCAGCACCTCTCTTGTGCTGTATTTCCCTAAGAAGGCTACATCCCAGCCAGGGCCTCTTGTTTTGCAGGCAGCTGTTTGTCCCTGGGTAGAACTGGAAAGCAGTGGGATGATGTGGCTGGAGAGATCTCTGGGCGGCGTGTCCTGTCTCCCTAATCCGAGGGGGGACCAGCTCCACCCCAGCAAGTTTGGTATCTGCTTGCTGAGCCTCCTAGCTGGCTCACAGACTCCCCAGGTCATATATCCATCCTAAAGAGACACAGTTAATAATGCTCTTGGTTTGCCCAAGGCCTTCAATCTGTTGATTTCAAAGGTGAAATAATTTCATTTCCCACGTTCTGCAGCCAGTCCACCTTGGTCTCACTGCACGAGCACACACAGACACTCCTGTCTATCTTCCACCTGTGCTTTCCACCCTGAAACAGAGCAGAGTATGGTCTGACCTAGCAGCAATTTGGCTATGAGGATTTATGAGTGGGGAAAAGGAATGGTTGCCCTGGTCCTGCTTCTCTTTTCAATCAACCCTGATGTCTCTTCATAAACTAAGACCACAGGCCACCTTTGGCTGGCTTCTTGCAATAAACCAAAACCTAGTACGATTTTCATAAGGTATTGGAGTGTCTGCCTCTTCACTTATTGAAACAACAAATGACACTAAAATATTGCTAATAAATTTAACATTTAAGTCAAGTTTTTGAACTGAAGCAACTGTCCTGATTGTGGAAGATGATGACATGAAAACCATTTGGGGCTTGACATTGTGGTTAAATAAACTTGGTATCACATGTTACTCATGCAGAAGATCTCTGCAATACCAACCACTGTAGCTGCCACAGAGGCTTTTCCTCAAACCACAAACCTTGGGGATCTGGGTATTTTGTTTAGCATCCAGAGAACAAGGATCTTGACAAGATCTTCTTCCTTCATGAATCATCACTTTGGCCTCTAAGGGTCACACACACTGTGAGCTCGGGATGCAAGGCTGTCAACTCCTAAAGGTGACAGCTTGAGGCAGCCGTGACAACCGCAAACACCACCACCTCAACAGCAATAATAATATTATGTCTTCTTGTCTGGGGCTCAGCTTGGTGAGGCACTTTGTGAAGCAGATAAAGCTTACCCCTGTGCTTGGGATCCACAGGGTGTTCTCTTCCACACAGCACCTCTCCAAAACAAAACGCTGAAATGTTTTGAACTGACCACACAAAACCCAGTGGGTATTTTTGCAAATGTTAGCCACGGCTTTTTCAATCCCCCACGCCCAGGTGTGGGAACCAGAGAGTCCTAGGGAACAACAGCACCTCAGGATTACTGCTGGCAGGGCAGAGGCTCCGAGTGATGGCCAGGACAAAGAGGCAGGCTGGGGAGAAGGGTGGATGTGAGAATGAATGAGGGCTAGAGACATGAAGCATGCTGATGTTGTGCAACAGGGTGCTTTGTGCCAGTGGGGCTGGCTTGGGAATGAGAGGCACCATGAGCAACTCTGCATCCAGGATAAATAGTGAGGCCCCGAAATGGCACAGTACCCCTGGGAAGTGGGTGTGGAACACTTGCACTGGGAGCCATCGGCTTAGAATGGTGTTGCAGGGACATTGTTATTAATGATTTTTAAAGCATTGGGGTGAATAGCACTGCTGAAAGCCCCACGAGGAGACAAATACATCTGTATTCAGCGCCGAATTTGGACGCCGTACAGTAAATAGTGCTCGGAGCCATGTAACGGACAATGAGAATTGCTGAATAAAAGCCCGTGGAGAGCACGCCATCCAGCCTGCTCACTGAGAGGTCCTGCCGAGGAAATATTTTGGGATTATGCTTGAGGGCCATCAGAGTGAAATTTGCCCATCTGCACACGAATGCACCCTTATTTAAACATACAGCTGTGCTCATGTCCGTGAGACACAGCTCCAGGTTTGCCCCCTCGACTGCCGTGCCTTCTGCAGCTAAACGGGGCAGGAGGGGCAGCACTTGTAGCATCTCTTCGGCCCCCAGCCCCGCGCTCTCGCTGGCCGTGTTGCCGCGGCAGGCAGCGGCTGGAGCTGGATCAGCCCCTTGGCGGGCTGGCCGGGTGACAGAGCCGGCGGGCTCCCCCCTTCCTTCCCAGAGCCTTTCCTCCGACAGCAGCTTTTCCAAAATGGCCATCGACGCCATGAACTTGGCCAGCGAGGGGAGGCAGCGGCGTTTCTGAACAGCCGGGGGGAAATGTTTCGCGTTTCTACGGCTGAGCCCCGCCGCTCCCCCGCACCGTGCGGCCACGGGAGGCGGAAGGGGGGGGCGATGTGGCGCCGCTCGGGCGAGGCCCGCGCCAGCCGGATCCCGCATCCCGCCGCTGCCGTGGCCGCGCCGTGCGTGTGTGTGAGCCGGGGGGCCCCGCACGCCGCCGCGGCCGCGCTGTGACTGTGACCAGGGGGGCCCCGCACGCCGCCGCTGCCGTGGCCGCGCTGTGAGTGTGCGTGTGCCGGGGGGGGCCCGCAGCCCGGTGCGGGCGGTGCGGAGCGGCCCCCACACGAGGCTCGCGCTCCCTTTGTGCCGTTGCCTGGCAACCGGGCGGGGGATGGGAAGTGGGATCGGGGGGATGGATGCGCGCGCGGCCGCACGCCGATGAGCGCCCGTCGGGCGGCCGCCGCCCCCGCCCCCCGGGAGGCCCCGCCGCAGCCCCGGCAGGCCGCCACCCCCCCGCATCCCTCGGGCGCCCCGGGCCCGTCCTGCCAAAAACGCCCCTCCAGGGTCTCTCTCCCCCACTTTGCCCGGCCTTTGTGCCGGCGCCGGGGGCCCAGCGGTGCGGGGCGCGGCCGCCGCCGGTGCGGGAGCCGGGCTGGTTGCTCGCCCCGCGCCCGCATCTCCTCCTCCCCCGTCCCACGCTGCCCACGGGTGGGTTGGGGGGGTGCGGTGTGTGTGGGGTGTTTCGCGGGGAGGGGCGGCGGCGAGCGCGGAGCAGAGGGGCGGGGGAGGGGGCTCGTTCTGGGCCCTTCGGAAATGGGAGGTGGCTAAGGCGGGCAGCGGTGGGAGCGATGGGAGGGCGGCGGGGCGCAGGCGGAGGCGCCTGAGCGCGGCGGGAGAGGGGGCGACAGAGCCGCGGGGCGGGGGGGCCCCGCTCCCCGCCGCACCCCCCCTCCCGGAGCCGCTGTCCCTGCCACCGACCGGTTATTCCGGAGCCGCGAGAGGAAACGAGGGAGCGCGGAAAAGGAGGAGGGAGGAAAGGGGAAAAAAAAAAAAAAAAAAAAAAGAAGGGGGGGCAGCGTTTAAATCCCTGCCCCCCGCTCCTCGCCGCCTCCATTCCTCCCTTCATTCGACCTCCCCTCAGGAGCCGCCGGTGAGTCCCTCGCCCGCTCCCAGCCGCTCCCGCCCCGCTTGTCATTGTCGCCCACTCGCTGCATTCTTTCGCGGGTGGATTTTAGCCCTCCGGTCCGTCTGTCGGGATGGGGAGCGAGGCGGCGCGGGGGGGGGAAACACCAAAGTTGGGGGGGGCAGGAGGGGCGAGAGTGCGATTAACCCCCGCGGCGCTGGAGAAGGGTCCCCATCGGTCCCTGCCCCGGCGTGGATGCGGCGAGGGGCCGGGAAGGAGCCGGGACAGCGCCGCGGGGCACGGGGGCTCGGCGGGGCGGGGGTCCCGGCCGCGGCTGGGGGCGCTCCGACATCTCCGGGGGGCGCTGCCCGCCCGGGGCTCGCCTGCGCTGGACGGCGGCGCGGCGCTTTCCCTCCGGAACGGGGGGCGGGGGTCGCGCGGGGGCTCCGCGCCCGCTGCGGGGGTCCCGGGGCGGGGACACCCCCCGCCGCGCGCCCGGCGTGACGTCAGCGCCCGCGGAGCCCCCCTTCCCTGCGGCGGGAAGTTCGGCGGGGGCAGGGGCGCGCGGGGCCGGGGGGCCGCGGGCGGGCGGGAGTTGCGAGTTTGCGGCCCGGCGCCGTGCGGGGAGGAAGGCGGCACAATGCTGGAGGGGAACCGGCTCCCGCCCTGCCTGCCTGCCTGCCTGCCTGCCTTCGGGGGGAGGGCCTCGTATTGTCCCCCGCTTCCCCAGGTGCGGCCGGGGAGCGGGCAGGAGGACCTGGGAATAACGTTTCCATCGGGGCACCGAGAAGAGTATCGGCTCCCCCGCCGTGGCTGCAGCGGGCACGGGTGGGATTCTCCCCCTCCCGCTGCCGCCTCCTCTGACACGCCAGGGTGCCGCTTGGGGACCGGGGCGCTGGCGAGACCCCGTACGGCTGGGTGGCATCAGGGTGGCGGCTGCGCTCCCGTTGAACCGGCCGAGATCCCTCGGTGTGTCCGGCTGGTTGTCCATTTGCTGTTCAGGATTTTTGAAGAAGTGGCATCTGGCTTTCCCACACTGCCCTTCTGGCTATGCCATGGAGCCGGTGGCGGTTCTGCCCTGCCGGCTGGTGCTGGCCTGTGGCCGGCTCGGCTGCTGTTGCCCAGCGAATTGCCGGCTGTATTTTGCCGAGTGGCCGCTGTGCTGTTGAAGTGGCAGCCATTTGGTCACCGTGGCATTACTTTGCACGCTGCCTTTGCTTGCCGTGGAGTTCTGCCTTGATAGCTATTGTACGTTCCCGAAGTTGCTTTCCACATAGGCAGTGTCTTTCCCTGCCTTTGCCTCAGTGCCGTGGCTGCCTTGAGTTCCGCAGCCGGTTACTCATTTGCCGGGATGGCTACCGTAAGAATTTGTGTGGCTTTTGTCTGCAGGGTCTGTTTTTTGCAGGGCTGTGTCTTGAGGAGCAGCATGTCCTTACCGAGCTCGGCACCCAAATCTGTTATCATTATCTCTGGTTGTATTGGGTGGATT
The DNA here is from genome assembly GCF_041296385.1 of Aphelocoma coerulescens. Lineage (NCBI taxonomy): Eukaryota > Metazoa > Chordata > Aves > Passeriformes > Corvidae > Aphelocoma > Aphelocoma coerulescens. The sequence continues at coordinate 93,686,929 of NC_091013.1, read as the reverse complement.
GCATGGGAGCCACTATGCTTTCCATCCTTAAAAAAAGTGAGGAGAAAGTAGTGGGCCATTATCCTAAGGTGTGTACCAGGAGAGCAGAGGAGGAGTTGGAAATGCCATTCGTTTTGTGTCCAGCTGAGTGCTGGAGCATGGTTACACACCCTTCAGGTGTGTGCTGCCTAAAGCTGCAGAGTGCAGCCTTGACTTCCCACTAGAGAATCCCACAGTTGTCTGAGTTGAAAGCTGGACTCCCTTTTCTTCTAAGCCCGAGGGTGTTGTGCATCACGACTGTGCTGTACACACATTCCTGAGGGGCTGGAGCTCCACGGTCATTACCCATGGATGGGACACTTGTAAATGTGAATGATCAAATTGTTCATTTGGAATGGTTTTCGTTCTTTTTTGCCCTGTTTCTCGGCCTAGTTGTTAATGTTATTTTGTGTTACTTTGTGTCTGTTACTGGTGATGGCACAACCAATCATTTTTGTATTTCCCCAACTTCTTAGGAATGACCTGATCTTTCAAACCAGACTTTTCCGGTTACGATTCATGATGGAGCTTTTCCAGCATGGCCAAGGAGTGAACTTGTAGTACCATGGTTCTTGTTGGAAATTATAAAAACCCTCCAAACATTTGAAAATTAAATGTGCAGTGAATCCTAATGAACTAGATTAACAGGTTTAACCTGCTGCAGTGACCTGCCTTTACCTCTCTTCATAAGCATTTACCTCCTCCCCTGGGTTTTGTACCCCTTGGATACCTCTGAATGGTTCTTGCATTCTCATCTTTAGGTTTGCCTGAACAAGGAATTACGATGCCATTTCTTTTGGGTGTGCTTGTATTCCGAAATGATAATGGTCATGCAAGGAACTATGATTCTATAGCATGGTGAGATTGCTGTACTAAAAGCAACCTGATCTGTATTGTTCTTCAAGAGGAGGAGGAGGAGCATCTAGTCCAGTTGGACTAGATGATCATTGTAGGTCCTTTCCAACTGAAATATTCCATCCCTGTTTTATTTGTGGGTGAAATGTATCAGGTTTTTCTCTTCCCAAAGTTCAGCCCCTGTCACTCCTTGTACACCTTCCCAGTTTGTCCTGGAGCTCTCTCATGTTCATCATTGTTTTTCTTGGGGATGGAGGTGGAGTTGAGAGGAGCAGTCCATGTGGAATACAGAGCTGTGTAGGGAAGGTTTATTTATTTACCAGATCTGGGTGTAATATGTTTGCAAATGCAGTCTCTGGAATTGGTCTGTGCACATGTTCAGCTGTGCCCCTCCTTAAATACCTACCTGAATGTTTATCCATCTTCTATTATTCCTCCTTGTGTAATGCCTTATTGTCTGAGAACCTGGTTTTCTCTTCTGTCAGACTTTATCTTACTGACTTCATTTCTTTCTCCCATTCTCCCATTCTCTTTTGGACAAATAAACTATTTTCTTGCCTTCATGGGATTTTCTGGTCTCATTCTTCCTCCATTAGGAGATGCTTTGAAAGTATTAAATATATTTCTTGCGTTTATCACTTAATCTCTTCCATCTGTACTTACTGAAGACTGTGTCTAGTGAAGTACAAAATAGCAATGCTTTACAAACTTCTTAAAGGCTGAAGGAGAAGGCAGCACAAGTTCCGACTGTTCAAAAGGGGAGGCATCTCTGAAAAAGTCATGCTCTTAACCAAGTGAGCACACCTAGGATAGGTATTCTCTGCAGAATTAAACCCTGTGATCCCTGCTTGAGTCTGGTCACAGCGGATGGTTTAACATGAACATGAGATGCTCCTTCTCCATACCTTCCCCAACCTGCTTGAGGCTGCAGCAGTGCCCAAAGCATGTATTGCCAGGCTGGCCAGGTACATGTCCCACTGCTCTTTGTCACATGTAGATGAGCTCTGGAGAATCTTTCTGTCCTTCCAGTGACGTGTTGGGCAGTTGTGGGCCCACAGCCCATGTCCTCAGTGAGATGTGTATGGAGAGCAATGAAACAGAAGGGGATGTTTCCAGTTCAAGTGGCTTGAGCTTCACCTCTCTGCCTTAGTCTGGTTGGCTGTTTGGGCTTTGAATGTGTGGGGATAAGGATTTGGCCATGTTTTAAGTTTAACAGAAGTCAGCTTTGTGAGGAAGCAATCCCTTCAGAAGCATTGCCTTGTTTCCAGCTCTGATAATCCTCCTGCAGAAGTTTCTGACCGTCTGTTTTCTGTGTGTGTTGTGGAAGCAAACACTGATTTGTTGTTGTCTCCTCCTGTAAAAATATCAATGTTTGATTGATTGTTGTGGCAGTATTTTCACCTACAAACCAAAGGCTAACTGCAATATCTTCTCCAAGCAATTTCAGCCAATGATGGTCTGTCTGGGCTTTGCTGAAGAAGGGGGAGCTGGTTGCTCTCAATCTTACTTCATGTCTCTTGCCCTGGTGACATTCTTCATCACAGATAGTTTAGCTGGAAAATTTTAGTCTTGTACTTCCCTGCTGTTCAATGCACTTGGTGATAGCCTGTTTCTTCCACAAGGTCTCTCTGCACTATAGATCACTTAAGTGAAGGTTGCATTTGAGCAACCTTCATCTGTTTGGACAGCGAATTGGATTCACTGTGTGTGTATATATATATTTATATGTGTGTGTATATCACAATATATATGATAGTTGGTATAATATAATATGTCCTATATAAAATATAATGTTATATAGTTATTAAATTTTATATTGATAGATATAGCAGAGTGCATTGGATATAAAGTGTATCTATAGCACAGTATTTTGGATATACTGCTAGTTTTTTCCTTCCAGGCAGTGCAACAGATGAAGTGATTTACCTCAGAATTATTCAGAGTTTGCCAGAGACATAAAGAGGGCCCACCTTCCATGAAGAATGGTTTATCCAGTCATGGTTATCCGTTAGGCTTTCCTCATACATTGCTAGACCATTGCTTTCAAAGTCCATTTTCACCCAGAGCTAGACCGCCTCACCTTTTGGCCAACTTCTATGACTACTAATAAGTTTAATATTGAAAAACCTGTTGTGATCAACTGGCTGGTCTGTGCAGAAAATAGTAAAGAGTATTTATTCTACAATAAAATAAAAGAAAACCCTTAAAAGATTTTCAGTGATACGCTAGATTCCTCTGCAAGTTTTTCGAGTGATTGATTTATCCTGCTTTTCAAATTTTGTACTATTCCTGTGTTGGATTTGTCTAGCTTTAGCTGGATCCAGTGGATGTGGGGATCTTTTTTGTGTAGGTTAAAGAGCTGTCAGAAATCTTCTCCCTTTGTATTGCTCATAGGCCATCTTGAAGTCTCCTTTCAACATTTTCTCAGGTAAGCTATATATATTCAGCTTAAGGCTATAAGGGAGAGGAGTTTATCAGATTTCTCAATTTGTCAGCATCCTTTCTGGAGTACACAGGTAAAAATGGCATGTACTACTCCCATAATTGCCCCACCAATCGTATGTATAGTCAGGTAAAAATCACCTCTCTTTTCCTGCTCCTGAAGAATACCTTTTTCTCCGTGCACTGGTGGATTTCACTCATTCAGGAAAAGCCTTCTTAGAAGTCTTCTGCTGAGAACTCATGTTCCAGCCACTAATTACAAGGTCTTTTCTGATCTTCTGTGTATCCTTGGATTTTCATTCTTGAAAGCATTCTACGTTCTTCTGTTCTTGATGTAAAAATCTTGCATAGTTAAGACGCTTGTCTGTCTGCGCAACCCCGTTGCAGCAGTAACACCAACTGGTCTGTGGCAGAGTTTGCAGGCCATCATTTACCATCCCACCTGCCTCACCTGCACACTTTATTCAGGTTTCTGAAGACTTTGTTCAGTTGGTGTCTTCACCAGCTACCAGTGATATTCCACATTTGGCTGCCGTTGCCTCTCACTGGTGGGGCCTTCCTTTGTGACAGTGGATCCATGCGTGACATCTTTTTACTGAGACAGGTCATGCTTATGTCATACCTGTGCCCCAAGCTTTATCCCACAGGTTGGCACATGCTCCTTTACAGAGATTACCCAAGGCATTAAAAATATCTCAGGCAGTGGTTTCATTTGCTCTGGTGCCTTTTCTCCTGACGGTGCAGTCTGAGCCTGGTTTGGGCTCAGTCTTGGGGCTCTTGAATGGGTGCCTACTTGAGAGGCAGAGGGCCGTGTCTGTGGTTGGTAAGGCAGGTTATATGTATCTAGAGATGGTAGCACTTCAGCATAGATTGCCTGCTTTGAATTCTCTTGGGATCAGGGAGAATTTTGAATACTTGTGACTTCTAAATCCTTCGTTGTGTCATGACCAGGAACACCTTGATTTAGCCATACACGTCTGTTTTCTGATTTCATAAAATCACAAGGACTAAAATCACCATGAACTTGGTGAAGTATGTAAGACAAAAGCTCTCCATCCTCCCAAGGATGGTTCAGCACTGGCACAGGCTTCCAGGGAGGCTGCAGATGCTCAGTCCTCTGAGGTGCTTGTGATAACCTTATCTAGCTTTGCACTTTGCTGTGAATAGGGCATTTGAGTGGAGACCTCCAGCAATCTATTCCAAGGCAAATCTTCCTGGACACACCTTTGGGTTTTCATTCCTTCAGCCCCAGGGGCGAGGGTAGGATTGTCCCACAGGGCGAGGCCTGTAGACCAAGGAACAGCTGTGTGATCTCAAGCCCAGGAGTGACTTAAAGTTTGCCAGTGTCTCAGGTCCGCTGTATGATTGTTCCTGTGCCCATCTCCCTGGCCCCAGTTCACTGCTTTTGTTCTGGGTGTGTCTGCCCACCTTCATCCCATTCAGATGCTTGCCCTTGGTACACACGGCTCTCGTGTTGTCTTTGCTGTCAGTCATGAATCCCTAGAAACAGAGGGTCAGTGGCTGCAAAGTCATAGAATCATTTAGTTTGGAAAAGATCTCCAAGATCATTGAGTCCAACCATTAATATAATACTGTCATTTTTCCAATCTAATCTAATCTAATCTAATCTAATCTAATCTAATCTAATCCAGTCCTGTCCCATTTTCCTCTGATACTCCTACAGCGTCCAGCTGTTTTCAGTGGAGGACCTGCCATCTCCAGATGTGGTTTCTAGCTATCCAGGAAGTGCCGGTGATTCTCTCTTGAATGAAACTCTCCAGTCTCCCATCAAACACATAGAACCTTCTAGCACCCATGGTGTCCTTTGAATGGAAATTCTGCAGCCCCTGTTGCAAGAACTATTCTTTCTTTTTAGTTGGTTTTGAACATGTTTCTGTGTAGAGTTGTTTGATGGTCATCAGTTTTTGTACTGGAAAAGGCAGGGAAAAATTATTTCCTACCCAACCTCTATTTTCCATATGTGGTTTTACAGTCCCCAACCACATCCTCACTTCAATAATGTTTTCTCTGGACAGAGATGTCGAACCCACTCAGTTGTGCCTCTTCATTGCCCCTTCTAGTTCCTATGGAAGAAGCGGAATAGCACACACATTTCAAGATATGGGAAAGCCATAGGTTTGTGTGGGGGCATAATGACATTCTGATCAGGAAATTCTAGCATGCAGTGTACTTTCTTGATGGCTGCTGTATGCCAAGGCTCCATTTTCATGGATGTGCCTCTTGTATCCAAAGGGTATCACTCTTGAGTTGTACTGGTCAGCTCAGAGTCCGTATGTCCCTTCCAGTTAGCATCCTCCTTTGAGTCTCTGGGCAACCATCCTGTGATGTCTCTGAGTAATTTACTTTGCATTCTTAGCAAAGGGAAATCTGTGTATCCAAAGAGGGGCGTGAGGTATTACAGTAGACCCTTGGCCCCTAACAGCTCCACAGGTAAGGTGCGCTCAGGTGTTGCAAATATAGGAGATGCTGCACCTCGTAAAACAGTGACTATGGGGAGTGTGATGTGTCCTTCCTCTGGATCATGCACCTGTAGGCCTCCATCCCATCACAGAGGGTAGAGCCCAGTGTGTTTTGTTTTGTGATCCACCACTGGGCTCTGGCAGCCTGTATCTGTGAGAGATCTGGAAGCCCTCCTCTGGGGAGATAGAATGATTCTTCTGGGATTTTTAAGTAAATCTGTTACATACTTAACAGTCATTTTACTGTGCCCTCAGGAATTGTTTTATGATTAACATAACCTTCTTTAGTACACCTAACCTTCATTTAGTGAATCAAACTTTATTTCAGTTGCTTTTGCAAAAATTAATCTCTTCTTCTATGCTGTAAATTAAGCTATTGTTAAATGCATGAATGTTTGTATTATTTATTACCTTGCTTTAGCTCTTAACTGTTCTTCTTTCACTCTGCTCATCAGAATTTTTTTTTTCTCAGATACATTTTTATTTGAATGGAGGTTCCAGAATTAGAGCTTTCATACTCAAAATAACATTCTTGCTCCTCATGGTTGTGCAAAATTAAGAAAACAAAGCATTAATATAGGCTTAATAAAATGTAAACTGGCTTTATCTCCTAAGACTGCCAGCCCTCTGAACATTTATTTTTAGTATTCTTAATTGGCACCCTTTCCTGAAGCGTGAGCATTTTAACTTTTATTTATTATTTTACTGCAGAGAAGGAGCACCTAGGTAGCCTGACAAGTGAATTTGTCAACACATACAAGAAAAGGATTGAAGCTGTTGCCTCAGGATGAGTCTCTTTTTTGCATGGGAGGTGTTATTTTAGAATCATTTTAGGATATTTTATACAGTGATAGGCTGGTGTGGGTTGAAAGGGGCCTTAAACATCATCCAGTTCCAACCCCCCTGCCATGGGCAGGGACACGTTCCACTAGACCAGGTTGCTCCTGGTCCCATGCAACCTGGCCTTGGACACTTCCAGGTTTGGGGCATCCACAGCTTCTCTGGGCAACCTGCTCCTGTGTCTCATTACCTTCATAGTAAAGAATTTCTTCTTTACATCCAGTAAAGACCTGCCCTCCTTCAGTTTAAAACCATTGCCCCTTGTCCTGTCACTGCAGGCCCTGGTAAAAACTGTCTCTCCACCTTTATTATAAGCCACCTTTACATACTTAGAATCACAGAATCATTAAGGCTGGAAAAGGCTTCCAAGATCATCGAGTCCAACTGTTGACCAAACATCACCTTGTCAACTAAACCATAGCACTGAGTGCCATGTCCAGTCATTTCTTGAACAATTCCTGGGATGGTGATTCCACTGTTTCCCTGGGCAGCCCATTCCAAGGCTAGCCACCCTTTCAGTGAAGAAATTCTTCCTGATGTCCATCCTGAACCTCCCCTGGCACAGCTTGAGGTCATTTCCTCTCATGCTGTTACTTGTTGCCTGGGAGAAGGGGTTTTCAGGGAATTGTAGAGAGTGATAAAGTTCCCCCTGAGCCTCCTTTTAGGTTAAACACCCCCAGCTCCCTCAGCAGCTCCTCATAGGACCTGTGCTCCAGACCCTTCACAGGCTCTGTTGCCCTTCTCTGTTGCCCACTCCAGCACCTCAATGTCCTTCTTGAATTGAGGGGCCCGGAACTGGACACAGCACTCAAGGTGTGGCCTCAGCAGTGCCACATACCGGGGACAATCACTGCCCTGGTCCTGCTGGCCACACTATTGCAGATCCAACACCCAGAGCCTTTCCCCAATCCACTAGGTAGGTCAGCTGGTCATAAAAGATCAGGTTGGTCCAGCAGGACCTGCCTTTTATGAACCCATCCTGTCTGGGACTAATCTCTTGGTTGTCCTGTGCATGCCATATGATCACACTCAGGTCAATCTGTTTTATAACCTTTTTGGGCACTGAGGTCCAGCTGACAGGCCTGTGGTTCCCCGGATCTTCCTTCGGACCTTTCTTGTGGATGGCCATCACACTGTCTAACCTCCAGTCACCTGGGACCTCTCTGGTTAACCAGGGTTGATTATAAATCATACAGAGTGGCTTGGTGAGCTCTTCAGTACCCTGAGCTTAAAAGCTACCAGAAGGTCTTTCCGGAGCCTTCTCTTCTCCATGCTGAACAACCACAGCTCTCTCAGCCTGTCTTTGTAGGAGAGGTGCTTCATCCCTTTGATCATCTTCATGGCCTCTTCTGGATTCCCTCCAACAGGTCCATGTCCTTCCTGTGCTGGGACCCCAGAGCTGGATGCAGAACTCCAGGTGGGGTCTTGCCAGAGCGGAGCGAAGGGGCAGAATCCCCTCTCTCGTCCTGCTGCCAATGCTGCTTTTGATGCAGCCCAGGACATGTTTGGCTTCCTGGGCTGCAAGTGCACATTGTTAGCTCTACGTGCAGTTTTTTGTCTGCCTGTATCCCCAAGATTTTTGCCACAGGGCTGCTCTCAGCCTGTTCATTCCCCAGCCAGTCCTGGTGATTGCCTTGACCCATGTGCAGGACCTGTACTTCACCTTGTTGAATTTCACGCATCTCACATGGTTCCACTCCTCAGTCCTGTCTGGGTCCCTCTAGATGGCATCCCTTCCCTCCGGCCTGTCAAGCACTCAACTTGGTGTCATCTGCAAACTTGCAGAGGGTGCACTCAATCCCACCATCTGTGTCATTGATGAAGATATTAAAAAGTATTGGTCCCAGATCCTCGGGGGACACCACTGGTTCAAGGTTTCCACTTTGACATTGAACTGTTGACTGTAACTATTGGGATGGGGCCATCCATCCAGTTATCAAATATCGTGGAGACTGGTTTGGCCACTGTGTCAGCCAACTCCCTGAAGACCCTGGGATGCATCTCATTGGGTTCCATGGACTTGTGCATGTTCAGTTTCCTCAGGTGGCCTCAAACCTGACCTCTTACGATGGGACCGTGAATCTTATATACATAGATAGATCTGAATAGAGAGAGTCCATTCAGCTTGTGTATTAGAAGTGTGTGTAATTTGCCCTCTGGCACAGAGTGAAGTTTCTGAAAGCATACATTTACATTTATTGTTAAAATTTAACACATCTCATAGTGACCCATTCTGTGCCATATTTTGAAGATAGAAGAATTCAGTGAAATTCCAGTACACTACCAATATGAAATCAATGTCTTTATAGAAAATAACAAAAACTGACAACTGTCACTGCTTTCGTACTGGATTTATATTTTGAGCAGTAGTCACAGTTTTCACTTGTGTTGCAGGTGTTTCTGTCTGAGTTTGCCACATAACACTGTGCTGCCAAACCTCCCTGGCCAGGCAGGTCTCAGCCTGTTGGATGTGCCTCTTTCAAGCCCTGTGGAGGGGTCTGCAGAGGACTGGGAGGTGTGTGCTCTGATTCTGGGGTCTCTGTGTGCAGTGACCTGCATGGGAGTGACCTGCAGGAGTCTTATTCCTTGATTAATTCACTTTCCAGCCTGAGTTCACAGCCCTTACATCCATCCAGTGTTGTAGTTATTTTGTAGGAGACAGAAAAATGCCTTTGTTTGAAAACTACCTTTCGTTTGTATACCTTCATATATTTTTTCTTAACAAGATTTACTGAATAAAGATTTGCCAGTCATGACAATATTCACATCCAAGATAATATTAGCTACAAATGTTTGCCATCTTGGTATTCAACCATTTTGGCATCCTATTCCCTTTGCTCAGAGAGTTATTTTCCCTTTCATAGTAATGTCACACTCCAGGTATGTATCAAAAGACTGTGACATGCAGCGTGAACCCTGACCTGATTGTTCATTGCTGTCCAACACTGAACACAGTGCTCTTCCCCTTCCTTCCCTCCCTTTCTCCACCATGCCCTATAGTAAAATGCCAGGGTTCAAGCATGAAATCAGGTGATTAGTCATTGGGAAATGCTGTACTTCAGGTTGTCTGATTGCAGTATTTGGGACAAAACTTAATGTTTTGAATTATATTTCTGAAATGTATATTTCATTTTACAAAATGAGGGAGATTGAGACAGGAATTAAAAATGTTTGGGACCATCATATATATATATGTGCTCTGGTCGGCACTCCCTTCTGAGTGATCTTTATCCATCGAGAGGGATCCGTCACTTACCATTCCAGCTTATTTCCAGGACACTTTTCAGCATCTGCAATGTATTAGAAAGCAGCTGTGTTCGTTTTGCCACCCTGGTTCCCTCCCTCCAGTGCTAATCCATCCCTTTGTAGAAGTGGGAAGAGAAAAAACAGGATGGGAACACAGAGCTATTGAATTGCAGAGAACCAGACTCAGTTTAACTCTCACATCGGAGTTCTGAGTCCCTGTCTTTGCATACCAAATGCCTTGGATTTCTAGTAGGATTTTGGATGTGATTCCTGCATTTCAGAAAATGACTTAAAGAGTAGTTACTGTGTACTTTAAATAGTTCCCAGCTGAAGAAAACAAGAGGTTTGCACTTCAGAACATCTGTACATAAGCTAAAGCAGGCATTCCACTGACTCCTTACTCCAAACTTACATGGACTAGCATCTAGCAGAAGATGGCTTTGTGTATAGCAAACAAAACAAACACGGGATAATGTCGGCTCTTTCTCTTAAATGACACAGATTCTGGGAGCCTTCAGCTCTCCCTCCTCCTGGCACTGGCCCCAGGGAGGGCTAGCTGGACCTTCACTGGCATTTGACCTTCTCAAGCAGACTGGAGCCCTGGACTTGGGCTGCCCATCCTGGGGCTTGCTGTGCCTTTGAGCACCAGCTGAAGTGTCAAAACTCTCTGTGGATTTGGCAGCATCTCCCAGTCTTCCCAGTCTCAGTGGGCACGGGCTCCCTGCTGCTGGACACGTGCTGGGTGCACCCGTGCGTGCAGCCCCAGTGAGCGCAGCGCTTTGGGCACGTGACCCATTCGTCATTTACAGTTCTGGCCAAGCCGCCAAGCACCATCCCAGAAACTTGGTCCCCATTTCCTCTGCTTGTCTGGCCATCTAGGAAAGTTTATTTCCTCAAACCCACAGCCTAATGTTTAAATGCCATCCCGAGCCAAGGACAAACATTCAGCCTGCTTTCTAAGAGAGGTAAAACCTGAGTGCTTCTCATTTGAGATGGACTTGTTTCCAGTTTAGTTAACTGGGAGAATTGCTCCACATGACAGCCTGGGAAGGAGAGAACCTATCAGTGTCATTCAGTAGAAGACAAGCTGGACCTCATAAGCTTCTGGCTGCCAGTGCAGGACAGTCCAGACTTTGGCAAGGAGAATTGCTTGGAGCTGGGGAGGAGGAGGAGCAGGATCCATTTTGAATGCCATGTGGGGAATGCCTGTTGAGTGTGAGTTGCTCGCAGGAGACTTCACCGGGGCTTACAGGAGAATATGGAGGGGTTTGGGCAATAAGCCAAGCCAAGCTGGGTTGTATGAAACACAAACAGAAAATAGCGATTCGCAATGCCTCATAACTCAGCTGAACCTGTAAAGGGCTTCACAGGGCCAGGGAAAGGTTAACCCTTCCACAGCAGCCCTGTCACGTCTCACCTCCTAACCAAATCCACAGAGCCCTAAGAACCCTTCAGAGACATTTGCAGGGATCTTCAGCGATAGGAAGGGCTAGGTGTAACTTGCTAATTGTCAAGGCTCACATTCCAAGCTTTTATTTCACAGATGTTAAAATTAGAAGGTGGATTTGTGATCCTCTCATCTGGCCATAACAGTTGCTACACTGAGCCTAATAATGTGTGCGTCAATTCTCTTACATATTTTAGTAAAGTCTTCACTGTCTAAGTGACAGAAACTTCTGCCTCAGTCAGTGGTTGATTATGTCTCTTGAAATACTGCTATTTCTTTCTGGCTTTGTTTGTTACTGCATATTCAGTAGCTGGAATAAGTACAGAGTGGGTATCCCTTTCAAAAAGGGAAGTTTCAGTCTGTGGTTGGCTGCATGTTATTTCCCTGAGTGACTTCTCTGGGAAGAAGATGGTAATTGTCATTACAGGGTTTCTGGAAAGCTGAAGCTGCGTTATCACTCTGGCTTCTTTGGTGTGGGAGGTGTGGGTGGTATCCCTGTGGAATGCAGGGAGCAGTGACATTGGTAGCATGCTGTTGCTGCTGCTTCTGTGCCTTCAGAGCTGAGCTCATACTTGCAGGCTGCCACCATGGCGTGAGTCAAAGTTGAGTTAAATTAGGATCACCTTACTTATTACAATTGTTGTTTCACATAAGAAATGTTGATTCTGAATGCTTATCTAGAATAGCATCAGTGTAACTGGCTGAATTAGCAGCCAAAGGCCAAAGTGTGACAGAAATATGAGGCTGTAAAACAAGTCAGCAGGTGGGGATTGGGAGTGGGCTCTGCCTCCATTAGGTAAGTTATAAACCATCATCAGCTATTTTTCTATTAAAGAAGAGGTCTCAGTTAATGAATTGATGTGTGTGGGAATTAATGCTGGATGAGTTCCCCTGGGGCTTTCGTGATGAGGGTCAAATAAAATATTAATGGAATTAAAACAAACAATCCCCTGCTCTTCCTAAGTACCTTCCAGATGGGTTTCTCTGAGCATTGGTCAGGGAAGATGTGGAGCCCCAGGAGAGACAGGCTGGTGTCATTATTCCCATTTCATGGTCAGGGAGATGAAGGCAGTGGAAAGCAGCGACCCTGGGGCCACACAGTCCAGCACAGGAGGTCTGAGAGTTCTCCTGTTGGGTGCTTTTGCTCTGATCCCTGCTTTCAGCTCTGTTCTCAGAGAAATTGAAGTAATCCAGATTGCTCCTGCACTTCTTGGCTGGAAGCTGATCTTTCCAGGTCTGGGATGGTCTTCAGGAGTCCCAAATGCATAGGCTTCTTATTCACAAAATTTCTCTGTGCTTCCAGATGAGAGAATAAAACCCAGTAGATGGGGCTTTTTTCTCCTGGTGTCTGTTCCACAGGACACATTCCCTTGTCTTTGAGATTGTCCATTCCAGAGGCTGTGTATAGCAACTCAAATGACAGGCTTGGGAAGCATAGAGTCTTTTTGGTTACATGTGTGCAGTGCAGAGCAGTGCAAAAGATGTCTAACTTGCTGGATTCAAGCAAGCTAACTTCAGGAGCAGCATCCCTGAATCACTTCCTCCAGTTCCCAGGCTAACACAGTCATCGTACTTTCATACTCCAGAGTAGGAACTGTGTGATACAACAGGGTGTTAAATATCTACACTAAAATGCTTTTGGACATGGCACAAAGCTGTAAATTGTTCCAGAGGGATCTCAGAAATCTTCCAGCTGCTGCAAAGTGTAAGGATGTACTCTGCATCCCTGGGCATGACTCGGTCTGGTACACTGAGAAACATCCAGTGTGCTGAGGAGAAGGAGACCCTGGCAGCCTCTCCAGGCTAAACAGGGCTGATGATGTTCGTGTTGTGCAAAAGCAAAGCTAAATGTGTTTTCTCGCACCTATTTGTGTTCCTTGGGCATGGAACAGCCCGAGCAAGACTTGTCACATTTCCTGCATAACACGGTGGTGCATGAGTGCATGTTCATGTGCTCTGGAGAGGGCAGGGCTGTTCAGTGCCCTTCAGCAAAGGCCACGGGGGCTCCTGACATGGGGCTAGCGAGTGACAGCATATGGCCAGGTAGGGGTAGCATAACCTTGTACACTGACAACAAGTGCGAAGAGGGACTAACAGAGTCAGAAAAATTGTCATTGGGAACATTTTAAAGCACTTTCCTGGTATTTTTTCCCAAGGAAATGAAAATACTAAAATTATTCCAGAAGACAGTTAACATCCTGATAACCATTCCTCCTTGCACCCTCCAAAGCAGCATTATATCCATAGTTTGGATTGGAAGGAACCTTAAAAGATCATCTACTTCCAATACCCCTGCCATGGACAGGGACATCTTCTGCAAGGCCAGCTTATTCAAAACCCCATCCAGCCTGGCCTTGAACACTGCCAGGGTTGGGGTATCCACAGCTTCTTTGGGCAACCTGTTCCAGAGCCTCATCACTCTCACAGTAAAGCGTTTCTTCCTAATATCTAATCTACATCTGCCCCCTTTCAAGTCTGAAGCCATTAAAAATGAATACCTCTCATCACACACATATCACTCCTAGAAGTTGGAAATCAGATATGGCAGTGGGCAAATCTTTCCCCACACTGATGAGAGAGTTTATTGCATTCTTGGTGGACATCCTTGAGTCTCTAAATAAGGAAACAATAATAATTTTGTCATATTTCCATAGCAAACCACGAAAGGATGTTCTGTAGTCCACTCAGTCTTTCTCCCCCCTCATCTGCTTGTCTGCCTTTCAGGATTCAGTGGGATCTTATTGTGTGGCTGGTGTAAGCCCCCCTTCCAGAAGAACTGCCCATCTCCGTTTCCTCGGAAACAGCCGGAGGGGGTTGTGGAGTCATAAAAATTTATGTTTTCATCAAACCGGGCCAAGGAGAATGGGGGTCCCACACCCAAAAGAATGAAGACACGACAGAACAAGGACTCAGTACGTGAGGTGGGAGAGGGGGGTGGGACACGAGAGCCAAGCTGGAGCTGTGGGCTGGGACTGAGGCTCCCTGCAAAGCTAGTGGGAATGAGTTTGGCACAGTGGAGTGCAAGGAGTTCGGAGGCTTTGGGAGGGTGGGGACCGGGCAGGAGTGGTGGGAGAGGCAAAGCAGGACTAACGCAGTGATCCCTCTCTCAGATGTCAATGCGGAGTGGACGGAAGAAAGAGACTCCGGGGCCCCGAGAGGAGCTCAGGTCACGGGGTCGAGCTTCCCCTGGTGGCGTCAGCACCTCCAGCAGCGATGGCAAGGCTGAGAAATCCCGACAAGCGACAAAGGTAGTATCAGCTAGAACGTAAGTGTGGGGTGGCCAAGGACTGCCCAGACTGGGTGGGATCCGTTTGAGGATCCAGGGACACGGACCAGAAGAGATCCACCATGGAACCCGTGCTGGGTTAGCTCCCTGAAATGGGCAGAATCCCTCTGCTCTTGTCCTCACCATCTTGCACTTTCCTAAGAACTGGTGTCCAGTCTCACCAGACCCTTTTAGTGCTAATTTTTGCCATATCCTGGCTCCATGTTGCTCTGCTAGTGTCAACACAAGTGCCATGGTGGCTGTGTCTCACCTGCTGCAGTCTGTGAAGGCCTGTCTGGTTGGGAGATCTCCCCGTGACCCTCCGCCTCCCTGTTCTCCTTGTCTCCTTGCAGAAAGGCCGTTTGGAGGAATCCTGCACCCCCAAGAGCAGCAAGCAGGGCCGAACAGAAGAGATCTCAGAGAGTGAAGGGGAGGACACCAATGCTCCCAAAAAAACCAAAACTGAGGTGAGTGCTCCCTGCTATGGCATGTTCCATGTCCAGAGCAAAGGAGTCTCCAGTTCCCTACCTGTGCTACTCATGTCCGCCCAGCTCGAAGTTCCTGCTGCTTAGGAGCCCTGACACCTTGGGTTTTACACTGCAGCTCTTCCAAGCTAAACATCATCTGCCTGGCTACAAAAATGCTGCCAGGATTGATGACTGAGCAGATGGAGGCTCTCTGTCTCTTTTGCCTTGTGTTCCGGGGGCTGCTGTGCTCTTTGAGCTGGGGATGTGCCCTGCCTTTCCCAGCCTAGAGGCAAGAGCCTGGCTCCATGCACAGCTGCAGGCTGGGTCAGAGTCAGTCTCTTCTGATCCCCCAGTGCAGTGTGAAATGGAGGTGCTTAAGTCATGGTGGGTTCCAGGTGGCAGTCATGCAAAAACTGCTCATGCACACACAGAGTCGTGGCAGGGCTTTTCCAAAACACTGACAGCACCAGGCTGGATTGGTGGTTGGAAGAAGACTCATCTCTTGTGCCTCTCTGTTCAGGGAACTGGCCTTAAAGGCCTGCAAACCTGGGGATACTTTCTCATGTTAAAAGGTCATTGTAATTAAACCACCCTGGTTGCACGTTTGTAATTTCTCCACATGGACAGTCTGTTCAGCTCAACAGTGATATTTTTTCAGCTTAGCCTCCCTTGCTAGAGTGGCACTTGTTAATTACCCTTACCCATGATGACTGCTTGATCACCAATGCATATTGCCTGAGGCAACAGGTGGTGGGGAGGAGCAGGGATTGGGAAGCACAGGGGGAACTCCTGGAAGTAAGGAGTTGAACAGTGAGAGGAGTCTGGAGGGGAGCTGGTCTCCTTGACCAGGGAGAGCTCTGCAGGGGCAACAAGAGTGATTCTGGGTCTGGGGCCTGTGCTGGGACCACTGTGGTGTGTGCTGCTCCATGCCACCAGTGATACCGTGTTCTGGCCAACAGCCCATCACTGGTGTTCTATCTGTTCCCTCTCAACCTTGCGTGTAGCAGTTCCCTGCCCTCCCTCACTGCCTCTTTACACAAGGTACCCATTGTTACCTCCTTCCTGAACATGGAATGCTCATGAGAGACCTGAGAGCACTGGAAAGGAGGCAGGAGGACTGGTGTAATTTATACCTTGCCAGACAATGTCTCCTTTCCTCTGTGAGGTTTTCTAATGCTGGGGTTGGCAGAGAAAGGTCAGAAAACAAGTTCTCTGGGAACTTGAAGTGTGTCACGTGTGGTCTGGGAGGCCTCATAATGCCCCTTTCCTCCTCCTTCCTACTTCAGGAGTTACCCTGTCCTCCATCCCCGTCTGATGTTGACAGCCTTGATGGCCACAGCTTCAATGATGAGATGAGCAGCGACCCACGGGACATTGACCAGGATAACAGGAGCACCTCGCCCAGTGTCTACAGCCCTGGGAGCGTGGAGAATGACTCCGACTCCTCTTCTGTGCTGTCCCAGGGGCCGTCTCACTCCTACCACCACCCCCCGCTCTTCCCCCAGAGCCCGCCAGTAGCTGCCCCTCCCGACAGCCTGGCCCGCCCACCAGAACCCAGCTTTGGGCTCCCAGGCGAGGTGCACCCCCAAGGACCCCCCGCAGGAAGTTACCATTCCCAGCTGGAGGGCCAGGCCTCCCGCATTTTCCAGGCTCAAGCCCCACAGACACCTTCCTCCTCCTCTTCCTCTTCCTCCTCTGCTGTTGCTGCCCCTTCTGCTCCCCCTTCCTCCTCCTCATCCTCTTCCTCCTCTTCATCCTCCTCCTCCTCCCACACTCCCCTTTATCCTACGGCCAATGTGGTCCAGGTTGGGGCCAAAATTGCCAGTGGAGTGGGAGGGCTCCCAGCACCAGGGGCTCGTGAGCAGACCCTCAGCGCTAAGCACAATCCACCACCCACCACGCCAATCTCACTGGCGTCGGTAGGAGGAGGGCTTCCCCCCCAAAAGACGCCCCCAGCCAACCCTCCAGCTGCCCCCCCGGCCTCAGCCCCTTCCTTCCCCCACGTCTCCTCCAACCTGCCTCCCCCGCCGGCCCTGCGCCCCCTCAACAACGCAGTGGCCGCCTCCAGCTCCCCAGGGATGGTGGGGCAGGCCCTGAGCGGCCACCTGCCCTCGCCCCACAGCATGGGGCAGGACAAGGCACCGGCCCTGGCCCCCTCCCGCTACCCCTACGCCCCACCACCGCTGCCGCCCTCCAGCTCCTCTGCCCAGTACCCCCAGCCCTCCCCGGGCCAGCCCCTGCCCAGCTACAGTGCTTCCTATGGGCACTCTTTTCCCCCGCCCAGCGGCCTCTCTGTCTCCAGCCAGCCCCCCAAGTACACCCAGCCCTCCCTGCCCTCTCAGCCCGTCTGGAGCCAGGGGCCACCCCCTTACAGCCGGCCCCTGGGCAATGCCGGCTCCCACCCTGCTGCCCCTTTCCCTGGCCAGTCCCCCCATCACCAGCAGCCGCCTCAGCAGCACCACCACGGCCACGGGAGCAGCGGGGGTGTCTCCCCAGCAGCCGCAGCTCCTCCCCAGCCCCCCGGGGGCTACCCCCACGGCCTGGAGTCCAACAGCCATCACCCTTCTCATCCCACCTACGGGCTGCGCCTCTACCCTCCGCACAGCCAGGCTGCCTACAGCCAGGCTCCCTCCGCCACTGCAGCCGTCGCCCCCTCTTCCTCCTCCTCCTCGTCCTCTTCCTCTTCCTCCTCCTCATCCTCCTCTGCTGCCTCTTCCCAGGGAAGCTACCCCAGCATGTGCACGCACCCACCGGGGCAGAGTCCTGCCACCTACACCTTCCCCCCGCCGCCACCCCCCTCCCCTGCCCATGGAGCCGGCCCTCCAGTCACCTCCGCTGCCACCACCCTCTCCACCGTCATTGCCACCATGGCCTCCCCCTCTGCAGCCCCCTACAAGACAGTCTCACCCCCGGTACCCCCGTCAGCTGTGGCCCCATATGGGAAGCGGGCGGCCTCCCCTGTCCCTACCTTCCAGCCCCCAGCCCCTTACAAGCCGGGCTCGCCCCCCACTTCCTCAGCTGCCCCTTTCCGTGCAGCCACCCCTCCTGGCTACCGGGTGGCCTCTTCCCCTGTGGCAGGGGGCTACAAAGCCCCCTCACCCTCCCCCTCTGGCCCACCTCCCTTGCCAGGGAGCATGGCTGCCCCGGCCCCCCCACCGCCCCCACTCCCCCTCAGCGCTGCTCAGATCAAGCAGGAGCCGTCGGAGGAGTACGAGCCCCCAGAGAGCCCTGTGCCACCTGCTCGCAGCCCCTCACCTCCCCCTAAGGTGGTGGATGTGCCGAGCCATGCCAGCCAGTCAGCCAGGTGAGGGGAGACTGGTTTGTCCACAGGATGGGGAGGGACATATGGGGCAAGGAAGAGGAAATCACCCCAAGTCTGAGGTGCAGCCTTTTTCATGATGCTCTTCACATTCCCTGCTCACCAGCCCTGTCAGCACTGATAGGCATCACCTCTCATCCCCAGATTCAACAAACACCTGGACCGTGGCTTCAACTCCTGCTCCCGCACAGACCTGTATTTTGTGCCCCTTGATGGCTCCAAGCTGGCCAAGAAAAGGGCAGACTTGGTGGAGAAAGTGCGTCGAGAGGCTGAGCAGAAGGCCCGTGAAGAGAAGGAGCGTGAACGGGAACGGGAGCGGGAGAAGGAGCGGGAGCGGGAGAAGGAACGGGAGCTGGAGAGGAGTGTGGTAGGTCTGGGGATCCCACTGCCGCAGCGCAGCCGGGGCGGATGCTCAAGGGCTCCCTCGGCCGCTCCCCGCTGGGACCCTGAAGCCGGTCTCTCTGCTCTTTTGCAGAAGATGGCCCAGGAGGGCCGTCCGGTCGAGTGCTCGTCCCTCGGGCCGGTTCCCCACCGCCCCTCCTTCGAGCAGGGCAGTGCTGTAGCGACTGTTCCCCCATACCTGGGCCCCGACACCCCGGCTCTGCGCACCCTTAGCGAATACGCCCGGCCCCACGTCATGTCCCCCAGCAACCGCAACCACCCTTTCTACGTGCCCCTGGGCGCCGTCGACCCGGGCCTGCTGGGGTACAATGTGCCAGCCATCTACAGCAGCGATCCAGCCACGCGGGAGCGGGAGCTGCGGGAGCGGGAGGCCCGCGAGCGAGACCTGAGGGACCGGGACCTGCGTGAACGTCTCAAGCCTGGCTTTGAAGTCAAACCAGCCGAGTTGGAGCAGCTCCATGCCGTGCCAGCTGCTGCCATGGATCCGTTCCCACGCCACGGCGGGCTGAGTCTGCAGACGGCCCCCGGCCTTCATCCTGCTTTTCCCTTCCACCCAGGGCTGGGCCACTTGGAGCGGGAGAGGCTGGCGCTGGCAGCTGGCCCGACCCTTCGTCCCGACATGTCCTACGCCGAGCGCTTGGCGGCTGAACGCCAGCACGCCGAGCGGGTGGCTGCTCTCAGCAATGACCCTCTGGCCCGGCTGCAGATGCTCAATGTGACGCCTCATCATCATCAGCATTCCCACATCCACTCCCACCTCCATCTCCACCAGCAGGATGCCATACACGCAGGTAAGGGCCGCATGGTGGTGGTGCCCTGCACAAAGCCCTGCTTTCTGTCCTACTGTGCTTTCATTGTGCTCCCTCCCTCTGGCCCTGGGGAACCCTAAAAGCTTCCAAGACTAAACTTTGAGGCCGTAGATCTTCAGCCAAAAGAGCCCAACATTGTGGGTGTTCTTCCTTGCCCTTGCTCCCATCCCACCAAAGGCATTGACACTGTTGATCAGTGGCCAGCAGAACTGTTTGCACTGTGTCCTTTTGTTCTGGATCTTTGGGGCTGCAGTACAAGTGCTGAAGTCCCACTGACTGCCTGGGTGGTGCTGCTGTGAACTGCATTTCTTAGGCTGGGGTCTGCAGAGGGAATGGGAGCCCTGCTAGAGCAGTTTTGGCAGTATCCTTAGGACTAATGAAATGCTGGTTCTCAGGTTTGTTCCATTGGCTCTTGCTGCAGATAGTGGGATGGGATGGGATGGGATGGGATGGGATGGGATGGGATGGGATGGGATGGGATGGGATGGGATGGGATGGGATGGGATGGGATGGGATGGGATGGGATGGGATGGGAAAGGAGGTGGACTAGTTGTAAGGAACTGGAGCCTGCTGTTTTTCAGAATTGAATGGTGGTCCCTTCCATTTCCACAGCCTACAGGAAAGCAAAGCAAAAGGTTTAGGGATGAAAATCTCAGGGAAGCAAAGCCCAAGCTACAGTGTAATAGGAAAAAAGTGTTACACCTGCTCAGGTGCTGTGAGCAGTCAGTGGGGTCTGGTGTCAGTCACAGATGCTGGCTCTGAGCAGCTGCAACTGCTCAGAGATGACACCAGGCAAATGAATGTCCATTTTCCCTATGATCCATGGCTGGGCACCTTACTCTGGCTGTGAGTCCAAACCACTAAAAAGAGAATCTGTCCTGGATGAGACCTGGAAAAGAAAGCACCCAATACAAGTATGCATGTGAATACTTGTCTGGCTGTCAGGGTGACAGATAGGTATGATAATAGGGTGCAGACAGGATTGCAGAGCAGGTCCTTGCAGAACCCTACTGGACTTCTAAGGAGCTGTACTTTTCAGGGGCAGTATTTCTTCCTGATGAGTGTAGGGACAGAGCTCTGCCAGACTGGTTCACGTGAAGTTCGATGCTGGCAGAAAGAGTAACACTCAGAAGGAGATGACACTGTGGTGTTTAGCAGTGAAATCATTCCATCCCTAACATGCTCTGACCCTCTCTCTCTGTTTTGTGAGGCCTTGTGCCTGTCTCTGTGTTACCTGCTACAAAGCATGGGACAATTATCTTGTGATATCTTTTCTTCCCAGCCTCAGCCTCCGTTCACCCTCTAATCGACCCCCTCGCCTCGGGATCACACCTCACCCGGATACCATACCCAGCTGGAACCATCCCCAACCCTCTCCTGCCTCACCCTCTACATGAGAATGAAGTGCTGCGCCACCAGCTCTTTGGTAAGGCAATTCACAGGGACTGCTGTTCTCCTCCAAAAAGCATCAGCAGAGTTCCGAGGGGCAGGGGCAGGTCTGTTGAACAGAGCTCTGGCATGGTGTAGGACAGGCCCACGCTGTCAGGATGAGCAGGTCCTGCACGTGGGCAGGGGGTGGGAATGGGAGTGCAGCAGGGTGTTGACTGAGCAGTGGGGCCTCGGATAGAGCATTAACTTGTCTCTTCTCGGTGTCACCTTTGGCTGCAGCTGCACCCTACAGGGACCTGCCGGGCTCCCTCTCAGCGCCCATGTCGGCGGCACACCAGCTGCAGGCCATGCACGCGCAGTCGGCTGAGCTGCAGCGCCTGGCTCTGGAGCAGCAGCAGTGGCTCCACGCCCACCACCCTCTGCACGGCGTGCCGCTCCCCACGCAGGAGGACTACTACAGGTGCGTGGAGCTGCTCTCTCCTCACAGGAACACCTCCAGGCCCAGCCCTGGTGTGGGGCTGGCACAGGCAGTGGGAACAGGGAAGCATTGCCCCTGGAGCAGAGTGACTCTGCCCAAGCGCACAGTGAGAGCAGGGATGCTTTGCCAAGGAGAACAGCTGTGGGCTGGCCAGCAGGAAGGTCATTCTTGGTGAGGTCTCAGCTCCTCCCCTCTGAGTGGGGGAGATAAATGCAGTTATGACTAACCAATACCCCTGCCAAAATCCAAAACATTTATAAGGGTTCGATGGTTTTGCCAAGACAAGATATTCACAAGTGCGTGGGTAGGCACTCTGGAAAAGAGAGAGGTACAGTGTTGCACCTTTTCAGTAGTACCTCCTACTTCAAGGACTTGCAAAACTTCACAAGCCAGCAGTGTTGTCTGGGTCTAGATGAACAAAGGCAGGGGGACAAAATTGCCTTTTTCCCTTTCACTATCACCTTGTTCCTCTTTTTTATCCTAGCCACCTGAAGAAGGAAAGTGACAAACCCCTTTAAATGGACTTCTACTGTCAATGTGACATCATCATGTCTTTCTCTCAAGAGGAGCAATCAGTCAACCAAATCCTGGGGGAGGGGAAGCTGCAAAGTGACACATCCTGATCCCACCATGCAGTAGAGTACAAGAGAAGGTGACAAAGAGTATGGGATGGCATTCTGGGAACAGAAAGTGGAGGAGAGAAAATGGGGAGGGACTGAAACACCACTAATGGACCTGAAGCGATCGGTACGTGATTTCAGCTGAGCTCTGAAGAAAAGAGAATCAGCATTGCACAGAGCTCAGAAAGACAAAGACTGATGTGAATTCAGGGTGGCAGCAGCTCCATCCTTTGTTTTGGGGGAACAGTTGCATTAAATAAAAAGTGCAGAGCATTGCAGGACTTCATGTACAGGATGCTCCTGCCTTTTCTGCTTCTGAAAGGAGGAGGTGCAGCCAACTGCAAACCCAAAAGAGCCTTTTTTCAAGATGCCTCCTCAACACCCCACCCCCCTTTAGGTGTAAGATACTGCTTAGCGATACAGAAAAGCAACGTGGAACTTTTTCAGATTAGCCAGAGCAGCTTCCCATTCTCCAACATCCCTACAGATACAAACAAAGCGTTCCAGGCCCCTTCCTGAGCGGCCTCTCCTGCCTGCGTAGGGTCCAGTCCCAGCCATCAGGGTGCAAAGCACCGCAGGACTGTTTGCAGGACGGTGGCTGTGCTTTCCCCGGCTGACGGGAACGGGCACGGCCACGAGGTGCAAAGCACCAGGAGACTGTTTTGGAGACTGCCATCACCACCGTGACCCCTCTGAGCCCTGTGGGGAGAGCCGGCGTGGCCGAGCGGTGACACTGCGTCCTGGGACTGTCTGTAAGATGGTGGCTGCCCCTTTCCCCTCACCCATCCTAATTGATGTACTTTTAACTCATGCACATCCTATTAGACGTGGCAGTTTTATGTAGCAACTTGTGACTCCCTTGCCCCCGCGTGCGTGTTCTGATTTCACAGTTGTATCTCTCGATTGGTCCCCCCATATATATATATATTTACTTAACCATTAAAGGAAAAACCAACCAACAACCCAGCTATGGAAAAGAAAAGAAAAGAACCACCTAAACGACGTTCCCCACGCACTCCCGAGCCCCGACACACATTCTAATAATTTATATATATAAATATATATATGAAGCTCTTAAAAAAGGAAAAAAAAAAAAAAAAAGACAAAAAAAACCCTTCCAGAAACGGAACTCCGTTGTGTTCATTTCTTTTCACTGGGGCGAGGAGGGGAAGGGCAGGAACACACTTTCCCGGTGAGGACTGGGAGGGGCTGGGAGTGGGCACCGCCTCGGGAAAGGCGCGGAGGGGCCGCTGGGCAGAGCCCCGCCTCCCGCGGGGAGGGAAGGGGCGGGGCGTGCGCGCTACGGGCCAATGGGAAACCGTTAATTTGCATAGAGCCCGGGCGGCGCGGCGGGGCCCGTTCGGCGGCACCGGAGGCCGCCGGTGTCGGGGCGGAGTGGGGCGGGCAGGCGGCAGCAGGTCGGGGACCCGCGGGGGAGACGGCAGGAAGGCGGGCGGGGAGAGAGAGCGGCCGTCGCCCTCACCCTCACTGCGGGGTGAGTCGGCTCGGACGGGCCCTCTCGCGGCGGGGCCGTTTCTGGCAGTGATTTCAGCTCTTTTAGAATTTGTCCAGCAGGTTTCCCGCGCTGGCGGGAAGCCGCTCCCACACGGCGGTGTAATGGCAGAGCGGGGCGGGGAGGCGCAGGCGCGCGTGCGGCGGGCCGGCCTGGAGCCGCCGCTCCTCGGTGCGGGACCGGAGCCGCGGCCGCCCCGCCGCCCCCCATGGCGGCCTCCGCGCAGCCCCCGGTGCCGCCGGCGCTGAGCGCGGAGCAGGCAAAGGGTGAGTGCGGGGGGCTCGGTGTCGCGGGGGGGGCGGCGGCAGAGTGCCTGTGTCGCCCGGCTGGGTGCGGGAGGACGGCGGGCGGCTGAGTGCCCGTGTCCCGCAGCGGTGCTGGCGGAGGTGATCAAGGCGTTCGGGGCGCCCGAGAACGCGCAGCGCATGGAGGAGGCTCGGGACAACGCCTGCAACGACATGGGCAAGATGCTGCAGTTCCTCCTGCCTGTGGCAACCCAGATCCAGCAGGACGTGATCAAGGCCTACGGCTTCAGCAGCGACGGCGAAGGTGGGTTGTTCCCCCGCCGGGTGGGATGCTCCGAGCCCGCCGGGGCACCCGGGCATCCCGCCCACCCCCTTTCCTTGCAGGGGTCCTGAAGTTCGCCCGGCTGATCAAGTCCTACGAGTCGCAGGACCCGGAGATCGCCAGCATGTCGGGCAAGCTCAAGGCCATGTTCCTGCCGCCCATGACGCTGCCGCCGCACGGGGCCGGCACCGGCGGAGTTGCTGCCTCCTGAGCCCTCGGAGTTCTCCCGGTATTCGGCTGGTGCCCTCCTTCCACGGTGCAAGTCCTGTCAGCCCTGGGAATGGGTCACTTGAACAAGGCAGACGCTTACCTGGAAGGAATGGGATGCTTCGTGTCTGCTCGGGTGTCTGCTCGTGAATAAAATGTGTGTTGAAAATGCCTGTGTTTTATGAATGACCGTGAGCTCAGCAGTGCTGCTCCCTGGTGCAGAGGCAGGTACAGCAGTGCTCTCTGCATGACACCTGCCATGCTGTTTTGGGGGGCCCAGTATGTACCATGTTCTGTAAAAAGGTTTGTGCAGAGCCTTGGTGTGAAGCCCTAGGATTTCATATCAGAGAGACTTTTTTTAATAAGAGGTATTAAGTACTTTACAAGGGCAAGCATTTTCAGATGTGCTGTTTGAAGCATACTGGGATGCGTGTCCCTCAAAATGATCTAGTGTTGTTCAGCAAGTGCTGTAAATGCCATTGAGGCCCCTGTCCCCAGCAGGGTCAGTGCTAATTTACTCCTGCCCCCAGTGCTTGTGGCTGCCTTGTTTTGTGGCTGAATGTGCAATCCAGCCCATTATCATTAGTGAAAAAGGCAGCAGAGAAAATGCATCAGGGAGTGGCAGAGCGTGGGAGGGCTGGGCTTGCCCCATTTGGCTGTAGCCTGCATTAGAGCAACATAAACAACATAAAATTCTTATGTCACATTTTTTCGGACTGCAGAGGGATCAACCTAGTGGTGCAGCCTTGCTCCATTGCACTGTTTTCTTTCCAATGTGGTTCGGAGGGACATCAGGTATGTCTGCTTGTAGCCTCCTGCCCTGTGTGCCTGTTGCCCTTGGAAGAATCGAGGTCTTTGACTCAGGGGCACAGGACTGGGGGTGAAGGAGCCAGGCCTGGGAGAGCAGGGAGCTGCAAAGCCAGGTGTGAGAGAGCTGCGTCAGGTTCTGCCTTCTGTGCTTTCGGTTACAAACCAGGCAGGAATGTAGCCAGTGAGGGCGTGAGCTCAGTGGATGGGAGGCAGGAAGAGCAGTCGGTTCCTTCCGTCTCTGTCTACCTCTCGGAGCTTGGCCTTGGCCTTCCCCCACCCCTCTGATTATTCAGTAACTACAGTCCAGGAAGTGCTTTGCAAATGGTGAAAATTAGGCCCTCGGCTTGAGGCCTGAGGTTGCCTGACCAGGAGCTACCTTCTTCTTAGTCCGCCTGGGAGCAGGCGGGGTTTGGGACTTCGCCTGTGCGGATCGGACATAGGTGAGTCACGGGAGCTGCTGCACTAGCAAGCACTGCCAGCTGCTGCTCCAGCACCCCAGCGCTCACTGCCATGAGCATCCAGCCCTACCGGGAGGGTGCCAAGCCACCTCTCCTCTATCAAGGTCTTTGATCTCTCTCCCAAATCCATCTCAAGATCCTGTCTTGGTAATTCCAATATTGCTTTATTTTCTTTAGTAGGACCCCCTTGGTTGAGGGCTGTGGTACTTCCTCCACCAGCTCCTGTCATTCCTCCATCAGTGGGGATCTGAGAGACAAGACCCTGATGCCATCCCGTGGGTGAGTGCTATGAATGTTAGTGTACTAGTTTGAAAACAAACCAGTGGGTGATTCCAAGTCAGAATTATAATTTAATAGGAAAATTTAAATAAATGCAATAGTACAAGAACACTGACAGAGTCAGGATAAAACCTGACACCCTGTTAGGGTGGCGGCAGCAGTCCAGATGAAGTGGTCCTGTTAAAGCAGTGATCCTTTAGAAAAGGGTATGGCCTTCACCTGAAGGCCCAGTGGTAGCTCTTGTCCTCTGGGAATCCAGTAGGTAAGGGCTCCTTGAGCTGTTCCAGATCCCAGATTATACCCACGTGGGAATGCTTGGCTCCTCCCCCCTGGGTGGGGCATCTCACAATGGGCTGATGAGTCATGCCGTGTGTCCTTGATTGCCCGAGGGTGTGTTCAAGGATGAGTCGTGGTAGAAGGTAAGGAACACTGCCCCACCTGTTTTAACAGCTTGTGGTCCTGTTAAAGCAGTGATCCTGTAGAAGAGGGTATGGCCTTCGCCTGAAGGCCCAGTGGTAGCTCTTGTCCTCTGGGAAAACAGTAGGTAAGGGCTGCTTGAGCTGTTCCAAACCCCAGATTATACCCACGTGGGAGTGCTTGGCTCCTCTCCCCTGGGTGGGGCATCTCACAATGGGCTGATGAGTCATGCCGTGTGTCCTTGATTGCCCGAGGGCGTTGTCCAGGATGAGTCCTGGTAGGAGATAAGGAACACTGCCCCAACTGTTTTAACAGCTTGTGAAGCTGATAAGAGAATACATACTAGGTTACCTTTGTAACCTAGGACAGCTAGTTAGGGCAAGAAAACAAGAGTTATTGGTGAGAAAAATAAAAATATCAGCAGTAGGAATCTGGCACAGAAGGGAAAAAAACCTACTTTCGAATAGGAGCTGCCAGATAGCCAGAGGATTGGAGCTCGCTGTGCTAATTTAGATCCTTACTGTTGCTCCTTCTCACTTTGATAATGAGCAAGCAGGGTTTGTGATGCCCAGTCTGCTGCAGTTCCTCTGCCACCCTGCAGCTGCAGCTTTTCTGAATTGTCTGAAATTCCCCCCATTCCGTACTCTGGAAAAAATCCAGTCTGAATTCCCCCCATTCCGTACTTCAGAAAAAGTCCAGTCCGGGTTTTCCTCCATTCCGTACTCCGGGAAAAATCCAGTCCGGGTTTTCCCCCATTCCGTATTCCGGGAAAAATCCAGTCCGGGTTTTCCTCCATTCCGTACTCCGGGAAAAATCCAGTCCGGGTTTTCCTCCATTCCGTACTCCGGGAAAAATCCAGTCCGGGTTTTCCCCCATTCCGTACTTCAGAAAAAAACCAGTCCGGGTTTTCCCCCATTCCGTACTTCAGAAAAAATCCAGTCCGGGTTTTCCCCCATTCCGTACTCCGGGAAAAGTCCAGTCCGGGTTTTCCTCCATTCCGTACTCCGGGAAAAATCCAGTCCGGGTTTTCCTCCATTCCGTACTCCGGGAAAAATCCAGTCCGGGTTTTCCCCCATTCCGTACTTCAGAAAAAGTCCAGTCCGGGTTTTCCCCCATTCCGTACTCCGGGAAAAGTCCAGTCCGGGTTTTCCCCCATTCCGTATTCCGGGAAAAATCCAGTCCGGGTTTTCCCCCATTCCGTACTCCGGGAAAAATCCAGTCCGGGTTTTCCCCCATTCCGTACTCCGGGAAAAGTCCAGTCCGGGTTTTCCCCCATTCCGTATTCCGGGAAAAATCCAGTCCGGGTTTTCCCCCAAATCCAGGTTTTGCCGCGAGACGGGTCAGCTGCCTGGTCTTTTAAATCCTGGTTATTCCTTTATTTGCTGCAGTCTTGCTGCAGTCTTTCCAGCTCTTTATGGAACAAAGAGCAGGATATACAGTCCTCACAGTCCAAATTTATTTGCTGCAGTCTTTCTAGCGCTTTATGGAACAAAGAGCAGGGTATACAGTCCAAACGGGCACTCTGCTCTGGAGACTGCCGTGGCACGAGTGTCAGGATATGGGATTCCTGCTGGTATTACTCTCTGGTAAGGATTTGGGCAACTACAGTGGTCCAGCACTGTCCTGGAGCCCCAGGGCATAACGGAGAGCGTCTGGCTGTGGCAAGTCTCAGGTAGCCTTCGCTCTGCACTGACTGAATTACAGCGGAGCTCCGAACAGCTGGGAATGCTTGGCTCCTCCCCCTGGGCGGGGCATCGCACAGCGCGCGGATGAGTCATGCGGTGTGTCCTTGATTGACCCTTAAACAGAGATAGCCCCGGGAGGGATTGTCAAGGGAGAGTCATGGTAGGAGATAACAAACTGCCCCACCTGCTTTAATAGTTTGTGAAGCTGATAAGGGAATACATACTATTGGTTACATCTTACACTGTAACCTAGGACAACAGCAAAACCTGTCTGAAGTAAGTAACAAATGCAATTTTCATTCTCGTAAAGAGCTCCGAGTTAGCTCCCCCCAAACATGAGGGAAGCATGAAACAATAAAGTCGTTATCTGAGCAAGAGGGTACACAGTATAACGGAGAAAGCAAATGAATGTGATACTTAAAGAAAGAGCCAGCATCTGCTTTTGTAAAGGCACATCTGGTCCTGTAAAACTGGAGGGTTTTGAGGGACTTAGCAAGTTTGTGGATAAGGCAGGTCTGGCCAATACAGTTTGCTTGGATTTAAAGAATTTGACGAGATTTTCTCATCAAAGTCTTTAAATGAAGCTGAAGTCATAGCATTAAAAAAAAAAAAAAATGGATAAAGAATTACCAAAAAATAGTAAATGGTAGGTGGGAATTAACATGCCATTTTTACAGCGAAGGGAAGTAATCAGTGGTCAGATCACAGGCTAATCTGAAATACACGCTGCTCAGTATATTCCCAAGTGACCTGGGAATACAGCTTGGTGAGATGAGAAAATGGGATGATGGTAGAAAGTTGTTCAGGGTAATATGGTGGGAGTTGACTTGTGAATAATTTTGGAAAGACCTTACGGCAGTGAATGAGTGAGCAGTAGAACAGCAGATGAAATTTCATATAGGCTTCTGTAAAACAATGTTCATACAAAAAAAAATTAAAATTTGCATATAAAACAATGACTTGGAACTAATTGTAACCTCTTTGGAATGAGACTTTGATCATAGAAATCCATGAGATTGTTAGCTTAATGCTTGGTTGTGGTGAAGATCAGAAATCATCGCTGTCCATGACTCACCGGCATTTTGAACACTGCAGTTCTGTGCCCTCCTTCACTCTTATCTCCAAAACAAGATACCAGAATTGGAAATATCTCTGAGAGGGACAGCAAAGGGGATCAGAGGTGTAGAATAGCTGTGTACAAAGAACACCTTAGTAGGGCTGCAGTCTTCAGCATGGGAAAGAGCTGAGGATGGATAGGGATGTTTCAGGTCATGAGCAGCTTGGAGCAGGGGGAGAGAAGCAGGAATCACCCACTGATTTTCCTTTTTTTACAGCAACCAGGTGTTAATAAAAAAGAGGCAGGGAGAAGGTTATAAGCAAATCAAAGGAGGGAGTGTTTCTGTAGCTTGCCAAAGGATGCAAAATTTGTTATGGATTTGATGGTTAACTCTACAAGTAGCTGTTAATAGAGGCTTAGGAAGTACAAGGGCAAATATTCCTCTACACATAGCCTTTCCCTCTGCTCTTCCTTTGATGACTGTTTTGACCTCTGGATTGCTTAGTCCCACCCCCTGCTCACAGCAGAGCTCTCCCCAGAACTAGCTCAGGTAGCCCAGGGCCTTGTTCAGGTGAGTCCTGACACCTGCCAGGGCGGAGGTTCCTCAGCTGCTCTGGGAACCTGTGGCAAGTGCTGAACCACCCTTGGGGGGGAGCATGTGTGCAGTTTTTCCTGATACCTAATCAGAATTTCCCTTGCTGCAAGTGATGCCTGTTGCCTCTTGTCCTTTTGTTGTGTCCCACGAAAAAGAGTCTGACTCATTATCTCTAAACCCCCACGGCCCCTTTTAGGTAGTCTCAGACAAGTGTTAAATCCCTCCTTAAGCATCTTTTCTTCAAGCTGAATAAACCCAGCTTGCTTGCTGCTGTGCTCCAGGCTCTTCACTGCCTTAGTGGCATTATGCTGGATTCTTTCCAGTTTCTCAGTGCCTTTTTTTTTTTTTTTGCAGCAATCCAGATGTGTGTGTCCTCTAATTAGCTATTTCATTCATCTTCTCCTGTAAATTTGTTACTGCGCTACCTGTGGCCTGGTTCCACAAGGGATTTACCAAGATGATTTTCTAGCACCTGGGTTGTACTGAAAGCCAAACAACAGTGTAAGAGTAGTCTCTTTGCTGAAATCTCTTGACCTCCTAATTATATTTTAAAAATGTTTTAGTGGCTCAATTATAGTATTATATTCAGTGGCTCAGCTGTTCCATTCTGCAGCCATTTGGGAGAGTGACCTCGAAGATACCAACTGATGGCTTCTGTATGGTGATATTTCCCTCCCTTACTGGTAGTTTTTAATTAGGCAGCCCAGATCAAAGACACCAGGGCAGCTGCATGCATCCAGTCCTTTCCTAAAATGAAAGCAAGCAGAAGCATAAACTCATCCTGTAAATTATGTGATCTGGGATTTGTGTCCACAAAAATGCTGTCAAGAAATTGCACTGCACCCTGTGGCTTGTCCTTCTGGAGGATACTGGATGACATGGGACAAGTGCTCTCTCACCATTTCTTATTCTGGTCTGGGCTCTTTGCTACCTTGTTCTTTCCCTGTTCTCTTGTGTCCAGATAATGTTCAGTTCCTCAGACAGATTTTCTCCTTCAGTCAGTGTAGGGTGTAGGGATGCCTAAGTTTTGGGTTTTGTCTGCCTTGGCTTCATATTGACTCAACATACTCTAATATTCTTTTGATATCAGGAATTATCTTTCGGGACTTATCCCTGGAAGTTCCTGCCTTTCTCCCAGTGTGCTGGTTTGGCCAAATTTAGAAATGTATCCTCTGAGAGAAGGCAGGTCACCACCCCTCCCCCACCAGGTTTGGGAAAAAATAAATTCTCCTCAAAGGAAAGAGATAAAAGCTATTTATTTAACAAACACACGGGAAAGGATAATAATGCTAAATAATAAAATCTTTTGCTGCGAAGAAAAAACCTGGGAAAGTGTTGGAGTCCTCCCTTTGGTCTCCTTGGAGCTGGGGCTTGGGCCAGGGCCAGGCCCTCTGTGCCCGGTGGAAAGTCCTCCCCATGTGCTCTGATATTGAAGCAGTCCAGCAGAAAAGGGAGAAAATCCGAAATTCCAGGGACGGATAAAAGTTCAACTCTCAGTCTCTCTCTGGAGAAAAAGGAACTGAACAACTGGCCAAAAGCTGACCGGGGAGCAGCAAGCCGGGTGCTTCCTTGCTCCCCCACCACAGCTGGGAAAAAAAAAGTCACTATCTCTGTGTGACCTTGAACAAGCTGCAAACTGCTTTGAAAAAGTTTTGCTCAGTTTTTCCTTCAGGCTCAGTTTAGAGGCACAGAAAGGCACAGGAATTAATTTCTGGGCATAGGGCAGCGATATGGGATACACATCATAAAGTCACCCCAAGACACTTAGCTATAAACATCACTTGTTTCCTGCTAGACTGACTCTGATTTAAGTGCCGTCTTTCAGGTGCAACTTCTACAACTTTGTGCAGAAGTTGTTCCCTTGAATTAGTCCAGTGCATTTAAAATCTCCTTGGTTTTTAATATCAGTTCTAAGTCAGTACCTCTGGCTCCCTGCAGCTCACCGCACGCCGGCTTACCATGCGCACAAAACCAGAAGCATTTCTAAGGAAGCTGTTGTAGGTGCCTGGGTTGCCTTTCTAGCAATGAAGTTTAGCTTCCCGCTTGTCTCTCCTGTACTTCCCTTTGTTGCTGGTTTCTGTCTTGGCCACGAGTTTTTGTCTAGGTCGTAGTTAGCAGCCTGTTCATCTTTTTGCAGGATTTCCCAGTCCGGTGGTGTGTGGGGAAGTCTGCAGCTGCTGCTACTGCTACTTGAAATGAGCAAGGCTCTTGCTGTTCCTGCTGCCCTGCCTGAGATGGCCCCAGGGAAAAGTCAGGCTCCTTTGCCAGCTGGATTGCACTCTTAGGCCACTGCTTAGCTCCCATGCTTTCACCAGACCTGCAGACCTTGAAACCAGTGTTGTGGGCAGGGCAGTCATGGGCCACAGCTGGAAACAGCTAGGTAACTGGAATGGTTAGTTTTCCTTCTTTTTGTACTAGGTTGTCAGCTTTGGCCTCAGTATGCCGTGCTGGGATCTTGAAGGTCCTCGGCTCAGCTCCCTCAGTGCTGTGTGGGCTCCCTGTAAGTAGTAGCTGTTTGTCCTGGTCTCTGCCTGCCTTTCTGGGCAGCTTCACCACCACCTCTCACCCTCCCCATCCCTTCTGAGCTACCATTCCCTGTGTCAGTCCCATCCCATGGCAGGCTGGTTTCAGGCAGGCACTGCTGTGCTCAGAGCACTAGCCTGGACCTTGAAGTCTGCAGCTCTAGATTCACACGCATTCCCCCTTGTGCCTGTACAGAGTGTGTAGGACATTTGGGAGCATTCATGTTGTTCATTGGCCTTTTGGAGAAGAAGGGGAACAGAGGACGTGCAGAACTCAGTTTTGTGAGCACGGCCAGAGCCCAAGATGCATGCGTAGAGTCAGCCCTTGTGTGCTAAAGACAGGGACCCAAAAATAATAGGGGGTATGGGGAGGAAAGACACAAAAGGAGAAGCAGAAGTGTATGCAAAGCAGCTGGGGGCTGCGGAGTGGATGGCTCAGAGCGCTTCCTGTTCCCGGAGTTGCGCGTGCCCCACTGTGTACGGGCTTGCACCTGCCTGTGCCCAGCAGCACTGCACAGCGGGCCAGAGATCAAGGCACCTATCCAGGAAAAGGTGGATGGAGAGGGTCTGAATGGACTGACAGTAGACTCCAGGAGAGATACATGGCCAGCTCCCAAGAGGCGCAGGAACAGCTCGGCGTTGGGTGCCCCAGCACAGACCTCCGACTTCCCTTTCCTTACCAGCGCAAACTGATTTTTCCTCTGTGTTTTTTGAGTTGTTCTGGTGGCAGCCACTTGGCCACCTCTTCTTTCTCCCTCCACAATGGTGAGGTAAGAGGGTGTGAGAGGTCTCTGTGTGTAGGGAACGGGACCAGGGAAGCAGGATGGATCAGGGCAGGGATCGCCCTGGAAGCCTTATCTCTAATGGGAACCGTCCATAGACTGGGGGAGGAAGGGATGCTGCTGCTGGCTCTCACCTAGGGATGCTGACTGGGGACCATTCTTCACCCTATGGATCTCCACAATAGTGCCTGGCCTTTTTTATTCATTTGGTCTTGCTTTTATCTTCTCTGCTAGGTGGTTTCACCGTGACCTGAGTGGGCTGGAAGCTGAAGCCTTACTGAAGGGACGAGGTGTCCATGGGAGCTTCCTGGCCAGACCCAGTCGGAAGAATCAGGGGGATTTTTCTCTTTCAGTCCGGTAAGTAACTTGGACCCCAGCTTCTGTCTTTGCAGTGTTACATACACAGATTGCCTAGATCCTCACATGTCCTGTGGCATCATCTTCATCCTGTCTCTATTCCTTTGAGCTCTTCTCAAGCTGTAAAAGGACCTCAGCTTCCCAGCATCTTCTAGACCCTCCCTCAAGTTGCCCAAGGAGCTTCTCTTTCCAGCCATCTCCCTTCACGGGGATGGTTTGCTCTGGTTCCATGGTGGGAGGTAGTGCAGGACACTTCTCTGTCCCTTTTCCAGCCTCCTCATTGGACTGCCCTGTGCTTTATTCCACAGGGTTGGTGATCAAGTAACCCACATCCGCATCCAGAATACCGGGGATTTCTATGACCTTTATGGAGGGGAGAAGTTTGCCACCTTGTCAGAACTGGTGGAATACTACACACAGCAACAGGGCTCGCTGCAGGACAAAGATGGAACCATCATCGACTTGCGATACCCGCTCAACTGTTCCGACCCCACGACAGAGAGGTACAGGGACAGCAAGGCAGCTGCTGTGTCTGTGATGAGTTATTTCATGGCCTCCTTTTTGTCCTGCCTGCATCCCCAGGGCAAATCCTGCAAAAAGTGCCTCCTGCCTTTCTTAGCCTCCTATGTGTCCATGGGGGCAGCGTCCCCAGGAATAGCTGTGCATACCTTGATCCATCACAGCAGACCTAACGGGGCTCTATTTTTACTTCTGGTTTCCGGTTGCCTTTGCTATTTATATACTGTTTCTAAAAGCAAAGGTTGTGGTGTCCGCTGTGGGTCTGCAGTGGTCTGTAGGGGGGACATGTTGTGTGGAAGCCCGCAGTCTTGCCCCAGACCTCCCTGGTTATTCTAGGCCTGGGTGACTCACATAGCTGAGAGCAGGACCATGTTCCCCTGCTATTCCTGGCCTGCTTAGTCTCCTTCCTGTCCCCGCTTTGCATGTGTCTCTGACACCAAGTTCCTAAATCAAATCAGGTGGTTTCGCCCTTGCGTTTTGCTTTCACGCCCTTTGATGCAGCTCGGGGGAGCTGTTGCACCCTGCTCTGACTGGACAAGTCCTTCTTGGGCAGGTCCTCCTTGGGCACCTGGAGGCAGGGAGCAGAGATATCCTGGCTGAAACATCAGGGTACCGGATCAGGCTGCAGAGGGGGCGGGTCTGCTGCTGGCTGTCCTCTCCAGTTAAGGCCATTGCATCGTGGCCCTGCAGTTTCCTCCCTTCCTTCTGCGGTTGGAAACTTCCCCCCCCCACCCCGGGCTCTTACGAAAGCTCCTCTCACTCTCTCCCCAAGTGATTTTCCGTCACGTGGCTTTGAAGAGCTGGGCTTTGCTGGGGGAGGGAGGAATGGGACGCATTAACCCCATCCTACCAGTGGAGGGGAGGCTGGGAGACCTCTTTGATGTGCAGGAGGGGCCAACCGATCCCAAGGTGGCATCTGAGCACGTGGTGGCTGAACAATTCTTTGCGAGGAGGTTCAGAAATTAATGACAGCCATGCTCTGAGAGTCACCAGCTGCTTCTTGCAGTACGTGAGGTGAGGGTCAACAAAAGTTACTTGCTGAGGCCAGTAACTGTGTGAACCTCTTGCTGTGTGTGGAGCAACCCCTTGCAGAGGAGAATGACTGGATGCCCCAGCTGCTTCTGTGACTGGGCTGTGGCATCCTGAACTCCATATCAGTTCTCGGGAACAAATAGCCCCCTAACAATGTGAAGTTCACCAATACCATGCCAGGCCTTCCCTGTCAGCTGCTCTGTGAGAAGCAAATCTGTTCCCACTGCCTCATGGCAAGGCAGGGAACACCTTGGTCACGTGGGGATGCTCCTGACCTTGTGCTAGGAGGAGAGAAGGAGCTGCTGAGTGTTTGCATTGAGGACAGGAATGTGCACATGGATCAGCTCCTGGCACTCACTCCCATGGCCAGTGTGATTGCTGCAGTGTGATGTGCCCAGAGAATGGGAATTATCCTTTGAGTGAAGAGGTGACTGAGTTTCAGAGCGAGGAGTTGCTGGAATGGTTCTTGAATGGATCTGATCTCAACACAACCATCTGGGTGCTGCCAAATCCTGATGGGAGAGTTTCTGTCTCCGTCGGGGTTTACTTTTGTTTCCCTGGTGTTTGAGTTCCCAGAGCCCCTTGCAGCAGTAAGGTCACAATCCCAATAATACTGTGAGGTGCTGAAACACACAGACTACCCTCTCCCAGCTGGTGTTCCAGCCAGAAAGTGTCACTTACCTGTGCCTGTGTGTGTCACAAAATGGATCACACTTGGTGCTTTCCCATTGTGTCCTCTGGTACCAGACTTCTGCTCCCTAGGTCCCCTCTGCCTCCTTCCTCTTCTTGACAGCTCTCTACCTCCGTCTCATCTGCTTTTCCCAAGATCCTGCTACTTCTTCCCTCTCTCATTCCTTCCTCTCTGTCTCCCCCTTCCTTTCTTTCTCCTTCACCCTTCCCCAGTGTTGCTGTTCTTCACTCATCAGCTCAAGGGCATCCACTTCCTGCATCTCCACCTCTTTTCTGACCTTGTCTTGTTTATTCCTAGGTGGTACCATGGGCATTTGTCAGGCCCTGCAGCTGAGTCACTTCTCCAGGCCAAAGGCACCCCTTGGACCTTCTTGGTGCGGGAGAGCCTCAGCAAACCGGGGGATTTTGTCTTGTCTGTCCTCACTGACCAGCCTAAACCTGGGTCTGATGCTCCAGCTGGGGCAACCGGTGCCTCTGGGACCCGGCTCAAAGTCACACACATCAAGATCATGTGTGAGGTGAGCAGTGGGAGGGCAAAAGGAGAGGCAGTGGTCTGATGGATGTTACCAACATAGCTGTCACAATTTCTCCTATTTCTTTCATGTGGGATGAGGAGATTCCAAGGACCTTAAATGAGATTGAAGGGCAATACACCTTCTCTGGGCTTCCATCCACTGAGAGCACTACACCGAGAGCACTGTGCCATGAACTCTGTGTTCTCAGGGCAAACTCATCTGACCTCCCTGCCAGAGGAAATGCTTTCCTGGACGGTGCAGGGTGGTGCCTATGGATCTGCACCCCAGCATTGCCTTTTTCCTGAGCACTACCATCTTTGTCTATGGAATAGGCTGAGAGACTGGTGGCTGTGCAGCCTGGAGAAAGCTCTGGGGAGACCTTAAAGCACCTTCTAGCACCTAAAAGAGGCTTATGAGGAAGCTGGAGAGGGACTTTTTACAAGGGCATGGAGTGATACAGCAAGGGGTAATGCCTTAAAACTGAAAGAGGGCAGGTTTAGATTGGATATTAGGAAAAAATACTTTGCTGTGATGTTGGTGAGGCACTGGAACAGGTTGCCCAGAGAAACTGTGGATGCCCCATTCCTGGAAGTCTTTGAGGCTAGGCTGGAAGGGGCTCTGGGCAACCTGCTCTAGTGGAAGGTGTCCCTGGCCGTGGCAGGGGGGTTGGAGGTAGCTGCCCTTTCTGATACCTTCCAACCCAAACCATTCCATGATTCTGTGAATATTATGAGTTAGACATTACACATTCTTCCTCTGTTTAGAATGGACGCTACACAGTTGGAGGTGCTGAAATGTTTGACAGCTTGACAGATCTGGTGGAACACTTCAAGAAGATTGGAATTGAGGAGATGTCTGGTTCCTTTGTGTACCTGAAGCAGGTAAGTCCAGTTTCCTGGTTTTAGGGGCCCTCTGGAGGCACTGATTTGCTGTTTTTTTCTGCTGTATGTCCCTTTCCTTACTTTTTCCACAGTGCACAGAGGATACTTTGCTCTCCAGCAGCATCTCTCTCTCTCTCTCTCTCTCTCTCTCTCTCTCTCACCTGTTGTGTTCTCCCATCCCCAGCCCTACTATGCTACGAGGGTGAATGCTGCTGACATTGAGAACAGAGTGCAGGAATTGAACAAGAAGACAAGTCTGTCTGAGGAGACATCCAAGGCTGGATTCTGGGAGGAATTTGATGTAAGAAACTTCTGGGGGACATTATTTGGCTTTCTGGGAATTCTGCATGCACCGCCTCATTCTCCATCCTTGATTTCTTCCTGTACACAGACTTCTTGTGTGTCTTGTCAATTTATTTCTGAAAGAAGTCTCCGTTTGGAACCTGTTCCCCTGGGGAGTGAGTCTCATCTTTAAGTGAACCCAGTGAGGTAGAAATGTGCTTTTTTATGGTTGGGAGAATGAGTCACCAAGACAGTAAGGGCACAAACCTTGGATTTCTCAAGTCTATGTTTGGTTTTCACTTCACAGCATGCCCATGTGTCATCAGAGCCACCACTGTGCCTCCTAGTGCCCACCTCCCGCGTCATACATTGTGACCTTGCCATGACTATTCTTTCTTCTGCCCTCAGAGCCTGCAAAAACAGGAAGCCAAGCACCTGTTTGACCGTCATGAGGGCCAGAGACCGGAAAACAAGAGCAAGAACCGATACAAGAACATCTTGCCCTGTGAGTCTTGCTTCTCCACTATAAAAAAACCCAGATGGACAGAGGCAATGAAGAGCTGTCTGAGCCATCCCTGCCTCAGCCCACTCTGTCCTCCAGAGCAGGTTATGAGGTGTATGATGCTAGGGCTTTAAGAGCTGATGAGGGAAGGCACAGCCTTTTCCTGTCCTTGAAGGAAGGAGGGAGGGTTGCATCAGACTCATTAGCTTATGTCATCCGTCACAGAGGCAGAGGGATGGGAGGACAGAGTGAGATTGGTCTGAGCCCAGAGAGGGAGAGCTGAGGATACAGGGCATGCACTGGGAATCATGACTGAGGTGGCACAGGGCAGTGAGGGAGCTCCGTGGGGCTGTGCATGGAGTATCTCATGGCACTGTTCATCCTTTCACTGCACCCCCAGTTGATCACTCCAGAGTCATCCTCCAGGGAAGGGACCCGAATATACCTGGATCTGACTACATCAATGCCAACTATGTCAAGGTGAGGCTCTTGAAAGATGGCTGTGTGCCCAAAGCAGGGGAAGGTCTGCCTGCTCCTGCAGCCCTCCTGACCCTTCCCTGTCTGCACTCAGAACACCCTGATCAGCCCAGATGAGTGCACCAAGACCTACATCGCCAGCCAGGGCTGCCTGGATGCCACAGTCAATGACTTCTGGCAAATGGTGTGGCAGGAGAACACACGCATTATTGTGATGACAACACGGGAAGTAGAAAAAGGCCGGGTAAGTAGCAGTCCGCAGGTATCTCTTTTCCCTTTCAACCATTACTCTGCTTCTTCTCTCCCTCCTGCCTTCTGCCCATCCTCACCCTGTCCTCCCTGCCCACACAGAACAAATGTGTGCCTTACTGGCCGGAGCTGGGCAGCACGAAGGAGTACGGTCCCTACCTTGTGGAGAACGCTGGGGAGCACGATGCGCTCGAGTACAAACTCCGGCACCTCTGTGTGTGTCCGAAGGATAATGTGAGTGTGTCTGACCAAGGGCTCTCATCCAACCCCTGGGTCTAACAGCCACCATACACCTAAACCTGGGAACTGCTCAGTGCTGTGATGATGCTGCTGTTCTGTCGTTCTTGGGGCTGCTGTTCCCACCTGGTTTGGGCTGGAATCACAGTGGTGGAATCACCAAGAAGTGTGCAGGAGACAGAGATATTCTCTCTGGCATCAGAACCACCTCTCCCTGGGACAGAGGCCAGGGACAGGGCTGGGTTGCAGTTTTACCAGGGGGCTGCTTTGCTATTCTCAGGGCAAGGCTGTGCGTGAGATCTGGCAGTACCAGTACCTGAGCTGGCCTGACCACGGTGTACCCAGTGAGCCAGGAGGAGTCCTCAGCTTCCTCGACCAGATAAACCAGAAGCAAGAGAGCATCCCCAATGCAGGGCCTATTCTGGTACACTGCAGGTTGGTACAGAGGCTGGAGTTTGAAGCATCCTCCATCCCTTATCTAGGGTGAGATACAGAAAGTCTGTCCTGCTACTTCCAGCTGTACCCCAGGACTTGTGAGTGAAGCATATGCCAGTCCCAATATTTGCTTTTTTCCTCTTCGATACCCTTAAACCCAACTCTCTACCTGTTGAATCTGTGACTCTTTTGTGGCACTGCTGAACAGCTGCTACGAGAGCCACATCCTTCTTCAGCAGCAGAAGCATTTTGTTTCGGGAGCTGTCTTGCTCTGACCTCTGCTTGTCCTCTCCTTGCAGTGCTGGGATTGGCCGCACTGGGACTATCATTGTCATTGATATGATCGTGGAAACAATCTCCACCAAGGGTAAGAGCACCCCGAAGGATCTCTAAGTGAACTGGACTACCCGTGAGGGCTTTGCCCTTAAGTTCAGCTGCAAAGGGATGAAAACTATCAGGTGTCAGTGGGAGAAAATCCTGCCATGCCCCTGAGAAGTTTGTTCTGCTGGATCTCTGTACCATATCCACTTCATATGGCTTTAGCCTTCCTTGAGCTTTGGCTCTTCCTCCAGGGCCAGACTTGAAAGATGCTGAGCAGGGGGAGAGGTAGGAGGTCCATACAGGAATAAAGAGTATAGATGGAGGTAGAAACTTCTTAACTCATCTCCACTGTGGCTGCTTTTGGTAGAGAACTGGGAGAGGGTAGTGAAAATGTCCGTAAGTTTTTCTGGTGCTCCTTGCTAGGGCTGGACTGTGACATTGACATCCAGAAGACCATCCAGATGGTGAGGGCCCAGCGATCTGGGATGGTGCAGACGGAGGCCCAGTACAAGTTCATCTACATGGCCATCTGCCAGTTCATAGAGGCAACCAAGAAAAAGCTGGAAGTTATCCAGGTGAGGAAAGGGGCTCTACTGCCCTGTGAGCCTAAGCCCTGCATGGTGCTGGTTCAGAGCCCAAGCGCTCTCTTTCACAAGCTTTAAGCTAACACTGGGACCTACACAGACTACAGTGGTGCAGTAACATCAGAGTCCCTGTTCCTTTCTTCTAAGACTTTTAAATTCAGAGGACAAGTTCATTAGCAGCTCAAGAACCGATCCCTTCTGAACTGTTAGACAGCAGTAAGTTTTAATGCAGTTACCTCAACTATGTTCTGAATAACATCCCCAAGTGCTGTTTTGTTACAAACTCAGTTTAGGACAAGCAAAGCCTTTCCTTTCCTCTTCTTTCCGCTTTGTCTTTCACATCACAGTTTTGCAGCTGCAAGATCTTTTCCTGCTATTTGGTAAGTGGTGTCTTTTCTCTCTCCTTGTAGCCTCTGGCAGCATCCTCTAACTCCTGCTGTTTTAATATTCTTCAGCTGAAATTTGGCACTTTTAGGCACTCTAGTGCCTCCAGAGATTTGTTGCCCCACTGTTGCCTCCTGCATTTGCAGCTGCTGCTCACCTCTGGCAGTGGCGGACAGTGTGCTGAGCCCTTCAGCAATCCACCAACTTCCACTGAGATCCTGGAACAAAGCGGGGTTTAACAGCCAGAACTCTTCCATGGTGCCTCAAATGCATCTCCCAGACCACACTCTTCTAAGCCTGTTTTTCCTCTCCTGCAGCTTCAGAAAGGCAAGCCAAATGAGTGTGAGTATGGGAACATCGCCTACCCCCCTGCAGTGAGGAACGTGCATGCCAAGGTTTCACGGAAACCCTCCAAGTAAGAGCTCACCTAAAGCAGAGACTCAGCTCTGCCTGCCTCTGGCAAGTCTGGCTTGGCTGGCTTTTTCCTCTTCTCCACTTTTTCTCTTGTTTTTACCTGGTCTTACAGGCAGAAAGAGGAGTCAACAGTGTATGAGAACTTGGGGAAAAAGGAGGAGAAGGTGCGGAAACAGCGCTCCTCAGAGAAGAAGATGAAAGGCTCACTAAAGAAAAAATAATCATACACTGCAGGTAGCTCCAAGGGGGTTTTGAACCTGGGGTGCAGGACTGGAGCTCACATCCTGGCTGGCCTGTCTCGCATTCCTTGCTCTTGGAATGAAGCCTTCCCCTTCTCTTCCATGCCAGCTTTCAGTGCCCTGAATCAG
Organism: Aphelocoma coerulescens; assembly: GCF_041296385.1. Classification (NCBI taxonomy): domain Eukaryota; kingdom Metazoa; phylum Chordata; class Aves; order Passeriformes; family Corvidae; genus Aphelocoma; species Aphelocoma coerulescens. The sequence continues at coordinate 93,645,713 of NC_091013.1, read as the reverse complement.
AGCGCTTTCCAGCTCAGCTGACCGACTTCATGGTCCCTTGCCTGTGCAGGCGAGCAAAGGCTCTTGCTGCCCCCTCATCATCCATTAGCAGGAAAAGGTCACTCCCCTCCTTTCCTTGCTCCCTGAGCACTGGGGCTGAAACTCACCTCTGCTGTGCCAGCTTCAGCGGAATTCTCAGGGAAGAGCTAAGGAAGGTCATCCCAGGAGCTACATCTCTGCCCACTGCTGTGAGTTAGTTTAGCCTGTTTGTGTTCCCTGAAGCCTCAGCTTTTCAAGTATGGAGGTTTTGGCCTGTTTCAGCTCAGCTCCTCTGCAATTCAGCAGGAGACTTCCTCTTTCTTTAATACCAACCGCCTGGCCCTCTTATCCTTTTGCTATTTCATCCTTCACCTGGATGCTGTAAATATACCAGAATTTGATGTGATGGCCATGTTTTCTTCTTTGTTTGTAAATAAACTTGTATTTGTTTGACTACCAGGTCCCAAAAGGTTTTTCCCCTAATTTCTCTGAGTACTAGCTGTACTCCTGATTTCACCTGCAGCCCTGCAAAGACTTACAAGGATGGCTCCAGCTTAGTTTTTCTGATTTCCTGCTGCCTTCAGGCTTCTGAACAGAAGCTGTGACCAATTATGGTGGCTCCTCGCTGTGAGGCTCAAGAAATGGTGGTCATCAGCACGGAAAGTCAGGTGTGACAAACTCTGACGCAGCTTTTGCACCTAAATTTTACTTGTGGGTTTTCAATACATGAACAGACTAAGCCACAGCTGCTCTGACCTCCTGCTGGTAGCAGTGCCACTTCCAGCAACAGCCTGGACCAAAGGCCTCCAGAGGCCCCTTCCCACCAGGAGTTATACACAGTACATTGGGAGGAAGGACACCGCTTGCTGTCATTTGTTATAGCAAGAAACTTGGTTGGAAGCATTTGGAAGACAGAAGACACTTTGTGAGCAGACCCTCTTTCCATGTGCCAGACTTTAGCTTCCCTTAGCCTGGGAGCCAATCAGCCTGTGTGTGCACTTCCCAGTTGGCTTTGCAATTCCATTGCCACTAGAGAAAGAAACAGGAACGGGGCAGTGGGAAAAACAATGGGCAGAAGTAAAAATGGGTGGAGGGACATGTACTGTGTTTCACCTCTGAACGATGCCAGATACCCTCTCCTAAGCCACAGGGAAGGGGCTAAAGTCCTAGTCTAAGGAAACACCTACCTTTGCCTTAGACTCCTGGGTAGCTTCAAAGGACAGGATCCAATTGTCTTCCTTCTTAAAAAGCTGCCACAGCCTAAAGCAAGGCAGACCAAGGGTTGGCTTAAACTCTACCTGAGGCTTGAAAAGGAAGACATCTTGTGGAACAAGCTCAGGTTACTGAGAAGCTCATTTGTGTTCAAATCCCTGAGCTTAATGTGTCCATAATGTCCAGTCTACAGAAAATTTAGACTGAACAAGAACTTTCCTGACTGCACATCAAGAAATACAGCACTGACATAAGCAGTCTACCCTTCTTTACATAGGCTCTGTTCCATACAAATACTTTGGCGTGACTATTTGAGAATGCATTTTCAAAGATGGTTCAAAGAATTTGTGCTTCCTTGATGCTGAAAGTCAAAACATATGGGTATTAGTTATGGCTCTGAGTGCCAGTAAGTTTTAAACCAGGAATCCATAGCTTGTATCTGTTCCTTTAAACATCTTGCGCTCTGCTTCACCAGAGGAAGAAGTCCCTAAAGGCCTCTCTTCTTCACTGGAGAGCTCAAGTTGGAGTTGTTTGTCAAAAGAGATGGTTGGTTGTTAATAGACATGGTCTCCTGGGTGGCTGTCTTGACCATCGTGATCGTGAAGTAGCTGAGTTTAGTATCTTGGTGATAAGAGGCAAACGGTAAGTAAAGCTACTCCCCTGGACGTGGGGAGAGCAGACTTTAGGCTATCAGGGAAGCAGTTAGTAAGGTCCCCCAGGAATCTGCTTTTGAGGATAGTGGGGTACATGAAAGCTGCTCACTTTTTAAGGGCTTCCTTCCAAGAGCACTGGAGCAGGCAGTGACAACATGTCAGAAGTCCAGCCAGTGAGGCAGAGGGCTGGCTTGGCTGAGCAGGAATCTCCTGCAACTTAGCAGAAAGTGTATGGACCTTGGAAAGAAGGACACGTTATGCAGGAGGGCAGACGTGCTCTTTGCCACTCCAGGGAAAATATCCCCAAGCTCGAGCTGAAGTTGGCTGGTACTATGGTGGGTAACGAGGCATTTTGGAGTATGTTAACAGCAGAAGGAAGACTAAAGGAAACACTGGTCTGTCACTTGATGAGGTGGGTCACCTCATCCCTGAACAGTGATGAAGCAGAGATATTTAATGCTCCCTTTGCTTCTTTCTCTGACACTGGTGACGGGCCCTTGGGTGTCCAGAGCCCTGGGCTGGATGACCATGGCTGGGGGAGTGATAAACTCCTGGTTGACCTTGAAGTTGTATAGGATTTGCTGCTGCAACTGAATGCACATGTCTATGGATTCCTCCCAGGGTACTGAAGACATGGCCAATGTAACTGTGAGACCTCTCTCAATTATTAATCAACAGCCTTGGGAATCTGGAGAAGTTCACGTGGAAGCTGGCAAATGTTGTCCCAATTTTCAGGAAGGGCAAGAAAGAAGACCTTGGTAATTACAGGTCAATCAGTCTCACTCTGGTGTCTGGTAATAGTGTGGAGAAAATTAGTCTGGAGGCTATCAAGAAAAAGACTTGAAAGACAATGCAGTTGTTGATCAAAGTGTGCACGAGCTCTTGAAGGGAAAGTCATGCCTTACTAACTTAATGACCTTTCACAACAAGGTTACCCACCTAGTAGTCAAAGGGAAGGCAGATGTGGGGGGTTTTTTTGGTTTTGGCAAAGCTTTTGATAGTCTCACCATATCCCTCTGGACGGCGGTCAGCGTACAGGCAGACGTGTACACAATTTCATCCATGTGAAATTTAACGGGAACAAATGCCAGATTCTGCACCCAGAATGTTGTAATCCTGGATGCAAATACAGACTGAAGGATGGGGTGCAGCCCTGCAGAAAAGGATCTGGGCATTCTGAGTGACGGCAGGCCCTGCCAGGTATGTCATGCTGGGGTGTACTAGGCATGGAATAGTTAACTGGCCAGAGAAGTGAGGGTCCCACTGCACCCAGGTCCAGCCTCACCACCACTACTGTGTGCAGCCTGGTGCTGCACAATACAAGGAGGATATGAAAATATTATAATGTGTGCAAGGAAAGGTGTGACTTACAAGGAGCAGCTGTGGATACAAAGTTAGTTCAGCTTAGAGAAGACCAAGGGTTGACCTACAACCTCCTCATCAGAGGCAGCAGAGAGGGAGGTGCTGATCTCTTCTCGTTGGTATCCAGCAACAGGACACAAGGGAATGGCTTAAAGCTACAGAGGGGGAAGTTCAGATTGGATATCAGAAAAAAAGTCTTCAGTTACAGGGTGGCCAAGCTCCCCAGGGGAGCAGTCATGACCCTGAGTCTGTCCCTGTTCCAAGATGTGTTTAGATAATGCTCTCACCTACGGTCTAACTTCTAGGTTGCCCTGGATTTGATGATCCTTGTGAGTCCCTTCCAAGTCAGGATATTCTATGATTCTATGACCCTGGGACACCTCCAAGTCCTAAATCTTAGTATAGGGCAGCCCAGAGAAACAGGGAAGAAGCTACCCGTAAAGCACACAAGATCTTGCTGTTGAAACCCAAGCAAAGGAGAGTTTAGTCAGTGGAGGAAGCTCTCTCCTCCTCTTTCCAGCCAAGAAAGCAAAGAGGGGGAAAAAGCCCAAGGTGTAACAATGGGGGTCAGGACACAGTGTAGAGATGCTTCTGTGACCTGGAAAAGCAGGTAAACCTATCCTCATCTGTAGCCCTTGCAGGCAGCTGAGGAACCAGCCCTGGTCACCCCCACGGCCGTATGAGCATCCAAACCTCCTCCTCCTCTCCCCACACTGTAATGATCTGCCAGTGACCACGAGTGTACTTCTTTCTTTTGTTTCTTTCCTTTTATCATCCTCATTCTATTTTCAACCAAGTAAAATCTTCATTCCACCTCCCATAAAATAACCTTTTTTTTCCCCATGCACTAAGCACACTTAGACACAATATAAATTTGATTGGTTTGTTTTTTTTTAATTTTTACAAATACTTGAAAGCATCACTGAGCAGACAGTGACACAAGTAAGATATTCCAGCAGTGACAGGCACCCAATGAATGGCATTGTCCTGAATTCAGTCCCAGGTTCTCTTGGGATCAAGAGTGAAAGAGAAACAAAATTTACTACAAAAAAAAAAAAAAAAAAAAAAAAAAAAAAAAAAAAAAAAAAAAGCCTGGTGCTGATGGCAGAAGAACTCCCCCACTTGGCCAAAAAAGAATTTGACATCCTACAGAAATCTAAATATTAATGAAGATTAGAGGCAAATTACTACATCCACATGGGTTAATACCAGTAAGCCCCTTTGCCCCCTCTCCAAATTTAACTGGTGGGATGAGGAAGGAATAACAGCTGCCTAGAGGCACAGCCCATTCCTGCAACTGAATCACCGCAGATGGAGCAGGGGCATGGGGACCAAATCTGGCTACTGGATTAAAAACTTCATAGTGAGGACAAACAATACTAGTGGAGGGAGTTCAAAGATCCTCACTCTTCTCTTCTGCTGGTCAGCGACGCTGGTTCTAGGAATCTTCAGCTTCTTTCACTTCTTCCCTTTGAGTAGGAGACTGTCACTGAAAGGGAGACAGAAGGGAGTCATCAGTCCAGAAAGCACAAGCAAAGCTGTACCAGCCCCCCAGTATGGATTCTGAGGTATGGGGTGTCACACCCAAAGGATCTGGACTTCCTATTAATCTTTCCTGTTAGGCATGGTTTTTTTCCAAAGCTCCTTAAATCTTCTAGAACAAATATGACAGAATCTGGTCAGAGGTGAGGATGTTATAATCAAAGTTCCCACAGAAAAGAAACCAGCTTCCCTTCTCAGTTCTGAGAAATCAAAGCTTTTAAGCTGCATTCTGTTAGCTCAGTTGGCACTGCCTTTTTCAGTAAATACTGGACAGATTAGGCAAAGCCTCTGAACTCCTGACAGCTCTGAAAGCAGGAAATGGGGTTTCCTCGCATGAACTGGAAAACTTTTGGAGAACAAAAGCATCTTCCCTAGAGATCAGCAGCCCAAACCAACACAAATTCCCACGAGCCTGCCTCCTCACAGCCCCGTTTGCCATAACCACAGGATGCCCTGTAGATGTGATAGATCAGAGAACACTGAAGATGCAAGGCTCCTTATGAGGCACACATGGAGCTCCAACTACTGCATACTCCATGTATGTCTTTGTCTGGTCCCTGCAAGGAGAGCTTCAAGTTTCACATCACAAACGGGAACTGAGGTAGAGATTGGAATAAACTTCCTGGGGCCAAAAAGGCCCAGTCCAGAAACATCCCAGGCACCAGGAAACAGCAACACCCTGGTTCCAGTACTAACAAAAGGATCAAAATATACAGTGCCTTACCTTCCTCTGTGTCAGCAGATGCAGTAAGGGGTGGAAGGTGGAGAAGAAAAAAATACAACAGTAAATTGATTAGATGTAACAAAAATCCCCATTTCCACAGTAAGAGAGGCTGCTCCCTGCTTGGCTGTATCCTCTGGCACCAGGCTCCTCTCAGAAAAAGATCCTGAGAGAGCTCCAGAGAGGGGAGCAGCTTCCCAGGTAGGGTGCAGACAAACTCAGTCACCCAGCCCCTTTACCTGGTGAAGCCCTCATCCTGCAGGTTCAGTACCAAGTTATCTGCTGTGAGATACACACGGTTTTGTGAGGCAGCAATCTGAAAAGGAAATCCATTACAGACATGGCACCAAGGACTGAAAATGCACATGGAGGAATAGCACTAGGAACCCATCTCCCCCTCCAGATACAGTACTCTTGTTTCCTTCACTTAAGATCTCAGTTAAATCAACACAATTCCCCAGAACAACTCCATAACTTCCTGACTTCCCATCCCAGAGCCATCAGACTTTCTAAAGAAGTGCTCATTTTGTCTCTCTGTCACAAAGACTTTTGATCCCACATTTAGCTGTTCCCCTTTCTCAGCTGCAGGTAACCAGAAGCTTTTGGTGGCTGCAGCTGAGGGTGGGTGATGGAAGCTGATGTGGATCTGGCCTTGTCGTATGAAGGGCATGAACTCTGAGCCTCACATCTAATTGCAGATCCTTGCTAAGTCTTAAGCTCTACTTGAGCAGAGAAGGGCTGGGCAGGAACAAAGATCAGGACAGGGCAGATCACATTCGCCTTAAATTCATCATGTGGCTGCTGGGCTGGGGGGACAGCACAAGGACTGCAAAAGGACAAAGGGAATTCTGTGCTCACCGTTTTTGAGATGTTTTGAGCAGCTCGGATCTTACGTAGCTTGATGTAGCCTGGATTCCTGCTGAGAGCTTCCCCAAGGTACAAGGGAACAAAAGTTAAGGAAAATCCTGCAAACAGAAGCCGCTTACCCTCAAGGAATTCTTCCTAAGCCATATTAAAGACCATCTTAGTGGGTGAAAAGCAGCCTCAATCCCAGTAACACGGGCCTCTGGGTAGGCATGTTTTCACCTGCCCAAATGAAGAACGTTATGGATTATGGTCACACACAGCCAATAAGAGTTAAACTTTACAACAAGGAGCGCAGGCCCACGGCCTTCTCTGCTCTGACCTGTAGCCTCAGACAAACCTCACTGCAGCCAACTGGAGAAGGGGGGGGAATAAAGAACAGTGACCTACTTGAGGCTATCATCCGATCACAGTCTCCTGAGCATGAGCCCAATGTGACACTCTCAGGACTGTCAAGCTCACAAGCCACATCCCACAAAGTCTCCCGAAGCAGGATATCATCTTGGCAGCTGTCGCTTCCCCCTCGGCCTGAACTATCTTCTGCTTCTGCTCCTGCTTGGCCTTCTCCACCAGGAACTGGGCGCGCTGTGCCTCCTGCTGGGCTGCAGGGAGAAGGGACACAGGCATTGGAACCACACTGTGCCTTCCATCGGAACCTGAGAGCCGAGGCCTGGAGGCTCTGCTTCCCAAAGAACCGGTAACACTCTGGGACCACATCCAAGCACAAAACGTATCTGAGAGCACTTTACCTTTTCTTAAGTAAAACCCACAGCACCCAGACCCTCCACACGTAACCCCCACGGTGAGTGACAGAGTCCCAGTCTGAAGAGGAATCTTAGTCTTGGGAACTCAGTCCCTCTGATGGTCTATCCCATTAGCTATGGCTTTCTGGTAACACTTGTAAAATAAACCTGTTCAGCTCTGTTACTAAGGAGGCTGAGATTTGTAACCCTGTACCTGTACTGATACAGTGACACAGCAGTGACACACTAGCCCAAATTCCACTTCCTTGTTTAATAATTCAGTGAAAAGGCAAATGCAATCCAGCCTTTTCAGGCACCAATGGAACTCACCCACTTGCTTAGCCTCCACAGCTGCTGTGTATTCACGACTGAAACTAAGCTCTGTGATAGCCACATCATCCAGGATGAGGCTGAAGTCCTTGGCTCTCTCTGTCAGTTCTCGCCTAATGAGCAGAGACACCTGAAACACAAACACAGCAACAAGAGTAGTACCAGGCACAGGGTGTTCCTCACTTCCTGCACACTCCAAAAGCGAAGCACAACTGCTCCTCACAGTGTCGGGACAGACGTTCCCAACCCAAGCTCCGCACCGTGGACATCAACACCACCTCTGAGTAACATATCCACAGCCACACAGAGCATTTTCAAAACTCCATTACAGCTCATCTGAGGTTACCACTTAACTGTTCTGTGCAAGTAACACTGTGAAAGTAAAAAACCTTGAAGGCATCTTTTGCTTTCACATCCCACCACATCTAGTTCCACAGTTCCCACAGTTCTGGCAACAAGCATTTCCTTCTCCACCTTGGATTTGCCACTGTTTGCAGGCTGTGCTTTCATAGCTGTATTCCAACACAGAAAAAGAAATGACCACATAATTTTTTTAAACCCATATAACATCTCTTAATTACAGTAGCTACTTGTCTAGTGTAGCTACTCCACTTTTTTTGGCTGCCTTGGGTGGGTGTTGCTGTTATATACTTTGATTTATTCTACATTTACTTGCCAGCACCTTTTTCAGGCAGGCTGACAAGTCCTGGGCCAAATATCGACTTGAACAGAAACTATTGCTACAGTATCACATGCTTGGCCAGTCGAGCATTTGCTTTTACTTTCACTGCAGCTGTTTCTGAGCAGAACTCTAAATAATGACAGAAACCTTTCCTGTGAGAACTGCGAGAGCACAACTGCATAAAGTCACTTAATTTTCTTCTGATTATCAACCCCTTCAATACACATCACTTTATAATAACAAGCACTGGATGGATACTTGACAAAAAGGCAAATGCAATTCAGTTTGTTCAAAAATTTCAGAGATCAAAGAATTACTCTTATTTGAGATCACATGTGCTTAACAGCCTTTGCTTCCAATACAGCTGAAACCCTCACAGATACATGAAGACCAACAAACGCCTCCAGTGCACTCCATGTGGATGAGCACAAAACCCTGAAGCCCTTGACCAGCGGGATACAGATCATTTCTCATAACAACACCTGGATATACAGTTCTCTTTGCTTCTTTTGGCATGGATCAGAAACTAGTTAAGAGATGCTTTGTATTTCATCTAACAACTTTTTCTCTTCAGCACCTTCCTGGCCCTGCAGGACCTCCTCTAAAACATTTTAAAACAAGACCAGCACCTCCTCTTTGTGCCAGCTGCCATAGGTGATGAGAACTCCCAGAATCCCTGGCAATCAAATTATTAAAATAGAAACTTTCAGAAACAGGCATTTTTAAGCTAAATATTTCTACTATTTTGCAACACTCCCCCAAGATGACACTTTTTCTAATCAGTGCCTGCAGGAAAGGTGCCAAGACAACTGAGCCAGGCTCTTCTCAGTGATGCCAAACAATAGGACAAGAAGCAATGGGCAGAAACTGGAACACAGAAGTTCAACCTGAATATAAAAAAGAACTTCATTGTGTAGGTGACAGAGCACTGTAACAATCTGCCCAGAGAGGTTGTGGAGTCTCCCTCACTGGAGACATCCAAGAACCATCTGGATGCAATCCTGTGCCATGTGCTCTGGGATGACCCTGTGTGAGCAGGGAGGCTGAACCAGAGGACCCACTGTGATCCCTCCAACCTGACCCATTCTCTGAGTGTAAACAGAACTACTTGCTACCCTTCTGTAGCACTGATCACTGACACATTAGTGCTTTGTTAACTGCTCATTCCCATGGTTTTTCAGATCTTTCAAAACTGTTTAAGTTGCTCTGACAGCTGTTCTGAGATCTACATTTCTAAAGCCAGTTCCAGTGTCACCCATGGGCCATGATGTAAATCAGCTCTCCCTCCCTTAGTGTCACATTTTGGTGCAGTTTTGCACTCTGTGTACCAATGGACCCAGTTTCCTCCTCAAAAGCTGGCAATACAGTACTTGCACCTGCACTGGAATCACACTGTAGGTGGGACATGCTTTCCACTACCCACCAGCTGAGTACAGCTATCCTTCCTTCATCTGTCACAGCATTCCCCACACCCACAGATCTGCAAGCCAAGCCAAGCCAAGCCAAGCCAAGCCAAGCCCGAGCCTGGCAGGGCTCACCTGTGCTCTCTGTGTGATGAGCTGCGAGGCGTTGAACTTGGCCACGACGCTCTTGAGCACCTCGTTGACGATGGAGGGCAGGACGCGCTCCTCGTAGTCCAGCCCCAGGCGCTGGTACATGCTGGGCAGCTCGGCCGCGTTGGGCCGCGTCAGCACGCGCAGAGAGATGTTCACCATCTGCAGGTCTGCGGGGACAGGGAGGGGTCAGGGGGCTGCTGGCAGCCTGCAGAGGGACTCTTCATCAGCAGCTGGAGCGATGGGACAAAGATAATGAGCACAAACTGGGAAAGGGGACAGTTTGGTTGGAAATTAGGAAGGAATCCTTTAGTGTGAGGGTGGTGAGACACATGAACAGGCTGCCCAGGGAAGCTGCGGATGCCCCAGCCCTGGAACTGTTCAAGGCCAGGTGGGATGGGGCTTTGAGCAACTTGGTCTAGTGAAAGATGTCACTATCCGTGGCAGGAAGCTGGGACTAAACGATCTTTAAGGTCTATTCCAACCCCTTAACATTTCATAATTGTACGACGAGCGCCAGCACTAGAGCCGACTTCCTGTCCCGTGCCTCCTACCTCGTGGCCCCTCTCTCTCACCTTTGGAACCGGTGGGGGAGGAGATTTTCCGCGGCCGCGCTCGGATGTCGTAGATGATGGGATACTGGAACCAGGGGATCCTGCGGGGGGCGGAGGCGCGTTAGGGGCGCGGGCCCCCGCCGGGCCGGGGGGACCGGGCGGGGGCAGGGGGGTCGGACCCTACCTGAAGTGCAGCCCCTCGGCCAGTATAGTGTCTTGCTGCACGCCGCCGATGCGGTTGAAGAAGATGGCGCGCTGGCCGCCCTCCACTGCGGGGAAAGAGCGGGGGCTCGGTCAGCACGGGCGGCGGGCGCGAAGGCTCCGAGGGGTTGGGGGGATCTCCACTCACCAATGAAGACGGACTCTCGCACGCCGTAGGCCAGGGCGCCGGCGCCCAGCAGCAGCTTGAGCGCGGTGCCGACGCCGCGGGGCCCGGTCGGCAGCCGCCCCGCCAGGTCCTTCAGGTTCTGCGCCATGGCCGCCCCGCCGCCACCCCCGCCGGGAAGGACACCGGAAGGAGCGACCGCTACGGCGCTCCGGCGGGAAACCGCGGCGCCGGGAGCGCCCCCGCTGCCCCTTCCCGCCCCCAGCACCCGCCTTCCGGCGCGGCGGCCGCGGCGCTCCGGAAGCGGGTCCGGCCGGAGCCAGATAGAGGGCGCGCCCCGGCGCCATCTTGGGTGGCCGCGGAGGGAAGGGCGGGGCCGGGGCGGGGCCGGCGGGGTCGCGTGACAAAATGGCGGCGCCCAGGCGGCCACGTGGGGATGCGCAGGAGGAGGACGAGGAGGATGAAGGGCGTGCGCTGGAGGCCAAGCGGCCCCGCGGGCAGCGGCGGCTCCTGGTCGTGCTGGAGGGGGCGAGTCTGGAGACCGTGAAGGTGCAGGTGGTGGGGGGGAAGGTCGGGGCGGGTCCGAGCGTGCCGCGGATGCCCTCGCTCCCCGCTCACTTGTCCGTGCTTTGGCCGTAGGTGGGGAAAACATTCGAGCTGCTCAACTGCGACAAGCACAAGGCACTGCTGCTGCGGAACGGCCGGGACCCCGCGGAGGTTCGGCCTGACATCACCCACCAGGTACCCGGGAGCCCGGCAGGTGGCTCGGGGCAATCGTCCCTCGGGTGTGGGGATCCGCTTCTGCCGCTGGAGCCCGGGGACGAGTTTGGCCTCGGGGACGAGTTTGGCTACGTTTGTGGCTTTTAGGTTTATTCGCTGTTTGGATCTGGGCTTGATTTCTCACCATTACAGTAGAACTCCCGATGCTGGATGAGCTTTCAGCCTCAGCATCGGTCCCTTCTGCATTTGTGGGGGCTAACCTGCAATTTTCTCTAGAATTCTCTCTCTTGTGCCTTTCTGTTTCCAGTACCGTGTGCTTTTCAATTTCAGAGTCTCCTGATGCTCATGGACAGCCCCCTGAATCGGGCTGGTCTCCTGCAGGTTTATATTCATACCAAGAAGAATGTTCTAATTGAAGTCAATCCACAAACCAGAATCCCAAGAACTTTTGATCGGTTCTGTGGTCTTATGGGTAAGTGATTCAAACTTTACACCAGCTATAGAATAATGCAGGAAGGTGGTCAGGATTGGAGAAACTTCGGGAAAAGTCAAAAATTGGCACCAACCTTAAAATGTGAAAGTGAGAAAAGAGCAGAGAAGCGAAAGCCTCTTTCTGTGATGTTCCAGGATGCATTCCCCAGCTGTGTGTTCCTTAGCACAGTGGGGAGTGCCTGCAGGAGGTTGTGCTGTCAGCAAAATAACTTGTTTCAGACTGTGATGGGAACTCTGAAGGTGGGCTTTTTGTGTACCTCAGCTCAGGCAAAGCATGGGATTCCTCGAGCAAATGAACACACGGCTGAAGTGCTTTTTTTCTTGTTTTTTCTTTGCTAGTTCAGCTGCTGCATAAGCTCAGCGTTAGAGCAGCTGATGGGCCTCAGAAACTGCTGAAGGTAAATATTCTGTAACTGTTCACAGCTAATGTTGCAACGTTCTAACAGCGAGGTAGGAGGGATTTTTTTTGGCGGGGGGGAGGTGTTTTTTTGGTTGGGGGTCCTGGTTGTGGGTGTGGTTGGTACTCTACCCCATCACATCATGGCTGGGGGCCCTGGTTTCAGGGGGGCTCTCCCACATCCTACGTGGCTAGCATGTGCTGTAGGAGCTGCTGCTGTAGGAAAGAAGCCCCAAACACTGCTGTCTTTGGAGCTGAGGGATCTGTTTGCTCCCATGAGCCTGACTACCATGCCTGGGCATTGACACTTTTTGGGTACAGCTTTTAAAATGGCAGAGAGAGGTGGAAACGAAGGTGTGATTAACTTGAACGGCTTCTGCAGTCTCAGAGGGAAAGACTGGATAAAGTACAGGGACAAAGGGTTTATCACAATACCAGATTCGTGGAAGAACTACCCTTGTTGCTGGAAATGCCAGAAAATCAGCAGCCTGAGGAAGGTGATGGCGATGTCGTCTTGGCAGAGAGCGCTTGGCCCTAGCCAGTGGATCTGCCTGAGGACACGGGTCAGCAGGCAGGGAGAGACAAGGAGCAGCCTTTCCAGCCTTTTCCACACAGGGCTCTCATGAACCTGGCTCAAGGAACGTGCCAGAACAAGGAGCTGCTGGGCTGGAGCAGGACCTCACTGCGCCGCTCCTCAGACAGCAGCAAGATTCCCAGATGTGAAGAAGAACTAATCATCAAGAACTGATCAAGGCTTAAATGTGTTTTGTAACTGTCTTTTGGAAAGTCCAGATTCCCCAAAAAAGGAGAGTGGTTTTAAATCCCAACAGCAGCCTGCTTGCCAGCCGAGGCAAAGATACCTAAAGGTCCTCCTTGCCCTTCTTCTGTGCCTGCTTCAAGAGCATATTCTGGATACACACCAAGACTGACAACATCTGGACACACCTGCTGGGGTTTGTTCTGTCCCTCTGCCGGGGGATCCCTGACCCTGCTGTGGCCCAGTGTGTACTTTATGGCTCCTTTGCAGGAGAAGGTGGTGTTTGGGATGCTCTTCCTGGGAGCAGTGCTGTGCCTCAGCTTCTCCTGGCTATTCCACACTGCCTACTGGCACTCGGAGAAGGTCTCGTGGACTTTTTTGATTTTCAGAAATTGCACTGCTGGTCATGGGGAGCTCTACCACTTGTTCTACTGCTTCCCACAGCCAAGATTCATCTACCTCTCCATCACCTGTATCCTGCGCATATCTGCCATGACTGAGCCTCAAGCAAAGGCCAACCCATCCGGGATTGGTTTTGCTCAAGGACCTGGATGTACTTGGTGGGGAATGCAGGGGGATGGGGAAACAGGGTATGTACCTCAAGAGGATTTGATTTTTGGGTGAGGACAGTCTGTAATGTTGAATTGTGTAGGTAATGTTGGTTGTGGAATGACACTGCCACTGTATTTTGTAAATACCATGGACAATGAGGACGGACTGCTCCAGATGCACCACTCATGAGCTCCTGATGCAGCCTGCAACCAGCTGATGAATTTTTTGTTTGCTTGTTGTTTTTAGCAAACAATGGATCTAGCTATGTGAGGTCTGTTACCTCTACACCCCTTTTAACTTTCTGCTTTCTGTAGGTGATTAAAAACCCAGTCAGCGACCATCTGCCTGTGGGCTGTATGAAGATTGGTACCTCTTTCGCAGCGTCACAGGTGTCGGACCTGCGTGAGCTGGTTCCTGCAGCGGAGCCAGTTGTCATTGTGGTGGGAGCTTTTGCCCACGGGTCGGTAAGTGTGTGTGTGCCTTATCTGGGGTTGTAAAAAGGTTTCAGTCTTGTTCTGAGTATGGAGGTTTTATCTGCCCTTTTTTTGGCTTGGTTTGCCCCCCCACCCAGCCCCCTGTTTTTCCCTGTAGGCTTGTCAAAAAAAGGCCCAAAACTGCAATGTTTGGGACTGTTCTCCGTGCCCAGAGAGCACGTTAGTGAAGGCTAGCAGTTTCTCTGTTGGAGAAATGCTGTGCCTCGGCAGTTGTTAGGGTTGGAAGGGATCTCTGGAGGTCATCTAATCCAAACCCCTGCCAAGGCAGGGTCACCTGGAGAAGGTGACACAGGAACATGTCCAGGTGGATTTTGAATGTCTCCCAGAGAGGGAGACATTCCCACAACCTCCCTGGACAAGCCTATTCCAGTGTTCTGCCATCCTCATCATAAAGAAGTTCTTCTCCTGTCTTGGTGAAACTTCGTGTGCTTTAGTTTATGGCCACTGCTCCTCGCCCTATCGCCGGGCACCACAGGAAGGAGCCTGGCACCGCCCTCTTGGCGCCCAGCCTTGAGATATTTATGAGCGTTAATGAGATCCCCCCTCAGTCTTCTCTTCCCTAGATGAAACAGGCCCTCCAGTCTCTCCTCATAAGAGAGATGGTTCAGTGTCCTAATCATCTTTCTAGCCTCTGCTGGACCCTCTCCGGTAGCTCCTTGTCTTTCCTGTACTAATGGAAACGGGACTCAGTGAAAACTTTGTGCAACTTGGTTATTTTGTTTTTTCTATTTTTCTCCCCCTCTTCTCCCAGGTCAATGTTGATTATACAGAAAAGATGGTCTCCATCAGCAACTATCCCCTCTCTGCTGCCCTGACGTGTGCTAAAATTACTACTGCCTTTGAGGAAGTGTGGGGAGTAGTATGAGCTGCTGCTGTTACTGCTGTCATGATGGACTTGTGTACAGTGACTTCACGTTCTGGAAAGGCTCTTTAACTTGGGCGTGGACCTGGTGCAACTTTGGGCTCCTGGAAAAGACTTCAACTTCATCCTTGCAGCTTCTGAAGCAACGAGACTTTAAACAGACTGCCCCAATGACCCTTTTTCCTCCTATTAAAGGTACCTTTTTTGTTTAAAAAGCACTTGTGAATTTTACTTTCTCATTTTTCATATGTGGGCGGGCTGGATCTCCTTATAGCAGGGACTTGGCCCAAATTTGTCACAGAACTGGAATTCTTAGCTGTGCCCTGCTCACCCTGGTGTCACTCGGTCCTGTAGAATCGCCTTGCTCGGTGGCATGTGACAGTTCACACTCCCACACCGAGGCACCCAAGAGGAAAGGAGCTGAAGGCGACGTTAAAAAGACCAGGAGCAATTTTTATCTTAGATGACAAACGTAGAAAAGTCAGAAGGTGGCTCCAATCCAACGCAGCACCTGCCGTGAGTGTGGTACAATCATCTGGTATCAGCGGAGAGACGAGTGCCGGCCGCAGGGCGGCAGAGATAAGGCAACAGACAGAAGGTGGAGAGTCTCAAGGAGGCTCGCTCAGATCCCCTCCTTTCGGGTCTCTGACCCTGTGCTTTCTCCTTCCCCCTCCTTGCGTTGAAAAAAAGTCATACTTCAACACAGCAAACTTGGCAGGTGATGCTTTGCTTCCGGAGTGTTCAGTCAACTCCTACGAATGCACAGGTGGTACAATCTGAAAAACAGAGGAGCCCTAGATTAGCTTTGGTTGGTTTGATGTTTGCCTTTCGCCTTGGGCTGCAGCATTGCTGTCCCACTTCACCTCCTGGTCTCTCCCAGCCTTACCTTTTGGCTGTTACTCTGCTCTTTTTAGCTTTTCTTTTCGTGGCACAATTAATCGGCGAATGTAAGGCAACACCAGCAGTAAGGTGAAGAACAACACGTGGCCACAGAAATAAATAGACCTGTACACCTGTGAAGAGAAAGGCAAGGTTGGGGATCAGCAACCAGCTCTAAGCCAAGAACACAGGAGAGGTGATGGAGGGAACAGGATTGATCATGTGGAGTCATCTGCTTGTGGCTACTAAGTACCTTCATCCATTTGTCCCAGGTGAAAAGGCAAAATGGCACCAGGGAGTAACCCATAAACATCCAGTGATTAGTCTGCTGCAGCACGTAGAAGATGGGCCGCAAGACAGTGATGGAGGCCAACGTGCTTAGGAGAGGACTGTCCCGAACAAGATTCATGACCTAGTTGAAAGAAAAAAAATCAGAATTCTCAACAGTTGGATGTCCTGTGGCTGTATATGCAGGCTCTGGGGCCAAAGTTCTCTATACAGCTGTGTAAAATGTGTTTTAGTAAGCAGCTAGTCAAAAAAAGTAGCTAAATACCCTGTCCCAGCCAAAGTTTTAATTAAGAAAATACATTTTAATAAGGGATATTATTCTCTTAGTACTGGGAGATTAACAGAGGCATTCAGCTCATGTGCTTGTCCTCCAGTCTTTCCAGCTGCCAAGCACTTCAGCTGCCCTCTGCTTGTATGCCAACTTTTCCACTTTTCTCCCTGTCAGCTTCTGCAATCTATTTATGGTTTGCCCATGCAGAAGGCAGCAACCTACTGAACTCTTGAGAACAAAACCCTGCCATGCTTGAAAACCAATTCCAAAGTGAGCAGTTATTTTCCATATTTAATCCAAGTGAATCCTACAGTGTGGCAGTTTCCAGACTCAGGGGCAAAGGCTAACACAGGTTCCCCCCGTTCTGGTAAGTCAGACAAAGCGCACCTGTCTTTCCACGATGACTATGAGCAACTCCATCTGAAAGCACACCAGGTAGCCAGAGTGCAGCCCGTGCCAAATGGCCAGGAAGAACAGGGCCAGTGCCTGTGACAGCAGTTTGTTGCCCAGGAACTTCAGGCGCTTGAAGATGTAGCTAGAGCAGAAAAGAACAAAGTATTTCCAGGTTATTGTCTGCCCTCCCCTGCTGTGTCAGGGATGCAGGGCCCAGGGGATCCAATGCCTCTGTGCACCCTGAGGTGACAGGAACAGCATGACCAGGGCAAAACCTACATCAGAACAGTCTTAAAGAAATCCCAGCTATAAGGAGAAGAAGGGGGTCGTTACATACAATTTAGCTGTGTGTCCCAGCAAGTGCTGAACCAAAACCCTCTGAGTTTGGCATGGGAAGCACCAAGAGCCATGATGCAGGAAGCAGCTGTCAGAGCAGCTCTGTGGCTGGCTGAGCAGGCAGGCACCCCCAGGGGCTCACTGTAGTCCTATTCTAGTCTCTGCTGCCATCAGCTGCTTGCCTTTATTAATGAAGTGCCCTTCCAGGTGGATTAAAAGATCTCTCTAACCCAGTAACCCAATAACCTGTTTCTAAGGGCACAGCAGCAAAACATGGAGGAAGGTGCACAAACTGAAAACTGGCAGATTCTTCCTTGAATGCTCCCGGCTCAGCCTAAGGTCTTGGTTCTGCTGACAGAACAGAACTGACCCATTACAGAAGGGGAATTTTGTCCTGCTCACCGGGCCACCCAAGCATTGGTGTTGATGTTGAAAGAAGCAATGGTCCCTGTGAACAAAGGTGTTGTCTCATACAGCCAGACCTTCATGTTGGCACAGGCATTCCACAAAGGTTTTCCATTCTGGTCTTTGCCATTGTACCCCAGACCAGCAAGGATGCAGACACCTTCCTATCAAAAAATGCACAAGAAAGGTAAGATGAAAATACTGCCCTTTTTTTGCTGGAGAAGCAGAGCTTAGGAAGTGCTGACACTTAACTGTGTTGAGAGCATCACTAGAGATGGAACAAATGGATTAAAAACTGCCTTTTAGTTAGCTAGCCTTTGCTAACTTGGAGCAAGCTGAACTGACCTGCACTGATCTCCAATGGATTTCTTCCATTTAGTGCTAAGTCCAAGAGGCTTGGACCTTTATTCATTTGTCTTTTGCTTCTGGAATGACATCTAGACTCACCGTAACGAGCCAGCAAGTTACGTATTTGTAGAGTATTATTTTGCCCCAGATCAATATGTAACCACAACGGAACCAGAAAGGCTTCTCCTGCAGAGATAAGAGTGAAACAGAATAAAAATAAAACCTGGACTTGAGTGGCCATAATGACACAAGGTAAGTGGGATCTCATCACTGTCTTTTGTTATAATCTCATGTGTATGTGTTAAGACATATGGACTGGGCTGCCAGCTGCAAACTTACACATCATTCTTCTTCCTTTGGTAATATCTGGCTGTACTGAAATAGGTAGAGTTTGGGAATACTCCAGGATTAGCATAATCACTGTGGAATTTACACAGAAATGCTGATAATCTGTAGGTAGGAATTATTTGTTAGAAGTTTTCCAAGAACCTCAAAGATTCTGGTGCGCCTTACAAGTTACTCTAGTGAGGTTCTTTGCATGTAAGGGTTAAATGGAAGGTCATTAAAAGATCATAAAGCACATATGTTACGTTTCCAAAACCAACAGTAGTATGTAAGATCCATTATCTATTTGTAAAAGTTTTCATTTGTTTCAGTTCTGCTTAACACATTCCTGTTCTGCATCAGATGGAATCCACAGGACAGGTGATAAAGCCAAATCAGCTGTGGAAAAGCTTATCACTAGTTGCCAACTTATTTTTGAACTGAGGCAAAAATAAAAAAAAGAAAGAAAAAAATAATTCCACTCTTGTAGATCCAGAGCCCCCCAGAGAAGGGGAATTCTTCCACACCCCACAAGGCCAAGTGAATACATACCATATAGTCATCTGAGGTGAGGTATTCATCAGAGATGTACAGGCTGGACAAGGTGTAGGTTACTAGAAACAAGAGACCCAGGCTCAGGCGCTTGAGAGCAGGCACGAAACTGAGAAAGAACAATATGAAGGTCAAAGAAATGCCTTGGGAAGAGATGATCAAATTCATAGGTTTAAAAACAGGTGGAGAGGAGGAGGTAGGGGAGACAACAATAGGGAGTCACCACATTCCACTGCAGCAGCTGCCTCCATTTGGAAGCTGGGATGCAAATATCACCAGGTTGGAACCGAGTCTGTGCTAAAGATGTCAAATGGTTGTTGATGTTCATGCCCTGGAACAATGCTGGGACATTAAGCAGAGTGACGAGCAACTTTTGAAAGATTGCTTGGTCTCATAAATCACTTGTGGTCACAGCACTTCTGTGTCCAGGTAAGGAGGCAGTCTGCTGCAGGGAACGTGGAGGATTCAGCATTCTAGGATCGTAGGAAGGGGAGAAGCTAAGCAGCTTTGTATTACCTATTGGGTCTCTGGCCTGGAACGTCAGTCATCTCACCCCTTGCCAGTTTCTGATAGTCTGTCATGGAGAACTGAGGCCCAACCATGAAGGCACCATAGAAATAGGAGAATCCTGAGACCTCCAGCAAGGTAGGAACTCCCCGGACAGCAAATTGCCGCTGCTCAGGGGTCAGGAACTCCTGCACCAAAGGGAGTGGCATTAACATCATCCCAGGGGTTTCATACTAGCTCTGGGTGTGTTATGTCCTCAGCTTGACTCCTTACTGGTCTCAGTTCTTGCTCCCCATGGACACGGAACTTTACACTTTGTACTTCACATCCATTCCTCTCCCCAGCCCTCTCTATCCCCACCTCCTCTAAACAGCAACAAGATCCAGGGTTGAGACCATTTGCAGAGATCTCTATTCCCAAATAAGCTCCAAACATGGAAGGGATCTACTGACATGCATCCCTGGCAGCAGAGTAGGCATAGTAGAAGCACTGTATCTGACCTATTCCAGTCCCTGACTGCAATTTCAGGTACTCTCCCAAGACCTTATTGTGCTACAATTCCTACTTCTTGATGCAAAAATTGTCTGTAAGTACTTCAAGCTTCAGCTTAGGAAGTTTCAGCTTGACCTCATTCTCTTGCAGTCAGCAGGGATTCCATGGATGCTACAGACTTGGTCAGGCCTCAAAGAGGAGATGGGGAATGCAGGTACTTGAAGCAGGATTGAGACTGTAGCAAGTGTAGTGCCCTCTCCCACAAGCTGTGCTGTGCAACTTCTCTTTTCCATCTGCTCTAGAAATGGGGTCCTAACGAATGGTAAAGGACAACCATTGACAAGGATATGGTAAGAGTCATCAAAGGAAAGGAAGATGGGAACTGAGGTCCAATACTGATAGTCTGCAAGTTAAAGTTACACTACCCACAAGACACAGAGCATCAGGGATTGGGAATCTTAAGCAACAGATTTGGGGGAAGGAGATGGTGGGGAATTTGGAAGGGGGCAGAGTAATATTCTGACATAACTGAAACAACTTCTGTCCATCTCTAATCACTATTGTCTCTGTTCCAAATGATTTCATTCCACTCTAGAATTCAGTGCCCTCAGACTCTCACAGAAGCTCCCCTCTCAGCTGTGGCTTTTACCTAACAATGCAGCTTGCTAACTCACATCCTTTGAACTTCATTTTCTGATCTCTAGCATGGACAGCATGGAATGATGGAGAAATGATGTCTAACTCACCGGATCTTTTCCTCCATCATAGTAATCGATGGCCAGACCTAGAGGTGAGAAACAGTGACTTGAAGCCCTGGGATGGGCACAGCTTGCAGAGTGCAAGAGAGAGAAGAGAGGTGTCACTTACCAATCAACTTAAGTGTCAAGACACAATGTGGCATTGTCCACTTGATGTCATAATGCTCTGTGGCTGTGAAGTAATATCCAGCCATAAGGTATGTCTGAAAGAAACCATTGTTTCAGTTATTCAAACTAATTCCTCCAGCTGGTTTTTATCTGCCTCCACTTTTCCACCCACAGTTGCTACTGAAGTGCAAAACTGAACAGAGGCCTCCCTTCCACAAACCCAAGGGGTAGGAAAGAGGGTTTACCATCTGAAAGAGGAATGTGGTGATGACGGCAGTGATTGTGCGACCCATTAGTCTCAGTATGAGGAACTGGATTAGGACACATATCAGGGAATGAAAAAACTGCATCCCTGTGGGCAGGAAAAAGAAAGAGAGAGATAAGAAATAGAAATTGCATTTATAGGTCCTTCCAAATTGCAGCATGCCCTGGGCCAGGCAGTTCTCTCTTCCCAAACTCATCTTACCAAAATTGAAGTAAGCAATTGAGAGTCCTGTGAACACATTGTAGAGATGAACGAGGTAGGGCTCCTTCTGGAAGAGGAAATAGCGCTGGAACAAGGCAAAAGGATATCCTGAGTAGAGGGGGGAAAAAAAAAAGGAAGAGTTGTAAGTAAGTTTAGACAAGTATTTGTCAGGAACCAAACTACAGCCTTCTTGAACATGTCATTAGAAACATGTACTTTATACGATACATAATCAACCCAGGCCATGGTATTAATTCCTGATACTGTGTTCGCATCTTGGGAGACAGACTCCAGATGAATTATTCTGTACAGAAGAAAATACTTTTAACAGGAACATAATTACAGTAAAACTGACATTGAAGTGCAAAAAATTACAGGATTACAGTTTCTGGCCTCATTCAATATATGAGATGGATAATGCTAAAATACATGAATCAGACTTCACCCTCTGATTCATTTCCAAATTCTGTGAGAAATACAATGAATATGGCAAGAAACTAGATTTAAAAAAAAAGGAGGGGGGGGGAGGGAGAAACTTTATGGTCAATACCATTACAGTGTCCAAAAAAATCAAGTCCCACTCCCACCTCAATGAGTTCTTTCAGCTTTAATTTCAGAACTCCTCAGGTAACCTCCAGTAAGATACTCTAGCTTTTCTAACTCAGCAGCTTCAGATTTGCATCTGATTTGTGAAGTACTGGGTACACAAAGCTGTAACTGAAATCCACTGGTACTACGCATGTAGTATTTTTGGGAAAAAAAAAAATCAGTCAGAAGCATTTCATATGGAGCAGCTAAGAAAAGTGGAAGGGGTTTTTTCCTTGCATTTTCTGCGAGGTAACTCCTAGTCTAAATTAGGAATGCCTCCAGATTATTCATCTGTGGCTCAAGTGAGAAGCAAACATTTGTGAAGCACTCTGGTAGTACAGTGAGAAGCATCACACAGAACACCACAATTCAATTAAGTTCTGTTGTCTAGGTGAGGTTCACAAAGCATGCAATCAACATTGCCATGTATTAGACAGTAAATATAATATGTCTTAATACACAGTGGCACAGGAAGCGTTGCCCATCTCACATCTGTGCATGCAATACAGTGTTTCTCAAGGCATGTGCACAAGGTGCTGGACTGGGATAGCAGAAGCCACTTTAATTCTGGCATTTTGTAACTTTACTGCTTTATTTTGCAAGCCTGTCTCTTACCCTGCTCAAAAAAGGGGGAAATTCAACACATACCACAATACTGGCATCCACACTACTTATCATCCTAGCTGAAATCAGGAGCAGTGGATAGAGCTCTGCTACCTGCACTAATGGAGTAGTAGTGGCAGGAGGTGGCCATGTTTTATAGGGAGCAGTAATAAAAGGTGATGAAATGCACATTCTGCTGAGAAGTGTATGATGGATGGAAGGCTTCCAACAAGCAAGGCCAAGTCTAGTCACTACTGTGAGCGGAAATGAGAAACTCTGTCACGTTATGTAAAGTACATGTCTGGCAGTCTGTCAGTGCTAACAGGCTGGAACCATTTTAAGGTCCTCTCCGTCCCTGCAAATCCCTTGGGAGGGAGCCCTGGAGCTGGGGACTTTTGGGCTCCTTTCTAGATCCTGGAGGGCACCATGTTCTAGTGTGTCCAGATGTGTACCTGCTGCCTCCTGAAACCCAGCTGCTGCTCCCCATTTCCTCAGCCTCCTGCCACCCCTCTTTTGGTTTTCCCTGCCTCCTTGTTGCTGTTCCTTCCTCCTTTTGTGTCCCACAGTGGTTTCCATGCCACAGGCTGCTTTCTGGCCAGCCCCACATACCATGGCCCTCTGCTCCCAGAGCCTGGCAACCTCCCTCCTGCCCTCCCTCAGCCCTGCTCTCCCCTTCCCAAACAGTGGCTCCAAACCCCCCTACAAAATGCCTTACCCAAGCCATCCCTCTCCCTTCCCGCTCTTCCACGCTTTTTACACAGCACACTTCTGTCCCATTCCCCCTCACTGCTGCCCTGAACACCAGCTGAGGGGGAAAGAGGGAATTGGCAAAGAGAGTTCCTCTCATGAGCTCTCTGGGGATATGGGAGTAACTCAAAGAATTAGAGCAATTCACATGACTTAGGAAAAAAAGAAAAAAAAGTAGTATTTTCTACTGGCCTTTTACGCAGAAACATACAAATGGGGATTCTTTGTTCATGAGCCAATTTTCCTGCTGAAGTTTAATAAACATAGGAAGGACTGGCTTTGAGAAATGGAAAGTGGTAAAAAAATATGAAGTTTTACTATCAGACTAGATCAAAAGTTAAAAATCTGAGGTTTACTGTGGAAAAATGTTTTCCCCTTCTGAGCAAAGGGGAGAAAAATCAGATCAGAAATGCAGGCAAAGCACAATTTATTGCTGTTCATCAGCATGCATAGTTTTAAACCTACATTTTAAAGGGTCTCCCACTCTCTCAAAAATCACTAATATTTTGGAAAACAGTCAATTTCTATCAATTTTTTTCCCTCTATCCATTTCTATAGAAATAATTGAAGTATGACTGAATACTATAATGTAGCTAGTGTTCCTACTCTTTCAGACACCTGTCTCACTTGTCAGCCGTGTTCCTTTTGAGCTCTACACAGGAGATCATGTCATAGTCTGGGGGTAACCCTGCTCTGAAGGAAAAAGAATTATCAACCCCTTGCAAATAAAAAGCTACTATTACACACTGCATCTGTGTTTCTAGAAATCACAAGCTTAAAGTGTGGCCTTGCGCTACGTGGCTGCTGTTCCAGCTCAAAAGTCACAACATTAGTCTAAATTCTTCTGATATCCAGAGTAACTTGTTTGTACTCTGGAGTGCAAATTACCTACAGTTTTTCCTGCATGAGATAACTGTGGTTATAGTTTATAGCTTATCTAGCTATAAACCAGATAACGATCTGGTTTATAGCCGGGCCATTTACACACTGCAGATACAAACTTTAATCCCCAAATGGCAGTGGATACCGAGTAGCAATGGTCATTCTGATGTGGCCTGTGCCCTTTTGAACACTCTTAAACTATCTATTAAATAACAAAGAATTTCTACTGATAACAACACCAGTACTCCTGCCCCACTACCATGTCCCTGAAGCAGCCTGAACTAGCACAGCAGCTTCTGGAGTTATGGTTGCCTTCTGGCAAGCTTGATGTCCCCTTTGGATATGCCCAGCAGCAGGATGCTGCGCTGCTTTGCTTCTGCCATTCAGAGCAACAGGACAAGAGTCCCTGCTGCCAAGAGGCTCTGCCCAGCAGCCTCCACTCTGCCAAACTCCCCTTTCACAGCTCCCTGAGCAGAGTGGACCAAGGTGGGAAAGCAGCTGTAATACTCCTGGAGAAAACAGCAGGGAACCTCTGATCCAAAGTCATTCTTCCCTAGGCACCACGGAGCTGAGAAGCAATCTGCACACACAGTTGGGTTTTGCCTCTTGGCAACTGAGAATAATTTTTTTTTACTTCACAGGAACAAGAGGATGATCTCTGGTTAAGGACAAGCTCAGCTTGGTGGCCACAGCCATTTGGGAGAGTAATGGGCCACTGCACAAAGCCCAGGTTGTCCACAGATACAACAATCTAATTGAGCAAAAGAAGTTAAATCATCAAGAAGGTGGATTAGGCTGGAGAAAAGTTCTACTAATCCCAAGCAAAAACAGTGCTGTCAGGTTTGCCATCTTCCTGACTGGGTGATTAAGATGCCTCTCTTTTTCCAGAGATAAAGCTGCAAATAAGAATTCCAGAAACATTCTTTTCATCTCTTCTCCCTTTATTTCCCCTTTTATACGTGTTAGCTCTGTTTCATCTTCAAGCCAGTCCCTCTATCTTTCCTCTTCTCCCTTTTGCTGAACAGTTAACTCCTCCTTTGTTAACATCCAGTAGGGCAATTGTCTCCATTTTTTTATAAGAATGCTAAAACTAAAAGGAAGGGGACAACAGGAAAAAAAAAGTGTTAAAATATCAGCCTGACCTAATATTTTGACTTCAAAGTTATTCCTTTATGTTTCTAACACTGCAAAAGTGCCACACCTTGTTTAACACTGGATGCATAAACTCAGGAGTTTACTTTGAAAGTCCACTTATGGCATTTTAGTTTGCATGACAGAACTGTCTCAAAGCATGTGAACAGGGCTCTCTTCACACGAAACTGAACTGAAAACACACCCCAGTCAGTGGGTGCTCAGTGTGTATGACCTGGCTGAGGCAAATCCAGAGTAAATGCTCAAAACCCACAGGCAAGTCTGCTCTATAGGTCCGCTCCTACTGCACCATTTTTCTTGCTAATGTAGACACAGGCAGTGTGCAGCATTACACAACTCCCTCCATTTTTTTATTATTTAAGGAAAAAGATGTACTTGAAGTTAGGAGCTTAAACAAGGCAGCACAAGAGTTCTCTGTGACAGGGCTGGTTTATGACAGGACAGTGCTGCCTCTTAACACTTTTCTCATCTCTTACCCACCAGAATCAGTTGTTCATGGGCCCTGCTATAAGGTTCTTGCTTGGCTGACCAGCTGGGAACCTGATTTGGGAGAAGCCAGCAGCTTTGGGTGACCACAGGAAGAATTTCACTGAGCCCAAAAATCTTCAGGATGCAGGGAGCATGAAGCAGAGCATGTAAAAAAATTGATGAGAGGTAGAAGAGAAGCAGATAAGACAACTTCTGAGTGAAGCAATAGGTTTCTGGCACCTATTGAGTAAGAATGTGTTACTTTCTGCAGGTCCCTGCTATGTCTGTGGATGAGGGAACACTTTCCCAATGCTTTTCCTGGCAGGTCTGGGCAAACCAGCAGGGTCATTTCTGGCTCAGGGCTGTAAATAGCATGTTGGCCCCCCTCCATATTATGCAGGTAGCTCGCAAGGCACTGTGTAATATTATGGTCAGATAAATAGCTTTAATTCTATGGGATAGTACAGCCATGCAAGGAACACGAGCAACATAAAGTGTTAAACGCACAGTGCCATAAGGCCTCCTGTATCCTGGCTTATGCCTTGAGCAGTGACAGCAGGGAAGAAATCTGTCCCCTCTCATGTGAGGACAGGAGCAGCAGCACAGAAACCCTGTTATCTCCTTCACACCACCGGAGCAGCTCCAGTGGGAACGCTAGGCCCTACACCTACTGAAGAATGCAAACTAGAGTTCATCTCTCAAAGACATTCTCATATGATTGACAGACATTAGTGTACTGACATACCACAATTTCTATAGTGGCAGGGTCCAGAACTGTGCTTCAGGTATTCCTGCTGTTGATACTGCTGCCGAATTGCAGACTAATTTCTTCAAAGGCAGTCTATGCAAATTTTTATGTAGGGGAAGTCTGCAGCAAGTTTTTCATCTTGTACAATCCGGGTAAGGGACTCTGTTCTAGTTATATTCTCTGCTTCAAAACTGCAGCATGTATAAACCTGTCTCTGATTTAAAGACAAAGCTGTGATCCCCATAATTTGCTCAGCAATGTGCCGTTACTTGTTCACTGAAACAACGTGGTGCTCTTTAGGACTACTCCAGTTTTAGTTCTTGGATGTTCTTCCTTCCTCCTTTCTCGTTCTCTTGTTCTCTCCTGTATTTAATTTTTTTTCAGTCATGTCAGAATGCCAACAGTTTTAAATGACCTCTTTTGGTTAGTTCAGATCATTACTAAGCGAACACTTATTCTGAATCATAGTAAATTCAGACTATTTTTTCAACAATAATTCAGCTTTCTCCAGAAATTAATGTAAGAAGTCAAAAAGTCCTTTGTGATTCTTCCTGTTTTTCAGAAGACTGTTTTTACCGGTTTGTGGTGATCTGAAAGTGACACCCTAGAAACTGTTATCACAGTAAAACTGCACAGTGTAGATGGCAAACTGCATTACAGAGGAAGAAATAAGCAACAACTTTTTCGTCCATCTTTGGAACCATGCTTCATCCTCATGGCCTCGTTCTGAAATAATTCAGCAGTATTAGCTGCAGCCAACAAAAACAGTTCTCTTCCGGAATCTATGTAAACACCTGAAATGTAGGAAGTTAACGAAAAGCCATACTTTGTTTGTCCTACTGCCACTTCCAGCTTCTAGAAATGCCTTTTATTTATACCCCATGCATTCCTATGAAGTGGTCATTGGCACTAGCTGCATTACCAATGAGCTTAAAAGGACTGTAAACTAAGCTGCAATTAAACGAACATTTCTTTGTGCTGGGCTAAGGAACTCCTCTCAGTCTCCTCTCATGTTGCTCTGGAGTAGTGTTTGGCCCTTCCTTTTAAAGTAATGGTATAATGCTTTACCACCACCCATCCATTAAGCAGGAGAGCTGGGGGCAGTCCTCTCTGCCTGAGTGGTTCAACCTGCAGGACCTGCAAGAGTGCCAAACTACAGGCCAGGCTGTTTTGCATGCCCTGAAGCCTTCTGTCTGAAGTTATGCCTTCTCCTGCATGTAATCAGAAGATACTGAGCTAGGGAGGAAGGACAGGGAAATGTGCAGCTCCAGCCTCCTGGCTTGGTATATCCATTTGAGGTATGCAGGGGACAGACATGAGTGGTTTTCTAGAACCTGATCCCCAGAATTTGAATACAAATTCTAAAGATCCATTGAGACTTTGCAAAACAGATAGTGGCCTAGCTCGGGCAGGGACACTGTGGTACCTCCGTGGCTTATTGTCAACACTGCACATGGAACATTTGTTACAGCACACAGGAGTCTCACGCTTCCTTAATCTACTGACTGCAGCAGGCAGCTCTTATCATTAGGACAATAGTTATCTGCTGTTCATATCAAAGAAGTGGTGGTGTTCACCCATAAGACACTGAGTAGGAAACACCCTTCCAATGTCGTGTCCCAACTTACTGCTAGCAAGAAGCAACTCAGAGAGTATGATCAAGGTGCATTCTGCAGAGCCATCTCTCTGCTGTGTCTGCCTCCACACACGCTTTCTAGGACTTTTTCTGCATCAGCACTTGTTAGACTGGTCCCTTGGCGGATCTGGGTGACTAACCTTGTAGTGAACAATCTGCTTTTTCTGGTTTAGGTTTCTGCCAAGCAAGTAAATTCAATCAGATCACAATTAAAGGACCAGAGAGAGATGTGGGAGAAAGGAAAGCAGGACTTTTCCCGTTCAGCAGTGGGGAGCTGCTAGACTAATTAATGCTGGCTTGTGTGCATGTCCTGTATGTTTCCTACTACTTCATTTTTTTGCTTTACAGAAGTTCGGTTTAACTAACTTCTATATTGAGTTCAAAATGATTCAGTTAAGTCTCCTGTATCTACCCTTCATGGGAAGAATGTTTTGCTCAGTTTGATCTCACACATCATAAACTAAATCAGGCAGAAATAAGTCTGGTGCAGACCATGGTTATGAAGTGACACAGTTCTTCTTGCTTGCATTTCCTTTAAAAATATTGTACTTCTACTTAGCCAATGCAACTTTATTTTGACAGATGACACAGTAGTGGCTGTATCACTTCAAATATACTTTTAGGTTCAGAGGAAAGCTTGTATTTCTTTTCTGCTAGGTGACTACACCACCAAATGCTTTCACAATCCAAAGTTTCCCTGAGCATCCGCAGAGATTTTGGCAGATAGCATGTATACATACACTTGAATTAATGTTTTGGGAGCTAAAACCTCCCCCTCAATCGCCAGCCCACATCACAACTCTAGCCCTGCCTTAAGCATTTCGCATGGGACTTAAGTATCTCATGTTTACATAAGCGCAGGCACCGTGTGTTTTGCAATACGCTTCGCGCTGCAGGTGGAGCACAGGACATCACCCCAGTTCTCCGGGCACTGAGCTGGAAGGTTTAGCTCACCCCATCTGGTAGTGCCCGTGGTGACACGCCACTCCCTCGCAGTGCCACCACTGCCGCAGACACTGGTGATGTCCCCGGGCAGTGACGTCCCTGCACTCGGACGGGGCAACACGTGAGGGGCTGTGGAGATTCCCGGGCGGACATCCCTCCGGACACACGCTCACGGGGCACTGGACACACACGCATCACCGGGCACTCACGGGACAATCGCAAACAAAGTTCTCGAGCCCAGAACACGGACCCAAACCGGGGTCTTTCGCAGGCACCCCAGGCTTCTCCTTGCCCCGCTTCCACAGGCGGCCTGCCAGAACCGCACCCCGACCTCCTGCGGGGAAACCGAGCGGGCTCCTCCTCTGCACCGGGACGGCGGGGAGTTCGCCCCGGGCAGCTGCTGCGGGGCACTTCCCGAGCTGCCCGGGCGGGACGGGCGGTGCCGGTGCCGGCGGGATCTCGCCCGCCGGCTCGGCGCGCACACGTGGCCTGGCGCGGCGGCGCTGGCACAGGTGCGGCTTCGCGCCGGCGAGGCGATGCCCGGCCCCGGCCCCCCGCGCAACGCGGCACGGCGGCGGAGCGGAGGGGTCGCCCGTTCCCACGGCGGGCGCGGAGCCCCGCCCGGGTCGCCAGCCCCGTCGCCCCCCCGCCCTGCCTTACCCATGAGGATGGACAGGATGAGGCGCAGCGCCTGCTCCGACGAGCCCAGGGCCTCGGCCAGCCGCGCCAGGCTCCAGCCGGACCCCGCCACCGCCATCTTCCCCGCCGGCCGCCCCACTGGCCGGTCGCGCCCCGAACCCGGCAGCGGCACCAGCCACCGCGGCCCCCGCACCGCGCGCGGCCCCCTGCGCGCCCATTGGCTGCGGCGCGGCCGGCCCCGCCCCGCGGCGCCTGCGATTGGGCAGCGGTGGCAGCGGGGCAGGGCCCTGCGCGCACTAAGGCAAAGGTTACCCGCGAGTGGGCGGTGCCGCGGGCCGGCCCCGCCGGCCAATGATTGGGGGAGCCGCCGCCGGGGGCGGGGCCGGGGGCCCGCGGGGGGCGGGGCCGGGAGAGCCGGGCGGGGCGCGGCTCCCGATTGGCTGCGGCGGGACAGGAGAGCGGCGGGGCGGGACGGGGGTTATTCGCGGACACGAGGCGCGCGCGGGGAGGGCGCGAGAGCGGGCGGCGCTCGGGCCGCGCTCGGGCCGCGCTCTGCGGCCGCGGCCAGGGTCTGGGTCTGGGTCCGGGTCCGGGTCCGGGTCCGGGTCTAGGTCTAGGTCTAAGTCTGAGTCTGAGTCTAACTCTGCTTCCTGGCTTTGGGTCTGGGCCCTGGGTACTGGCTATGGCTTTCGCCTTGACCTCAGTCGTGGCCTTGCCCACAGCCCCATCCCTGGTCTTGGCCCCAGCCTTGGCCTCGCCTTCAGCTCAGGGCGCTGCTTGAGCTTCCCCAATTCTGCCAGGTCCCGCTGGCTCCCAGAGGACAGAACCCCTGTGCTTGGCTCATGTGGCCTAAAGGGATCTGCTTCCCACACTGGCGTTAAGGCAGTGCCTGTGCTTTGCCCTGCACCTGTGGCACCCGACTCTGTGTGCCACAGTGGCAGGCACAGTATCAGTGGTGTCCAGCAACAGGGCAAGGAGCAGTGGCCATAAACTAAACTACAAGAAGTTCCACCTCCACGAGTAAGAGCTGCTTTACATTGAGGGTGGCAGAGCACTGAACAGGCTGCCCAGGGAGGCTGTGGAGTCTCCCTCTCTGGAGACATTCAAAACAAGGTGGATGCATTCCTGTGCCACTTGCTCTAGGTGACCCTGTCTTGGCAGGGGGGTTGGACTGGGTGACTGGAGGTTCCTTCCAACCCTAACGATTCTGGGATTCTGTGACTCTAGTCACTCAGCAGCTGGGTCCACACAGAATCCTCGTAATGGATGGCCTTCCCTTAGGTGTGTCCCTTCATGCAGCTGTCCATGAGTGCACCCCAAGTTCTCCTCAGCTGAAGTTTCAGGTGCAATGGATGTGATCCTCTTCCTTTGTTTGTACTACCATTTCCCTGCTGGATCACTTGGTTGGACAAACTCAGATGAAGGGGCAAACACAGGCTTGCACAAAGGTTTACATAAAAAGAGACCTCTGGAGTTCTCTGATCCAAACTGCAGCTCACAAGCAGGACTCAAAGCTGGAGCATTTGCTCAGGGCATTGCCTGGGTAATTGCTGTACATTTTCATGGTTGGAGAGCTCCCAGCCTTCCTGGGCTCCTGAACCAGTGCTGAATCATCCTCTTTATCCTGGTCCATCCTCCTTATCACCACTCTTAAAGTAGCAGCACCACCACCTATTAGATCCCATTTCTTGTCAAATCTGACTGGGAGAGGGACTGACAGGCAGCATGGCCACACAGACCTCATTTACTTAGGAGACCAGGCTAAAGACCTTGCCTCTCCCTGCCCTTCTCTTTTCCAGGCTAAACAGATCCAGATTTCTCGGTATCAAAGCTCTAGTCACCTATCCACCTATCCACCACACCTCTCCAGTTGGGTCGCACCTCTCTTGTTCTGGGCAGTAAGGAAATGCATGAAGAAGGGGAGATCCTGGCCTTCTCCTCTGAAAGTCCTCCAGAGGCAGTGTAAGGTGCAGAGTGGCAGGCCAGGATATATAGCAAGGGTTTAAAAACCCTCCTGGATAGCTGACTCAATCAGGTTAGACTTTACAAACAGCTTACTGTACTTGTCCACCCTAACTAGTGGACAAATTTGCCAATTATTTTGCAAAGTACAAGGATTGGCTTTTCAAGGAATATCTATCTCTTATTTTCATGTTAAATTGTGTGTTTATGGTGTTTAGGCCACTTTCCTAAGTAAATGAATTCTACGTGAGCATGACAACTGTCTGTCCCTCCTTAAGTCATGTTTGACAAGAAATGATCCACTTAATTCTGTAATTTGCTGTTGTTGGAGAAGAGTTTCAGAAGCAGCATCTGTCCCTGAGATTGCCTAACAATTTCCATTGCAAGACTGTTTCCAGTTGTTTGAAATGTTGCTATATTTGACCTGTTTAGATTAAATGCTTGATAGCCGCTGGAGCCAGAGCACAGTAGCTCTGAGAGTAAGTTTGGAGACTCAGATCATGATGAGTGTACCAGTATTTTTCAGTAGTATTATTTTAATAATCAAGGCAGTGTTATGCTTGAGAGGAGTGGGTGTAGCCAAAAATCTTGATTTGCTGTCCTTTAGATATACCATGATTTCGTAACATTACATGGGTATTAATGTGAAACTTGATGTTCACATGAGCTCGGTGTGGCAAGATGGGAATGCAGTTGCTGAAGCTTCTGCAAATCCATTTCCATTGACTGTGTTCCAGCGGCTCATGCAGCTTTCCCACACGCCACAGCTGCACAAGAGCCCAGATGCTTCTTCAAGAGCTCCTGCAGGACTTTCCTTCCAGGACCATTTCTTGTATGCTGAGGAACTGAAACAGGAAAGTTGTGCCCTGCCTCCTTAGTGCCTCTTCTCCCAGGCAGGCATAGGAGCCTATCCTGATTGAAATGGCCATGGGAGAGGAGCTGGCTGCTTGGGGCAAGGCATCTGGGCAGTGGGCTTCAGGCTGAACACTGATGGGGAGGAGGAAAATACTGGAAAAGCCAGAGTCAGAATAAAATTAAATATGACAGGAGCCTGCTGCTGTCCATAACCATGTCAAGGGAAAAGCACAGAGAGGATGGGGAGAGAAATAACCATTAGCAAGAGATGGAGTATAGAGGGAGAAGAAAGACTGCTCAGAATAACAGGCAGGGAAAGACATGAAAACAAATTTTCATTAGAGGGGTGAATAGGTGGCCTTGGAGCCAGTGGGAAAAAAAGCCACAAATGGGTGAATGACAAACCAGAGAGACAGAGAAAATGGGATTTGGTGGATGTTGGAGGTGGGAAGGGAATAGTGTACTTGAAATCATGTCACCTTTTCAGTGTGAAGGTTACTGAACAAATCAATCATAGAATCACTGGGGCTGGAAAAAGCCTCTAAGAACATTGAGTCCAACAATTAACCCAGCACTGCCAGGTTCACTGCTAAAGCATCTCCCCAAGCACCACATCTACGCATTTTCTGAACACTTCCAAGGATGGTGATCCCACCATTTCCCTGGGCAGCCTGTTCCAGTGCTCGACCACTCTTTCGGAGAAGACATTTCTCCCAATATCCAACCTAAACCTTGGCATCTCGAGGCCATCTTCTCTCGTCCTGTGCGATGTCAGACCCCGTTTCTCAGGCACCGCCGGCTCCGTTCGCTCACCCCGCTCCGCGAAGCGGGGCAGCTGCAGTTCGCGGCCCCCGGACGCGGCGGGTGGGCTCGGACGCGCCGTGCCGGGACCAGGAGGTGTCACCCACGGCGGGTCGGGGACTCATCCCCGATAGCCATTCTGGGGCCGGGCGGGGCACTCCCGGGGCCGGGACTCCACGGGGCCCGCCGGTCTCTGCTGCCGCCTCTCGGTGCCGCCGGGACTTCAGTCCGGGCGAGCCGGCGGGTTTTCCTGCGGCGGGAATGTTGCCACGGCAGTTTACAGCCAGGCGGTTTAGAGGCTGAGAGAACTGGGGCTGCTCAGCCTGAAAAAGAGAAGGGTCCTTCCTAATCGTAGCACCTTCCAGTGCCTAAAGGGGCTACAGGAGAGCTGGAGGGGGACTTCTTATAAGGGCAAGTGGTGATAGGACAAGGTAGAATGGCCTTAACCTGAAGAAAAGTAGGTTTACAATGGATATTAGGAGAAAATTCTTTACAGTGAGGGTGGCAAGGCACGGGCACAGGTTGCCCAGAGAAGCTGCGGATACCCCATCCCTGGAAGTGTTCAAGGACAGGTTGGATGGGGCTCTGAGCCCCCATGGTTCAGTGGAAGACGTCCCTGCCTGTACCAAGGGGGGTGGAATGAGGTGACCTTTAAGGTCCCCTCCAACCCAAACCATTCCATAATTCAGTAAAAGGAAGCCCAAGTATTTAGGAATATTTTACTGTAATGGATGAAATACCCAAGGGTGTAGGGGAAGGAAGTCAGAAGGCAGCAGGCATCTCAGTGTGGTACAGTGCACTGAGCAGAGTATTCCCAAGTCCCAGGTCTTACTGGGAGACAGTGGAAGCTTTGCAATGAGACTCAGTGATGGAGGGAATAAAAGAGGTGAACAGGCTCCGGTGCAAATGCCCCTGGTACAGTTTGCAGAGGTGGAAATCCGTGAATTGTACTGAACGGTTCTGAGCCAGAACACACCTGCACTGCCAGGTTTTCCTGGGTTTTATCAAAGGCTCCCAATTTAATGACTGGCAGCAAAACTGGCCTGGGTCATGAGAGGGAGGTGGGAAGTGCAGTGTGCAAGAAACCCACAGAACCCTCTTATTGGGAGAATGGGAAACAGGCAAATTACTGCCAAGGTCTCGGTAGATTGAGGATATTTTCCTTCTTATATCCTTATAAGGATTTTACTTCTTATACCCTTATACCCTGCTACTTGTATTCCCTCAATTCACTTAGTTAATGTTGTTTTCTCTTTTGATGTTTATGCCCTTTTTTTTAATGCACTGACTCAGTGTTTCCAGATGGAGATGTGTGTGGCTTTTCTTAAGAACTTGGGAAAAGCTTCTTTCTCAACTTCCTGAGGGAAGACAAGCCAGTCAAGCCTGTTTTAAATGGTAATTTTATGAGACCTGGAACACCACTGCGCTTCGTAACATCTGGCAGACAGGTTACAGCTGCACAACTCTGAGTCATTTTAAGAAAAGGGTTGTCTTAGGCAATTTGGGAAAAGTAGTATGTGGTCATGTAATTTAGGAATTTTAGAGAATGTGCATGCCTCTGAGCAGAATTATATTGCATTGGTGAATTTAATGTTATCACTTATTAACCTTAATAGCATGATTTTGCCTCTTTTAAATTGTTATCTGACATAGTTGCAGTGAGTTGTGAAATATATTACCTAACTGTTTCATCTTAAGAGTTGAAAAGACAATACAGATTTAAGAAAATGCAATCAAATGTTGTATATGTATTCAGTGTATATATATATCAATATTACCAGTCTTCTGCATAGTTATCATTATGCAGATATGTGACCAGATAAAATGCAGCTACTTCTTTATTTAACTATCTTCAGAAATCTTTTTCTTAAGAGAAATTAAGTGATTATTAATAAATGTTCCTTAATTAATTTCTAAATAATTATTAATATTCATACACACATTCCTCTACCACCACTATAGACGAGTTGAGTCAGGTTTATATGAAAATATAGAATTCCCTTGCAATAAAATGACATGCATAACATATCAGTTCACACTCATTTTATTTCCACCATGCCCATTTCAAAATATAATTGTGGCTTGAAGAGTCACTGTCAGGGTTTTTACATTGCACAGCTCAGAGGAGAAAGCATCTCCCTGTGATTTGTTGTGTATCTTTCATCACTGTTTTCCTGGTTCTCAAAATTCCAGCTCCAAACATCATGCTGTGCTCCCAAGATACATCAGAAGTGAGATGACACTCTGTTTTCTTTCTCTTTCCATTCTCATTTTGACAGAGAAAACAGGCTAGGCATGTTCTTCAAGCAAAGGCTTTATCCTGACTACAATGAAGTCAGTTATGAGTCATCTGGAGGTGTTTCTCTCCCTTGACAATTTAAAGGACTCTTTCAGATGGGCTTTGCTAATGCATTTTGCCTATGGCCTGTTGAAACTTGAAGCACGTTTTTTCCTGTCTAAAGCAAGCTCTGGAGTCTGCTGTGCTGGCTGTAAAGGGTAGAGGCTGTATGGAGTATTAGATTTTCATCTATAGTCCAGTCCCAGTGCAGCTGTTTTGTGAAGAGGAGGGGGTTTCTAGAGTATTAGTGACAGATATTTCACCTTGTATTTTGGTCTTTGCTAGTGGGCACTGGCTGGGCTAAGGGTCCTGTCTGGTGTAAGTCTTTGAACTCCTTTCTGCAAGGGCCTTAGGTCTATCTTGCTCCAGGACTAAGTCTGGTGAACACGAACATGACGAATATGCTCTTTCTTACATGAAGCTCACTTGGTAAATAAAAACATAGTTATGTGTTCCCAGCCTTAAATGTGTCCCCATACTGAACCCAGCAAAACCATGTACTCCTACTCCTGCTGGTAGCCTCTCAGAGAGGCACAACATTGAATATGCCACTATTTTTTCATTTATTTTTCCCCTGAAAAAGGGTCTCTGCAGCATCCGATGAGGAGCAGTAGAGCAGCCCTCTGGCCATCAGGTTGCAGTAGGACTGAACTCCACCAAAGTGATCTCTGGACATGATGATCAAACAGGGTTTTCTATGCAGAAGCATTGGGCTCTCCTTTTTCTACATCCTTTGGGTGTTGCTTCCAACTTTTAAAAGGGAGGGGAAAGAAGAGGAGAGGGAAGGCAGCCGGAAACTCGATTCCCCTCCCTTTTCCCCAAAGTCATCTGATTTCCCGAAAATACAACCAGACCGGTGCGCTCCCCACAGCAACTCCAGCCAACAGAATTGTGTAACTCTTTCTGGGAATTCCCCTTCCTGCCGGGAGCTTTCAAAGCCAGCATCCCACAGATAGAGGGTGCTGCGATATTGCGAATTAGAGCTCCCTTCCCCAGACCTCAGCTTTGGGTGCGTTTGGAGGAGGGTGTTCACGGGAAGAAAAAGAGAAAGAAAGAAAGAAAGCAAGAAAGCCGAAGGGGAGAGAGAAGAAAACCAGACGTGAGCTATGGAGAGAAGGTAAATATTGCAGGCATTAGAAATGAGAAAGGAGGATATTCCCCAGCGTCGTTGTCTGACAGCTAGAAGAGTCAGGACAAGCTGCTCCCAACCCCAGGGTCTGAGCGTGATTTTTGAGGCGCTGGGAAGAATGGATTGTTTACCTGTGGGGGACGCGTTCTCTGTCTTAATTTGCTGTGCACCAGGTTTTTTATGACTGATGTTCATAAGAGGAGAGTGTGAGCACTGGTGAGTACCAAGACAGAGATTTTGTCCGTATGGATCTTAGCCTTCCTTCTTGATGCTTGGGTTTGCTCTGTGCAGGAAGGGACAGAGATATGAACTTGCTTGTCAGGCAAAATCTTGATCTAGTCTCCCCAAGCTGGGGTTTTATGATCTTTGACCTACTTTGCAGACATGCAGACACACAAGCAACATTAACCAATCACAGTTTTTTGTCCCAGATCATAATTCCAAAGTCGAGTTCCTGAAGGTTTTCAGAAAGGAAGAACTGCGTTTTCCAGATGTGGTGAGTTACTAAATCTCAAGGTTTATTAGTAATTGTGTTCTATAGATCATGTAAGGCTGTACTGATTTTCAAACCTGAAAATAGCCCAACTAGCCTCCAGAACAGGGCAACGAGGAGGGAAGAGCACTTACAATCCCTGTGGTCAGCTTCTGCAGCTTTACCGCCTCTTACAGGGATTGAGAGAAGCAGAGAGCACGACTGAGGTTATACTCCTGTGTGAAAAGCTACAAGAGAAAGGCAAGCCCCACACAGCCACAGCACTGGTCCTTAAAACTCCAGAGCCAGGAACTCTGCTGCATGCTACGTGCAGCCAAAGTCTAGCTTGTTCACTGGGGACTGTGCACATATGGAAATGGAGACCCCTCCTGTAATGTCATCTTCCCTTCCCTTTTCTCAGGTTCCTTATCTTCTTCTGTCTCCCCCTCTGGGCTGATGCGGCCTCCATGTATGGAGAGATCTTGTCACCCAATTACCCTCAGGGGTATCCCAATGATGTGAACAAAACTTGGGAAATCCAGGTCCCTTCGGGATATGGTATTCACCTTTATTTCACGCATCTGGATCTTGAACCATCGCAGGACTGCGAATATGACTTTGTGAAGGTACTGTCCATGTCCTTGAGTGAGGAAAGCTCAAGAAGGCAGGTTAGAGCACAGAACAACAAAGCTGTGCACAAAGCTCAGGGCTGGAAGAGGAGTTAGGCTCAGCCTTCCTGTTCTGAGCTCCAAGAAGTCCAGATGACTGGGTGTATCTCCACTAGCAGTCATGAAGTCAGTTCAAGTTTGCTTTATAATCACGTGAGCATTGTCGCCAACTGAGTGTCCCATTTATGCCCCCCATCCCGTGTTTCTCCTATGTTCTTAGGAAATGTGTTCTTAGCCATCACAGACACCCCCCTATTGCAAGGCATATTCCTAGCCATTGAAGTGTAGGTGTAAAATGACCATTTTCTTAGGGCAATAGTTGTATGTGCCTGAAATCATCTGGAGTTAATTGATGAGTGGATGAAAATAGATGATTTATTGCAAACAGAAACTGATTGGAGGGGATGTAGGTTAAAAACAATCCATCTGTGTAGGGATAGTGGCCACTCAGTTAAAGTGCTGTGGTCCGTTGCACCACAATTTTTTACGATCTGTGCACCACGGATTTCTTAAAACTAGTCCCGCTCCATGTTGTCCCACAAGGCACAAAAGATCAAGCACTTCCACACAAACAGACAGAAACAAGACCATCCTGTCCTGCCATAGCTCTGTGGGAAATGGGGCAGTAAGGTCCAGTGCAGCACCAGTACACCTTCAAGGAGGACCAAGGTGGGACAGAGTGTGCTCTGTAATAACCTGTATCCTTTTGCTACAAACCAATCAGCTTGTTAGGCTGCTCTGTGGACTGTCATGGTTGGTTTTGCTGCTTTGAAACACAGTGTTGTTTTTTTATGTACAAGTGGGCCTGAAGAAAGGATGTTAACAGCAAACTGTGGGGATTAATTTGTATCTGAGAAATTAAGACAAGTATTTCACAGTTGGGAAGTCAGTAGGAATGAACACTCCTCATGTGTCTTATGAATATAATGAAGCTGGTTGTCCAGGGGCTCCATTCAGCTGCACCTTACCACCTAAAAGCTGAAAAGACTCAAATGCTGGTAATTCCACATGTTGCAGTAGCGAGGTGAGGTGTCTGAATCCTTCTGCAGATCCTGTCTGGTGGCTATGTTGAAGGTGTGCTTTGCGGGCAGAAGAAACCTCGTGCCCCTGGCTCCTGGATTGTGGAGGAATTTAATGTCCCTTACAACACCCTCACTATGACATTCCAATCAGACTTTTCCAATGAGGAGCGTTTCACTGGTTTTGCTGCCTACTACATTGCTGTGGGTAAGGTTAAAACAGCCTCCTCTGAATCTCTGTAGTGTCCAGGCTGGGAGGAAAGCTGACTGAAGGGTTTTCCGTACAGAAATGCCTTATTTAAAGAGATCCCAGCAGACAGAACTGCATTCCAGTATGGCCAGTATAAATAATGTCATAGAGATACCTTTTCCTTATTGTCCACTAGTGTTTGCTTCACTTTCTGCTGCCCTCAGGGCCCTCTCCTAATTTGGCTGATTCATCTTTTCACACTTGCAGACGTGGATGAGTGCATGGATTTTGTGGATGAACCTTGCAGTCATTACTGTAATAACTATATTGGAGGTTACTTCTGTAGCTGTCCACCAGATTATTTCCTCTATGAAGATAACAAAACATGTGGAGGTAAGAGATGTGCGTGAGCTGTGGTCAACAGCAGGAGTTAGTTTAGGCCAAGTGAGATAGCGCACTTGGAAGGCCTTATCAACCTTCTCAGCCATTTGTGAGAGGTATATTTTGGGGGAAAAAACCCATCCCAGTGCAAATCTGAACTGCAGTAGACCGTGGTTTGGGGAATTTCTATTAACATATTCTTAACAATTTTATTTTTATTTCTGTGTCAAGAGAATTAAGAAACTACTAAAAGACATTCTTTAAAGACTGCGATGAAAACCCTTGTTGGCATACTGCTATCTGTGAATCTTTAAATCTCTGACAAATCAGGGAAGTTCCATAAAGACACAAAAATCACCAAGGGCTTGCTTGGCTTGAATCAAAAATCTGCAAGATCACAAAAAAATGCATGTTGAAATGAGTATATTATGAGGACCTGAGCATGACGAAGGGAAGCCTAAATCACAGGTGGAGGGTAAAAAGGAGTTAAAGTCCTTGGCTAACTGCATAGAGACTGGCCCTGGCTTCAGTTTCTTGGGAAGATGCAATGTTGTGACATGGTTATTGCAGGTAGCTGGGCAGACTGGGGATGTGGTGGAAGAAGGAGAGCTTGTCAGCTGCACACATGGACCATTTCCTTTCTGAATCCCATGTTCCTTACTTAATCCTAGTGAACTGCAGTGGAAATGTCTTCACTGAGCCAACAGGGGAGATTTCCAGCCCCAACTATCCCAACCAGTACCCAGAGAACTCTCGGTGTGACTACCGAGTGGCTCTGAGCCCAGGCTACTTCGTGGTGCTGACCATACACAGCGGGGACTTCGACGTGGAACCAGCCGACTCCAACGGGACCTGCCACGACAGCTTAACAGTAGGTGTGCAGCTTAGGAGTCAGGGTGCTCTGAATCTCCCATCAATCTCCTCATATTCCAAAGATTTTGGGACTGCTTAACTTTATTTTCAATTATGTTGCCTTTTGATATTTGTGGGAATACATTTGAATATGTATATACGGGGTGTGTATTTTAACAGCTCTCTCAATACATTTGGCATTTCTCATTTGTTCTTGGTATTTTCACAGATTGTCTCTGGAAAACAGCGTTTCGGTCCCTATTGTGGCAACAAATTCCCAGGTCCTCCTGAAATCAAAACCAGGAACAACATTCTTGACATAATCTTCCAGACAGACCACGGCACACAACACAAAGGCTGGAAAATACGCTACTATGGGGACCGTGAGTAAACGCTTGGAAATGTGTTCATTCTGCTGCTGAGTTAGGGATAGGGCTTTTCCCAGGTCACATTCATGGCACAACAGCATGTTAACATGTTCACAGCTGTTGGTACTGAGTAAGAGTATGCCTGTTTACTAGGGGAAAAAAATCCCTGGGGAGAAAGAAGTTGGGAGCCGGAAGGAGAATAAATCTTGAACCAGTTGCTCACTCATTTCCACCTATCTTTTCATAGCTGTAACCTGTCCCATGAGCGTTATCCCCAACTCTGTTCTTGACCCCAAGAAGGACAGGTATATCTTAAAGGACATTGTGAAGGTGACCTGCGTGGAAGGCTACGAAATTGTGAGGGTAAGTGAAATAAAAAAGCATATGTCTCCTCTGGCCCGTTCAGCGACATCTTGAGGCCATTCCCTTCAGGTGTCCTGAATACTGTTGGGAACTCAAAGTTTTCAACATAGCAGTAGTAAGAGGAAACCTCTTCCAGCAACTGCAATATTTTGAGGCCCCTCCACTGGAGCACGTGTCAGATGTATTTCTTGTCCAAAGACTTACATGGATCATGTGCTCTTTTCCCTAGCAACGAGATAGCATCATGAGTTTTCTCTCCGGCTGTCAGGAAAATGGTGAATGGAGCAACTCCCATTTGAGATGTGTTCGTAAGTGACCTGTGTCTGTATTGTGGGAAGGGAACTGGAATGGAGTGTTTAGGCTCTAGATCCACTATATCTCCAGATTAGGAGGATGCTGAAAGACTGGGATGTGAGCATGCTGAAGGGACAGAGAAAGTGAGCCCCCATGAGTGTACAGGGATTAGAGAAGCTGAGTGGTTCGCTGTCATACAGAATAATCCCATTGTTGAGTGAGGGTGTCCCTTTGATTATATTTGATCCTTTTTGTTGTTTCTCTACAGCTGTGAACTGTGGTGATCCCCCTCCTGTTGAGAATGCCCAAGCCTCGTATGTCTCCGAGCTGCACGAGCCTCTGTACACAGCTGCTGTCC
The DNA here is from genome assembly GCF_041296385.1 of Aphelocoma coerulescens. Classification (NCBI taxonomy): domain Eukaryota; kingdom Metazoa; phylum Chordata; class Aves; order Passeriformes; family Corvidae; genus Aphelocoma; species Aphelocoma coerulescens. The sequence goes on along the minus strand of NC_091013.1, from coordinate 93,604,295 downwards.
GCTATCAGTGTGAGGCACCCTACTACACCCTAGAAAACAAAGGAGATGGTGAGCATTGCCTCTGCTACACACTCATATTCCTTTGGTTAAAGGCCTAAGAAATGGTTCTGGCACTGCCATGGGGCCATAAGGTCATAAGACTGGTGTGGGATTGCAGGCAGTAGTTTTGTGTTGCCTCTGTGTTTAATACACTCTAACAATGCTTGGGCTGTTGACCTTAAATGCATTAGCAAGTCGTCTCTCCCTTTGCCTTTGCGAGTGAACCATGGAGGTTTTTGCCACATGTAGCACAGAGTTCTGGTGGAAAAGTAAAGGACTCAAGAGACCTGTTAGATGAGGTCTCTCCGAAAAAGGAATAGAAGCACCCTGGTAGGGAGGTAACAGCAATGTTTACTAAGCTGTGCTTGCTTTGGAAAGGAGAAGGTTGGTATATCATATACAGTAGTGTTATTTACCCTGTGTTCATCTTGATTGTATCCCTATGGAACTCTTTTTCTCTTGTGTTTTCCAAGTGATATATCGGTGCTCAGCCAGTGGAGAATGGGTCAATGAAGAGATGGGAACAAAGCTACCAAAATGTGTCCCAGGTACTACCAAAAACTGTATGTGCATGCAGCATATGAAGAACACTGCTTCTTTTGTCTCTGTATTTTTTGTTTTCTTAACTTCCAGCTGATAGGGAGAATTAAAAAACCTGTGTACTGTTCTGTTTACCCTCTTAGAGGAGACAACATGACTTGGCCTAGTTGTACATGATGCCTGTTCACCCCTTCAAAGCCCCAGATCCTCACTGGCAAAGTACAAGGTCCAGGTGGAGGAGACTCAACTCTCTTAAGGGTTCAGTCCCAGCTCAGACAGTGACTTGGACTACACAAGTACACAGTGGAAAAGGAAAATTGTAAGATAAAGCTGAGGGAATTTACTGCCTGAGAGGAGGCTACAAAGAATATGGAGCCATATTCTTCTCAGTGGGACACAGCAGTAAAAGGCAATGACAGGCTCAAGTTGCAACAAAGGAAATTCTGATTGTATTTAAGGAAAAATGCTCCCCCAGAGCACTGGAACTGCTGTCCAGAGAGGCTGGCTAATCACCACCCTGAAAGATGAGCAGAAGTTACCTGTCAAAACCCCTGGATAACCTGGCTTTGGATTTAGGAGGGCAAGGGGGAGAGCAGTTAGGGAGGAACAGGTTGAACTAGAGGCACTGAGAGGTACCTTCCAGCCTAAATCTTCCTATGATTATGTGAAATTCTTTAACAAATTCTGCTTCATGCAAGTTAGAAGCTATCTGCTGTGTACAGTTTCTTAATCTCTGATTTTCTGACTAAGGATTCAACGTAAACAAGGCAATGTGGTAAGAACTCAATTTTCTAGCTACGTCAGAATGACCAGCCTTATTTATGTCCTTTGCATTAACATTCTGCAAAATGTTACCGAGCATTTTACTCAAAAAGCATGGAGCATCTCTGCACCCAGAAGATCCTCTGATAAGATCTCCCACTGCTTAAGATTTTACGTACTAATAAAATTGAGAGGAAAAATGGTAAAACATCAGTGACAAACCTGAACTCTTAACCTGAGACTATCTGGAGTTCACAGAAGAAAAAATTAAAATTTAAAGAGCAGTGTCATATTTCTAAGAAATCAAACAAGTATTTTTTCAAAGACAATCCCTTCACCTAAAGAGCATAATTCAGCAAAGGGAAAATGCCAACTAGAAGGCAATTAAATTGTGAGCTTTGACATACCTAACACTGTCAGGGTGAGAACTGCTTTCCAGAAAAGTGAATTTGAGAATGAGCATTTTCAGTCTAAATTGAGCGTTGATAGTAGTTTTGCTAGAATTTTCTTTGATTTCTCTGTAAATACTAATTGCAAGCTCTGTGGCATACAATATAAATGTGGTTACTCAGATTCAAAAATTATTTAGAGGACACAGGAAGGAGGGGACTATGGGCTTTTTAGCAGTACCAAAGAAGCCTCTGTTTGTAACTGCTAATTCTCCCATCTGGTTCCTCTTTTTTTCTTTTCTTTCTAGTCTGTGGGGTGCCTAGTAATCCCATCCGAGACACAGGAAGGATTTTTGGAGGCACCCGTGCAGAAAAGGGCAACTTTCCCTGGCAGGTGTATTTCAGTGACCCCAGAGCAAGCGGCGTGCTCATCTCTGACAGATGGGTGATGACTGCAGCTCACGTGCTGGATGGATATGACAAGCCCACCATGTATGCTGGGGTAATCGATGTTCGTAGGGAATCTCTGAAGTGGGATGCCGAAAAGCTGATCCCAGAAGCTTCATTCATCCATCCTGGTTGGAAGGAGGAGCCCACAGAAACCAGGCTTGATTTTGATAATGATATTGCACTACTGAAGCTGAGGGATCCTGTGAAGATGGGTCCGAACATCTCACCCATCTGTCTTCCTGGTAAATCACCCGAATATGAGCTGCAAGAAGGGACTCTGGGCTACATTGCTGGATGGGGCTGGAGAGAGAGAGGAAGACTCCCTGCTGATCTTTGGAAGGCCCAGATTCCCGTGGTGAACATGGACAAGTGCCGATCTGTGAAACCAGACGGCTACGATGGTTCCGTCGTCTACATATTCACCGACAATATGATCTGTGCTGGTGGTGGCAAGGACAGCTGTCAGGGGGACAGTGGTGGAGCCTATGCCATCCAGGATCCTCTGAATGCCACCCGGTACTATGTCGCAGGGCTGATCTCCTGGGGGCCAAAATGTGGCACCTTTGGTCTTTACACCAAGGTGGTGCATTACTTGGACTGGATTAGAGAGACCATGAGCAAGCACGAGGATGAGGAAGCTTTGCAGAAATAGCTGTTTCTCCCTTCAGCACAGTCACCCTTTCTAAATGTGATGGCTGCATGTTTGGGCTGGCTATGACCCTGTTCACTCTGAGTATATAATGGGCAATATATAACACAATATAACTCATTGTGTCTATGCTGAGTGGAGAGTCAGGAGTATGGATCCATTTCTCCCACTGTCATCATGTCTGGGAAGGGAAACTCTCTTTCTTCCACTCATAGTAGAGTAAAAGGAAGACATTATTCTGAGTAAAGAGACTCCTTACTTTCATTTTTTTCTATCCTGTTTTTTCCCACTTGGAGAAGAAATAGCCATGCCCCATTGAAACCTGACAGGGAGATTTCAGTGAAGAAAAGAGAGAATAATTGTTGGTTGCCAGGGAAGGTTCAGAGCCTGGTTTCTGATTTATGTATTTCCCGTACTGTTCAGAATATCTAACAGCATTAAAGAATGTCCAAACTGCCTTTTGTGCAATGTGCTGTTGTGTCTGTAAAGCCTTTCTCTCTGCACCTAGTTCTCCTTGAAACTCCCTAAATCAAGTATCTAATAAAATTCTGACCCTGCCAGCTTTTGTCAAGCTGGAACCTGTAGTACCTCACCTCTCTATCGAAGAGTCTTTATAAAGTTCTTCTGAGAAGAGATGGTTCCATCTCACTGCTCAACCATTACCAGCAATGAGGACTTCCCACTTCTGAATTAAGCTGAGCAGAACAGACATCTTCAAAATAATTTCATTCACCTGTCCTCAGGCTTTATTTTTTTTCAAATTTTATTGAGTTAGAAAAGAAATAAAGCTTGATTTTTCTCCCAAAACACTACCTTCTCTTGATTTAGGGAAGGAATATTACTTGACATGTGTTAGGGGTATTTTCTGCTCCAGAAGGTCCTAAATCACTCACAGACATCCTTCCACTGAGATGATCAGGGAACAGGTACAGATGGCATTCACTGAAATACTGAGTTTGTTCAGCTTGAAGAGGAGGAAGCTAAGAGGGGGATCTAACTGCTGTATTCAGATACCTAAATTTCCACTTGGGCTTTTTCCTAGGATGTGGGTCAGCACTGGAACAAGTTCCACAACATACTGGGGAATCTCTGCCCCTAGATCACTCGATAACTTGCCCAGGCAAGGCCCTGAAGTTCTGAAGTTAGCTCCAGTGTCAGCAGTGGATTGGACAGAGACATCTTCTTCCAGGCTAAGTTTTTCTGAGAGTTTAGGAAACGGTGAGGAGGATGTGTACAGCTCTTGGGAGATTTCATACAGAATCCTGCACTCAGCTCAAGCACCTTCAGTTTTGTGTAACAAACAAAACATTATTGGATTGTTGGACTAGTGACCAAGGATCTTACATCTTGTTTCTCTCAGTGACTCATAAGAACACAGTAGGTTATTTTGCAGTAGAAAATCTAGTCAAGAAGACAGCTCCAGGGAATACCCACAACACAAGAGAGGTCACCTTTTCTCTGAGTCAGCATCATTTTACAGCTGCTGTCCTGCAGTTAAAGCTTTATTTCATATAGTATAAAAAAAAAAAATCCATCCTCAGATTCTGATCAGTAAATGTTCCTGGGCTCTCTTCTCCATGAGATTGGTTGTTGTCTTCCCTGTTTTTGGAATGTGGCATCACACAGGCAAGTTATTTTTGCCTCCCTTGAAGCCACCTGGGGTTTCAGATAGGGTAATCTAATGGTAGTTTTGGGACAGATAAGCAACTGCCACAGGCCACTGCAGAACTGGAAACATTTTAGTGGAAGGTAAAGCAATCTCTATAGAAAGTCCATAAGTTGCTTTTAGTGGTGAGAAATATTCAGTTGTGGTTAAAAACAAAGACAAAAAACTATAAACCACCCGGTTTATCCAGCAAATATTTTAATATTCATAGAATCGCACTGATGCCAATGGGCTTCCGCACACTGTACTCAGCAGAAACCACCCCATCCTTCAAGGAAGTCTTCTTCCCTGCAACCTTCCCACAAAATAGAGTACAAAAGGAGACTGCAGTAGTCTCATGATATCATCAGCATTTCAAACCATAACATGTTTGCTGCCATGAGATTTCCTGATATGATTAAGGCTTCATCCGGTTATAAGATTTGTATGAAGAACATCCACAAAGGCGTCCCGCAAGCTGCCAATGGTGCAATCAAACAGCATGGCAGCTTTCAGAAGTGCTCATCATGAAGGTTACGTGCTTTGCGTGCTTGAAAAGCCTTTGGGGCATCGTCAAAAGCTTTGGATATGATTTGCTGTGTCTGGAAATCGATGTGCTACCAATGATGCTTCAGTTAGTAGGACAGCAGTACCTAGGGCCTGTCCTCCTTTACTATCCCATTGATCCAGTCCACATAGTTGAGGACCTTGGTGTAGAAGCCATATCCCGTGGCACAGCCGATCCCCCAAGAAACTATGCCAGTGGCCACCCAGTGACCGCTTTCCCTGTCTAACACCGTGAAGATGCTCCCACTATCCCCCTGGCAGGTATCCTGCTTGCCTTCAAGGAAGCCAGCACAGAACATGTTCTCAGAGAAAACCATAGGGATACCTTTCTTATTACTGTCCAGCCAACTCTGACACTTCTCTCGAGCAACTGCTGGTAAGCTCACGTACTTCAAATTGCTTGAGATGCGGTTTTTATCCACACCAAAGCCGCTCACATAGCCCATGTGCCCATGTGTGTAGAATGAGGTGTTGGTAGTATCTGGGAGACAGATGGGCAGTAATGTAGGGCCCAGGGTTACTGGGTTTTTCAGCTCCAGCAGGGCTATGTCCCCGTTGAAGTTGTGCTCATCTTTAGGGTTGTAATCTGGATGGATAAAGATCCTACGTACAGGGTGGTTACCCATCTTGTGGAGCTCGTCTACATTGGTGTGGCCAAGGAAAATGTCAGCCTCCTCTGCCAGCTGCTCCAGGCTCACATTGTTCCGTACTCCTCCTTTGGGGAAGATGGTGTGGGCAGCGGTCAGGATCCAGCGGTCACCCAGGAGCGCTCCACCCCCTCGTCCATTGATGCCAGTCAGAGCCTGCCAAGGAAAATTGCCTCTCCCTGCTGATTTGCCACCCAAGATCCGCTGCACTTCAATAACAGGATGGATGGGCTTCCCACACACTGTGGAGAAACACAAGAACATGACACCCTCTGTTGCCCTGGCTTTTCTCTGTCTTTCCTCACCGTCACTGTTTGATTTCACTTTATTTTGGCTTTCTGGATAGTCTTCCCTGATGCCCCTGACTGATACCATTATCCTCACTCCCCTCCCTCCATGTTGTCCCAGTTTTGTACTGATTTTAAGCATGAGTCAGTAAACACCAGACAAAGTCAGAGTTTTTACTGACCTGGCAAGCAGGATGGAATTCTCTTCTGGCCATCTTGATCCAGCCAGGTTCCCTCAGGAGAACAAGTGAATCTGTCTGTAGGATGAGAGGGAAGGGAATGAGGCCCAGGCCTTCAGGCATGGGGTGGGAAAAAAGAATGGAATGGAATGGAATGGAATGGAATGGAATGGAATAGAATAGAATAGAATAGAATAGAATAGAATAGAATAGAATAGAATAGAATAGAATAGAATAGAATAGAATAGAATAGAATGTTTTCAAGAGGTTCCTTGGCCCTTCCATCCCAAAGCACTCTCTCTTTCCTGGGAAAAGCTGCCTGTGGTAGGGTATGGAATGTTTCCATCTGTGCATCTTGAAGCACCTCAGTTCCAGAGGAGCAGTAAAGCTCAGGCACTGTTCCTGGAGAAGTAAAGCTTGAAGGGCCATCTGCATGAAGTCTTATCTTCACCGAGTCCACAGGTGCACAGAGCACTGTTTGACCTTATTTAGCCCCAAGAAGGGAGAGAAGTAGTAAAAGCATGAATTTTAGATTCAAGCTTCTGGTGCCAGTAGTTTGCAGAGAGTAGGACAGGGTGGTTTGTTCCAGGAATGGGAACCAGATGAGTCAGTTACTGTACATGCTCAGAGTCTATTTCTGAGTCTAAGTTGCAGGTCAGCTAAACTCACTTGTCACCTCTCAACACAAACTCCACTACCTCCAACATTCTTGCTTTTCTTAGAAAGTTTGTGCCGCTGACTAAATATAATTTTTATACAATTTTTCTTAACACTAAAATAAATGCTTCTAAGAAAGTGTTTGCTGTTCTCTTCAAAATTGACTAAATTATGGTGACTCCCCACCAGAATTTGGCAGAAACTGAATGAATACTTGCTCCTGAATTTTTTCTGATGAGACTGAGCTCTGAATCTATATGAAGGAGTTAAATTCAGATGCAAGAATAATCAAATTGAACATTAGTACCAACTTAAAGAACTCTTTAGTTGCTTGCTCCTGGCCTCAGTAATAGTATGTCACCTCCCTACAGCATGCAGCACAGCTGTGTGTCCATGCTGGCGACTGTATCCAGAAACTGATTCAGATTAGAAATCGACTTTTTTTTTTTTCTTTTTTCTTTCTTTCTTTTTCTTCTTTCTTTTGTTTTCTTTTTTTTTTTCTTTTTTTCAGCAGAGACTGAATGAACAGCCGAGGCAAGGAAATCATGAACTCCTTATGCTGTTCTTGGAATCAAAGGTCCTGCATCATCAAGTAATGTCTTGGGTGTAAAAAGAAGGCATGGGAACGGTTCTGAATGATGACTTAATTTTTCTGACCTGCTGCATTAAAATAGACTTTCCTGTAAGTATGTTATTTGGCTCTTAGATATCTCTGCAGCTGAACAATATTCCAAAGAGCTAAACAGCATTACAGTGGAGCGAAGTGTGTGTTTATTTATTTGCATGTGTAGCAGCTCAGACTGATGCAGTGAGTTTTTTGAATTTTGGTGATTCCCAGACACCATGCCTCAAATTTCAGTGAAAGAATGAAATCCACTAGAAAAGAATGAAATCCACTAGAAAAGAATGAACCATGACTACAGCTGAGAGAATAAGACCTTCTGCAAAAGTTAAGGGGAGCACGGAAGAGGGATGTGATGGACTCTGGGAATGAAGTGGGAATAGGCTGAGACAAGAAGACTCCAGAGATATGCTGCAGGTCAAGGAAAGATTGGAGAGTCTTCACAGGAGGAAAGCATGAGCCCTAAGCCTGGGGAGAAGAGGCAATTCTAACTGGAAGCGTGAGAGGGCTTTCCAGGCACAGGTTTCAGTGTCTGTGTGGGATTAGGACTCACCACCGCCAGTTCCAGTGACGATGTGGTAATAGGGCTCATTGCACTGGTATGAGATCACTGACTGGTACTCGTTGTTTGCAGATTCATTTACGTAGCTGAATACACCATTAGTCAGGTTTTTAGGGCTGCCACAGTTCACAACTATCACAAAGAAAAAAAAAGAAGACATGAATCAAAGACTGCCTGCAAGTCTGGGCACTGGGGCCATGATGTGAAGGACCAGTTAGGACAGTGGGCAGAGAAATTGCTCCAAAATAGATCCCAGATAAAGATCTTTTGCTTTTAGATGCTGCATCATCATAGCAATTTTTGAGTGATATTTTATGCATTTTTGTAAGGGAGGAAAAGCATTTGAATTTTTGCAAGCAGAAAAATGTGAAGCAACAGTGGACCTCCACAGCTCCTTCCAGACAGCACACCCATGAGGGTACGGCACAAACAAACTGAGTCAGAGAGGCTGAACTTCCCATGTTTCTGGAGGAGGAAAGCCACAGCAGGGGATGTTACCCCCGTTCTCAGATCACTCACTTTCACAGCGGGGCATAGGTTGGTGCCACGTGCCATCAGCCTGGCAGACAGCCGTGAAGGACACCAGCTTTCGGTCACCCTACACGGGAAAGAAAAACACCTGTCGGTTGTACAGAGCCTTTCATTCCTTCCCCACATTAAAATATTCTATGTGCCCATCTTTTCACTGCTGTCCAATATTTGCCCCTGTGCAGACTTTTCCAGTTGCTGTCTCCTCCTGACTTCCCTCTATCCTGTATTTGCCACAGGCTACACATTCTTCATAGCAGGCCAGGATACCAGCAGCCAGCAACTATAAAACCATGACAAGTCAGAGGTGCTACCCAGCCCTGGCAATAGGATAGCAAGGGAGGCAGGTAACATCTTCTGCTTTGAGTCTGATTTCATATCCTTCCAAAGAGGCCTTCTTGTTTACCAGCTTTTCCTGGGATCTTTGTCTTTCATCTTCTACCAGGGCTGCATGAAAGAGTAACTGCATAAGGAAGAGAGCTAGGAAAAGAGAAACCATGAGAAGAAAGCTGAGAGAAGCAAAGAAGAAACAGAAATTACAAGAGGTTGCCATGAGTGACATCTCCAAAGGAAGTTTTACTGAAAGGTGAAAGACACAAACTGAAGACAAATTAGAATATGGCTGAAGGGAGTGGAGAAAGGATCTCACCTCCATCAGGTTATACCCAGTCTTGCAGCTGACAACAAAATAGTCCTGAAACTGATACACAGGCTGCAGGTCTCTGATGATGGTAAACCGATCCCGTGGGATGGGCTGTGGGCACCGTATTTCTGTTAGACAGTGGGACAGATTAAGCTGGGATTAGCAAACAGTGTCAATAGGCTGTAGCAGCCTCTAGGGGAGAAATCTCTTACTCTCAGAGGTGTAGTGGATCTTCCAGCCACGGCTGAACCCCGACTCATCGGTGAGGAAGAGTATGTCTACCTCATTGCTGTTGGTTTCAATGATGCCAGGTGGTTCCCTGCCACAGAATTCACCAATCTCTCTCCCTCGTGCTTGGATCTGATGAGGAAAACATATATCACAGGGACAGAAACACACATGCCTCTCTGCCTCAGAATGCCTGTTTCCATCCAGACCAAGTTTACCAGAGTGCCTATGATGGTGAATAGGGCTTGTTGTCTGACCCATCTTTGCTGGTGCCTACACTGACAGATCAGAACAACAGACTGACCTACCACAAGCTCTGCTTCTCCCTTATCTGGGAATCAGAGCTGTCAACCCCTGAATCCCTTAAATCAAAGGGACATTAAACTGGAAGAAGGATGGGGTTTTTTTTCTTCACTCACAGGGGCCTATGACCCAGAGCCTCTGACCTCAGGACAGTGGTAATTAAATGCACTGAGGGAGAGACAGAAGCTCAGTCGTTTGTGCTGGGGCATTCTGCTTGTATTGATCCCATACTTCTCATCTGGTGTCCCCACGATTCCTGTCTGGGTCTGGCAGCAGGGTTAGGAGGAGAGTTTGCTAATCTCAGTACCTTGAGCTGGTCATAAGGACACTGGACTTGCTGGTGATCATCAATCTCAAAGGGTTGCAAGAACTTGAGGGTGATAGACAGGCCGTTCTGCAGACGGATGCTGTAGTTACACCGGAGGTCTTCGGGATAGGGCTGGGGGTACTCAGGGCTGCTCAGATACCCAGATGCCTCTGTGAACAACTCACTGCTGCACTCCACTGGTGAAGAGGAAGAAAGTAGAGGCCACATCGTGGGGCTGTGCCTTCTGCAGCCCCGTCATCTGCTTCCTAAATCACTTCTCCCACCCTTCCTGGATGAAGGGTTCCTTCTCTGGAACCCTCTGATTCTTTAAAATTTCTCTTTACCTTTGCAGGAGTGGTGGTCACTCTGAAGCTGGTAGCCAATCCGGCAAGAACAGAAGTAGCCACCCATATAGTTGTGACAGAAGTGCTGGCACTGAGGCCTTTCATCGTTCTTGGCAGCATTGTTAGGGTCACACTCATCCAGATCTGAAGACACAGGAAGTGAAGGGGCAAGGGGAGGAAAGTGTTAAACCTCCCTGCTCTAGACTGAAAGTACTTAGAGATCCACATCCTTGCCTAAAGCTTCTCTTTGTCTGCCTGGCAAGGAGGAAAATTGGTTGGAGCCACACAGGCTTTTACTTCTCCATGCTGAGGGTATTTCCTACTCACCCACAGCTTTGTAATATGCCAGGAAGCCCCTGTAGGGAATCACTGTGCCATTGTCTTCATTGGAGAAATCAGAGTGAAATGCTAGGTGCATCTTGTTCCCCTTAGACACAAACTCCTTTCTTCCAGGGTGATTGCCTGTGGTTGACCCAAGCCGGCCACAATATCGGCCCAAGTCCTGCTTGTCTGCTTTGATCTGTCAAAGATAAGGTGAAATCAGTGTAGCCTCCCAAAATTGAGTCTGCTCCACACATTGATATTACCCAACCATGAGTTGTCAGTGCTTGCTCCTCCCATTTCTATCTTTAACTCCTTCCCTTTCCTTCGTGGGAAGTATCAGAGGAGGCCTGCTGAATGAAGAGCCATTGCACGTGGTGGCCACTGGATTCCCATCTCCAGGCACCCCTTGGACCACGTATCTATGGACATACCTTAACATAGTCATAGAAGCAGGACTCAGATGGCTCCAGGTCAAAGTATTTGAAGGTCAGCTTCACCACATAGCCTTTTGGGACCTGGATATCCCAGCTGCTGATGTTATTGTTGGGATATGGCTTGGGATAACTGGGGGATCTGATCTCCCCAAATAGGGGAGACCTTCTTAGGACTGGACTGGAACCGATCACCCCAAAAAAGAGGAAGGCCCATGGGAGATAAAGAACATACCTGTGAACATGACAAATAAACGATGACATTGCACAAAATTAGGTCATTCAAAGTCAGGGGAGACTTCACAACTGACTTGTGGACTGTCTAAAGCAAACCGCAAACACAGAAGGCCTACACAGTTGCAGTACCAACTCCTGGCTCGGATCACTCAGGAACAAGAAGGGCAGCTGAAGTGAAGACACCAGCACTAACAAGGTTCCAGCAGGCCATTGTGACCCGGCCAGAGAAATTAATCAACCCAGGAAGCAGTGCGAAGGAGCACGGGTGAATTCCCTGAGTAAGGTCTACAGATTCCCAGAAGTTGTAGGGCTGATTCTCATAGAGCCAGGAGAAGTTTGGTCCCCCTTGGTCCCGGGCCAGTGGGTCATTTTGGGTTATCACTAGTTTAGGATCCTTGGCGAGGATCTGAAGATCTCAAGCTCGGTTTGCTGTGGAGCAATCCTGCTAGCGCCTCCTGGGCAGCCCTCTACCCAGTCATGTCTCCATCTCTGTCCTCCAAAAATTGGCACTCACATTTTTTTCCCCTCTCATTCTGCACATCTCCCCTCTTGCCCTCTGTGTTCCTCCGAAACAAGCTCACTGCCCAGAGCAGCAGCTTGGCCCCGTTGACCTCCTCTCCTCCCAGGAAGGGTCTAACCCCCCCCGACCGACCCCCCCCAGGCTGTGCCGGCGCGTCCCTCCCCAGGGCCCCGACTCACATCTCCGTGCGCTCGCCCCTGCCCGTGCTGCCCGGCGGAGCTCGGAGCGGCGGCCGGCGGGGAGCCAGGGGCGGGCGGGACGGGGGGAGGAAGAGGAGGAGGGAGCGAGGGAGGCAGGAGCGGGGAATAGAAAGCCGGACTGCGAACAGCCTGGCACGGGGCCAGGCGCCGGCGCCGCCGCCTCTGCTGCCCTCTGCTGCCGAGCGCCGCAGCCCCGCTCCGCGAACACGGACCCGGGGGTGCCCCGGGGGTGCCCCCAGCTCCCTCCTCTGGCCCAGGAGGCAGGAAAATGATTGCCAGAGACCCCGCCGAGGGTTTGGTCTGCAATCCAGAAGCTGCTCCGAGTTTGTTGCCCCCGAAAAGGTCCTCCTAGGAAGTCCCCACCCAATCCTTCTGGGCTGTTTTCTGGTATAGAATGATGAGAAAATTTATAGTCTTCACAAGTTAATTTAAACTTTTAAAAATCAAGCTGCCAAAAAAGATATGTTTTCTCAATTCTGACCTGCTGAAGAGAACTTCTGAGATTTTTTGGGGGGATGGGAACTGGGATCATCTTCAAGGAAAGCAAGAAACCTCAGGCATTTGTGTTAAAGAGATATTAAGAAAAATGAAGAAGTCAACAGAATTAAAGGCATTCTGAGAACAAATCCCTTTTCAAGGACTCTTCTTGATGTTTCTTGTGCAAGTATTTTTAGGAGAGACAAGATAGATAAGGTCCTCTATTTAATGGCGAAATGAGAAAATATAGCAACTTAAAAACCCCTTTCAGGCTTTTAGCAACATAGTGCCCAAGACATATATTTGTGTCTCCAACTTTATGAAGTTTAAAATTTCTTGGCTTTCAGGCTTTGGTGTAAGAGATAAAACACCGTTTTAGTGTTTTTCCTTAGAATTATGAGTTGCTCTGGAGAGGTCAGGAAGTGTCTTGCATTGAAATCACAGGAAGTAATTCACAGCTCCAAAAACTTATTGAATTAAGATGAAAATAGTGTTAAAAAGAATAAAGGAAGCGTCTTTGGGATATTTATGGAAGTGTACTAGAGAACCTTCTCATCAAACACCTTTGAATTATGATCTGAAAAAGATCATGTAAACATATAGTTAATGCCACTGTAATAACACCATATGGCCCCACATACCAGATTTAAGATTAAACAGGGGACATTATCCCAGTACTTCCTGATGTCCAAGTATGTCCTCTGCGTGATGAACACACTGGGCAGGCTCACTGCTGTGCTGTGCCATGCTACAGTGGTTTCTTACTCAGAAACCACACCTGGAAAGTAGCTGGGAAGTACTGGACAGTTCTCGTGGAGAGATCAGTTATGAGCAGGTCACTGGTGGGAAGAGTGTTCCCTGGCAAAGCACGGATAGACAGAGGCCCCTGGGGATCATTTGTAAGAAGTGGATAACTTCACTGTGTCCTTGACAAGCAATCTCCTATCTAGGGAGCACTTACTGGGAGTGTTCTGCGGCACTTTCAAAGCGTATCTCCCGTATCTTCGTTTCCTTCTCCCGTCCCGGTAACATCATCTGGGATAACAGGAGAGTACTCCGCCTGGAGAAGCGCTGTTGGTTGTCTGGGGACACACCTACATCCTATAGTCCTACTCCAGTGCTCCCACTGGTGGCGTTCCCCTTCAGATGCTCTGCGCAATCCTCTTCTTCACGTTAGGCTGGAGCCAGGAAATACCATGGTACCAGCTTTACCTTGGAAGGATGTATGTGCCCACCTTTTCTTAGGGGAAGAATTCCTGTAGGACCACGGAACACATGTAGAAACACAGAATGCCTAAACTATCACCTGTTTGCTGCCTGCTTGCCTCAGCTGCATTACAAGTGGTCTAGACAATAAATCCAGGCAATATCAGAGCAAAGTAAAGAAACTGTAGATCTTCAGCATGGTCAAAGATGCCAACATCCTCTCATGGAGCAAGAACCCTTCTTTGAATACTGTGTCTTGCAGGAGGTCATTGGAAGGAAACCTGCTCTACAGCCTCAGAAGCTGTGAAATTATTGTCTGACATGTGGACCAGAGCCTCTCATCCACAGAGAAGGAGCTGAACACTTTATCCTCAAACCTGAAGCAAGGAGGACAGAGAAGTACCTCTGTTTGGCCTCCTACAGCTACACCACCTACCCTACAGCACTGCAGGGCTGCAGACCCAGGCTCACCTATAAATACTGAGCTGGTTTCCCAGGGCACTCTACCTTCAACCCCCTTGGTTTGACTGCCCAAAGTACCCAAAGTTTGAGCCATCTGGGACACTCTGCCATTGGGCTTGGCCTTCACACAGTCAGGCCCGTGCTATCCAATGGCTCAGCACTCTTTCAGACAAAGCATGTCGCTCCGGCAGCTCTGGTTGATAGGGAGAGGATGACAGAGACCAAAAGATGGTTCAGAACTCTAAGAGTGGGTTTTTTCCTGGTATGAGATGGTGAGCAACAGCAGCATCTTGGCAGCCTGTTTCTGTGTCTTCTAAATCAAGGAGTAAAGCCAAGTGTAATACCCTGAGGGGTACACAGTTCTGCAGCCACTCACCAACGTCACACCTCCTCCCACTTGTGACCTCCCAATATCACACCTTCCCTCTGCCTTACAGTGTCATCCTCACTTCCCATAGCCTCGTGTCTCAGCAATACAGTACTGCTGGGTAAAGTCACCATCTGACTTAGGCATCACACCTATAGCATGATTACAAAAGAAAAAAACTGAATTATTAATGCTGGTAGTTACTACCTGAAGCCCTAGAATGGGTTCCAGTACTATCCCCTATGATTACCATTAGTGTGGACCACATCAAGTGAGTATGATTCTTATCTATGGCTCTGGCACAATCAGATGCTTCCTCAAAAAGAGAGGCTGTCATGGATATGTGATGGCTGGCAATGAGTCAGAAGCAATCTACTTGCCCTATCACCTCACAGGCTTACAGGAAAATTATGTGGATGGCTGGCAGGCCAGTGGGAGAGTCTGGCTAATCACCTGAAGGCAACAGTGTCTGCTATCCAGCTGGAATGCAGGCTCAGGAGAGGAGAGTTTGTACCAGCTTGTGGTGCAGGGCCTGGAACGAGCTGATTAGTTGTTGATCACACAGTCTGGAAGACGCCAACCTGGACATGGTGAGGCGAGCTTGGTGCTGGGCATCAGAAGCAGCTCAGAGGGCGTTCTTGTGGCATGGAAGAGTGTGAAGAGGGCAACAGTGGGACCAGCTCTAGCTGCTGTCAGTCAGACCGCTACCTTTTGCAGCTTCATGATACAACAAAGATCATGTCGAGGTTCCTTATAATAGAAGGAGTGATGGGTTGAGGAGGTCAGCACAGAGCAGACACGCTGGATGGTGCGGCTCTGATTGCTCACTGGGTTTGATTGCGGCACTCAAATTGTGGGTTATGGATATTGACAGGGTGCTGCTGCCTCCTATGTCCTCAGATACAACTGTAAAGAGTCAGAGGTTGACACTATAGGCACAGCTGCAGCTCCCCAACCCTTTGCTTATCACATGTTCTGAAGTAGTGCCTTTCTCATGGCACTCATTTTTGCAGTTCTCTGAAAAGAAGCTCTCCAGAAAACACTATTTTTAAATGAGCTGCTGGCAGAAAAAAAACATTTTTTCAGCTTAAACAAGGGCTTATATTTTCAAAATCTGCAAATCTCTTGGTTCTCTGTGGTGTCAGTAGCTGCATGTTTTTGTGTATCCTCCCCTTCAACCTTTTGTTGGGGGGCAACCACAAGTATTTTTCAGAAGTAACTGCCTGTGGCCTTGTGCCCATCCCATCAGGTGTCACCATTAAAGAACACCTCTCTTTGTGGCAGGGGTCTGGCTTTTCAGGGGACCTCACCTCCTTTGGTTCTGCCCCTTGGTCTCCGACTGCAGATAGCTGAGAACCAGTGGAGCTACGATGGTCATGAGGAGACCATGCCAAGAATGCCAGGAGTGCTGGGGCTAGAGGTGGTGGCTGTGGTTTCTTACCCCAGGAAGAGATCCGGACCCTTCCTCACCCATGGGACCTTCTCAGGAACACAGTGAACATGTGGCTGGTTACTTCAGCCCTCACACTTCACACCCTCACATGAGAATCCTAGACTCTGGAGGACGAGTTCTGCTTTTTACCCATCCTCCCTGAGGATCCCAAGGAGCTGTGGCTGCCCCATCCCTGGAAGTGTTCAAGGTCAGGTTGGATGAGGCTTTAAGCAACCTGATCTAAGTGAAATGCATCACAGAATCACAGAATCACTTGGACTGGAAAAGACCTCCAAGATCATCAAGTCCAACCTTTGACTGATCATCAACCTTTTTAAATAGACCATGGCAATAAGTGCCACATCCAATCGTTTTGTGAACACCTCCGGGATGGTGACTCCACCACCTCCCTGGGCAGCCCATCCCAATGCTTGAAAACACTTTCCCTGAAGAAATTCTTCCTGAATTCCATGGTGGGGGGCGGGCCGGGGGGGGGGGAAAGGAAAGGGAAGGCCTGGAACTAAATGATCTTTAACGTCCTTACAACCCAAACCATTCCATGATTCTATGATCCCAGCATCCCGGGAAGAACGTAGCATCCCCAGAGGAGCAGAAAAGACGGCAGGTATTGGTGGCTGCAGGAGAAGGGGCAGCCTGAGCTACCCTTGCCCACTCGGGCACTGGCCCCCCATCCCCGGAGGGCATCGCGGGGTTCAGCAGCGGTGGGGGCGGCAGGAGGAGCGCGGGAGCCGGGCCGGCGGCGGGGCAGCCCCCGCCCCGCTCCTCCCCGCCCGCTCTTATTCTGAAAGGAGCCTCCGCGCCGCCGCCGGCCCTCCCCGCCCGGCCCACCCCGCTCCCCGCCTCCCGCTCCCCGCCGGCCCGGCCCCGCCGTGACCCCCGGCCGGCCCGGTGGGCGAGGCTCAAGAAAACACGCTGCTACGGGCGGCTCGGCTCGCTCGGGTCTTGTTTCTTTTTCTTTCGGGCACTGGGGAGTGCGGGTCCCGTCCGGGCATCTCTGCGGGGAGCGCTCACTTCACCTTCTGGAAAACCTGGACGCAGACCTCATCTTCAGCAGTCATGCGCTGGGAAAAGGGGGGCCAAAGAGGAGTTTAGGTTGGATCCCCTCGTTTCTCTCCCCTGTTCTGCCAGCCCTCCCGCTGCTGGCTGGAGCCTTCACAGGCCACACGCTGATGCACAGCTGACCCTCCCAAAGCCCCAGAAGGTCCGGCTGCCGGGCAGGGAAGGGACATCGCCTTTGTTGAACTATTTAACTTTTAAACCCTGAAGGCGGATGTTTGTGTGAAGCGGTGGCTGACCCCGCAGAGCCGGGGATGAAGTCTGAGAGAAGGTGGAAGGAAATTGCAGGGCTCAGAGCCCACAGCACCTGCATTGTGTCCCCCCCACTCGCTGTGATCGGGATTTTGCAAGCTGCACTGGACCCCTCCTCACCAGATGCAGCCGGTCCCCCTCCAACCAGTGCCTCCAGCCTCGGTTCCTCTTCTCTCCTAGTTGCTCACACACCAGCTGATCCCCCTCCCAGGAGACGGTTGTCTGAAAGAAAGGAGAGGGGAAGACATGGTCCTGAGACAAGCCGATCAGGGCAACACATGTTTCCAGCGATGACACTGGATGTTCCTCTCAGACACGATTTCAAATGCAATCCCCAATCTGGTGTTTCTTTAGTGGCTGCTTGGGACTGATGGTCTTTGTGGGAGGTGAATGACCCTCTGGCTTCCGAGTGCAACAACAAAGTTCTGCCAAAGGAGCTGACATTCTATCTTTTCAGGACTTTGCTCCAGAGGATAATATCCTCTGCTCCCAGAGTACTGGTTTCTGGCTCTTTGCTGCTCATTCTCTTTGCAGTGAGTGATTCACTCATAGAACCACTTACTCCTGGACCTGCAGGGGCATGCCAGCTCTAGGCTTGGTTCTCAACTGGTTATTGAGTCAAAAGCTGAGCAAGTCCCTGAACTTCTTAGCACGCCCCACTCCCCTGTGAAACTGCCCTGTTTTGGTTTCTCACCTGGCACTTGCGTCCATCCACGGGTCCCAGGTCTTCCTCAAACTGGACTCCCACGTCAAAATCCATAACATAGTCCCGCAGGGAGGTGATGGTGCGGATGACCATGTGATCTCCCGTGTGGATAATCTCTTTGTCCGGCTTCAGTAGGCAGACCAGCTTTCGCAAGACCACGTTGATATCTGGAGGATGAGAGAGAGGGGAGATGTGTGGACAACCTGGGCCCCTCGTCCAGTAGAGCTCCTCCACTCTTTTAGCCAGGGAACATCAACCATGGTACCTCCTTTCCCCTACCACCACAGCACCAAAGTGATGATAGGAGACAGAAAGATCATAGAGTTCCCAACTCCCCCCCTCTTTCCCCTTTCCGACTCCTAACTTTTTGGAGACACAAAACGGAGCTAAAGGAGAGCAGGGAGCGTTACCTAAAGCCCGCAAGTAATTGTCCATGTTCTCCTGGGAGACGAAGCGGTAATAGCCGGTGAGGTTGGGAGGCATCCCGGGGCAGAGGGACGGGGCGGACGGCGCGGAGGAAAGAGCGCAAGCAGCGGGGCAGGCGCGGAGCGGGGACCAAAGTGTCTGGCCGGGCGGGCCGGTCGCTCTCCCGCGGTGCGGGAAGCGCTGCGGGGCGGCCCGATCCCCGCGCCCCCCGCCGCAGTAAGAGTCCCCGCGGCGGGGGGCGCGGAAAGGGCCGGGACGGCCCCTGCTCCGGCATCTCCGCCTCGGCTGGGCAGGACGTAAGGACGGCGTGTCACCTCCTCACCGTCCGCCCTCCTCGGGGGCTGCTCGTATTGAACTCTGGGCTTCCAACCAGCGCCAAGGAACCCTCCCTCTCTGGCCCTTCCTCACACCGTGACGCTGGTGCCTGCGAGCTTCGTCGGAGCAGTGCCCCGGCCTGCGCCCCCCACGGCGCGGACACGCCGTCGAGGAGAGGCGGCGGCAGGCTGGCAGCTCCGCTCTGCCGAGCCCGAGCCCGGGTTCCGGGTGCGGTGTGCAGCCCCTCGCCCCCGCATCCCCCCGATCTCCACACTCTCCGCGTCCCTCGGCAGCCGCCCCGGTGTTGAAGCCCCCCCTTCCCTGGGCAGGCGCCCGCAGCCGTCGCCGCGCTCCGCGCCCTGCCCGGCCCGCAGTGGGGAGGCGAGGAGCGGCCGGTGCGCCCCGCCCGCATGCCGATCCCGCATGCCGATCCCGCATGCCGATCCCGCACGCCGATCCCGCATCCCCGCCCCGCAGCACCTGGCGCGGCGGCCGCGCGCATTGGCTGCGCCCCCCGCGGCCCGTGACGTCATGCTGCAGTGCGGGGCGGGGCCGGGCGGGGCGCGGCTGCCGGAGGTGCCGCCGTCCCTGCGCGCCGCCGCCGCGGGAGCGAGGGCGTGGGTCCTGCCGGGACCCGCCGCCGCCGCGATGGGCGACCCTCGGCCCCGCGCCGCCGTCCTTCTCCCTCTGCTCTGCCTCTGCGCTGCGCTGCCCGGCAGCGCCTCCAACAAAGGTGAGCGGCGGAGCGCCGCGGGCACGGTCCCGGGCGGCGGCGGGCGCTCCGCTGGGACCCCCCGGCTGCCCCCGCGGAGGGGCTCTGGAGGGACACGTCGGCCGCGGCTCGTCCGTCCGGTCCCGCGGTGGCGGTGCGGCTCCGCGCTGCCCGCCGCCTTCGCCCGGCACGTTTTCGTCGGGGCATCTCCGCGGTCCCCGGCGGCCCCGGCTTTCTTCGCCCCTTCGGGCGCCCTCATGCCATCCCATCCCCATTCTCTACTTTGTCCATCTGTCACCCTACCACCGCTTTTTTCTCCATTCTTTCGTCTCTCAGCGATCCCCTCGCGTTTTCCCGTTTTCCACCCACTTGTCTTGCTTTTGTTTAGTTATCACTGGGTGGATTTACATTCCCATCCCTTCCCTAGCATGCTGAGAGAGATTGTGTTGTTTCTCCACAGAGCCCTGCAGTTCATAAAACACGTTCCCTATCTCCATCTTCCAGTCCTGGTTCATCCATCTACAATCTGTCCGTAGGAACTGTTGTATAGTTCTGCGTTAATGATGCAGGTTGCTTTTGTGTATTTTATGTGATAAAGATAAAAGACCCCCAAACCACCCCAGCGCTACAGCTGTAATGTTTGGAATGCAGATGTTCATTGAGCACATAGGGTGGTGGAGAAAGATGTAGGTTTCTAGATCTGTGGCTGTAGTGACAAGCACGAGAGATTCATCTGAGGGCAGTAAGTGTGTTGGTGATCTGACAGGCTGGGAAAATCTGTAAACATTTGAGGGACTCTGGGGTCATTGGGGAATGTGACACCTTAGGGTGCTTTCCACACCTTGGAAGAGTCAGGGCTATGGGGGCGGATGCACCGCAGAGCTGTGTGTACCCTGACATTGGCTGGGGCATTTATTTGTTCTGCTCTGCTTCCATGGGGCCCGGTGGCAAGGAAAGGCCCCTCATGCTCTGGATTTTCCCTCTCCTTTGTGAATTTGCACTCGGAAACATCTACCCACCTTTGGCAAATTATATTAAATTGACGGGAGCTTTGTTGAAGCTGGTAGGAGTCTGTATCCTGGTAGGAGTCTGTATCCTAAAAATATTCCTAAAACGTTTTTCTCTTCTCCAACAACTCATTTCCCAAGAAATCAGATTGGTGATTCCCAAGTTGCAGGTGGATGCAGCAAAGGATTTATCTCTGTACCATCAGCTTGTTACCCCAGCAACAGGGCACATTTGGCATTTATAGCTCTGGATCCCCACCTCGGTGGTGTGGCGCATGGATAGAGCCAGAACAGAATGGAATCCGGTGGGGACAATGGAGGGGCCGGGGGAGACGCGGGCACTTGCACACAGGGAGGATTCCACCTGCATACTGAGCAGGATGGATGCTTCTCTGGATTTCCTACGCAATGCTTTATAATCTCAATCAATACAGTGGTGGAGAAGTGCCAACCCACGCTCTTCGCTGCCATGCCAGGCTGGCTCTGCCTGCTCTGCCCTGCTGGGGCATCCCCTTGCTGACCTGTCACCCTGCCTGCTGGCCCACCAGCCACCCCTGGCAGCAACCCCTGGCCCTGAAATGCACAAATGCTTGGTTGCACAGGATGCTGCCCCTTTTGAGTCAACACATGAGGCCATGCCAGTATGGCCTTCCAGAGGACACTGTGCTGCAGAGGATGGATTTAACATATTGGAATGGCTCTTACTGGAATTAGCCCTTGAGGGGAATGGCTCTGTATCCTACTCCCCACCAGCTCTGAGCCATGCTGTGCTCAAAGTATTGCTGGGTTGTAATAAATCTTGGTCTCCAGGGGGTGGGAGAGTGGGGGATTATCTGGGAATGGGGGTTGTAACTAGGCCATGTAATATAATCTCTGAGGCCCATTTGGCAGGGAGTGGGCATGGGGGAGGGGTTTGTAGTTTGTAATGATTTTTTTTCTCTCTCACCTCCCCTTGCCTCCCCTCCCCTCCCCTCCCCTTCCCTCCCCTTCCCTCCCCCTCACCCCTTTATTTCTCCCTTTCCCTACCCCGGAGCCTGTGTGATAAAGATTAATTTGCTATTTCTGGGCCTGTGACATTTTTCAGAGCCTCCTGCTGGCTGCTGCCTCCATGCCAAGCCTGGCTGGGCTCCAGCCAACGGGATTAGCAAGGAGGGGCCGAAGGAATATGGTGCTCACCATGGAGTGGGGAAGGAAGGAGCAAGGGACTCTCAGAATAGGTTGTTACATGCATGGGATGGCTGACTGAAGGTGTACCTGGGCATGTGTGTGTAGGTGCTGGGCCTTAGTCTAGAGGGTGCAAGGCACAAGTGATAACAGCTGCATGCAAGACTTGTCCCCTGGGGACACCCCAAGAGAAGATGTAGGCTGGATCTTTTCATTATGGCTTCATTGAGCTAAAGGGTTTAGCATTTGGAATCTGTCTCCAGGCTGAGGCTACTTCTGCCTCTTGAGTTCACTTTTTTTTTTAACTGCTCCAGCTTTTCTGGGCACCCAGATGTCTCTCCACGTATTTCTAATAAGATAGTAATGAGGACACAAGGAGGAACACATTGTTTCTGATGAGGTGTCCCATGAGTAGAACTAAATAAAGATAACTTTTTTCTCCCAGCCTATTTTAGACATTTTTATTTCTAGAGAAGAAGGTGGTGAGCGGTGGTTGTTACTTGCCAGGGGATGAAATTCTTTTTTCCTACTGAATCTGCAATTGGTGACTAACACATTGCTGTCCTCCATCCCTTACCCCAAACCTGCCTCAGCAAACAAGCACAAACCATGGATTGAAGCTGAGTATCAGGGCATCGTCATGGAGAATGACAACACCGTCCTGCTCAACCCGCCGCTGTTCGCACTGGACAAAGATGCCCCACTGCGCTATGCAGGTAGGTGGGGAACTGCTCTGGGAAAGGTGGAAGGCAGGGACAGACTTATGGAGAGGCAGGGACACAGTGACATTCATTCCTGTGCTGGATCCTACCCCTCTTCAGGAAATGATCACCTCCAAACCTTGTTCCGGAGGAGGTCCCTAGTGAAGTCTGGAGGCAATTTGGGCACAGCTTGATTTAGGATGCTGTGAGCTGTTTCCTTAGGGAGAGAAACTGAGGGTGGAGCCAGCTACTTTTTGACGCAGTTCTGCTATTTCCAAAGATCACATGCACAGCGCTGTGTCTGTGAGCCCTGGAGAAAGCTGGTAGGGCACACTTCCTTGGCAGTGCTACGTCCCCTCACAGTGAGCACAAATCCCTGGAACAACAGACGATGCTTTCAGTGGTTGTAGTCTTAGTGCTTACTTAGGCCATGCCTGCAGTTCCCCCACGCATTCTTCCTCAGCTTTGGGAGAGTAAATGTGGTCCCTGTGAGCTGAATTTTAGGATTTAGGTGACCCTATCTGCAGTTCCCTGCGGTACTCTGCGCATCCTGCGTGTGTGGGTGGATGAGACATCATGGATCTTCATGCTCTGGCTGTCTATCTGCAGTATATGGCCTGTTTTGCCTCCCTGAGGGATGCAGAGGAGACATAAGGTGCTCCTTCAGCACTGTGGCTGTGTAGCACTAGTAAATGTAGCTTGAGCCTTGTAACGTCCAATCTTTTGTGATGCTGGTCAGGACTCCTTGCCGTGGGAGCAGTCTCCAGTAGATGGCAATCTGCACCATTAATAGCTGTAAGGGATAGCAGGAGGAACTCCTAGGGAACCAAAAACTGCTCAAAATGAAGGATGATAATGAGGGAGAATGGGAAGTGTGAGTTAAAAAGGAAGAAAATATGGGAAAGGAAAGCAAGGGGTGTAATGTGCTTTCCTTAGTCCTTTTCTTTCTCCCCTTCTTCTCTGCTTTTGTGTGTACCAGGTGAAATCTGTGGCTTCAGGATCCATGGGTCAGGGGTACCTTTTGAAGCTGTGATCCTGGACAAAGCTACAGGAGAGGGGCTGATCCGGGCCAAGGAGCCAGTGGATTGTGAAGCACATAAGGAGCACACATTCACCATCCAGGCCTATGACTGTGGAGAGGGACCTGATGGAGCAAATACCAAAAAATCACACAAGTAAGTTCAGGCATCGCTGCCTGCTACAAAATGTGATCTGTCACAAAAATGCAAAGGAAAATTGCTGTGGAAACACTTCCTTTAGCCAGAAGTATTATTCTCTAGCCATGATATTGTAACTCAACGTATTAAGAAGACCCAAAGAGAAATGTTCACTGACTGTCACGAGTGAATACAGAAAAGAGGGCTGTTTGACAGCAGTTTCTAAGAGTGGTGCTGCATGTGGGTAGGAGGTCCAGATTGCATTGTTATTACTTTTGCTCTTTCTGAGTGGTTGGAAACCATTGTCCAAGCACCTGTGTGACAGCATTGCTGCACGGAAATCAAGGTGTCTTTCCTTGTCCTTGCTTTTGGCAGCAGGAAATGAGAGTGGTGCACTTTAAAGGAACGACTGACTCTGAGATTTAGGTGGTGCGTGGCTCCTAATCAGCCCATCGGTTCTTATTGATGTCTCTCTGCATCAGGGCCACAGTGCACGTTCGAGTAAACGATGTGAATGAGTTTGCTCCTGTCTTTGTGGAAAAGCTGTATCGCGTGGCAGTGACGGAGGGAAAGCTGTATGACCGCATCTTGCGTGTGGAGGCCATCGATGGGGACTGCTCCCCGCAGTACAGCCAGATCTGCTACTATGAGATCCTGACCCCCAATATTCCCTTTCTCATTGACAATGACGGTAAGAATCCTCACCCACCATGTGCGCATCACTCCTGTTTTCCTGCTCTGCTCCTTCTCTGCCAGCCCCATTTGAAGGCAGAGCTGTGCTATATAAATTTTCCAGCACTGCTGATCTATGCTGGTGAGAGCAGCAGCATCCATTTTGTGAGGTGCTATAACTTGTTACGGAGTGACACTGGGCAGGGTGACTCAACTCCTTTTTGGTTGTTTTTGTCATTGATCAAAGATACGAGTGATTTTTAGAAGGAACGTCTTTGAGGAGACTGCTTGTCCTCTACCTTGATCTCTTTGTTTTGCAAACCAGGGAACATTGAGAACACGGAGAAGCTGCAGTACAGTGCAGATCGGGTCTACAAATTCACAGTGACAGCCTATGACTGTGGGAAGAAGAGGGCATCTGATGATGCTGAAGTGGAAATCCAAGTGAAACCCACGTGCAAGCCCAGCTGGCAGGGTATGAAACCTCCAAACACAGTTATCTCTTCCCTTCTCTTTTGCTCAGCTACTACTCAGTCCTGCTCATCACGCATGTTTGTATATATGAGCATACACATATAAATCTGTATGCCCATATATATGGTTCAGTTCTGGCAC
Source organism: Aphelocoma coerulescens (assembly GCF_041296385.1). Classification (NCBI taxonomy): domain Eukaryota; kingdom Metazoa; phylum Chordata; class Aves; order Passeriformes; family Corvidae; genus Aphelocoma; species Aphelocoma coerulescens. The sequence continues at coordinate 93,579,487 of NC_091013.1, read as the reverse complement.
CAACCCATCCCATCAGGGGATGCAGCAGATGTCTAAGTCTGTTGCAAAGCCACTGAAAGGTAAATTCTAGCATTGGAAAATCATTCCTTGGATTACTGTGAACTGCCATGCATTTGATAAGGCTCATAGACCGTATTCAACAAAGACTGTTTTTGGGGCTGCTGCTCTTGAGGATATTTGGCTTTTCCAGTGGTGGTGGAAAAGGTGCAGGTTCACCTTAGTCAATTAGAATTAAGGGGAAATCAACACAGCTAAATACCTGCTCTGCCTGATAAAAGAGGCTGTCCAACCACAGAGTGATGACACATCAGTATTAGCTGTAGAAGCTGGGACCTTGGACTCTGTGCTTTTAGGAAATCTTCCATGCACTGGTGCCAGCTGCGTAAAGCTGTATTTCCAATGCGGAAAGGGCCAAAATTTTGGACTAGTCCATAGATGCCACTTGTGTGTATGCCAGGTGTTCTGGCCCTGGGTCCTTGGCAGTTCCTAATCCCTCTCCTTCACTCCTTCCCATTAGGCTGGAACAAAAGGATTGAGTACACCCCTGGTGCAGGCAGCCTCGCGCTCTTCCCCACCATTCACCTGGAGACCTGTGATGAGCCACTGTGGAATATCCAGGCCACGGTGGAGCTGCAGACAAACCACGTGGCCAAGGGCTGTGACCGGGATAACTACTCCGAGAAGTCACTGCGCAAACTCTGTGGTGAATTGGTTCTTTCCTGGGCTGAGGGCGATTGTGGCACAGAACCCTGGCCCTCCCTTTGGAGGGGTTCACAGTGGTAGCTGTGCCTCACATAGCAGAGGTGCTGGGGGACACATTCCTCATGTCTGCTGTGGTCACTGGGGTGGGAGGACACTGAGCTTGGGTGTTGCATTGAGGGGCAATGGGTGTTCCTGCCCACATCTCATGGAATCGTGGAATGGTTTGGGCTGGAAGGAACCTTAAAGATCCTCTAGTTCCAACATCCCTGCCAGAGACAGGGACACCTTCCACTAGGCCAGGTTGCTCAGAGTCCCGTCCAGCCTGGCACTGAACACTTCCACAACTTTCTAGTTTTATAAAGAGCTACTTGTGCTTTCCTTGCTGGGAAGGCAGAGATTTCTGTGCATTGTCCCAGTATGCAGAGTCTGTGGGACTTCCCTGAGCACTGAACAAAAAGTCACCACCCTTCTCCAGATAGGAGAAGGCCTTTAGGCAACTCTTCCTCTCCCTGGGCACCGAGATATTACAGTGAAGCTTCCAGTGCCTCATTTCATCTGATCCCCAGTTCTCAGGCTCCTTTTTTTCCCATGCCAACATTCCTGACTCCTTCCCTTCTTGGTAGGTGCTGCCTCAGGAGAGATTGACCTGCTGCCAGTGCCTAGCCCCACAGCAAACTGGACGGCGCGGCTCTCGGTGCACTACAGCCAGGACAGCAGCCTCATCTACTGGTTCAATGGCAGCCAGGCTGCCCAGGTGCCTGTGGTGAATGGACCAAATGGCCACGAGGGGCTGAGTGACCACTTCACCCTGTCGGTGTGGATGAAGCATGCCGTGGTGCCTGGCAAAGGCAGGCGGGAAGAGGAGACAGTGATCTGCAGTACAGTGCAGAGTGGTGAGATTTCTCCTGGGGTGGTGACACTGCTGCCCACTGCCTCTTAACTCCTTAGAAGGGATTGTCCCTGCAGGGGTAAATGTCTGGTGTTCCAAAGCAGGACTTGGGCAGGGGTGCCTCCTTAGGAACACAGCTTTAGATGTCCCTTTTTCTGGGAGCGCTCAAGCCTCCTGTGAGCACGTGATGCTGAGTGCCAGTCATGCATGGCAGCGTGGGCTTCTGGGTTCTGGCTACTGGGACTGCTTGGAGTGTTCATGTAACTCCTGTGCTTGTCCCTGGCAGAGGATGGCTACTCGCACTACTCTCTGGCTGTGCATGGCTGCCGGATTTCTTTCCTCTACTGGCCATTGCTGGAAAGTGCAAGGCCTGTGAAATTCCTCTGGAAGCTTGAGCAGGTGAGGAAGGGTTTGCCTCCTCCCCGTGTCCCTTCTCCTTCTGCCCTTTGCTGATCCCATGCTCTGCTGTCTGCCATAGGTCTGTGATGATGAGTGGCACCATTACGCCCTCAACCTGGAGTTCCCCACGGTCACGCTTTACGTGGATGGCGTCTCCTACGACCCTGCCCTGATCCACGACAACGGCCTCATCCACCCCCCACGGCCGGAGCCCTCCATCATGATCGGGGCCTGCTGGACTGGTGAGTGCCCACTCCCCAAACCATGTTCTTCCCATGTGGGAAAAGAGGGAGTGGAGGGAGACCCAGAGGAGATGAAAGAAACACCACCCAATACTAAATGATGCAAACCACGCTGCAGCCATCTTGCCTCCTTGGCACCAAAGCCAGTGTGGCTCCTTCCTTCCTCGTGGACCAAGGTAATAACAGCTCAGGGAAAAGTGTCACTGACAGCTTCCTGGACAAAAACCACGGAATATGCAATGGCTAACCAACTTTCAGGCAGGGGAAAGTTGAAACTCTGTACCTCATTCAGGCACTGGCATTTCTATCAAAGTCCTTCCCCAGAAAGCAGGCAGTACTATTTATGCTGCTGACTGTATTGATGGGGATTTCTCTGTCTTGAGGGTCTATATGAAGAAGTCACAAATCTTTCTGTACAAGAATTGGGTTGAAAGACAAAAATCAGGTTAGGAACAAAGTTAGGCCACTACCAGATTAAAACCTGTTCTGTGGAGATGCAAGGCTGCATTTCTCAGATCCTTCAGTTCTCCTGCAAGACTGAAGCAGGACAGACCTAAAGGAGTTCGCCTACTGCTTGCCTTCGCTCTGGTGGAAGTTTCTAGCAAGATCAAATATTTGCTGTACTGCTGCTTCTCTGAGATCAGAGATCTTCCCACAGCTCTGTGCTCTCTTGATTGGTGTTTGCAGACAGCAAATATTGGTCAGCCTGGGACCCTCTCCTGCAGCTGAGTTTCTAAGGGATGTTGAGAACATAGCTTGTTGGGAACATGGCTAATTCCCAAAATAGATAACACTGGGAAAGGATTAAAAAACTCCAAACACTATAGTTTCTGCCTTAGGTCAGTTACTCGTCCTACAGTCTCACCATTCGCTTCATGAGAGGAACTCTGCCCTCTGTCATCTGTGATGTGCTGCCTCTAGGGCTGAAGGGTGCACTGCTTGTCACAGAGTTGTGCTTGTGGACTGGCCGATACAGGCACTTGTATAGATACTTGCCTGACCCTGTAACTACCATCTTCCAACGCCTTATTGCTCATCCGGATGTTCTCCTTTTGCAGAGGAGAAAAACAGAGAGAAAATCAAAGGAAGTGAGAATGCCACTGATTCTGTGCAAGGTAGGGAAAAGGAAGAAGATGGGTCTCTTCCTCTCTTGACTGTGCATGACTATCACTTCTTGCATGGTGCCTTCCTCATACAGCTTCCCCAGTTCTGTCCTGCCACCTCCCACCCCCTTGGGAGGAAACCCCTTATTTGGCAGATTGATCCTTGATACCTTGGTACCTCCGGAGCATGAAAAGGCTGATGGAAGGACTGCAGCCTGCTTTGAGTGATGGAGTATGCTTTTCATGTGGAGAAAGAGTCCTCATGCCTGATCATTAAAGCTGGTCTCTGAAGAGCACAATAGCCATTAGAGACATCAGGAGATGTCACCTCATCCCTAACGATCTGTGGAATGTGTAGTTTCTTTTACAAGCCCTCACAGGAAGCAGAGTGAGAAGGGGACAAGAAATTGTTTCCATCTGGCATTCAGCAGTTTGACAGAACCTTCTCTATGCTACCCACTGTTCACTGCCCTTGTCTTTTTGTTGGTCTGTTTTTCTCGCTTTCCCCCATCTTTTTCAAAAATTGTCATCTCCTTGCTTCAGCATCCCCTGTCTTCTTGTTGTCTTTGCTTTTCCATATCCTGTGCAACCCTCTGTCCCTCTGTACCTGCCTTAACATCTGTATGACCTTCACATTGTTGCTTTTGTTGTCTGGGCTTTTCCATGCCCTGTGCCCCTCTCTGTTGCCCTCTACCTCCCTTACCTCTGTGTGGCCCTCACACTGTTGCTTTTGTGGTTTTGCTCTCTTCCTCGCCATGTCTCTCACACCCTCCACCTCCCATGTTTCCCTCAGGAGATCCTCTGTCGATACACCACTACTTCCATGGTTACTTGGCTGGCTTCACTGTGCGCCCTGGTAGCTTGGAGAGCCGGGAGGTTATTGAATGCCTGTATGCCTGCCGTGAGGGGCTTGATTACAGTGACTTCGACAGTCTGGGCAAAGGGATGAAGGTATGCCCGTCTGCCCAGCTTGCATGGGTCTCCTCCACTCTCCTCCCCAGCCTTGCTTCCCAGGACTTTGCCTGCTCCCCACCTCAGACAGCTCCCCACCTTTCTCCTTTGTGTCTCTCTCAGCCTGGACTCCTGTCATTTGCCAAGGAACCTGAGTATTTTCTTCTCTTCTACCTCTAGGTTCATGTGAACCCCTCTCAGTCCCTGCTCACCTTGGAGGGTGATGACGTGGAAACCTTCAACCATGCAATCCAGCACGTGGCTTACATGAATTCACTGCGCTTTGCTACCCCTGGCGTCCGGCCACTCAGGCTCACCACTGCTGTCAAGTGAGTGGGAAAAGCAGCACCTCTGGCTCAGTTCAGTAAGAGGGTTGCCTCTTCTTTGACTAAAGTTACACCCACTCACATTGTATTTTAAAATAATTGTGTTTTAAGATGGTCTCAAAATGGGTAAAAGTCTTCCTGAAAATAAATGTTAAATTATCCAATATCCAAATGGATACTGTAGTATTGGTTCCTAGTGCCTTTGCAGAACTTCTGCCTCCACTCACAGAGGTGTGACCACTGTGTTTGCTGGTGTGACCAAGTCACTGGAAACCCAGTGGTGTCACTCCTACCACACATCTCTGCCTTGCACAGCAGGCTGTAGGGGAGCTTGAGGAAGACTGCCGGAAAAAGGATATTCCCTTCCCTGGAAGTAATGGGCAGGAGGTGTTCTTTTATAATGTTGTGGTTGGAAGCTTGGGCCAACTGATGTTTTCTACTGCTCTCCTTCAGGTGTTTCAGTGAGGAGTCCTGTGTCTCCATTCCTGATGTGGAAGGCTATGTTGTGGTGCTACAGCCTGATGCCCCCCAGATCCTGCTGAGTGGCAATGCCCACTTTGCTCATCCTGCATCAGACTTTGAGGCTCCGGAAGGAATTCCCCTGTTCCCCAACCTCCAGATCACCTGCTCTATTTCTCACCAGGTGGAGGCCAAAAAGGATGAGAACTGGCACGGTACCGGTGAGTGGAGTACAGGGCAATGTGTAAGAGACAAGCTGGAAAAACCTACAAGAGTTGCAGTCCTGCAGAGGAAGTAGAGCCCTATAATTACATCCGAAAGAGAGAGTTTACAAATTTAGAAGCAAGGCACATTGTCTGTCAATATGTAGGCTAATCGGCTCTTATCCCTTTCTGCTCCTCCCTGTACTTTTTCTATCCACTCAGTTCCTTTGCCTCACTCTCTCCTAATTCTTTCCCAGGCTTCTCATTCCTAATCCCTTTTACATTTTACCTACATTTCCCTTTATTGAATCCAGCGCTGGATGGATGTCCTGCCTGTTACTCTCTCTACTCCTGCACTTACTTAGTCTCATCCTACTTCCTTCTCTTCTGCTCATTCCTTACTTCTTCCTCCCTTCCATCTCTTCCTGCATCACTTATTCCTGTGAATTCCCCAGTCAGTTTCCTCACACCCTACAGAATCCTGTTCTTCAATTTCTTCCCATCATGCTCAGATTATTTCTCTGCAGTCTATGCTCTACGTGTCCATTCGCTTCTTTCATATCTGCTCTGGTAATGGGAATTTTTGCTCCTACTTTTCTGTTTAGAAGCTTTGCCTTTCCTCATACAATGATGAGTTCCTTGACTTAAGAGCAGATTGTTCTCAATCCTGCTGAAAGCAGTTAGTTTTTGAATGTGGTTGCTATTTTAAAGAAGATAAGATCTCAACCATGGTAACCAGCAGTGCGAGACAGGGAAAAGCTTTCAAAAGCATGCAGGGCCTGGGAGTGTGTGAGCGTTGCTCCTAATTTGCACACTGTCATTGTCAACAAAGTCCTTACAGCCAAGATGTGTTATCATGAACCAGACTGATAATAGTATGTTGTTCCAAAATAAAGTGACTTTATTATGTGCATAAATAATGTCATTAGAACCATCCCGCAACAAGTAATTAGACTGACAGTGATTTTACTTAAGGTCAGTGCTAGGTGGAGAAGGAGAAGTAATTACATATGATGTGAGCACTCTTAGGTAAGCAGGTACCCCTCTGAGTAACTCCTTCCCCTTCGCTGATGGCTGTCTGGCTTTCTGGCCATATCATCTTTCTGTTTGCATCTCAGTGACAGACACACGAATGTCAGATGAGATTGTGCACAACCTGGATGGCTGCGAGATCTCTTTGGTAGGAGATGACTTGGACCCAGAGAGGGAGTACCTGCTCCTGGATGGGGCACTGCTGCAGCAGCGGGGCCTGGAGCTCGTTAACACCTCTGCCTACCTGACCATCACAGGTACGTCCTCTCCGTGGTCACAGCTATCCAGTTATGCTTCTGTCACCGCCTGTCAGGCATCACTGGGAGAAGCACTTGATGTTAGAGATGTGTTGGTGTACTTGGTGACACTGAGATGTAACCACTTCTTGAACTCCTGGCTTTTGGAAGTCCCAGACTGTTTCCTTGGGAAGGTGGCTTGTCCTCCAGCACAAAGTACTGGGACATGGTGTCAGCTCTCACCCAGGCTTGTATCACTCCTCCTGATGTACTCCTTGAGGTTTGGTGTTCTCAGGTATCAGTAGCATTTTGCATGACACGACTGGAGGACACCATATCCCACAGATTTTGGACTGCTACAACACTATTGTACTCTCCAGAACGTAAGAGGGCTGTTGCTTTCCTTCCCTTCCACTTGTTTTAGCGATGCAAGCAGGGATTCCATCAGGTCCTTAGCAGCCAGCTCCATGTCCAAGCCCTTCCCAAAATTCATGAACCCAGCATTGCCTTGCATCCCTCTGTAGCTTCTAGTTGCTGCAGGGTTAGGATGCCAGGTGACTTTGGAGCTGGAGCTTCCTCACCCCACCCCTCTCTCCTTGTCTCAGGTGTGGAGAGCATTGCAGTTTACGAGGAGATCCTCCGCCAGGTCTCCTACCACATCAACCACGGTGCTGCCCTCTATGAAAGGAAGTTTCACCTGTCCTGCACGGAGATGAATGGACGCTACTCCAGCAATGAGTTTACTGTCGAGGTACAAGACCGATGCATGCACACGGAGGTTCCTCCTCGTGCACGGAGAGGACACGGTGCACGGGAATGCATGGAATGTGCCATGGACACAGGGTTGAGTCCCCTCACTCTGGTCTTTCTGCAGGTGAATGTTCTCCACAGCATGAACCGAGCTGCTCATCCCAGCCATATTCTGAGCTCCCAGCAGTTTGTGCACCGAGGCCATCATGTACCCGCAGAGCTGTCTGGGCACAGCTTGGCAAGCACCCACAACAGCCCAAGTATGTAACACTCTTTTGGGTTTATTCTTTTAGATCAGGATGCTGACTTTCTGATACCCTGGCAGAACTTGTAGCAGAGGATTCCTCCCAGGCTCCCTGTACCCATTATCAGGTTCTCATCATACTGTCCTGTTCCACTTGTCGTTAGCCAGTGGACTACAGTCTTTGTCAAACTGTATTTTAGAGCATGGTGCAACAATCCTCCTTTTGTGGGATATTGTTTTCTTGGTGTAGAAGCAGACTGAAATCTACACTGCAGAGGGTCTAAAAAGAATAACTAAGCTGACTTCATTCATGCACCTTGAAAAGGTGCTGTGTGGGCTTGTGTAATTTCAGAAAGAAGCTTCAACAGCAGGAGAGAAAAGTGAGTCAAGACTGGCACTGCTCTAAAAAAAGAGATGGGAGTAGGTGGTGGTCAGCAAAGCAGGAAAATACAGGAGATGATAGACAAGAGGAGAACTGTTGCCCCCAAAACAGAGGAGAGAGAAGCCTGAAAGCTAGACGAGATGTTTGTTTGTCCTGGTAGCCCTGTGCCACAGGCATGCCCACACTCCAATCAGTTTTTCCTGGGCTATGAAAGCTCTGGGACTTGTTACAGACATTTTGGTCCCCTGTTGTACGGAACAAACAAGGCACCTGTGAGCTAGCTTTTGCTGCAGCTTGCTGCAGTAGCTGATCCCAAGCTGGTCCAGCCCTGCAGCTGGCACTGCAGGGGCAGCCTGTGTATGTGCCAGCCTTTGCCTCTCCCTTCCCCAGCTCTGCCTGATGGCAGCAGCAAACTTGTCCCTGCTGAACAGAACCATAAACAAATTCATGGAGGGCCTGGAGATATTTTGCAGGGAAGGTGGTTGTCTGCGGAGTTAAAGCTCAGTCTACAGGCCTAAAACAAACATGTGGGAGTTGGGCTAAGGGTCTTAGATGAATTTCAGGTTTTCTCCTGTGGAGAAGCCAGGCTTGTGCCACGGCACTAATTAGAAGTCCATCATAGCATTCACATCTTTTGGCTTCTTAGTTTCTCTACTGCTTGCACAGAAATCACACCCTCTGAAAATCATCCTCGAGCCCTTAGAGGCTGCCCCCAGCATGCATTTCTCCCTCCTAAGAGCAGGATACAGATACATGCTATGCAACATACTCTGGTGAATTCTGCAGATAAAGATGTGCAGAGTCTACAGGCCGGGCTGACATCACAGGAACTGCCTGTGCCCAGGGGCACAGAAAAGTCAGGATATGTTCCTGCACAGACCAAAACCCGAACTCTGCCCAGGAACCTCGGTTCCTGCATGTCAGGTTGGAATTGCATGTTTCTGTGACAGACTCTAGACACAACTTCTCGCTTTCTTTCTTCAAAGTGGTCCCCAGTGCTGCCACTGTCATCATTGTGGTGTGTGTGGGCTTCCTGGCACTTATGGTGATCCTCGGCATCCTGCGCATCCACTCCCTGCACAGGCGGGGAGTGGGGCAAGAGGTCCCTGGGGCTGCCGAGTCGGGGCACACCAGCACTGCAGGCAAAGAGAGCGACATGTTCTGGGACGACTCGGCCCTCACCATCATTGTCAACCCCATGGAGGTGAGGAGCTGCCACTGTGGCCAGGGCTGGGTGGGCGGCTGGGTTGTCAGACCCTTCTCCTTACCCCATGTCTCACCTCCCCAGTCCTACCAGAGCTGTCAGGAGAGGGCAGCAGGAAGTGTGGAGGGCAGAGCTGGCGAGGGCATGGAGGATGATGAGGACAGCACCGACTCGGAGACACCCGACTCCCCGGACAGCAGTGACATGAATGACCGGCACATCATCGGCAAAAGTGACGTCTCTCACCGCTACTAGGAGCTTTAAACACCCGCCCAGTGGATCCCCCCGAAACATATGGCAGGAAGGAGGAGGTGTCTTACTTTCAACTTCTTTCCTCCCCCACCGTGTACACATGTGCTCCTCCCTCACTTACCATTTCTGCCTCTCATGTTCCTTCATCTTCTGCCATTCTCGTTGTGGACATTCCCCACATTATTGACCCCCCCATCTGGCTCTCCAGACACAGGTGTTAGGGCACTTACACATGATAGTGGCACAGTTCAAACTGTGATGCAGATGTTGGAAAGAATGGAAATCTGAAAGGCAGAGCCAGCCACAGGGCTCAGAGTGGGGTTTCTCACAGCCCCTCCCCAGATATTATATATATATATTGTATATTTTTTCAATGTTGTCATTTGAGGTTTATTCTCGTTTCATGCAAAAAAAAAAAAAAAATCGAACCAACAAACCACTGCAGCTTTGTGTCGCTTTGTAAAATTGTCAATATTCCTAATACTAAATGAATGAAGGTAAGAAAGATGAGGAAACAAAGTGGATTTTAAAATAAATGGATTTCAAATAAAACATTCAGGACTTCTGCAGTTTGTCACTACAACCAGACAAAGAAATAGTGTAGCCTCTAATGTGAAACTGGAGCTTGTCCAGAGCATGTATTTACTGAAATTACTACCTTATCTCAGGGAAGGGTTACATTTTTTAGCATATGTGATGAAACAAGAAAAACACATCACTCACAACCCTACCCCCTGCCTTTTTGAGAGACAAAATACTCTTTGTAAACACAATGTAGCCTTCCCCAGGACTCGGGGCTAGGAACCCACAAAGGAACAGAAGGCACTCAAGTCTGTCACAGGCAAATGTAGCATGTGCAGCAAACTGAATTCTTGAATACAGGAAAAAAAATAAATAAGGCTCTTTCCATACACTTAGTGTATCAATAAACAGGCTAAATCTCCTTAGCTTCATCTGTCTTTGCACCTGCTCTGCTTTCTTTATCAGTATGATAGAGTATTTTTTATACCAGGGGTTCCAGCTTGTAGAACAGCCCCAGCACTTCTGGGGGAAGGAGACGTCTTCCTCTTTCTGCTGAGAATGGAGGGGATGGAAACACAACAGATACTAGCAAAGCATGGCTCTGAGCCCAGCAGTAGCATGAATTGTTAGGACAGTGCTTCAGAGCAGGTTGTGGTTCTTCCCTGGATCTACCTTGTCTGGCTTTTCAGATGCTGCAAGACAAACAGGGCCTGTCGGCTGCCTGGGAAATGGCTACAACATGTGAAGGACCCAAAGGAAAATTCTACAATTTTTTGGCAGCCAAGGTTGAGAAATCCTCCTTAGGGGCAAGAAGGCAGTACAGTAGGTGAGAGTGGAAGAGCCCCTCTGAGGGCATGAAAAGCTGCAGCACAAGATCTCTGCTTGCTGCAGTTCTCTTAGATGTCTCAGCTCTAGCCTGTCTTCATGCCCAGCTGTGCCCACATATGGTTGTTACTCAGTCCAAAAGAAGTGAACATGCTGGGGCTAAGACACTTACACTTTCTGCTTTGTCTCCTTCCCAGTAAGTTCCATACCCTTGTTTCATCAAGGGAATTTACAAGAGGCACTGTCAAACCAGTGCCCTGACATCTTGATGCACTGGAATAATTCAAGTCTCCAGAAAGAAAAAAAAGGCTACATTGTGCACATTTCAGCAAAAAACTTGGCACAAACTAGTCGCTGCGTCCTGAGAATGCCTGACCCAGATCCGACCTGCGACAGAAAGCACCACCTCTCAGAGCACTGAAAAAGACCAGGTCTCGGGACCACAATGTCCCTGTACCTCCCCAGCAGCCTCAGCCAAGTGCTACAGCTCACAAGGTGGAGGAGGCCAAATGTACGATGACTTCATAGGTAGCCATCATGATGGCCGCGTTTGGGATCTGGCGGATCAGGTGCGCCAGGAGCCCCCGGTATAAAGCCAAGGGTCCCTCCTCACGGACCACGAGCTGCAGAGTCTGTGTAAAGGAACGGTACCGTGACCCTTCCTCTCGCAACCGTGTCCGAATGACCTCTGGAGAGACAAGAAAGGAAGCCATACATTAGCAGATGCATCCTACAGGCATGGCATCTCCCCTCAAGGGGAACAGAAGCAAGGAGAGTGGACCCACTCACCGTGTGGATAGGCAATGCATGTAGCACATGTTTTGGAGACAGCAGCAGCGCCCATTAGTCCAAAGAAATCGTGGTTGTTTGGTGGAAGTGTGAGTGCTGGGGAATGGGAATGCTGGCTGTTCCTCAGCTCCTGTTTCAGTGCTTCATAGATGACAAAGTGTATGATGGTCTCTGACACTCCAGCATAGGAGGCAGTGACCCCACGGTAAAATCCACGCAGGCCTTCAGTGTGGTACACGTGCATGGCACACTGGAGAGCATTGCTGGCCATCTCCCCCTTCACCCTGTAAAGAAGGGAGAGGGTTAGGACAGCATGCTGCATCCCTGACGTACAGGGCTGTTGTGAACACAGCCATAAGGCTCTTGCCCAGCCTGTGACTTTCCATGTTCTGATGAGAAATCACAGACTTCTCCCTGCCCACCACCACCCCCAAACCAATCCTGATATGACACGGAGTGGCTCTGCACTGCTGCGCTGCCTTACCTCGCTTCCAGCTGCATCCTGGTTTTCACTAACCAGATGGGGTTGGTGAGTGTGGCTGAGCTAATGCCTGGGGAACAGAAGAGGAAGACAGCCGTGAGCGCCAGGATCATGCTGACGGTTTGTGAAGAGGTGCTGATCTATCAGCTCTCTGAGCTCTGCTTGGCACGCTGCAGGCATTTGCAATTTGAGAATGACCTTGAGAAGAGATACTTAGGGCAGACTATTTGATTCTCCTCCTCCCCTGTTCTAGCCTTTGTCTAGTGGTGATTAGCTCCTCTGCCTCCAACAAAACCCTACTACAGGCCCGGGTGTTACAAAGAGGCAGGAAACAGCGGGCTAATTTTGCAAGAGTGGAGGATTTTGTTAGAGAACTGGGTTATATCAAGAAAAATGGTTCTGTGAGTGGTCTAAATTACACACTGCCTTCTCCCTCTCACAGCAGAATAGAGCTCCTGATAGCAGCTGAAGGGGTAAAGACTAGACCTCAAGAGATGAGCCTAAGAAGAATGAAGAATGAGAAAACATTTTGGTTACCCAAAGACTCACTTCTCCAGATGTGGAGGGAGAAAACTTCAGAGCAGCAATAGAGGAGGAGTGAAACACGTAGGCACTTCCAGACAGAAAGACCACTTGGCTTTGATTTGAGACAGAAAAGGCTCACCTGCACAGGCTGCAGCTAATATGTGTACTTTCTTGGACTCTGGTACCAGGACAGTGTTAAGCCTCTCCTTAACACCAGAATAGGCAGCAAAATATATAGCCCTGCTTGGAAAAAAATACAGAAGAGGTTACAGCTCCCCTCTGAGGAGCAGAGACACTACTGTGGGGTCTTGCTCCAACTTTTCTTACTCCCAGCACAGGTTTGTCAGATACCACTTATACTTGGCCCACAGCAATCATCTTAACACTATGGCCAGAAGCTCCAGAAAATGTCTGCATGAAGGGGTTCTGTGGCACATGAGTGCAATGCCCAAACTGCTTTCAGAAAGTGGAGCAACAGGTATGACACAGATCCCTTCAAAAGTGTACAACATGAGGCACCATCATGGAGCAGTACTCACCGGGAAGGAGCAACCCCAGCGAGGTTTGGACCCAGACCACGGAACAAGGACCGCACGCCTTCCTTCTCAAGGATGGCCCTACAGAGGGACATGAACAGAGAAATCAGCAGAATAACTAAGCTGGGGGCTCTCCTGTTCCTCCTCCTTCTTTGTTCTTCAGTATTTCTTGTAGCACCCTCTCCTCACTTCCCACATTATTCTTTTTCTGCCCTGCTCATTTCCTCTCCAGCCACTTCTTCTCTCTCCTTTAGTCATAGAATCATAGCATGGCTTAGGTTGGAAGGGGCCTTAAAGATCATCTAGTTCCAACTACCCTGCTGTGGGCAGGGACACTTTTCACTAGTCATTGCATCCTGTTCTTGATTACGCCGTCCCTCTGGGTCTGATCAAACCACTAGCCGAGAAATTTCTCTCAGTCCCCAAAGCTGCCTTGCAGAGCACAGATCACCAGTGAGAAGCAGATGTACCTGTGCTCTGATCAAACTTTCTATTGCACTTGTGGCTTCCAGAGCCTCAGCTCAATTCTCTTTCTCTCTCCCCTCACCCCCTCCACCTGACAGCCAAACCATCACCTGCCTGGTGCTAACAGGCACTCTGACATGTCCTACTCACCTCAGCAACTGGAGCACTCCAGGAGATGGTGGGGTAGGATTCATCAGCCTCACACTCATCCCCGGCAGCTGTATCTCTGGGAGGCACAGAGGCCGCAGTGCCAGCTGGGATGACTGTAGACGTATCTTCACCACTTCCAGGGGGCAGGTCAGGATGGCTCCAGCTGTGCCACCACATCTAGGGCACAGCAGCACATTTAAGAATGACCTCTGTGCCATAATAGGGCAATAATTCTGACCTTGCTTGTCCACAACTTCTCCCCTCTGGGAGAGGAGGTTAGGTACCCCAGTCTGTGCCACACATGATCTCCTGCTCTGACACTGATTAACGTAACAGCTCAGCTTGGGACATCATCTGGCAGCCTCACTCTGAAACCTTACTCAGTACTTGAGACAGAGAGTCCCAAGTCCGTGGGGACTCAGCAGTCCCCCAGAGCAAACATTTCTGCTGCCCAACCTCACTGCAAAGCCTTCTGCTGAGATCACCAGGCACCGTGGCTCACACCTCACCACAGCCACACCGGCTCACGAAGGGGCAGCACAGAGCTCTCCCACCCCTCAGCTTGCCTGTGTGTCTTTAATCCATAACTAGGTCAGACCCACATTTGCAAGGCCCTGTAACCAAGATCTGTATTTTCTGCCAACAGCCAGGCTCTCTCCAAGCCCAGCTTGCTTAATGTAAGAGGACCCTGACCTTCAGCAGGTAGAACCTATTTTTGGAACTCATGAACCATCTCCATCAATCGTCTCGTCACACCGCAGGAATGCTGAAAGGACACATATCCCCTTTTTTCCTTTTCACCACCCAGGGGCAAGTCAGAATGGATACATTTGGTTCTCAGCTTCTGCCCCTCTAAATCCTTTGACTGATAGCTCTGCTCTTCTAGAGGATGCTCAGTACCTGAAAGACCATTTTGAGATCAATTTGCATGTAAGCCATGCAAGAGGCTTTGACAAATGGACGATTGTTCGCATCTGCTACAGCCAAAGTTGCTCTGTTTCACAAGAGATGGAGGCTTAAAAAAAAAGCTCACTCTGCTCCAAAGAAAGAAAAGCCAACCAAAGAACTACAAGGTATCAGGGAGGAGTCAGGTGTACCATCAGATTTACATATGACAGGGCAGGACAGCAAATGGCAAGAGTTCTGAAGAATTATTTTGAGAAAGTCTGTACAGCTCAATGCACATACACAGTATTCCCACAGCCTTTGCTCCTAGGGCTTCATTATCATTGCCAACAGGAAGGGGAGTAAAAAAAAAAAAAAAAAAAAAGAGAGGCTTGGATGCCTATTGGACTGACATCCAAGAGTTGAAGATACAGCAGCTAGGAGATTATGCAGCTAATGATGCCAGCAACTAGCTATGCTATTCCATAACACTCATGTTGCTTTGTCAAGCCCTTGGCAGATGTACACAGTGGTGGTGACGACTTGCAGAGCAGTCCATCAGCAGCAATTTCCCTCAGGAGGCATATGATGAGTGGTGGGAGTCTGGTGACATGACTCCAGAATTTAGCTCCTGCTCAGAAGACAACACACAGCAGAGCAGTGAACATCCAGGCTCAGGTTCTGTGGGTGAACAAGCTGATCAAGCACCGACACCAACACACAGCCTATGCAGCAATCCAGAGCTGCATGAGTTGTAATGAGGCAGGGTCTCCTTTTACAAAGGCCATGTTGATTCTTCCCATATAAACCAGATTCACTTAGGGGCCCAACAGTCCTGTTGTTTACCACAGATTCTATTAATTTGTCTGATACAGGCTCCAGACTTACATGCCTGTTGTTTTTTTGACCAGAAGTGCAGTCTCCAGTTCAGGAGGAGATTTGAGTACAGTGGTGACAGATCAAGGTCTAAAAGGTCTGAATAGGGCAGTTTCAACTCCTTATCTAAAAGCTGAGCAAACAATACATCAGGAAAACATTTAGAGAAGCAATTGCTTGGTATACTAAAAATCCTTCTCTCTAATAGTGCATAAGGAGGCAAAAGTTTATACAATGTTCTCTTAATATCTTATTTCTTCAAGAAGTCCCTGCCTGCAATGGTCAGGATATGAGTTTGAACCCAGGCTTCCAGTATATATAAAAGTTTCCTAAGATCAAGTTCCTGAAGCTACTGACACATACAGATAATACAGAAGTATTATAAAAGCAATAATAGCAATTAAAGAAATTGTTACTCCTTATCATGGAGACCATTTAATCAGCAGAAAGACAGTCTGAGGTGAAGGGGGACCTCTGAGCCACTATGGCTCAATGGCAAGACTAAAGAGGAAAAAAGAACCTCAATTAATTAAAGCTGAGGAAATGAGGCATACCAGTTGTTCAAAACTAGAAGAAATCTCAACTGTGATGTATTACTGTGCATTACATGATGATACAGCTGCTTACCCTGTATGAAAGACATAGGTCTGCAAAATTCTTCTATTTCAGGAGAAATGGAAAATTGTGTGTCATTACTCTAGAAGCAGGAACTAAAGCAATTCCTGCAAAATAGGATGAAGAGCAGCAGTTGAAAACGAGTACAGGATGTACTCCCAGAGCAAAGCCGTGGCAAAAACTGCTAATTGGAGAAGGCGGGTAATTTTATCTTAGAAAATGGTATTTGCCTCTAGATCTTGCTTTCACATTTTAAAGGGAAAACTGGAAAGTTTGAGGTGACAGAAAAAGAGGATTAGTTGAGAAATACAAAAGACACTGTTAACATTTTTTCAGTGATCTAAAAAGTGTATAAGCACATGCACAGAGGTGACAAGGTTTACTGGTAATTCAAGTTAGCTCTTACATAGGCTAGCCAAAAATTGAGCTGGCTTGAAGATCGTCATTTAAGAATAGCAATGCTGGGTTAGACAAACCTGCAGTTAAACCAGGCTTCTGCCTAGGACATGAACAAATAAAGGTCACCTACAGAAAAGTAGGAGAAATACCTCCAGAGCACTCTCCCATCTTCCCACAGTTTTCAGCTCAGGGATTTCCTCAGCTGGAAATGTTACCTTGCTTTTGATAGCCTTCAACACATTCTTTTTCATTCATCTTTTTAAAATGCTTCCTGGACACATAAGAAGCCTTTACCCTCTACTATCCTGTGGCCAGGAGTCCCACAGTTTAACTGCACAGTGTGGTAAGAACTATGTTCTTGCATTAGTTTTGAACAAACCTCTCACAAGTTTCTTTTGATGGTTCCCCGTTCTTATACTGCAAGATAAAGTGAATAAACTGTTTCTTCATGAATGAGACCTTATTTTGTTTCATTGCATAAACCAGTAATATTAAACACAGTGCAGCAATGAAGTGAACTTCTCATTCATCTCTTATTCATGTTATTATCCACAGGGTTTTAATTAGCTGTAATTCAGGAGTATCGCTTAATGGATGAGGACAGGACACAGACTAAGTTCCCACTGGTGACATTCTTGTCACTAGCCAAACTCTCAGTTTTTCAGGAACCATGGTGGGAAAAGGCGAAGACTAAGATGCAATTATATAGATCAAAGGACACATTAATAAAAGAGAACAACATATACAAAATAAAATGGGAACAGAGAGGACAAGTACACATATGCAAAGACTGACATAGCACAAGAACTGAATTAGCTGCAGAAAACTGGAAATTTACTAATTAAAAGCAATTAAATTATGTGCCTTATTGTACATGCTGTATCACAGGCTTCACTGTCACACGGACTCCAGCAGGTTGGTGGGATTTGGAAAGGGATTAGATGGCTGCCTAAGCAGAGGACTTCTGCAGTTACTCAGCAAAGTCCGGAGGACCACATTATCTTCTGCTTTAGGGCACCATAAACTTGGAGCTCATTGCTTTGCGACTTTAAAGAAAGGAAGGGGAAAACGCCACGTGGGAAATGACTTGCTCAAGGGCACGCTTCGAATGCAGAGAGGCACCGCTGGGATCCAAACACCTGACTCACCAGAAACAGCCGCACTATTTAAAGCCAGAAAAGCCACACAGGAATCTCAGCCACGCGCTGATGGAGAGAGCTGGCCGCCCTCCCGAACACATGGATGATCCACCATTTGCCCCGCTGAGGAGGCCCCTCTCGTTCAGCACCCCGCTTCCCTCGTCCCCCGTGCCCGGCAAGCTCAGGCTGGATGAAACCCCGTGCCCCCAGGGAGGCTCTCCGTCTTGCCTAGCCGCGGAGCCAGACATTCACCCCGCCGCTGCTCCGTAGCGCCGAGCCCGATCCGGACCCGCGCGGGCGAGGACGGCGGGGCACTGGCGGGGCAGGGCGGGGGCTGCTCTGCCCCGGCTCCCCGCTGGACCCGCGGCCCGAATCCCGCCCCAGGGCACCCTCCTGCCCCCCGCCGCCTCCCGGGGCCACTCACCCTCCGGCGAGCAGGTGGAGCAGCGTGCTGTGCTGCGACATGGCCCCGCCGCCGCCCGGCCCCGCCGCACGGGCCCCCGCCCGGCCGGAGGAGGCGCCCGGGAGGGGCGGGCGGGGCGCTGCGAGGGGAGCGGGGCTTCCTCCGGGCGGGTGTACGGGTGCTAATGCACACAGCTCCGCTGGCCCGGCCCCTCGGGCTCTTTCACTAGAAACAAACCGACACCTCCCCGCCCCCAGCCCCCAAACCGACCCCCGGACCGACCCCCAAACTTAAACAAACTCGTCTTTGTTTTGCAAGTAGGGGAGCCAAGGCAGAGGTGGCAAACTGATTTCTTTCACCACGGGAAAGCGATGGGTCCAAGAGTAGAGGCAAGTCGTTCCTGACTCTCGTCCTCGCTCACGGGACCACAGATGCTTCCTCGGATGTTTGGGTTCCTATGAAAACGGGCCAATGTTCCCCACAGAAAAACCCCAATCCTCTGAATAAATTAGACCCATGACTTTGAAGTTCGGAGGAGCAGTGTGAGAAAGGGAATATTCAGGGGCAAAAGATCCTCTGTTGCTTTTGCAAATGCACAGTTTCAGAAGGCGTCAGAGTTCATTGAATATCATCTTCCTTAAAAAAAGCAGAATGTACATCAACATGATGCTGTTGCCAAAAAGGCACACATCAGATCGGTTTATGTGTTTAGGAGGATAGCCTGCAGGTCGGATGAAACAAGCTGTCAGAACAGCTCTGTACTGCTGTGACATCACTCACAGCGCTGAGTGACACAGGACTGTGTCCACTTTGGGTACCACGCTGCTACAACAGAGGAAAATGTGGGAGTGAACCCACAGAGGGAAATAACTACCTTGGCCATTCAAGCAGAAGGATTGAAAAAAACTGCAGTGTTTAGTCTAGAGGAGAAGGAATTAAGGGAGACAACTGAGTCCAACTAAGTACAAAGATACTTTGAAAAGGAAATGAGTACCTTATCTGTGATGGAAAAGAACAGAACTCTCAGCTCATCAATAGCGCCTGTCACTACCTGGGCAATGAGGGGAAGACCAGTAAAAAGACTGGCTGTCTGGTCAAACTGGTAATTGGTTAAAGATACCTAGAAGTTCCAAGCATTTTTCACTTGCCTTCACTGTGGTGGTGGCTAGGGGGATATCTTAAATAGCACCAATTCCAAGTGGGGCAAAAGTCATTCTAGATTTCTAAGCACTTAGGCAAAGTCAATGTTTTCAGACCAATTAGGGCTGATGAACTTAATCCTGTGATGGTTGGAGAACTAGAGAATGGCCCACTGGCCATTATCTTTGAGATATCTTGACAATAGAGAGGTTTAGAAGACTAGAAAAGCCCAAATACATTGGCTATTATTAAAAAAAAAAAATCTGGCCAACCAGCATAATTTTACTGCCTTCCCCTGGGAATACTGGAACAAATAAACATTACATAGACAACTCACATTTTCCATTTGCAAAAAAAAAAAAAAAAAAAAGAAATCAAGCCAAAGCAATCTTTCATGGCAGACTAACAGGCCTTGTGGGCAAGGAAGTAACAACAGATGTTAAATATTTTGACTTCAGTAGGATTTTTACTCTGTTTCATCTGACAGTTTAATAAGCACATTAGGAAACATGGGAAACTGGATCTACTGAAATCACTGTTGGGAGAGTCTGATGATGACTGGAAAATTCTAAGATTAGTTTTTGATGCTATACTGTCTGTCTGAAGTATCAAGGACTCCCGCAGAGATCTGTTTTCAGTGTGCTATTAGTGTTTTTCTCAGTAATTTATACAGTGGACTAGAAAATTGTGCATATTAAAGTTTGCAGACAACATTAACGTGAGAGGAGTTGCAATGGATTTGGCAGAGAAAATTCATATTCAAATGATCTTGATCAATGGCAGAAATAGCCTGAAAGTGTAGAACACCATTTAATAAAAGCATGTGCTAAGTTCTGCACTTGGAAAGAAATAATGAATTTCCCAAAGTTATGATGGGGAATAGTTAGACAGAGATCTCCATTTTCTTACTGGTCCCCGTCAGGCCCACGACCTCCAGCAGACTACTGGTATTCAGAACAGCTGAAGGATGCAGAGCCTGGACAAGCCTTTTCAGGAGCTGTATTGTTTCCTTCTCTCATCTCTCCAAGAGTTATTGGGGGCTTCTGATATTTTAGTTCTTGTTGCCAAATTATTTACACTTCACTTGCAGAGGTCCATTGACTCTGCTTCTTTGCCTGTTGAATTTAGATCAGACTCTTTTCTTTCTGCCTGCAAACACGAATAGTTGTGGCTTCAGCAGGATACTTATCCACCAACAACTATAGCTGTTGTTGTCCTGGATGCTCTGCCACCACTGCCACTTCTGGTCCTTCCAGTTATATCACAGTCTTTGGGGACTCTAAGGGATAAAGGGCCAGCTTTTCCTTCTGTCTCCTTTGCTCTGGGTCTAAGACCTCAAAAATCTTGCTCTGTGAGGTCTCTTTCTGTATCTGCAGGTGGAAGGGGCACCCATGCCTCACTCTTAAGCAATGGCAAACTATGACTTTGTTAAAGAAGATGCTTTCTGAAGGCCTCCTACAGGCTGTCTCCAGCCTGGTGCAAATGATACCACCACATTTTCAGCAGATCAAAGGATTGCTCAATGTTGGAACTGGTTCAATGATGAGTGCTGCTTTGCAAGAGTCTTGGTGAGCCTGCAGGCAGCCCAGGAACAGGGAAAACTAACTGTCTCTCCAGGAAAAGAGAAAGAGGGGAAGACAAGAGAGGATACATTTTACTGTACTGTTTCTTGTCCCTGCAGGCATCAGCGATGACCCTGGGTGCATTCCCTATGGGGCTGCTTAGCCTTGGCAGGCTTTTTGTACAGAGCAGTGTTTCCCTGTCCCTGTCCTGAACCAGAAGGCCAAGCTGGTATCATAGGCTGATTACCCCAAAACCTTGTTGCAAAAGTTTATAAATCAAAATTTCTTCATGTCTTCATCACTGCTCAGTCTGTGATGGCTTTTGGATTTCTGTCCATGCCTTATGTCAATGCCTACACTCCCCTTCTCCCTGTCTTTGTGGGGTCTATTAATTTTACTTAGGAGCAGCATTGCCCATGTCTTCTTCTTGAAAGTAATTTGGGATTCTGCCCCACAGCCTTCTCCATCCCTCTCTCTTCAAGTGCTCCTGCTAACCCTTGATCACACTGAGCGTACGTAGGGCAGGCATTTGGTAATAGCAGGTGAGTCTTGTTTTAACCTTCCAGGATGCCAGAAGTGTGCTTTCACAATGAATCTTCCAGTAATCCCTGCTTGCAGGGCTTGGGTTTATCCTGCAGGACAGAGTTGGTGTGCAAACGAGATTCCTTTTTGGTGGTGTTAAGCTGCACATAGGGCACACCTTATGCACGTCAACTACTAATTGGTGCGCAGTCCACGGCACCAAGGAAGACACAATCCAAAGTAAAGCTCCCCAAACATGTTTGGTGTGGATGTTGTATTTCCAGCCCCCATTCTTATAACTTGAAAGAAACTCCTGTTGAGCAATAAATACTACTTGCTAGCACAGAACTGGCTGTAGATGTCATGCATTTCAAAGCTGTAAGGAGAGCAGGCAGGAAGATCTACTGTCAAAGAATTGTGTCTAAAACCGCACCAGATGTCACATTTTGGACAGATGAAGTGAACCTGACAAATCTGGAGAGGACTCTGCAGAGGAGCATATTCCTTTGAAAAGGAGAAGATGGGATTTGATTCTGAAAACAATTTATTTCTAGCACTCTAATGTCACGGGAGGCAGCACACATCATGCAACCCCCTCTGAGCCTTTCCCATTCTTTTAGAGGCTATACACAAATGAGCTCTGATTTTCCAGGTGGTTTGTCCTTTGGAACCATGGATGTGGAAGGATCAAGGCTGAGAAGGAGCTGACATTTCTATGGCTTATCTGAAGCTATCACATTCTTTTCAGCTAAATGCGTGCACTTTCAACCTGTGGCTGCCAGCTTCAACAGTTTAGTGATCCCAGAGCAGACAGTAAAATATCAGTCCATCAGCTGGACAAACGTGTGCTAATACAGTATATGCTCATCTACACATATTTATGTGTATATACCACATACGTCTCGTTGAATACATGTAGATAAATATATATATTTATGTATACTCACAAATACAACGAGATGTATGTGGTACATACCATATACATATCTCGTAGATACACATACATACATATCTCATACCTACATGCCATACACATCTCGTGGAATATATACATATGTATATATTTACGTATATTCGCGAATACAAA
The DNA here is from genome assembly GCF_041296385.1 of Aphelocoma coerulescens. NCBI lineage: Eukaryota > Metazoa > Chordata > Aves > Passeriformes > Corvidae > Aphelocoma > Aphelocoma coerulescens. The sequence continues at coordinate 93,557,192 of NC_091013.1, read as the reverse complement.
GAGATGTGTGTAGTATGCACCATATATATCTACACACCGTTTCACGGCCAGCAGAGGGGCACATCCCTCGGGAGCCGGCTCCGGAGCTGCGGGAGCAGTGCGAGGCGAGGCCGGCGGCCGTATAGCCCCCGGGCGGACGGGTCCCGGGGACGGGTCCCGGCGGCGGCACGGGCGGCACGGGCGGCGCTGGCACTCACTCTGTCCCTTTAAGGCGCTCCGGAGCCTGTCCCTTTAAGGCTGGCCCCGCCCCGCCTCGCCCCGCCGCGCGAGCCGAGCGCGCCCCGGCGGCCCCAGGTACGGAGCGGGCGGGGGAGCCCCGCGGCCCCTGCGGGCCCGGCTGCGGGCGCGGGGCGGGCGGCGCCGGGCAGAGCGGGCCTGGGGACGGCCGGGCTGGGGCGCGGGGCTCGGAGCTCGGGGTCGGGGCCTTGCTGTCCCGGCGGGCGGGTGTCAGTCCTCTCCCGGGCCGGGCCCGCGGGGGAGGCGGCGCTGGCGGGTGGCAGCCGGGTCGGGGTCAGGCGGTCGCTCCGCCCGGCGCTCACCCGCTGCCTGTGCCGCCCCGGCGCCAGGTGCAGGCGCGGCGGGGTTCGGCGCCGACCCTCTCTCCCTCCCTGCCCGGCGCCATGGCCATGAGGGAGCTGGTGGAGCCGGAGTGCGGGGGCTCCAACCCCCTGATGAAGCTGGCGGGGCACTTCACCCAGGACAAAGCCCTGCGGCAGGAAGGACTGCAGGGCCCGCTGGCCTGGCCCCCCGGGGCGCCCGAAGCCGCAGCCGTGAGTGTTGCTCCCCTTGCTGGGCTGGGTCCTGCCGGGCACTGGGGTCGGTCAGCTCGGGCTGGGGGTGAGCAGGGCGGTGCAGTTGGTGTCGTGTTGTGTTTTTTTTTTTTGCGGAAAAAGGCCCAGGGGTCACCCGAAGCAGGGCTGTGGGGTGAGGGCATGTTTGTAGGCATGCAGGGGGTGTTGGTGGCTGTGGGGAGCTGTGTGCCTTGCTGTCACACGCCCTAAGCCAGACAGTAGTGGGATGGGGTTGGACAGGATCCCTCAAAGTGTTCCTGCTCCTTTAGCAGGCAGCTAACGCAAGAAAATGTTGACATCCTAAGCTCAAGGAAGAGGAAGATATAATCTAATTGGGTCATGCTCAGTGTGTGTGGAGAGGGGTATGGGATCAAAAATGTTGACGCAATTGCCCACTATTCCCTGCAGGTATCCAAACCACTGGGAGTAGCCACCGAAGATGAGGTAAGAACAGATTGGTTCATCGCCTTATAGCTTTTGATTAATCTTCTTAAAGCTTTTCTTATCAACACAGTTTGTTATTTTACCCCTTACCTGATGCTAATATTTCCTTTGGACATGCCCTTCTCTCACCCTCCATGGCTCTGCCTGTTCATCTTCTGTGCAGTGTTTGTAATCCATCTCTGTCTTTGGCAGCTGGTTGGAGAGTTTCTGCAAACGCAGAATGCCCCTTTGCTGTCCCGTGCACCCCAGACCTTTAAGATGGATGACCTCTTGGCTGAGATGCAAGAGATTGAGCAGTCAAGCTTCCGACAGGCCCCTCAGCGAGGTGAGGGGAGCTGAAGTAGGTGGAGAGCTGGAAAAGATCTTGATATTATGGTTGAGCTCCTAGCAGGGTGGTTCCTATCTATTGAGCCCTTCTGAGATTGTATCTGGAGTATTGTTTCTGGATTTGGGCTTCCCAGTACACTGATCTACTGGAACAAGTTCATTGGAGATCAGTAAGATATTCAGGGACAGGAATACATGTTGTAAGAATTAAGGCTGAGGGAACTGGACATTTTAACCTGGGGAAGAGGAGTCTGAGGGGCAGGGGTGGAGTGTCGTGCTGCTGTCTTCAGCTGCCGTGGTCAGGATCTTCACAACAATAGTCAGGAGAAGGATAAGGGCTAATGGACACATTTTGTGGAAAGGGGAACTGACTAGGTATGTGGAAACATTTCTTCCCATGGAGGAGGTAGTTCAGTACTGGAACAGGTGCCTAGGGAGGCTGGGGAATTGCCAGCCATGGACAAATTCAGAAGTTAGCTGATGAATGCCCCGAGCAACTTCATCTCTAGCTTTCATGTTAATCTGCTGTGAGAACTCTAGCAACCTCCAGAGACTCCTTCCAAGTGAAATATTTCTGTGATTTTATTACAACAAAGAGGAGGATCAGAGGTGATTAGGGCTAGCTTGGAGCATATAAATGGTGCCTTTGAGTGCTCCAATCCTCACTTCTGTTTTTTTTTCTTCGTGTAGCTCCAGGTGTGGCAGCCCTGGCACTGTCTGAAAACTGGACCCAGGAATTCTTGGCTGCAGCAGATAATGCTGGTGATGTCTCTTCAGATTACAATGAGGCTGACTGGTCACAGGAGTTCATTGCTGAAGTGACAGGTGATGTGTCCTTTTCGGAATTACTGTCAAGATATGTCCAGTCACATGCCTGTGTATAGTGAGGAGCTACTGAATGTGAAATTGAAGTATTGCTTTGGGCCCAGCAGTCAGTGTTTCCTGTAGCAGCTTTACTGGGGTGGAGGGTAGGAAAGCTGCTTTGTGATGGTGTTATGGTTAAGTCAAATTATGAACAATGTGCTGTGGAAGCTTTTATTTAGGTGTAAGGGTCTTCTGGTTTTAGCTTTGGTTACTTAGACTATTTAGGAGAAGCATGCTATTTAAACTGCTCTTATAAAAGTTATGATTCAACTGATGCAAGTTGGAGATAGCCTGGTGCTGCTTCTTGTTTACATGTTTTCTAATTCCCTCTTGTAAGGCTAAATTTGCCTTTGGTACAGAAGTAAATACTCTTTAGTGTGCTTTGGCCAAATATTTTGTGTCAGTTGCATGGAGGTAGAGGGATGTTACAGCCTGGAAATGTGCAAAGTGAGTGTTTCTGGCCCAAAGGTTAAGCTTTATTTGGAAAATCATCCTGCATTGTGTATAGAACTGGGTCTGGAATAGGGTCCTGTTACCATCCATGCCCTAATCTGGAAATTATGGACAAGATTTAAGTTGATGCTATTCTCTTCTCCAGGAGTGGCCAGTGTAGAAAGCTGGGTACTCCCACTCTTTGACCTTCACTCTTTATAGTTCTGGGACTATCAATTAGAATCTACAAAGGTCTGTGAGAAAGTTCTGATGAAAACCTAGTGCTTTGCAGGCTGTGCTTTTGACAGAGACTTGTAATGCATTGCTAATTTTCTTGACCTACATAGTATCCCACAGGGAGCAGATGAATAAGTTGTGATGTTAAAGTAGAAAACCATAAGTTTATTGTCACTACAGTGGCATCTGTATTAATTCACTGCCTGAACCTAAGGCTTGATTTTTAGATCAGAATAAACAAAGGTAGAAGAAGCAAGCATAAACAAAGGTGTGGTGGTCTGCCTGTCTTACTTTTCTCCCCGTTCTTCCATGCAGATCCACTGTCTGTGTCTCCTGCCAAGTGGGCAGAAGAGTACCTAGAGCAGTCAGAGGAGAAGCTGTGGCTTGGGGAATCAGAAGATCAGTCTTTGGCAGATAAATGGTGAGTCTGACTTCTCAAGACCAGCTGTTGCTGCTAGGCACTTGGGTGGGTGAAGTTTGGAGAGGTGATAGAAATCTGCTGTGGCCTGAATGCTTTTGAGTCATTTAACCTAGACTGGTGTTCTCAGGCCTTTGGTTTCAGAGAGAGGAGGAAACAATGCTTGCAAACTGAAGTTTTTAAGAGTGTAGCTTTTCTCTTCTCTCATTCCAGGAAGATACTTCGATCATGTAGGCTAACTTAATCTCATGCCTAATGCAAAGCTCCTTAAAGTAACTTCAGGAGTGAGTTCAGGAACTTTATTTCTGCAACAGATGCTTTTTACTGGACTCTACTAATTGTAAACTTTCATAATGTAATTCTCCCTGTCTGACAAATTGCTTCCAGCCTTTCCTTGACATATTTCTAGGCTCAGCCTTCTACATATTATTTTAATGTGTTTTTTGTGGTAGATTAAAGATGGATCATCTCTCTGTAGGTATATGTTGAGTACAGTGAAGTTTTTTGATTAAAGAAACAAAACACACAAGAATAATTAGATCTTTCCTTAAAAAAAAATTGTATATTTGGATTGGAGCCTCCTGGCTCTTGCCTTCTCTGATAGCTTTCTGCAAATAATGGACATTCCTGAGTTATTGCCACCAGTTCCAAAGACTTTCCCAAGGCTGAATGTAGTGGTAACACCTAGAATTGGTCCTATCCTGCTGTAAACCAGACAAGATATATTGAGTTGTGTCTTTGCTGTAAGCCCTCAATGCTCTGCAGAGCTGATGCTTTTCCAAGACACTGTTTTCCTCTTCAGTGGGCATGACCTACTTTCTTTGTTCCTGGATATGTGACCTTGTTTCTGGTAGGGCTAAAACTTGCAGTGTCTGATGGCATGTGAGCTTGGCAAGGAATCCAGACTGCTCTGCAGAACTGTGCTGACTCTGTAATTGTTTAATTCTGCTGCTGTTTGGGTCAGTCACATGCACAGTTAACTTAGTAGTAATTTTGAATTTTTGCAGATGGATAGTGCTACTGAATCACTTAGGAGAAGTCCAGAATCTTTGAGGAGGGCTTGTGTCCCTCAATACTCTTGTCTGGCCCATTGTGTAGACTGTTGTTACTGAAAGAGTTTGCTGTTGCCTGGTATCAGACTATCTCTTTCCCTTTTCACCGCCTTGGAACACAGGTATGAGGAATACCAACCTGAGGATGATCTTAAGAAAACTGTTACTGATTTCCTCTCTAAAGTGGATGATCCGAAACTCAAGAATACTGAGGTGAGAAATCTGACTGGGGCTGAGATTAATTATTACTGTGAATTAGTAATTATGTAATTAGTAATAATTATATTCTTGTGAATAAGGGGTGTGGGGAATTGGGAAGGGTGAAGACAGTAAAGGAATAAAGCCTCCTGTTGTCCCATGTTTCCATTTCTTCCCTGATTCCTGGGAGTTGAACCCTACAATACACTTTAGATATTATCCATCTCCACTCTTGTGAAGTCCAGTCCTTCCCACCTTTCCGGGCCTTTTGTGCTCGCTCTGCAGAGAGAAGCCCTCTTAGTGACGGAGGGGGGCATGGGCAGAGGGCTTGTGGGCACAGCATCTGCCCAGCTCCACCCTTGTTTCATTTCTCTGCTGCAGTTCCTAAAGTTTGTCCGCCAGATCGGAGATGGGAGGGTATCGATCGAAGCTAATCAGGTGACCCACAGAGACCAAGATCAGGCAGAGCAATGGGCAGCTGAGTTTATACAGCAGCAGGTAGGAGCCCCAGGCCTGTATGCTCTGAAGGAAGAAAGCATTTTGCCACAGTGCACAGTCTGGGAGCAAAGGAAAATGGCAAGTCCAGCTCTCAGCAATGCTGAGGGAGACAAGGGAGGGGCTGTTGGGCTCTTAGCAGAGTCTAGCCAGAAGCTGGGAATGTATTTGGACAGTTGGAGTTTTCTCATCTCTCACAGCATCTGGGAGGAAGAGGAGACTCAGATGAATTCGTTTCCACTTCATAGGCCATCAGTTCTTACTGATGGGGAGGAAGGGTCGTCACACACCCTCCTGCTGTTTTGGGATGTGCCCTGAGGTTGCCAAATTCTAAAAAGAAAGGTGTGTTTCTGTTTCCAAACTCCCAGGGGGCATCCGATGCCTGGGTGGATCAATTTGCGCGATCTGGGAACATGTCAACTCTTGATACGGAATTTGAGCAGGCAAAGGCTGCTGTGGAGGTAAAGCTGGCTGAGAAGGAGGGCTGGGGTGCCAACTGAGAGCCCATGGTAGGGTTACCTCTCTCCTTTGCATGCTCTGAGGAGGGCTGGAAACATTCAAGAGGGAGTTCTCTGGCATGTCTATAGGCCTGAGTTTATGGCTGAGGTACTCCAGTCACACTTTGTTCTCCCTTCAGTCAGATGTGGAGTTCTGGGACAAACTCCAGGCAGAATGTGAGGAGATGGCCAAGAGAGATGCAGAGGCTCACCCTTGGCTCTCTGAATACGAAGACCTCAACTCCTCATCATACGACAAGGTAGGGGAGAACAGGGTCTCAGCCCTAGCACTGTGATGGGCTGCCTTGGGGAGACTGGCAGTGTGTTTGCCTCGCTGTGAGTTCCACAGATCCTAAATGCTGCTGGGGTTCCTTCTCACACTGATGTTTTGCTGTCACTTACACACTCGTCCCAGATCAGCTAGGGGTTAAATATTGTTTTCACTCGGGCTTGTCTGCAGATGCTGTCTGGTTCTTGTCCAGCACCAAATACCAGTGAATACAGGGGTTCTATGCAATGAGTTCAAGTGTTGTGTCCCCTGGCCCCATCCCTGCCCCTCTCCCGCATTCCCCTCCAAGCTAATAAGATCCATACTAAGTGTTTTGTCTCTCTAGCAACTTATTCCTGGTTTGGGGGATTTCTCCAGCACAGAGCAGGCAGGAAGAACCACCACTGTTCTCTGATCTGCTACCATATAGCAATGAGGACTAGATGCTGGCCAGTCTGCAGCTGGAGTGTTCCTGATGCAGCAAGACTAGACTGTGCTGTGCTGTAGAGAGTGCACTTCTCCCTAAGCCTGTCTCCTAGCTGTAGGCCCTGTGTGTCTGTCTGCCCTGCTAGGGTTACCAGTTTGAGGAAGATAATCCCATGAGGGATCACCCGGATGCTTTTGAAGAGGGGCGGAAGCGCTTGGAGGAAGGGGATCTCCCCAATGCTGTCCTGCTCTTTGAGGCTGCAGTGCAACAGAAGCCAGATCATATGGAGGTGAGTGGCAGCAGAGATGATGGGCTGAGCTCTCAGGGTGGGTGTAGAAATCTCACTTCAGTGTTAGGACCTGTGCAGGGTGTATGAAAGCACCTCATTTTTTTGCGGCTCTGAGTTTGTAGCTGATGCGTGTGAATCCTCAGGGAGCCTCTGAGCGAAGAGGTTTCTGACTTAAGGTCTGTTACAGGAAGCACAAAGTCATGTGGCCCAGAGCTGTGTAAAATCTTTGGAGCACATGAGACTGTGCCTGGAGCCAAGACAAGGAGTTCTCATCTCTCAAGTTGCTTCTGTGAAAGTCTTTATTGGCATTGTAAGCTTATGGCAGGTCACTGCTTTCCATATCTATTAAATTCTAATTCTGAGAAGCTCATTAGACTGTGGTTCTGACTAAGTCTTTCATCTAGGTGCTAGATGAAGATGTGACCCAAAAGGGTTGAGAGAGGTGGCTTGGGTGTTTTCACAGCCTTAATTGACGTTGTGAGCCAAAGAAGGATTTTTACACTGAAGACAGAGTTCCAGCTCCTTGCTAAGTGAATACTTTTTTCCATAAATCACTCCATTTTCTGCAGGATGAATTGGGAAATGGAATAGTCAGTGTGCCTTTTTCCAGGGGTAGAGGACGTGGATATTCTCAGCAAGAACATAAATACACCCGTGTTGTCCGTTTCTGGAGTGCCTGCCTCAGGGATACAGGGCTGCTGAATTTTCAGTGTGTCTTATTCAAGCCCTGCTAATTATATATGACTGGACATACATAATTTGATTACCCTTAGACTGAAATGAGAGTGACATTTTGGAATGAGGTTCTTGGCTTCTGGGAATAGGCATCTAACTTTCTAGGGTACTGGTAGTAGGTGAAAAGTAAGCAGAAGGTCTGAAGATCTGCTTTAGCTTTAAAGTGGTCAAAAGGTGGTGTTAATCTCTTAGCACTGTCGCTTTCTTCTCATAGGCAGTGTGGGCTGCAGGCTGAGCATGATGGAGAGGTAGTTGAAACCTTAGGGGAAGAAATCTTGGGCCAGTTCTGGCTAGCTGTATTGGAAACATTCTGAATTCTTCTACTGTGACTGCAAAAAGTACAGGAGAAGTCAAGACTTCACAAATGGTACAGTGATCAAATAGACGTGAACAATTGCTCTGAAGGAAATGTCATGTTTGCTTTGGTCCAAGTCACAACTTTACCTTGAATCTCATCAGCTCTGCTGCTGGCAGAACACTGCAGTTACCACTGCTCAGCTCTGCTTGAATTGTAGCTGGCTATGTATGGTGAGGCATGAGAGATTCAAGAGAGTAGATTGCCTTCTGCTTGTGGTGGCTTGTGCAGGGTTTCTGTGTCTTTGTTAATGAAACAATTTCCTTCCTTGAGGCAGTGTATACCTCATTTTCTGACTTACATTCACAAAGCAGGTACATCATACTGACAGTCCCACCAACTATCTAGCCTATTTTGGACCCAGGGGTGTGGTTAACAACATAAAGTGAGCAGATACTTTGGATTTAGTGCCTAGTTAAATATTCCTTATATCAACTTCTTGGAGGTGGAAGTCATTTTCATGTACTGGTGTCATGATGATTGGAAATTCAGTAAAATAACAGTGCTTCTACTTTCAGGTCTGACAGTCAACTCTGCAAGGTTACTACTTGCTAGTGGACCACTGCACAAGTACATACAGCTGCCTGCCTCGGGGGTCTCATTATTAGCAGTGCTGCTATGCCATTTTGTTCTTGGGAAATAGGAGATCTGCATTTTCCTCCTTCCTCTGCAGTTTGACCACAGTTAGAAGTTAAAAAGTGGAGATTCTGTGATTTAAAAATATAAAACTACCAGCAGTTGCTTTATGATAGATTTCCAGGTAGACATTCACTTTTGTTCACTATACCAATGCCAATTTTATTGTCTTTGAGGACCTATGTGCCATGACATCTGTGTATCTTTTGAGAGGAACTTATACCTGTGGCTAATGTGTATACTTTGGTCTATTTGATCTCACTCTAAAACTGTGAGGGATAATATACTGGATTTAATCGCTGTGTTTGTGGCTTATTGGCTGATTTTTTCCTCTATAAGTCTGACTTTGTACATCTATGTCTTCCCCAGGCCTGGCAATATCTGGGAACCACCCAAGCAGAGAACGAACAGGAGCTTTTGGCGATCAGTGCCCTCAGACGGTGAGTGTTGCTGCAGAGCTGCTGAGTGTGGCTCCTTGTGGAGTGCATGGTGCCACAAGGACCATATGTCTGTCACAGGGTGCTCTGTCTCGATTGTGTCACCTCCTCTATCTGGGTGTCTCCTGCACTGATTTAATACCGCATTCACTTCTCATTCCTTGCCCTGCAGGTGCCTGGAGCTGCAGCCTGGGAACCTCACAGCACTTATGGCTTTAGCAGTCAGCTTCACCAACGAGTCCCTGCAGAAGCAGGCGTGTGAGACCCTGCGGGACTGGCTGCGCCATAAACCGGACTATGCCCACCTGCTGGACAAGGAACCAGAGGAGAGTGTCTCAGGGACAAACCTGGGGCCTTCCAAGCATGTCCTAAGTTCCCTGCTGTCTGAGTGAGTTATGGTTACAAATTTCAGCCTTTGGCTGAAAGGCTTCTTGGAGGGCTCAGACTGGTCCAGGCAGGAGCAGAGTGAGCAACCCAAGGCCAGCTCTCTCCACAGTACACCAATATCCTGTCCTGTGCTTTTTCAGCTCACTGTTCATGGAGGTGAAGGAGCTGTTCTTAGCAGCTGTGCGCAGCAACCCTTCAACTGTGGATCCTGATGTCCAGTGTGGCCTGGGTGTTCTTTTCAACCTCAGTGGCGAGTATGAGAAGGCTGTGGATTGCTTCAGTGCTGCTCTCAGTGTGCGCCCCAATGTAAGAAAGGGGCAGACTTGGGGGGGGGGCTGGAGGTACTTGGAGATTTATGGGTGAAGGTTTGGGTGGAGGTGCTGCATGTACGAGAGGTGCATATTTGGAGTGGAAGAATAACACAGACATGTGGAAGGAAGGGTTGGCTTGGAGCTTAAAGAGATCCAATTCATCTCAGCCCTTTCTCTGTGCCCCTTCCTCCAGGACCACCTTCTGTGGAACAAGCTCGGTGCCACCCTGGCCAATGGCAATCGGAGTGAAGAGGCTGTGGCCGCGTACCGTCGGGCACTGGAGCTCCAGCCAGGATATATCCGCTCTCGCTACAACCTGGGCATCAGCTGCATCAACTTAGGCGCCCACCGGTGAGCACAGGATGGGCAGCTCTGCTGTGACCCACGAGTTTGTGTGCTTGTGGGAGACAGACGGCCATAGGTTACAAAGGCGGGGCCACACTGCCTGCAGCCTTCTCCTGGTGCAGGAGAGCAGAGTGAGTGTGTGGACTGTGCCCAGAGAGCCAAGTGTCATGCAGTTACAGGTGGAGTAGAGGCCATCTGGACTAGGGTTCTTTTAGAGGGAAAAGGGGGACCTCTGGTTCTGGAGCAGGGTAGGATCTGGTGAAGAGGAGGAAACTGTTCTGGAGGGGAAATAGTTTAGAAGCAAATGGGGAGGGGAGTATGAGATGTACCATCTTCTCCACTAAGCATGTGTGTGTTCTCCTGTTGACAGCGAGGCTGTGGAGCACTTCTTAGAGGCTTTGCACATGCAGCAGAAGAGCCGAGGTCCGCGGGGGCAACAAGGAGCTATGTCTGACAACATCTGGAGCACCCTGCGCATGGCCCTCTCCATGCTGGGCCAGAGTGACCTGTATGGGGCAGCTGATGCCCGTGACCTGCCCACACTGCTTCAGGCATTTGGCCTCCAGCAGTGACTCTGGGATAGGCTCCCCTGCGAGTGCAGCAGTTGCCTAGCCCAGCAGTGAGTGACCTTTCTTAGGGAGAAAATGTTCACAAGGGTTCACACACATCTTTGCCCTGGTAGGGCAAAACAACTGGGTTTTTTTTTTCAAGTACCCCCCCCGGTGAAGTGCTCAACTTCCCCCACCTGTCTGTTGTGGCCTGAGCATTTCTGAACGGTTCACGTTATCACCTCCATGACCTCCATGATGACTGACACTGCTGGTTCACAGATGATCAAAGTGAGGAAGACAGCAGCATCCCGCCCTCTTGCCAGGCTGCATTTGCAGTAGTGCCCAGCTTGGCTGTGAGACCTTGGCTGTGAGAGCCATTCTGCAGAGACTGCCTGCAAGGGTGTGTCTCGAGTTCAGGCTGCTCTGGAGGGTGGGATTGCTCTTTCACCCAAAAGGGTGAAAAATTCTGGGGTTTGAGCATGCTTCCCCATGTATGTGCTTGCATGTGTGTATATGTGGGTTGCTAGGGAAAACTGGGGCAGTAGTCCCCTTTTCTGGCCACTGGTAACTTCATGGTACAGCCAGATGCTACTTTCTCAGTGTCTCTTCATGAGCCTTTTAAGACCAGAGTATTGCACTGATGCTGGGGACATGGGGGAGGCCCTTACCCTGTCAGGGTAAGGGGAGATCCCAGAGTTCAGGCTTGAGAGAAAGTGATGGGAATAAAAGTCTAAAATGTAACCTCTCCCAAAATACGGTGGGGGAAGGGGTCAAGTCTTAATTTTCTCTTGCTCATCTGTCATTGTTTTCCTTTGTGCAAAAGCCCCCATCTTGTGTGTAACTGAATCTTGTTAATTATAAATATCTGTATATGATTCTATTGGGGAAAATTGTTTTTTAATTGTAAAGTATTTTGTATAATAAAGGTACAAGCCCACTGCTTTTCAAAAGATAGATTAGAGTCTCTCTGTTTCTGTCTCCCGTTTTGACCCAGGTTTTGCTTTATTGATAGCTCACATGCAGGTGAAGCTTAAAGGACCTCATTTTGCTGTAGCCCTAGGCTTCAGTTCAGTGAGCCAGCAGAAGAGCTTCCCTGTGCCAAAAGCTCTCTTTTTCTTTGCTTAGGTTTAGAGGTCAGTGATGCACTTTTTTTCCATCCTCTGAGGGAAGTTGTGTTACATTTTATCACCTCTGTAAGGAATCTGACTGCTGCGGTAGCTAAGGCTGGGGGCTTAAGCAGGAAGCACTGCCCCTTCCTCTTCCATCAGCACCTGTTTCTTCATACCTCAACCTCACAGGCTCGTTTTGTGGCTGGAGCAGAAAGTGTGTGCAGAGAGTAGTATTTGCTGTATGTTTTCTGAGCTTTATTTTCCCCTGTATCTCCCATCCAGCCCTGTGGCACTGAGGCCTACATGCACTGTTCTGACATTGCTGTAGTGCATGCAAAACAACTTGCTGCTTTTGCTGTCTGAAAGGAAGGGAAACTGCTTCTGTGTACTGCTCACCCACACTGCTGGTCAGAGATGTGTCTTGGTTTTTACTGATCTCAGTCCTGTGCCAGATTCTTGCTTGGTGAAAGAAGACATTAATGCCCATGCTGTGCCTCACCTGCTGTTTCGGTGTTCTCCCTTCCC